>NC_142035.1:64545909-65192610 GCF_982192425.1 Myodes glareolus
TTTGAGTGTTCTCTCTCTGCCGTTTGATTAGTTTGGCTAGGGGTTTGTCAATCTTGTTGATTTTCTCCAAGAACCAACATTTTGTTTTGTTGATTTTTTGGATTGTTTTCTGTGTTTCTATTTTGTTGATTTCAGCCCTCAGTTTGATTATTTCCAATCTTCTACTCCTCCTGGGAGAGTCTGCTTCTTTTTTTTCCAGAGCTTTTAGGTGTGCTGTTAAGTCTCCAATATATGCTTTCTCTGTTTTCTTTAATTGGGCACTTAGTGCTATGAACTTTCCTCTTAGAACTGCTTTCATTGTGTCCCATAGGTTTGAGTATGTTGTGTCTTTATTTTCATTAAATTCAAGGAAGACTTTAATTTCTTTCTTTATTTCTTCCTTGACCCAAGGATGATTCAGTAGTTGACTGTTCAACTTCCACGCATTTGTAGGCTTTCTGGAATTCGAATTGTTATTGAATTCTAACTTTATTCCATGGTGATCCAACAAGACACAGGTGATTACTAATATTTTTTTGTATCTGTGTAAGTTTGCTTTGTTACTGAGTATGTGGTCAATTTTCGAGAAGGTTCCATGAGCTGCAGAGAAGAAGGTATATTCTTTCCTTTTTGGGTAGAATGTTCTATAGATATCTGTTAAGTCCATTTGATTCATTACCTCTAGCAATTCTCTTATTTCTCTGTTGAGTTTCTGTTTGATTGATCTGTCCATTGGTGAGAGAGGTGTGTTGAAGTCTCCTACTATTAATGTGTGTGGTTTGATGACTGCCTTGAGTTCTAAAAGTTTTTCTTTTACATAAGTGGGTGCTTTTGTATTAGGGGCATAGATATTCAGGATTGAGACTTTCTCCTGATTAATTGTTCCTGTTATGAGTATGAAATGTCCATCTCCATCTCTTCTGATTGATTTTAGTTTGAAGTCAATTTTGTTAGATATTAGAATGGCCACACCAGCTTGTTTCTTAGGTCCATTTGCTTGGAAAACCTTTTCCCAACCCTTTACTCTGAGTAGATGTCTATCTTTGTGGTTGAGGTGTGTTTCTTGTAAACAACAGAATGTTGGATCCTGTTTTCTTATGCAGTCTCTAAGTCTGTGCCTTTTTATAGGTGAGTTGAGTCCATTAATATTAAGTGATATTAATGACCAGTGGTTGTTGATTCCATTTATTATTTGTGTGTGTGTGTGTGTGTGTGTGTGTGTGTGTGTGTGTGTGTAGTAGAGCTTGTGTGTTTCTCTTCTTTGAGTTGTGGTTGTGAAGGGTCGCTAGATGTCTGGGTTATTGTAGGCAGTGATGGCAATGTTGGATTCCTTGGATTGCGATTTTCCTTCTATTACTTTCTGTAGGGCTGGATTTGTGGCTACGAATTGTTTAAATTTATTTTTATCCTGGAATATTTTGTTTTCTCCGTTGATAGTGAACGATAGCTTGGCTGGGTATAGTAGTCTGGGTTTGCATCCATGGTCTCTTAGTTTCTGCAGTACCTCTTTCCAGGATCTTCTGGCTTTCATGGTTTCTATAGAGAAGTCTGGTGTAAGCATGATAGTTTTACCTTTATAAGTCACTTGACCTTTTTCCTTTGCAGCTCTTAATATCCTTTCTTTAATCTGGATGTTTTGTGTTTTGATTATTATATGGCGAGGGGACATTTTTTTTTGAACCAGTCTATTCGGCGTTCTGTATGCTTCTTGAACCTTCATAGGAATATCGTTCTTTAGATTGGGAAAGTTTTCTTCTATAATTTTGTTAAATATATTTTCTGGGCCTTTGATCTGCAGTTCTTCTCCTTCTTTAATCCCTATTATCCTTAGATTTGGTTTTTTTATTGTGTCCCAGATTTTCTGAATGTTTTGTAAAGAGAATTTGTTGGATTTGCCGTTTTCTTTGACCAGAGCATTTATTTTCTCTATGGTATCTTCAGAATCTGAGATTCGTTCTTCTATCTCTTGTATTCTATTGGTTATGCTTGATTCTATAGTCTCCGTTCGTTTACCTAGGTTTTTCATATCCATCCGATTCTCGTTTTGTGTTTTCTTCATTGCCTCCATTTCAGTTTTCAATTCTTGGACTGTTTCCTTTACTTGTTTGATTGTTTTTTTCTTGATTTCTCAGGGTATCATTCACGGATTTACTTATTTCTTCAAACTTTTTGTTATATTTCTCATCCATTTCTATACTCATTTCTTCAAACTTTTTGTTATACTTCTCGTCCAATTCTTTAAGGGAGTTATTCATATCCTGTTTAAGGGACTCTATTGCTTTCATAATGGCACTTTTTTCCACTTCATCTAGGTTAGACTGTTCAAGTCCTTCTGTTGTAGGGTCATTGGGATCTGGTGTTTTCATGTTGTTTTTCAGATTGTTGGAGGATGTCTTGCCTTGGCGTCTGCCCATCTCTTCGTTCAAATGCTCTCTACTGGAACTTCTGGTAGCGGGTCAGGTTCCCTTGTTGGGCAGAGAGTTCACTGATAGAATGCCTACCTTTCCTCAGGCAGGCTATTGAAGCACAGGCACTCCCTCTTTCCGGGATGCGCCTACAGAGCAGGCCCAGTGTGCAAGGCAGCTGAGTTGGGGAAATTTTATGGCCCCAGTGGGAAGGGAGAAATATAGAAATTTGTACCTGGATGGAAGCTGGGATGGCAGGCGGGAGAGCTTAGCAGGGTGGAGCCAGCAGTGCAGGCTGACCTGGGAGTCCATGGGGTCGGGAAAAGTCCTAGCTCCTCCTCGCCGGGCCCTTGCCGCTGGCCCAAAGCAAACTCACCCCTCCGATGGCCCTCTGGATGGAAGCTGGTACGGCTGGCAGGGGCGCTAGCAGGGTGGAGCCAGCAGTGCAGGCTGACCTGGGAATCTATGGGGTCAGGGAAAGCGGAGTATAGGTTTTTAAAATATGACCTGATGATTCTCTGTATTTCTTCTGCGTCTGTTGTTATGTCCCCTTTCTCATTTGTGATACTGTTAATTTGTATATTCTCTCTCTGTCTTTTGGTTAGTTTGGATAAAAGTTTGTCTATTTTGTTGATTTTCTCAAAGAACCAACTCTTTGTCTCATTGATTCTTTGTATTGCTTTCTTTGTTTCTATTTTGTTGATTTCAGCTCTCAATTTGATTATTTCCTGCTGTCTACTTCTCTTAGGTGAGTTTGCTTTTTATTGTTCTAAAGTTTTCAAATGTTCTGTTAATTCACTAGTGCGGGATTATTCCAGCTTCTTTATTTAGGCATTTAGTGCTATGAATTTTTCTCTTAACACTGCTTTCATTGTGACCCATAAATCGGGGTATGATGAGTGGTCATTTTCATTAAATTTTAGGAAGTTTTCAATTTCTCCCTTGATTTCTTCCTTGACCCAGGTGAGCATTGATAATTTCCATGTGTTTGTGGGCTTTCTGGAATTAGTATTGCTGTTGACTTCTAGTTTCAAGCCATGGTGATCTGATAAGGTACATTGGGTTATTCCAGTGTTTTCTAGTGTTGAGGTTTGTTTTGTTACCGAGTATGTGGTCAAGTTTTGAGAAGGTTCCATGAGGTGCGGAGAAGAAGAAATATTCTTTTCTGTTTGGATGGAATATTCTGTAGATATCTGTTAGGTCCATTTGAGTTATAACATCTGTTAGTTCCCTTATTTCTCTGTTAATTTTTTGTCTAACTGACCTGTCCAGTGGTGAGAGGGGAGTGTTGAACTCTCCCACTATTAGTGTGTGAGGTTTAATGTATGATTTAAGCTTTAGAAGTGTTTCTTTTACATACGAGTGTGTCCTTGTATTTGGGGCATAGATGTTCAGTATTGAGATTTCTTCTTGATGGATTTTTCCTGTGACTATATGAAATGTCCTTCTTTGTCTCTTTTGAATAATTTAGTTTGAAGTCTATTTTGTTAGATACTAGAATAGCTACACTGGCTTCTTTCTTAGGTCCATTTGATTGGAATTTTTTCCCCAACCCTTTACTCTGTGGTGATCTCTGTCTTTGAGGTTGAGGTGTGTTTCTTGTATGTAGCAGAAGGATAGATTCTGTTTTTGTATCCAATCTGTTAGACTGTGTCTTTTTATAGGTGAGTTGAGTCCATTTATTTTAAGGGATATTAATGACCAGTGATTGCTATCTCCTGTAATTTAGTTTTCATTGTTGGTGATGTTGATTTGTGTGTTTTTCCCTTTTGGGGGATTTGCTGTTGTGAGATCATCAATTGTCTGTGTTTTTGTTGGTGTAGCCAACTTCCTTGGGTTGGAGTTTTCCTTCTAGTATTTTGTGTAGGGTTTGAGGGTAGGTACTGGTAAAATCTGGTTTTGTCCTTCTTTTGTGATTGAAAGTTTTGCTGGGTGCAATAGTCTGGGTTGGCATCTGTGGTCTCTCTTTTTTTCTTTTTTTTCATTTTTTATTGATTTTTACTGAGCTCTACATTTTTCTCTCTGCTCCCCTCCTTGCCTCTACCATCCCTTCTCCCTTCTTCTTCCCTCTCCCAAAATCCCCATGCTCCCAATTACTCAGGAGGTCTTTTCTTTTTCTACTTCCCATGTTGATTAGATGTATGTAAGTCTTTCTTAGTGCCCTCATTGTTGTATAAGTTCTTTGGGGTTGTGATTTGTAGGCTGGTTTTCTTTGCTTTGTCTTTAAAAACCACTTATGAGTGAGGACATATATGAGTGATAATTGTTTTTCTGTGTCAGGGTTGCCTCACTCAAAATAATGTTTTCTAGCTCCATCCATTTTCTGCAAAAATCAAGATGTAGTTATTTTTTCTGCTGTGTAGTACTTTATTGTGTAATGTACACAATTTTCATCTGTGTTCTCTTAATATCTGCATAACACTTGACAAGGACCTTCTGGCTCTCATTGTTCCAATGATGAGTCTGGTGTAATTCCGATAGGTCTATCTTTATATATTACTTGGCCTTTTTCCTTTGTAGCTCTTAATATTTGTTCTTTATTCTGTATGTTTAGTGTTTTGATTATTATGTGGTGAGACAACTTTTTTTTTTGATCCAGTCTGTTTGGTGTTCTATATGCTGCTTGTATCTTCATAGGCATATCTTTCTTTAGGTTGGGAAATTTTTCTTCTATGATTTTGTTAAATATATTTTCTGTGATTTTGAATTGAACTTCTCCTTCTTCTATACCTATTATTCTTAGGTTTAGTCTTTTCATTGTGTCCCATATTTCCTGGATATTTTGGGTTAAGCTTTGGTTAGATTTAATGTTTTCTTTGACTGATAAGTCTATTTCCTCTATTGTATCTTCAGTGCTTGAGATTCTTTCTTCCATCTCTTGTATTCTGCTGTTTGTGGCTCTTGATTGTTTTCTCATGATTTCTTTTTCTATAATTCCCTCGACTTGTGTTTTCTTTATTATCTCTATTTCAGTTTTCAAGTCTTAAATAGTTTCTTTCATGTGCTTGATTGCTTTTTCTTTGTTTTCTTTAACGAATTTACTGATGTCTTTCAATTTTTTCTTTGTCTTTTCCTCTATTTCTTTGAGGGAAGTTTTCATTTCCTCTTTAAGGGCCTCAAACATTCTCCTGAAGTTATTTTTTTAGGTCATTTTATTCTGCTTCATCTATATTTGGTTGTTCAAGTGTTGCTGTTGTAGCGTCTCTAGAGTTCACTTGTTACTCTTTGTGGTGTTGCGTGTGTTCTTACCTTGTCTACTCATCTTTTCCTCCTATTAGTGTTATTGGGGCTGTCTTTGATTCTGGTGATTAATCCTCTAGGTGCCAGTGAATCTAAGGCACAGTCTTGCCAGGATTCTAGTTACCCCATTGGTCACTCTGTGTTCCTGGAGGTTGATCAGTGCTCCCAAGCTTTGCTTCACTCTCATGGAGTTTACTGTCTCAGGCCTGTTCTGGCCATGTCCCTGGTTTGGATCTGTGTTTGCAGAGGTCCCTGGCTTGGGGTTGGTCCTGCAAAAGACTCTACTTCTGATCTACTCCCTCAGAGGTCCCAGACTCATGCCTGGTCCTGCAGAGTTCTCTGGTTCCTGCCTTCTCCCTTGGAGGTCCCAGACTCAATCCCAGACTCGCAGACGTCTTGGCTCAGGCCTAATTCCTTGGAGGTCCTAGACTCACACCCAGACCCACAGGGGTCCTGCCTCAGGTCTACCCCCTCAAAGGTCCCATATTCACGCAGGACCTGCAGAGGTCTCTGGCTCTGGCCCACTTGCTCAGCAGTTGCTCCCCTGTACCTGCTCCTGTGGACTTCACTGTCTCAGGTCTGCTCTAACCCAGGTCACTGGCTCAGTCCTGCCTCTGCAAATGTCCCTTTTCTGGATCTGCTCCTGCTCCCATGGAGTTCACTGTCTTAGGCCTGCTCCAGCCTCGGTAGCTGGTTCAGTCCTGCTTCTACAAATGACCCTGGATCCACTCCTGCTCTCATGGAGTTCACTGTCTTAGGCTTGCTCCAGCCTCGGTAGCTGGTTCAGTCCTGCTTCTACAAATGACCCTGGATCCACTCCTGCTCCCATGGAGTTCACTGTCCCAGGCCCCCACATTGATTTTTCAAGAGTTAATTAGAGTTGTTCTTAAACATCAGTGAGGAGATAGACATTAACAGGAGAATATTGGGGCAGTCTGAAGAGTTGCTTCCTAGAGAAGAAAGGAGATTAAGACACAATTAAGATAGCTGTACTCACATGTAAAATAAGAGCTTAACCTCATAATCCCTAAACTCAAGTTCATACCATGCAAGGAAAAGTAGCTAAAAGTTATTGAACACAATTATTACAATTCTTCAGAATTTTCTAAGATGTAAATTATTTTTGCCCATGTTAACTAGGCTAATGAATCATTTCTGATACTCTTGAATTATTAGTATGGGAAATTCTTCTGTTTATCATTTATGGTTTAAAGTAAACCAACCTGAATATTTGATAGTAGAAAGAGAGAAGGAACATCCATGAAATACTGAAATACATATAATGAAAAACGGCTCTCCTATCAATTACTAAATGTTTATTATAGGAAATAAGGAATTGTGCTTTTTGGATAAAAGCTTTCCAAGTAACAAAATAATATACTGCCAATTAAAATGAGACCAACAAAACTGTAAGTGAATTTCTAACCAAAAAATGCATGAGGAACTAGAGTTACAGTTGTGAGCTGCCATTTGGGTACTGGAAACAGAAGCTGGTCTTCTTCAAGAGCAGCCAGTGCTCTTAAAAGTTGAGCCATCTCTACAACCCATCCACTCCTCTGACTCTCAAAAACCAAGAGGCTCTAAACTCTTCAACAAATATTACACAGAATGAAATCTGCACAACAGATGGACCCTGCAACTTCTATTCTACACAATCTCACATGGATCTGATCAGTGTTGAGAGAAATCCAGAAAATAGAAAACTGAATAGTTCCAAAGTTAAAGCTTAATCTGGAATCTATCCTTCAGCTTCAGGCTTTGCTTCCTGTCTACTCATGTGTGCTGTGTCCTCTACATTTGTGCCTGGAATCCAGTTCTTACACACATGATGTATGATCAGCTGCAAGGATCTGAAAAAAACAGATGCAAAATACATACTTGCATGTTCCACACCCTGTATGGGATGCTTGAATTCTGATGACCCCTGTGAGTATGGCCACCTAAAGAGGGACCTGATGTGGGATTCTCCTCTGTATGCTGTGAATACCATTGGTTAATAAAGAAACTGGCTTGGCCTGATAGGGTAGAACAGAGTTAGGCAGTGGAAACTAAACTGAATGCTGGGAGAAAAAAGGGCAGAGTCAGAGAGAAGCCATGGAGCCGATGTCAGAGACAAACACACTGAAACCTTGCTGGTAGGCCACGAACCTTGTGGTAAAATATAAAATACTGGAAATGGGTTTAACTAGATGTAAGAGCTATCTAGCAATACACTTAAGTGATTGACCAAGCAATGATTTAAATAATATAGTTTCTATCTGACTATTTTGGGAGTCTGGGCACCCAGGAAAACAAAGAAGCAGCTTCTTACTACAGGAACCCATCCACCAAGCACTGAACTACATCATCTGATTTACTTCCCGTTCTTGTTTCCAACAGTTTTTAGGTGTCTCCCTGTGTGGCTCAGTCTCCTTAACCTCACACTGGCACTTCTGCAAAACTGCCGTATCTTTATAACCCTTCAAATGCAGAGTTTCTGAGGAGTTTTCCTGAGCATATTGAAAAAGCTGTTTATCTTTATCTGGTAATAAATAACACTGGCAGGGAAAGGCATGCTTAAGATAGATAGTCCACAAAACTCCAGAATTATTGCAAAATCACATTTTTATCTACCATTTTTAGAGCCCATTTGATTTATCCCAGCTTGGCATATTAGAGTAGACATGGGAGATACAAACAACCCGATAGTTAAAATTTTGTCTGCATATGAATCTCCTCTGGCTTCCTTCTCTGCCAGGAAAATTTTTTCTCTTGTCAGTCAACTGATCCTAATATCTTCTTGGAACACAGCAACGGCTTTAAAGAGCAAAGCAAAAGTCCTCCCCCAGCCCTAGGGAGAAAACTAGTTTTTTTCCTAGAGCTGTTGATGTATTTAAAAGAAATGGCTTTCGTTTATTATGTCAGATGATAGAGGATACAGTTAATTCTATAGAAAGGAATATGTTTATGAAGAAGATAATCCGAGTCACAAATTACATAAGGGGCTGAATTCCTTGGCAGTAATCAGGGAAAGGTAGCTTTGGAGTTGAAATATTTCCAGTTCTGCTTTTTAAAGTTCCCATATTAATATGTGTTTATAAATGTGCTTATTAACCTTGAAAGGAGCTTAGGTCTTCTGATCAAGGCTTGCTTTGTTTTTAATTGTATGGCTATTTCCAAAGGTTTTTTTTAAGAGTTTCAGTCAGAAAGTCTACTTTGAGCCTAAAGAAAATGAAAACACAATTTTAAGGATTTTTAAAAGGACTTATTTTAAGGTAGACAAAACAATTCTTAAGACAATCTTGATCCAGAGTCACTGAGTTCATTTCAACAACTCTTACAGCACATATTGTTTAAATATCATTGTCTAAAGCATGGTTCAAACTAGTCGCCAGGGGAAACACTTCAAAACTGTAACACAATGGTGACTGTCACTGAAAAGAGATTTAAAAAGACTCAGAGGCCCTAGATAGATAGGTAAGTCAGAGAAGTGTTTATTTTACAAACACAAGGACCAGAGTTTGAATTCTCACAACTTACATGAAAAAGCCAGACATGGTGGCATGTATTTTTGTAATCCTAAAACTCAGTAGGCTAAGGAAGATGAATCCCTGGGGCTAGATGACCAGCCAGACCAGGCTACTTAGCAAGTTCCGTGTTAGTAAAAAGCTAAGTGGACTGCCACTGAGGAGCAAGACCCAAAGCTGTTCCATGACTTTCACACACAAGCACATATATAAACACACTCACACAGAGACCACACACACACACACACACACACACACACACACACACACACACAGCTACCACAAATTAGAACGTCTATAAAACTCACTAGGCTTTTTAGAAAAATAAAGTTGACGGAAGATGATTCAGGAAGTGGAAATTGGTGGGGTCTGCATGGAAAGATGAACCCAGGGAAGATGAGAGAGAAAAAGAGGAGGAGGAGAAAAAACGAAGAAAGAAGAGGGAGGAAGAGAAGAAGGAAAGAAGAAGAAAGAAGGAGGAAGAGGAAGAGGAGGAAGTGGGGACTGTCTCCTTTGAGACAGTGTCTCACTACACAGCTAATGATAGCCTGGAACTTGTTATGTAGCATACGTTGCCATGGAAACTGATATCTTCCTGATTCAGCCTCCTATGTTCTGAAACTGAACATGTATGTCATCATACCTGGTGCTATCACCAAGTGCTGAGGAATTAATTTCTCCTGTGACTTCCCAAAGAAGATAATCTGTGTATGCTAAATACCACATTGGATCCACCTCCAATGGCTGACAGCTGAGAGAAGGAAGTCTTCCGACATAGAAGTGGCCCATTAGGATGCATGACATTTGTCATCTAAGACATTACTCTTTTGTGCTTTGTTGTGACACTATCAGATAGAAATACTAAATAAGAGGAATTTTGTTCAAGTCATTTGTGCTGATTTTCAAAATGACTCTTGATAAATTTTAATTTCTTGGTTTTTGTTTTATTTTATTTTGTTTTTCCATGTTTGTAGAGTAGTGGGTCATTCCATTGATTGAATGACTGGTTTGTTTTGGGACCACTGATTAAATGCATTATTTATAAATACTAGGGGAGAAAAAAGAATCTATGAATATAAATGGGAATTTAAAGAATGATTGGAAAGAATGATCATAGATTTTAATTGGTTTTCTTGAAGGAACAATATCTCCATCAGCATAAATAATCTCACCAGTTTTTGTAGAAACCCTTTTTTTCTTGCCCCAGTATTTGTTTTTCTTGTTAAACTTGGATCATAAATAGCATATAACAGAAATCCTGTAAGATAAATTACAGTGTATACATTGAAGTAAGCTAGACTTTCTATTTTGTAATTTAAGAAGTAGAGATAAGCAGTAAAATACAATGATACCAAGAAATATGCGCCACAATTTCAATAATATAAGCAGTCTGTAACAACAACAATAAAAGCAGCGGTTTCAGTAATCTGACTTTTGGTCGCATGTATTCAAACCTCACGGTTATTTGGGCATAATAGGCGAAGCCTGATGAATTAGACCGCTTCTTTCTTGGCTAAGTTTATAAACACTCCTTTTACCTATAACGGACCCAAAGAAATTGCTATCTATGTTGGTAGGGATGATTCAGTCTTTTCTGTAAAATTTATCACATATTTAATAGCTTAAAACAGTACAAATTTATTCTCTCCGTGTTCTGTAGACCAGCAGCCTGAATTGTGCTTCCTTGAGCTGGATCAGTGTGGGAGGGCTAGCATTCCTTAGAGGACTCTAAGAGGAGAGGCCTTATCTTTGCTTTCCCAACTTCTGTGAGATTTCCACAGTCCTTGGCTTAGGGCCCACCCCTTCACCTTTAGAACAGAAAATCAAGCCGTGTCACTTGTCAACTGTACAACTGTTTTCTCTTTTCAGCCTCCCAAGTGCACATTCAAGGGTTCATGTGGTTCATGTGGTCTGATATGGTGGAAAGGGAGAATCTTCACATCCTAAGGGCAACTTGCATAGCAACTTAAATGCTACCTTTAACCTTAGTTTCTTTTAATCAATCACATAGCTTTCTATGTCCACAAGTTTAAGCTTAGGATATGAGCATCATTAGAGGGATATTTTTCTGTTCCATAAATTAGTAATTCTTTTTTAAAGTTCACATCATATAATGAAATTCCTTGTGTGGACTAATTATGTGTTTTAATTGAAATAGAATTACATATGTTCCTTTCCCTATTTTCTTCCTCCAGTTCCTTCCATCTACCCTCCCTTGACCCTTCTCATGGCTCCCTACTTTCAAACTGATAGCCTCTTTAATTAGCAGGTTGTATTTATACATATTTGTGCATACATAAATATGTAACAATAATAATAAATTAATAATTATTAAACATACACATTAACAGATAAGGAATCTTTATTATAGCCTATGAATTTTTATAAATTAAACTTTGTCCAATAAGAGATAAGAAAATAAATTTAGGATCATATGTGACTCAAAAATGTGTCTAGAAGACAAAATTTATTATTCCAAACTCAACTACAACCTTACTAGAATTCAGTCTCTTAGAAGCTTTTCGCATTTATTCCCACTAAGATCTTCAACAGGAGATAAAATAATGCAAATTTTAATTTATAAAAACATCAGCATATATTTTGCCTCCAACAAAATGCCTCCCATATTTTGTGCCAAAAGTTAAATTCAAACGAATTTTCTACATAGTCATTACTGATTGTTAGAGGTTTGAAGGCAGGGAGCTTTCCCCTCAAAGCCTTCTCCGAGTTCACTCTGACACATGACTTCCTGAAAAGCCAAGAAATTAATTATCTTTTGGGAAGGGGATTAGAGGCCATGCCCTCTGAGACAGTATTTTCCATCGTTCGGTAGCTATGGCTGTCTAGTTTTTGTTTCACACGTGTGGCTTTGGAAGACAAGTATCATAACGCTCTGCATAATAGTTCGCAAAATGTTCGAAATTGGGCCATATGTCACCCTGAGGCTAAATACCTTTAGTTCCTCCAGACATTGGTGGAAACTGAAAGCGATGAAAAGCAAGGACTGCCCCCTGTGCAGCATTCTGTTGGAGACAAATTTGTCAGTGTAAATGAAATTTTCTAACAGACCCATTCATCTAATAAATGAAGTCACAGTACATTGGGGAAATCCAGAGATGACTTTACCTATGGTTGCATATTAGGAGGCAGTTCGCAAACTTTCCAGGATTCTGGCCTTCCATATAAAAGGTATTTTAGCAGGTGATCAGTGGCCATGTTGTCCTGCGTCACTCCTAGACATAACCATCCTGCCCACATCCTGTCCACATGGGAGCATAAATGATTGGACTGTGGAGGTGAGTGGAACACAGTGTACAACTGAAAAGAACTTTCAACCACAGCCAAAGAATGCACTCTTTCTCTCTGGCTCTCTCTCTCTCTCTCTCTCTCTCTCTCTCTCTCTCTGACTCTCTCTCTCTCTGTCTCTCTCTGTCTCTGTCTCTGTGTCTCTCTCTCTCTCCCTCTCTCTCTTTCACACACACACAGTACAATAAGAAGAATTTTTGCCTCTGTAACTTGAGGGTGATCCTTTCCAGTGAGTAGGACAACTTTAAAAACACTTCTTCCTAAATAAAAGTCTATTCTCTCAGCCATTACAGAACCCAATTTTCACTTTCCAAGTATATGCTTTGATGAGATTTCCTGAGAAGCTTTAAAAACACTCACTGAAAATGTAGTTATGGCTTTGTAAAATTTAAATCTCTCAAAGTTTAATATGTTTTATTAACTCAGAAAACCTTAGAAACAGTAAAAGCCATAAGAATGCTAGAGTCTCAGAATCATGTCATTAGATTTTATTATGATGAAACTTATTTAACTTCATGAGTTATATTCTAATGGCCTCTGATATCTTCATGTATCTGTCTTCCACATTACATTGCTAAAGTTTGGGGGAACATGGTCTCGAGATACAAGGAAAGATTCTAAACAGATAGATCTGAAAAAACCCTGGGGACAGGTAGAGTTGAGGGGAGCAGCAGCTAGGTAGGAGACTGTTCTTACCACTTTCGGCATAGTTAACTATCTTCATTTCTATGGGTCAGGTCCTCATTCTGTATTGCTGGCTAAAACTACAAACCAGAAAAGGTTAGAGCATTTGATAGCTCCCCTGAATCACACACAACTCACACCCTGGACCAATTACTAGTCTTTGTTACTCAGACAGCCCCGTCATGAGGAAGCAGTGCCCTTTAGGCCTCATAGCACAGCTGTATACTCTCCACACTCTCTTGGTTTTTAAGGCTCGATCGACAAAGCTCTTGGGAGCATTTCTAGATCATGGGCAGCTTTTATTAACTTTTACTGTGTACACAGGGATTTATTATGTACTGAGAAACATGAATTCAATATAGACCATTTCCCCTATTACTGTATCTACAGAAGTAAAATCAGATTACAGACACTGAAGTTTACCATAGATTAGAACAATCTTTTAATATAGTAATCAAGTTGTTCAAGCACTACATTCTAACTCCTCTTTTTGTACGCTTGCTACTAAATCAGTGTCTATCCATGAGAAGTGGGGAATCAAGCCTGAAGCTTTGGGCAAGCTAGGGAAGCACTCCACCAGACCTATTAAGTAATCTTACAGACACCTGCATATACTTAATTAAAACTCCCTTATAGTCGAGACTGTTTTGTGGCAACTGTAGTCTTATAAACTTACAGTAGCCTGAACATACCCCCACTCCCACAAGCTAATCACTGTCAAAAGGAAGGGCTACACAGAAGACTTTAAACAGCCAAGTTAATGTATTTGTTAGGTGACTACACTTTTAATTGGCTTAAACGTAGCAAGACAGCCCATAAAGTTACTTATTTAGTTAGACTCACACAGATTCCTTAAGCCTTCCTGGAAACCTTCAGGCAATAGAGCTATTAAATAGACATCATATGAGTGATTTATTAGTATTGTGTCTGATTAGCAGGGGTGTCTGGTTGCATCTCTTTTATATTTTTTTCAAGTTTTAAATTTCATCAAATGTTCTATAAGAACAAAGACTAAAGGGCTTCTATCATCCAGTCATTCATCTGATTAAATGACTTAAAAATATTATGGAAAAGCAAGGCCTTTCCAGTAGATGCAATTTCAGATCACCTGGAGGTAACAACGATCCTGTCTCTTAACATGGTTCTTTAACTTCTATAGAAAGATGTGGCTCCAGGAGCCACCAAGATGAAGAGATGGCTTCTCCGCTGGCCTTATTCCTAACTCAGTCTCATTTTCTGCTCTCTCTTTTTTTCTTCTTTTAAACTCATTTTTACTCAATCTGTGTACAATTTTTTTGATGTTTAAAATTTTTCACATAACATATTCAATAGATGACTGAATAGAAAGAGACATATTTTCTTGCTAATTATGCAATCTGATGTTTCTTACAGTCTTGATGGGAGTTCTAGCCTCCTCTCCAGACATTTTCCATCACACCTTTCAGATACCAATATAGCAAAAAGATCACAACTTACCAAACATATAGTACTTCATTGGCACAGACATTTGTACACTTGGAACTCACTTTCTTAGAAAATAAGAGAAACTGAAAGCTACCGTGTAGAGTAGCCCTACAAGTAGTAAGCACATTAAATCATGAAAACTCTTAGCAGGGTCACAGTCACATAAGAATATCTTAGGAAATATTATTAGTGTGGCTTTTAGAATAGAGGTAATCATATATGTTGTATAGATTTTCTTCTGCCCCCAGTACTGCCTTATCCACCAACCAACCTTCTATTTGTTTTTCCCAGAGAGACTGTCCTAACCCTTGTGGAGCAACCCAAAATCTCTACACCTTCAAAAATTTCACAGATATTCTTCTGGTTCATGCATTGTGTTCGGATGATGCCCAGGGTCTCCAGGTACTTGTCTTCCATGTAGATTGTTAAAGTTGGAGGATCACAGTTTTCTTAAGAAATTCAGAATACTTAGCACAGAAAATATGGAAGGAAAGGAGGCAGAATGAGTGAGAAATGGAAGAGAAAAATGAACAAATTAGCTCATACTTTGGTTTCTCTTGTGTCTCCATCGTTCCCAGAAGACCCCAGTGGTGAAGCACCGATCTCCTTTACAAACTCTACCAGTGTACTGATTAACAGTTCCCAAGTTTGCCATTCTGGCACAAATCAATAACTCTGCTTCTTCAAGATATTAGTTCACTCAGTGACTAATTTGCTTCCTCTTTGGTGATCATGCCCACTACTGACAAAGGCAAAAACCACTGTTTGCTGTTTCCCGCCACTTATTTTTAAAAGTAAATATATTTTAAACGAAAGAGAGGTTGCTTTGGAAATAGATACTGCTGGTTCAAAATTCAGTTCCTTAGAAAAAGATATATTCCCGGGCATCATTTGGCTTCATTCCTGCCTCAGCCTCCCAAGTGCTGGGATTGCCAGTATGCCACACCACCCTTGACTGCTGGATCCTTAAAACTGGAGTTATAGACTATTGCGAGCCACCCAACATGGGTGCTGGGTACTGAACTGGAGTACTCAGCAAGAACAGTACCCATTCTTAACCTTTAAGCCATCTCTTCAGCCCACAGAGTATGTTTTCTGTGTTACCATTCAAAAAAGTGTCTATATTTCTTAATCTCTTATTCTTGGTCTCCTGCAGCCTGGACACAACTTGTGTCTACTCATCCACATGACAGGCCATGTGTACTTTTGTCAGCCTGTTATCCAAATCTGTGCTCCTCCAATCTTTAAATCAGTAGAGGATAATACCTGGTCAGGCTTGGCATTCATATTAGAAATTTAGGAATTCTCTTTGAATCCTTTCACCACTACATTCAATGTATTAAATACCCCACTTAGACTATTCCCACAATGTCTGCAGCATGTGTCTATTGTGTCCATTGATTCTACTGCCTGCCTAAACCATCATCACCTATGGAGTTACCAAAACAGCTCCAGCGTGGTCTCTTCTTGCTTCTCTATAATCTGTTTTCCACAAAGGTGCCAGAAAGGGTTCATGAAGAAACAAATCAGCTCGTATCTCTTCACAGCTGAAAACCCTCTAGGAAGGTTTTGTTTCCTCCTGTGTAACCTGGTCATGTGACTTCTTTGAGACTTCTTTGATCTCAGTTTTTACCATTTCATCATTCTGCACTAGGTATCAGACACTCTGAATTTGACTGCATTCTTCTGATGCATTGTCTTACCTGATGCATTATCAGGGCTGCAATGCTCTTTCCCTCCAACTCTGTTTGCCACTGTCTTTGTCACTTGACTCTTGGCGTAATTCATTCATTGTTGAATATAAAGTAGCTAAGCAGTCATTTTTTACCCTATCTCACAGTGCACTTTTATCTGGTATTTTGGTTTGGTTTTCATTTGCGTGACTGCTTTCTCTCTTGTTCACTATATTATAGCTCCGTATCTAAAGCAGGTTATGCAAGAAATAGCTGAAGGAATAAATGAGTGGACAAACTCTAATGTCTGGGATGGCTTGCTTGGCAAACAAAAGTCTAAATAAAAACAAAAGACAGCAGATTGGACTCCCTCAGAATATGAAGTGTGGATTATATTTAACCTTAAAAGCTAATTTCTTATATTTTTCCAAAGACTTACGAAATCTTCTAAGACTAAGAGTAAGAATAAGGAAACAATGAAATTCTCTCATGCTTCTTATAAATGCATTAAAATTTGGAAATGACTACTAGAAGAGATATAAAGTGGTATTAGTATTAAAGTGGAGCCTATAGTTGAGAAAGTTCAAGAAATTTCCAGAATTTTATGAAATACAAGAATGATGAAAATGACAGATTTCCCATTTGGCAGGCAGAGAGGATCATGGCACCATAGATAGACTATAGGCAGCTCCAGAATTGGTCTGAGAAGGACTTCCCAATGAAGACCACAATATAAAATACTAGGTTGTGGAAGATAATGCAAATATATTGAGGGTAAAATAAAAAGGTAAAATGAAACCAAATTAAGAAAACTGTGTGCTTTCAAAGCCAAAGAAGATATTGCACTATAATAAACATCAAGGGAATTTCCATGGCACTCCATAGCGCAGGGAGCTGAGACAAATTTTTTTTTGTCAAAATTACATTAAAGACAGATTATTCCTGTTTATTTCATAGTGAAAGTATCACGTTCACCTCAGTAAATAGTTCTTAATGCACCAAATTCTTGAACTTGGCAACATCCCAGCCAGGGAAAAGATGTAGCACAGGGGCAATGCTAAGAAGCGAGAAAAGAATGCCAAGGATCTAATTCGGGGAAATATCCTAATGCAATTGACTCTGGAAAATAGTTACATTTCTAACACTGTTCAAGTACCAATAGTTGAGATAATTTATTGTAGGGTTTGTCACAGAGAACCTCTGCTCAGAACCAGATTTCTGCATGTGTTAAGACGGGGTGAGGTCGGCAAATACCATACAGAAGGAGAAATTTTTAGACATGGAACAATTGGTGGTTGGAAGAGTCTCTGTGGTTTTGTGTTGTGGGAAACCTGTTATTAAAAATACCCTTAAGTTGAATACCCAAAACCAAATCATCTCTTCCCAGCAAGATGAAAGATGCCCAATATGTACATAAAGAATATTGATCATTAAAACCAAATTCTACTTGTCTCTTCCCAGTCAATTACTCTCCCATGAGCAAAGAAATGAAAAAAAGAAGGCCAGTAAAGACAGCAGCAACATCTGGAAAATGGCTGCCTGCTCCTGACACTGCCTTTGGCACTGCAATCATTTGGGAGGCTCCAGACTTTTGAGTTTGTGGAGATGAAAACAGTGTGTTAATGAAGGATCACTGAGTTGTTCTGTAGACTAGTGAGTTTGGGGGTCTAAAATAAACAAGAATAGTATTGACCTCAGTGTTTATAAAAAATAAAAATAAATACACAGAAAGAAATGCAATTACTGGTTTAAACTTTAGTGCCACATGTTCGGTTTACACAGTGGTTAGATGTGAGCCTTAATAACCGATATTTTGTAACTCCTGTCCAAGAAGCTATGAGTCTGTGGTATTAATACAAATAAATAATATTTAAATAAATGAGGCAGAATACTTGTCAGTACAACTCTCTTACCAGTAAGCCCTACCCGTGCCTAAAAAGAAATCACATATCAATGAAGAGAATGTATTCATGCACTAAAGAACAACAGCATTGCTATACTAATGTCTCTTCCTAGAACAACTTTCAGATAGGAACTCTAGGTCAAGAAGGACAGCTGATGAAGGAGCCCATTGCCCCCTATAAAGCAAGTTGATAGTCACCCCTGGGCAAATCTCACTCCATGAGTAGTTGTGACCAACTTCATATCCTGCATCATATAACAGTACCAATGGTCGGGACTGTGCCAAGTGCAATCCAGCAATTGTTGGTTTTATATCACTGTGACCAAATCTCTGTGCAAAGTAGCTTAAGGGGAAGGAAAGGCCCTGGATCATGGCTTCAGAGGGTTCAGTACGTGGTCACTTGGTTCCATCTTTCTGGCCTGTAGCAGGCAGCACATTATGGTGGGGGGAGCACGTTACAGAGACTGTCTGCCATCTGGCAGCACAGGAATATAGGCAAAAAAACCCAAAAACAACAAAAAAACAGAAAAGGGTACGGGACAAGATGTGGTTCCTAACAGTGCATACCCAAGCTACCTACTTCCTCCTGCTAGACCCTAATTCCTAAAATTTCCAAAAGCTCTCCAAATAGCACCACTAATTGGGGATCAAGCCTCTAGGACATAAACCTTGAGGGCACACTTCATACCCACACCATCACGGGCCCAAAGAGCCCCTCCAGCTCCCTAGAATACTAGCTACTACCATCAATGTTACAGTTTGATACACACTTAGCACCATGCTGAGAAGTCAGGTCCAGTGTGCAGGCAGAGGAGAGCAAAAAAAAGGAATACTTCTAGAAGGCTAAGAGGATGTGGATGTGAGTTTTAAGGCCAGAAGAGAAAGGGTTTTCTGTGTCCTTGGCTTATGTGAAACTGCCAACTTTAAAAATACGACGACCGCCTGCCTTCATCTCAATGCTCTGATTCTTCTATCATTTTTATCGCTTTCTCCCACACGGATAAAGATCTAGTCACACACTAAAAGGAAAATGTGTTTGCTTTCTGGGAGAGATATATTTTTGTGCTTTTCTGCATGTCAAGGGCAACTGAGATCAGAAGGCATAAATTAGATTTAGAGTCCAAATGTATACAAGACTAAATTGTGATATCTTATTTCAATCAAGTTTGGCCTTAAAACCAAGTCACTTTGTCCTGTAGGTGTGTTTTATTTTTAACACAAGATTTACAGATCTTTGTTGAGTTATAAATAATAAGTTTAGACATATCACAATCTTTTACCAATAACCCACTGCATATAATGAATTAACATTTAAAAACTTTAAAGTTAACTCTCTTTATTCTGTGTTATTTTTACATGATTAACCAAAGTAGTTATGTTCTGATACCTTGAGGGAAAATCAATATTAAATAACTTTTTCACATGTCTAGCCCTCAATGATTCATATGTTTAAACAGCAAAACTTAAAAGCAAACTTCTTTCTATACTGTTAGGCATCTTAAAGTGGCCCTCTGAAGAAGGCTGAGGTCTTTTTATAAAGTATTTCTAAAAGATACTATTAGAGACAGAAGTATGAAAGAGGGCACTTTCAATAGTCTAGTTTAAAACCAGTTCCCCCGGGGGCATTTCTCAAATCCAGTCTTCAATGTAAGGAAAGGCAAGTGATTTAGAGAATCAGACTATCTCTTACTAAATAGTTCCAATCTGGGACTTTCAGCTATATGAACAAATTATTAAATCAAGTTTAGATTCACCCAAATTCCCCTTCCCCAACTTGCAAACCTTATGAGGAGAGAGACAAACCCACACCAACCTGCTGATCAAGGTGCAAAACCTGAAAGGCGTGCAGGAACAGACGTGGCAAACTATCCACTGCAGAGTTTTCTTTCTCTCCCTCCCTTTTCTTCTTCCCCTCCATCTCTTCCTGAGTGTGAGTGTGTGTGTGTGTGTGTGTGTGTGTTCATGAAAGTGTTCCTGAAGTACGTTGACATGTGTGCTTGTGCGGGCAAGAGTGGAGGCCCAGAGTTGGCATTATTCCCCCATAACTTTCCATCCTATTTACTAAGGTAGGGTTTGTTACTTGAAGTCGGAGTTCACTGATTCTGGCCACCCAGTTGGCCCTGAGGATCTCTTACCTCTCTGGGTCTCTAGTCCTGCGGTTACAGGTGGCCATCACACCTGCCGAGCTTTAACGTGGATTCTGAACAGGCAAAGTCCTATCTCCATGCTTACAAGGCAAGTACTCTTTCCATGGAGCCATCAGGTCCTCTCTGCAGTTCACCCACCGCTCTTTCCTTCGCTGTTTTTCTTCTTTTTTCTTTCTTTATATTGTTAGAGATGGAGCTCAGGTCATACTAGAGACAGCCTCTCTACCCCTGGACTATCTATACCAGCCCCTCATTCTATTATTTAACTTATTGGATCCTTTTCATTATTGAAGCTCCCTGTGCATTAAGATCTAAAGAGATGGCCGGACAATGGTGGTGCACGCCTTTAATCCTAGCACTCGGGAGGCAGAGGCAGGCAGACCTCCGTGGGTTCAAGACCAGCCTGGTTTACAAGAGCTAGTTCCAGGATAGGCTCCAAAGTTACAGAGAAACCCTGTCTCGAAAAAAAAAAAAAATTTAAAGAAATATTAAAAACAAGGTCACAAAATCTTCGGTATATTTTAACAATTCAATCACTTTGAATCTTAAGAAAGTAGCTAATCCTATCCGAAACTATTACAAGTTTAAGTTTTAGGCCGTTTACAAAGACACGTGCGAACTAAATGGCTCTCCTGGCTTTCTTGACTGTGAACCCCGCTATTTCCTCCCACATCCCATGGATCTGAGGTCCCTGCGTCACTGTCTTTGTGATCAGTTACTTCTCACATGCCGTCTATCTCTACTGCCAGTGTGGTGTTTATAAGATGCCTTTTGGTCTTGTTCTTCCTTTGCCAAACCTCACCTCAGCTTTGCAGTTTTCTGTAGAAGGCAGGAGGAAGGCGTGGGAGGTTGTTTCCCATTAGAAACATGATGGCAGGTGGTCGCCTTCCTCTGAACTCCCAAGGCCTTCTACACCCTCCAATTCATCCTTACCGCTGGGTGCTTCAATTGGCTCACACTGCTCCTCGAACCTGAACTGTTCTTACTCTCTCCACCTGCCCACAAAGTACCTGTTTCTTTTTCAGAATTCATTCAAGAAACTCTGGCCTCCTTCCCACATGTGTGGGTCATTTGTTTCACAGTCTTTATAATGACTTTATAATGACATTTTGTTTGATATGCACTTGCTTCCTCTTCCTACAGGAGTTTATTGAGAATATTTTTTTAGTGTATTTTCATCTGCATTTGAATGTTCAGCACCTGGAGCACAAGGAGATTTGATTACTGTGTTGGACCATATTTTTATCTTTATTTAGTGTATGTGATTTTCATAACTCCTTACCAATTCACTTTTGTAACTCTAAACAAAATCACCTTAAAAAATCATCACCCTAACCCTGGCTGATGAGCATTAAAATAGTGTCATTAACACTTTATCATCATCATTACCATTAACAAATTATTATATAATATTATCATATTATTATGATTAATAAACTTAATTATGCTAAAAAGGGAAACTGCCTACATTTTGAAATCCTCCTTTTAAGACCTGGAGAGATGGATTAGTGGTTAAAAGCGGCTCTCTGATCTTGTGGAGGACCACAATTGGTTGGCATCCCAGCATCCACACTGAGCATCTCACAAACTCCTATAACTCCAGTTGAGGAGGACTCAACTCCCTCTCCTGCCTCTTTGGGCACCTGCAGGCACCCAGGTATGAACATACAGAGAGAGAAAGAGAGAGAGAGAGAGAGAGAGAGAGAGAGAGAGAGAGAGAGAGAGAGAGATGCAAACAGGTGCATAAACACACACACATGGCATGCATGCACACACACACGGCATGAATGAACACACACACTGCCTACATACAAACATGCACATCAGTTACAGCCATTTCCTCTCATACATGACTCCATTTCTCTTTCAGTGCAGGGAGACTAAAACTTTGAGTCTTTATTTAATCTTTATTCTTTCTCTTTTTGTTTCTTTAATCTGCACTGTTTCCCCTGCTCCTTGCTCATTTCAAACATGCAATGCTTCTCCTACATTGTAGATATAGATCTCAGATTTAAATGACTTTGTTGGGCTGGCCTACCAAACCCAGCACTATCCATAGTTTTTGTGCCTAGAAATACATTTTAAGTTACAATCTACCTCAAAGTGATTTTGGAACTAATCACATGTGGGGATTGTAGATTATCTCCCAGATTAGAAAACTGCTTTGTTCAAATTTAAGTTGCTTGATTGGCATTTATTAAATAATGACATTTGCCAGTTCATCTCAAAGGTTTCGAAAATGGAGTGTGAGGTGAATTGATTCCCTGCCCTCAAGAGTCTTATAGTCTGTGCAGACACTTTGTCAAAGTCAGTTATCTATCTATCTATTTGTCTACCTACCTACCTATCTCTCTGTCTATCCATCCATCCATCCATCTATCTACCTGTCTTTCCAATATTGTCTCTCTTGAAAACAGAATGGATCTATTTATGACCTAAACTGCATGGAAAATAGTTCTGATGAGGATACAAATTAACTTCTATCTCTCTGAGAAACACTTCATTGAGAAGAGAAACATTTTGTCACATTTTGTGCACTTAAAAATTCATTTGAGATTTACTCCTATAATAATTTCTATATGATGAGCCTCCCTTATCCTCAAAAGGACCCATGAGATCTGTCATTTCAAAGCATCTGCATTGGTCCTCAAAGAGCTCCTGGAACTATTTCTCAGATAATACATTCATTTTATGTTCTTTTAGTTTTCTAGTCTCACTCGAAGAGGAGCCATCTACAATTTGAGGTCTCATTTAGTGTCTTCCATCAAGAAAATGATGATAATAGTCCTGGAAATGCAGGAGCTTTAACAATACACGTCCCTTAGCATTTAATATTTGAATGAATGTTCTTAAATGGTTATTCTTTAATCTGTTCAGATTTATTCTTGGCAACCAATGGATGTATCTGTAAGACGGAATTTGTCTATTAATGACAAAAAGGTTTCTAAAGATCTTTTAACATGAGATAAATAAAGTAATAGATTAAAAGAAGACAGGAATACTTTCTAATAATCTCTTTGAAAGAGCTATATCAGGTCCTCATTACCCACTCAAGCGTGGTGCAGGGAGCCTGATGGCTACAGCTATAACTAACATGGCTGGTGTGACAAGACTATCCTGCTATCTCCTAATATGAAATGTGGGGACATTCTTTAGAGTGAAAACAACGCCCTCTTTATTTGATTAAGACTTAAATCTGTAAAAACACATTTCTGCACTGGGGCTTCACACATTTTTTTCCCTAAGTCTATCAGGAAAGGCCGACAAAATAGTCAACCTGTTGGGTTTACACCAACGCCTTTATTTTATGGGACATAGCTAACCTCTTCTGAAAACACGACTTCTTTAATGCCATCATTCCAGTTCTTAGTGTTTTGTTTGTTGTTGTTTTGTTCTTTTTGTTGTTTGTCTAACAGCAGAGCCGCCCTCTATGAAACCAGTCACCACATTAGGAACAGAAAGAAAAATATCTCTTGAAATGTGTCCTGAGGAATTTAAGTTGGCACCTACTACTTCTTTCCAGAACACAGGGGTGGGAAATGTCATCCTGTTTGCCAATGATTCGCTTCTGGACTTCCCTCTTCAGCTAGAACTACCTGAGCATTTACCCTGACTAGACGCTGTATCAAGAAAGTGAGGTAAAGCACAAGAACTCAGCACACTAAGAAAATGTCTTTGAAGCATGAAAGGAACCCACGAAGCTGTATTTGTAGAGCTCCGGGAACTCAAAAGTCATGAAACTCCTGCCACAAGGCAATTGAAGAGTGCTTAGCCTTCGGAGTACATTCCACCTTTCCTAAGATTTCATGACTTCTCTTACTAGGAAACTTCTCAACTGTATAAATCTGTCAAAACCTTGCATTGAGCACTGGCTGTTTTTCCAGAGGACCCAGGTTTGACTCCCAGCACCCACATGGTGGCTCACAAACATCTGTCACTCCAGCTCCAAGAAACCTGACACTCTTTCTGGTCTCATGGGCATTTTGCATACATAGTGCACAGACACACATTGCAGGCAAAATACCCATATAGATAAAAATACAAATGAAAACAATATAAAGCTGGCCTCATACTTCCATGAAAAGATCCAAAAATCATCCTTCCTATTTTAAGAGGACTCATGACTCTCAGCTTGTTTTCTCACTGCTGTCCTAGTAGTATATTCCTAAAGGAAAAACAAAATAAACAAAAACTGTAAACAAAATAACCAGATCCTGGTGATTACAGAATTTGCACAATTGACAAAGTGCTTCCCACACAAGCATTAGACCTGAATTCAGATCACCTACAGCATCTGAATACCCCCAGTACTGAGAGTTACAAAGGGGAGAATCCCAGAAGCTTTCTGGCCATCTAGTCATTCTGAATGAATGAATTCCAAGTTCAGTGGGAGATCCTGTCTCAAAAAATAAGATGGAGGACACAAGAGAAAGATACCCAAAGTCACAAAACCCCAACAACACACTGTCAATTTCAAATAAACAAAATTAACCTTCTGAGTAGATGCCACCTGCAGATGGTCATACACAGGAACATATACAAATGTGTGTATACATACAAAAAAAATAAATATATATCTTTAACAATCATTGATTATATGTTAACATTGGTGTTGACTATTCTCACATAATTTCTGTTGTTAGAAACCCTCTAAAGTTCAAGTATGTATGTGAGTGTAACACATGCGTTGGATGGGTCTAGACTCAATTGCTATGTTGTGAAACCCACCAGACTAGTCTAAAAGCAGGTTACCATATAGCTGGAAGCTATTAGCCATAATGTATTAACCATCTATCCCATGAGCAGTTCAGAAACCTGAATTCAAAATCATGCCCTGTAATAGCTGGAAGCTATTAGCCATAGTGTGTTAACCATCTATCCCATGAGCAATTCAGAAACCTGAATTCAAAATCATGCCCTGCACATTGTTCTACTTTCTTTCTGCCTTAAACGTAGCTTGTTAATTTCGGGTCACAAAAGACTCTCTAATTCAAATATTGGTTGCGTAGTTCTTTGCTTGCCAGACAATTGAAGTAGCCTCTGAACATTTAGTCATGATAATCTTTGCATAATATTTCTACATATCAAATGCACAATATGTATTCATATTTAAAATTATATTTTTGTATTTGTCATAATTCTCTAGAGGAACAAAACTTATAGAGTGTGTGTGTGCGCGCACACGCGCGCATGCGTGCATGCGTGTGTATGTGTGTGTTTTAACTGATTTACATATATGCTCCTTCTAGTGCAATGACTGTCTACCAATAGAATTTACAATGATCCAATAACTGTTCACTTCATGAGGCTGGATGTATCAGCTGGTCTTCAGTATAAGCCAGGATCCTGAAGAAGTAGGCTCTAGCACCAGTGATGGAATGCACTTGCCAGCAAGAGTATGGGAAGCAGGTAAAGAGCAACGGCTTCCTTCTTCTGCCACCAGAAAATGTGGTCCAATTTTAGGTGGATCTTCCCACCTCAAAAGATACAGATGTAGGTCGTCCCACATCAAATGGTTGAATTAGAAAAGAACCCTTCATAGCCATACTCAGTCACTTTAGGTTTCATTAATTCCAGATAGAATTAAGTTATCAAACAAAAATAACCATTGTAATTACATTATGGATCAGATAGTATTTTTAGAACTTTACAAATATAAATCCATACAGTAGCTATTTGCAACTTTTCTGAAACAAGTTTTACAATCACAGTATACCTAAGAGTCTTCAACAACAACAACAAAAACAGGCAGAACATTTCTGCAATAGACGTCTGGAGTCCCCCAAAGTATCGGTCAATAGATGAATGGGCAAAGAAAGGGATATGTACTCTATGGAGTTTTATTCAGCCACCAAAAAATAAAATCATATCACTTTCTAGAAAAGGGAAATGAATAGAGATCACAATAAGCCATATTCAGTAAAATCTACATTTCCTCTCATCTGTGTGTCTTAGACTGTATATAGACAAATAAAACTATTTATATGTATTTCACGGAGCAAAAGGAAGAGTAAAGAAAAGAATGAGACTAACAAAAGTGGGCAGGACAGGAGGCATTAAGAGAAGCATACGAGACTTAATATGGTTAAGTATATAACATATTTGAAAAGAATTTTCTATATGAAACCCAAAACTATGTACAATGACTATATGTAAATTAAAACAAAAGATTGTAGTTGGCCACTGAGTATTCCTATATCAGCATCTACCACTTTCATTACTGTTCATTTTTATTTTAAAACTTGTTTGTAAGAGTAACTGTAATGATTATTTATGAAAATGACCCAAAAAGGGGGTAGATCACTGGGGCTGTTGAAAGGAAGAGAGAGCAGCAAAGACGTTTGGAGAAGTAATGCTTCACACCCTGAAAAACAGGGTGTTTCAGTAGATAAGTAGAGGAATTTTAAATTCAACACTAAGTCAGGAAGAGAGCGTGAAAGAATTCACAGAAGTTTTCACAATAAACAAAACAAAACCATTTCAGGAAGAGGTTTCAAGTCCAAATCAGTTAAAACCATTGTACATGAAGGGGAAGGTAAGTCAGTGGGCTGTGTCTATTTCCTGGAAATACAGTGGAAAATTTGCTTCGGTGACCAATAAAATTCCTCTCTCAAGGTTTACAAAACATGCCAGTTTCAGTTAAAGCTTCTTGCACAGAAAAGCAGTCTCGTGTGAGGAACCTAATCTGGCAATCGTGCTATGTGGAGACCAGATGTGTTTTAAATGATGGTATGACATCTGTAAAAGAAAGAACTTTCAAAGAAAAATAATACTACATACTCCATGTAGTAGCATCACACACTGTCTTCCTTTGTGTGTGCCCCCCAGACTAATTCATTCTAGAAAGTGTCAGATCTCCTCCCTTCCTAGGCTGAGTAATACATTATTCTAGGTATTTACACATTAGTAATTCATTCATCTATTAATATATGTGGGATTATTTATTTCAGTTGTGAATAATCTAGTTATAAACACAGTTGCTATTCACATCTCCTCTTTTAGGTCTGGTGATTATATACCTAGGGATGGGTTTGCTGACTCATATGGAAATGCTGTGCTTAAGTTTTTGAGGAATTCTCACACATCAGTATGATGTCTTCATGGGACTAATGTAGTTGGAATGATATCAGCAAAGGTTAAAAGCAAATAACCATTATCCAAAAGTCTTATACCGGTTTTAGCAAACTAAAAGAAACAGAATGAATGTCCAGGCCGTGCCTAATAGACTTTATCGGCCAGGGTAAGTGTTCTGCACAAGTCTCACTGTTTCCAGAACAAGAAGTACACAACTAAGTGTGCTCTTCTTTTTGCCTGAAAACTGCCAGGTGATGTTTCCAGGGGCTCTGATTCAGAAGTGTCTACTCTATGCCAATAGAAGAAACCTAAAGAAGATCACGCACCATGAAATCCATTCAGAAAAAAAAAAAAATGTCTTTCATCTTTCTGCCTTACTTCTTTCCTCCCGCAAGCCAGCAGTCCCGCAAGTCAGCAGTAATGGTGGTGACAACCGTACCCTGAAAACTTGATCTGGAAGTATGTTCTGAAATAATCTTCTACTCACATTTCTAGGGGATGTAGAACCTAAGTGATCGGGAGCTTTCACCCTTTGAGTACAGGAACCCCTATATTTTCTGTTGTTTTCCTAAGAGTTTTCCTATAAAATACAAATTCTTCATATTTAACAGGTCTTTTATTTTCCAAAATCTCTTCGTATCCAAAGTTTAAGTATTCAAAACCTATTAAGGTTAAAGTTTTATAAGAATGACATTGGCTCTTAATGTTGTAGTAAGTTATTTTTCTCATTCTACTAATCATCAGACAGTTTTCTTCAAAGATAGGAAAATCAGTTGATCAAAATCCTACTGAAAATTGTCTGGAGTTTATTTACTTTTTAAGCTAAAGCTGAATCATGACCTTTATTTCTGTACTCCTTGCTTAATTTACCTGATTCAGAAAAATACACAGCATTGAGAATTTTATAGAGCAATAAATTAAAGAATAAATTCTCAAACTGGAGCCATGATAACACATTATTCCAAATCTAAAATCTGCAAAGTGTAACTCAACCTACTTCAACTGTGTATGATCATGCATTTGGAGCAAATTTAAATTTTCTTTTAAGAAGGCTCACTAATAAAATCCAAATCAGGAATGTTGAAGTTGGGAGGATGGGTTTGACATTTTAATGGGTATAGCACAAAAAAGGGATACCAGCATACAAATAAGATTCCCTATCACACACGCACCAAGGCAAAGTGTTCCTGACAAAGCTGGAACATTCCAAAACAGTTAAAAACATTCCCGATGCCTTTGAAAAACACCAAAGTAGGAACTGCTGCTACTTTATAATCTAATGATCTTATTTCCTCATTGTGGCTTGGATTCAACTAGCTGGTCATATACCTTTGACTTTGAGAATATAAATCTATTAATGTAGCTATAAAAATACACAAATAAAATCAGTGCAACTCATAAAGTACAACAACCAGCTGAATAAATACTATCCAGTGACAGAAATCCAAGTGCTGTAATAAATTAAGAGTAGAATTTAAGATTTTTTTATTTTTAAAATCATGTGTATATGTGTATGGCTGTACGCAGGATTACAAATGAGCACAGTGCCTGCAGAGTCCAGAAGAGGGCGTTGGAGTCACTAGAGAGGAAGTTAGATGCAGTTGTGAGTCACCCAACCTGGTCCTGACCTCAGCTTGGGACCTCTTAAAAGCATTCTGTGCTTTTACCCACTAAGCCTCTCTCCAACCCAAGGCTGGGATTTAAAAGGCTAATTAGACTATAGACATAGAATTGTTGCGGCAGAACCAGGACCTGAACTCAAAAAATAAAAATTTACCTAATGCTGTTAGTTGACTGCAAGTGGATGATCTGCAGTAATTGAAGTGTGGAAAGAGTATACACACTTTGGGGGATGTTCACACCACCAAACTGAGATACACCTCTGTTATTTTCTGACAAATCCATCTTCTGGCTAGATTCACACATGATTTTGTATCCAGTAAACAATTTCTTTTTAAAGTTGTTACTACTAACAACACTATTATTGTGCATATGTGTAGGCACACATGAGTCACTATCCACTAGGGGTGGTCAGGGTACAGATTTGGGGACCGGTTTTCTCTGTCCAGTGTGGGATGGGTCGAAAAAGCACTTGTATTCAGGGAGACATCTGTATGGTCTATTGCACAATTTCAGGCGGCAGTCTGCTGTTCTCTGACATTTGAAATGCTGACGGATAAAGTCAAAGACTGAATGATCTTCAAAGAACTTTGGTAATTATACATCTGCCCTCTGCCGGGAGGATATATAATCCATTTAAATCTAAACACCAATTCCCTAATTTTGAAAATCTCAAGAAAATTGTTGCTGTAATTCTTGTAACAGTGACTTAGCATGTGCACAAATTTTGCTTGGTCCTCTCTGAATTCAGAATGAAAACTACGGCTTTGTTTAGTTTTCCTTGGTGAGAAACTATTTGTTTTCAGACCTTTTCTCTTCTTTATTTGTTCTTCGAAACTGCTAAGCTAGTTTTAGCATTTTTTTCATTAATTTTTATCAAACTTTTTCAGACAATATATTTTAATCATAGTCTCCCATATCCTCTCCTTCCCCAAATCCTTGCCCATCCAACTTCATTCTCTCTCTCTCTCTCTCTCTCTCTCTCTCTCTCTCTCTAAATAAAACTCAAAAAAGGTAATGAAGTGTGTTACTTATGAAAGCAATAGCCCAGAAAGGGTTTTACTGAAGGGGAAACTCCACCACTGAGGCAGTTGGAAGCTCAAATTGAATTCTGCACAGACATCTGACATTGTGCATGTGTGGGTGTATTTAACAATTACATCTCTGGGGGTTCTGTAATAAATTAATATCAATTTTTTAAAAGGGCACGTAAAGTGTTGTTTTTGATTCTTGAACAGACAACTTTCAAGGTGTATTAGAAATATATAATAAGGCTTTTAGTTTTTAAAACCACATCTACAGCTTGCCTACCCAATGCTTTGCTCGTGTGGCTATCAATGGCACGCAGACTTGATCTAATAATGGCTAATTATGCCGTTGTTTATCAGCTCATTTGAAACATTTTGAGATTCAGTCTAGCTCAGCAAATTGCTGTGCTTCAGGCAGTTCTACATTCTAGAAAATTATAATATCCCCAGAAGGCAAGGAATTAATAATAAAAATCCTCTTTTGTAAAAGATTATCATTGCAGAGCAAATGGAGCGGAGTTTCCCTTTCCTGCTGCATTTAATATTCTCATTCTCCCCCGGCAACTTTGATGGAGAGGCAATGAGAAAGTCTCTGTTTTATTAACTTATTAAGAGGAAACCGTGCCCTATATTGATTCTTAAAGCTGCTGCCGCTAAGAGCCAATAATCACAGAAGAGTGAGATGGTTCAATTTGTTATCTCACAATGTTTCACAAGTGCAATGAAGCCCAAATGTTCACCTTATTCTGAAAGTCTGCTTATTTAAATCATCTAAGCCTTTGGTTAGTCATCTGTAAAATAGGGATAATAATAAAGGGAGCATTTTTGGAAATATTTAGGATCAAATGAAATAATGAATGTAGCATGCCTAATAAAATTAATATCTCTAACTAGAGATATTAATTAAATATTGTCAGTTTGGCTTCTTCTAATGACCATTATCTCTTGTGGTTCAGGAACCGAAGAAATATATCTATTTCATTTAGCCTTTTGCCTATGTAGTTGTTTTACATCTCAACAGAAAAGTTTTCTTATCAGATAGAAATTTAGAATGTACTATTCCAACATTTTTACGCAGTTAAAATGTTGCCAAATTGTTTTGCCAAGCTAGCAGAAGACAAACCAGGATAGGTGGCCTTCTAGCATTTGAAATAAATTACCCACATTTAGTCTGGCATGATAATATCTTCACAACATCTGGGTTTGACAGCAGCATTTTCAAGAGTACTTGGTGCTTGCTCTGTTGACCTGTGCCAGAGTCTGAACATTTTCTCCATGATTCAGATTTTGCCATAGATTTTTATCACTCTTGCTACCTCCATATTAGACAGTTGCACAATATTTTAAGATGAATGCGTATTAAACTCTCAAGCTGCGTCAGCTGGGACATATGAAACCAAGTGATTTCTGCACGGCTTCGTTTATGCTGTCAGCCAGGCTCACTTGTTAACTTCCTGGTAAAATTTAGTGAACAACTTTAAGTTTATATAGTCAAAGCTTTCTGTTTTATGCAAGCTATATTGTGCTCTGTTTATTCAAAGAATTTACATGCCATGTGCTCTCTCAAACAAACTTAGAGCGAAACTTAGGGCCGACACCGGCTCAGTACTTTTCTTGGAATTCATGGCTTCCTTCTATCTCTCTTTCTTTATTTTTTTATTCAGTTCAACACATGAAAGACTTTAGCTCGAGAGGTAAGAGCAAACTGTCTACACAATAGGGATCAACAGTGTACATTAGCAACACTTAGTTCTACTTCATACCCAGTGCCTGACATGTTGCTATCTTTAAAACGTGCAATCAAATTTTCTTAAATTTAAAAAATTTAAGTATCGATGAAATGACTTAGTGTGTAATGGTACTTACTATCAAGCAGCCTGAAAGCCCAAATTCAAAGCACGTGTGACATGGTACAAAGGGAATAAGATCCCCCAGCTTGTCTTCTGACGTATACTCATATACACATAAATAGTAAATACAGCTTTAAAATGAACTAAACAGTGAAGAATAACCTGGTGCCCTCTGTTGTTCCTCAGCTCTCCCGAGGGAACTGAAATTTCATTTCAGGGGTGGTATATGTATAAGAATCAAACAGGAACAGTCAACTTAAAACTTCAGAAAACAGAAGCCATTACAATAGCAGAGACCAGGAAAGAAGACAATGATTCTGAAATGAATTTTACTGTGTGAGCCAGTACGACTTCAGGATGTTAAAGGAGAAACTTTGAGCAATGTCCATCATTAGAAACTGTGAAAATAAGTTATTGTCATTCTATTTATGACAGGTAGTTTAAAAAGTGTTAATCTAGAAGGGGCAAAGTGTTTTCAACCAAGAGCTCCCAGAGTCCCAGCCAGACGCATTACCAGAGGCACCACCTCTTCATCACCACCACCACCGCAGCTGTGTTTGTGTGCTATTGTTTAATTCCTCTGTTTAATTCATACTGCTGCGATCACCATAATTCACCCTGAAGTTATGTGATCAGCAGCCCCTGTCGTGGTGAGAATTAAACACCATTCCCATAGCATCTATGGCCTTTCACCCTTCACAGGATCTGCCAGGGCTGCCTTGGCTCGAAGATAAAGTGCAGAGACTGGACATGGTACCACCTGCATGCTCAGACCGGGGGATAAATGGAAAATTCCACAATCGAACTGAACGTGCTGACCCCTCAGCAGCCATATTATGGGAGTTCAATCCTCCGCCTTCCTCCAAAGGCTAATTTATTTTCATCCCAGGAAGATTTATAAAGAATTTTGTGAAGCATCACTACATCATGCAAATATAGACGGCCAAGTGACATTGTTAATAGAAAGATAACAGCTCTTAAATTTCATTTGCAGCCTCACCAGAACATTAACCGCACACTCGAGATTTAAAGAAGAGGTGTGGAGGATTTGACGGGTCTTTGTCATACACTGAAGTCAATAAAAATGTGACAAGACCGCTGACTGACAGGATTTGGCAAGAATGAGCAAATAACAGATAACTCTTCATCCAAAGGAATGCACTTCCTTCCATCTAGTGCCCCGCGTGCTGCAGAGTGTTGTTAATCATAAACACTATAGAAAAGCTGTTGTTTTAACTTCCTAGACCTCTCAGATCATAGCGCAATTAGTAACAATTAAAAATGTACTTCCTGACAACTAATATGTCAGGATGAAAAGTGACAAACTGTAGATTTAAAAATACATGGAAAATAGGCGTTCATAGGAAGTCGCTGCTTGTCAGTCTTATATTTTTGATGAGACTGACAACATGTATCCCGGTGAGTTAAATTTTCTTCTGCGTCGTGCAAAATCTCGGCAGCTTTTCTAAGTACTACTTCGTAGAAGTCAGTGCAAAGAGGAATAGACTCCCTTGTTTCAGCTCAGTTTCCACAATTTGACAGGCATCGATATCGAAATTATTTTCAAGATGTAACTTCATAAAAGAAAAATCCTATTTAATGCAAGAACTATTGGGTCTGACTCATAGTTGCATTTGCATTGTGCAGTCCCGTGTTTATTGTATATAAAACGATGCCTATGGAGAGATTGAATGCCCACAGAGAGTTCATTTGAGGCATCCTGATAGCGTCTGTCGTAGGTAAGAAAACTGAAGACGTTTTTATGACATCTTCAGAACTTGAAGATTGAATTACTGTTTTAGTAATCATGAGTTCCCCGTCGTCGCTGTCAGTCTTGGGCAATGTATTGCACAGAAAAGACGTATGGTACCCATTTTATAAGCTCGCAATAAAAATATAACAACTGTTGTATTAAATTATTTAAGTTGTAAACCATTGTGAAAAAAAGAGAAAAAATTTTATCGACTTGCAGAATGAAAAACTGATTATGATGGAGAGAAAAATGTATTGTACCGATTACTCCCAAGTTTTTCCTGGGTTTAGCATATTGTAAATCTTTCAAATCTCTTTCACGAGAAAGTCTGAGTATGTGAGGTTCTCTTATTGATTGGATATTTAGAACTGACCAATGGCAAAAGAAAAAATGGAATCCATGTAGTTAGTTCCAGACTGTCAATTCATTTTAACAGGGTAAAAATAAGCAAAAAAAAAAGTTAATGGAAATTTAAGATTAAGTGAAAGATATTACCTGCAAGAATCTAATAAACAGAAAATGACTGCATTCCGTGGGAAAATTTAGACTCCAGAGATGGTCTAATTTTTCTATTTTTCTCTTGTATTGGATTATGGGCCCTCATTATCTCTACTTTTTAATAGACTATTTTGCTGCTGTATATAAAAGATTTTAGGCTGTTTTGCCACCTCTGGCATTTCTCATTATTCATTCAGTCCAGTAAAAGCTCCATTATTGCAATGTCAGTCTTCAAAAACGTTTGGTCCATTTCTTGCATCTCCAGGTCCAACGTGTGAATCTATGTTCTTGTTTGGCTTAGCCAGAACAACAGCATTTCACAACCACACATTCCTCTTACCCCGCCTCTGCCTCCACAGTTCTTGGGTGCAAAGGTATGGTTCCAGAAGCCCACACATATAAATCCCATTGACTCCAGAATCTGATTTTATTTCTCCTAAAAAATTAGAATAAGACAGTCACATATTTCCACCTAGTAAGCCAAGTCACCCAGAGGATGTACAATAACCAGGAACTAACCAATTCTTTACTATTGTCCAAATAATATTTCTGACACGTGTATTCGCGACCACAGGTGTTCTCTCTCTCTCACTTAGCCTCAGCAGTAACAAGGTGGCCATATTCAACTTTGATGCAATGGTCCTGCTAAGAATGTAACCTATGGAGGCTGGAAAGATGAGTCAGCAATTAAGAGAATTTATTGCTCTTATAGAAAACTCAAATTTGATTCCCACAACCTACATCAGGCAAGTCACCTGTAACTCCAGCTCCAGGAGATCTTAAACTACTTCTGGACTTCTACCTACATATACACATTCTCTAAAATAATAATAAATTAATATTTCAAAATTACTGTAAACAACATACACCAGAAAACATTGCTTATTTAATACACATGATATTCATATTAAATATCATCCTGATTTTATAGATGAAGACATGTGAGTTGTTCAAAATCATGTGACTTAAGTCTATGAGACTTGGGATTCAATGTATACACATCACATTCATACTTAGCAATAACTCTATGATTTTTCTAATTCACAATAATTAAATCGCTAAGTCCTCATGATCAGAAGAAAAGAATAAGGTAAGAACGAAATATCAGATGGATCAAACCCTCTCTGGATTCTCTCCTCTGTATTTATTGAATGCATTATTGAATGCAGGTGATATGCTAGACTCTATCTTTGGTTTAAGGCTGCAAAGATGAGACGTATATAGTGGTTGCCTTTGCTGTCCATTGGAAAGCAAGCCCAATAAACAACTGATGTTCAAATACAATGCTACAACTGACAGGTACAGAAAGCACTGAGGAAACAGTTCAGCATTCTCACCTGGTGATGGTCTGTCTCCCCGAAAGCAGCAGGTCCTCTAGGGAGAATCCAGGGCCCCTTTATCCTCAACTAAGAAGAGTTATTTTCTTCCTCCAACACTGAAGAGAAAAACCACTTAGTTGAACCAACGTCATCCATTTCCTCCAAATCAAACGTTCTTCCTCTCTTCTTCTGCACCTCCAGATTGATGCCCCAAAAGTAAACACTAAGATGGGTTTGGCGCCATCTGGGTCAACAATCTTGAGTTGGAAGATAACGCTCTTGGGCTATTTTTCTGACATGTGAAATCCAGGAAAGCAAACTGCTTGGTTTGCTTAGCATTCCCTAAACCTTCACTACTGATCTCATAGCAGCAGGACATGAAATTAAATAACCATAAACATATTAAGAGAAAATGCCAACTTTCTTGGTTAGTTACTCAAAACACATGACTTCTGCCCGTAAGAGTTTTGTGGCACTGGGGTTTGAACTTGGGGCCTTTGTACATGCTAAACACACAGCTACTGAGCTACATTCCCAACCTCTCATTGATCTGGCTCCATTGAATGATATGGGGCAGTAGTAAAGAGCTATCGATTGCAAACTCCCTCTGAGAACAGAGCACAATGATTCTAGAGCTTGTGTTCACAGTTCAGCAGTCCTTGCAGGGACCAGCAATTATTTCGAGCTCCGTAGCTGTGTAATTTAATAGAAGAGTGAGAAACTGAAAACCCCTATTTAAAAAAAGACAATAAAGTTTCATAAATTACCCAGAAAGTTGAGTATGGCTTTGCTTAATGCAAGGCAAGCCAAAGTTCTTTGTAACCTTAGAAAGGCCTGTGTCTTTGGCATGAACATATTTCCTACCAAGATACCATACACAGGTTCATGACCCTTGAAACCACAATCTGTGAGGTGAGATCTTGAAAGATCTTAAAAGCAAGATTGCTGAACTCATCCTGAAATTAGGGTTTCTAGGAACTTCAACAGAAGGTAAGAGCTAAAGGGAAGAGAATCTAATGGGTTCCTTTGACTGGGATGATGAGATCACACAGTCAGAGTAGGGCACAGGCACAAGTAGGTCAATTGCTGTGGTTTTCCAGACTGCTTTCAGAGCTTCTTAAAGCCTGTGATTAAGTCTAAGGTAATCCTCCAGCCCAGGAAGCACCACGGGCACTATCTGTCCAGGGAACTCTTGTAACAGCTGAGGACAAAGAGCAGGACTTCTCATATAATAAACTAGCTTTGAATATTATGGTTTATTGTTTAGAAAAGACCCAAGCGGTAAACAAAGAAGGAAGGTGTGCGGTAAACAAAGAAGGAAGGTGTGTACATGTACAGAGACCAGAAGAGAAGGCTTGTAAAGTTTGACAAAGTAAATGATTTGTAACAACATAGGGAACCCAATCAGAGATCAACCAGTTGCGATTTCAAGGAGATGTCATGTAGATAAAATATTCTCTAATTGCCTTCAAGACAGTAGCTGTTGCTGCTTACCACAGGACACTATCAACATGGACATATCTATGAATAATAAATAAAACCACTGATAGTAAATAAGCTTTCTGATAACATCATAACTTTTCATTTTATATATCCACTCAGTAAGTGGCAATGTCTTTAAATATGAACAGTTACGAGTCTAGGCAAGGGACTCAGTAGATCATGCTGGGTTATTCCACACCAGCTGTCATATAAGCCTCTCAAAACTTCTTAAAGTATTGCAAACACTGACCTGAGGGCAAAAGGCTTCTAGCCCAGAAATTGATCCCTTGAGCCATCCTGACTTCAATCCCTGACCACTGTGATTAATCTATGCTGACAAACCAGATTTGGAGCAATAGAAATTATCTGTAACAAGAAACTAATTGTGTATTTAGTTAAGTTTGGTGAGATTTTAGGGAGAAGACCCTATTGACTTTTGAAATCAAAGTTCATATTACTTTGGGGCAAAATGGCCTTGGGTTATAATAAATTAGGGTGGTCTGTTTTCTTTGTTGGGTAATATATGATCTGAAGGCTTCTAACCTGTTTACCCTTAAATTATAAATGTTCTTTAATTGTTATTTACAGAGACTCTAAATCTATTTACATAATATAAAAAACACAGGACATGTAACTCTGCTATTTTCATATACTATCCCTGTTTAAATGAAGCAGCAAATCACAGCCAATTTCAAGGCATGTTACAAACTCAGCTCAAATTATGCAGAGGCTGAGAATAGTAAAAAGATGTCCCTAACATTGCATCATCTTCAGAAAGCAGGATAACTCCAGTGTTAGAAGCTGAGAAGCAAAGCAGGTGAACCAATGAACCAGCTTTGAATTTATACTGTACTTTTCACACGGGAAGATTATGTAGGCCTTCAGAACACCTACACAGGAATCCATGTGTGACATCTAACTCCTTTCACTTAATTTCCTTATGGACCATTTTTCTGGAGAGGAAGATGGAAATTTTCAGCTAGCTACAAATGGACTGAGACCCACCAATCTCATTTCACATTGAGCAAGTGTCCCAGACAGGGCTTGAAACCAAGTGATATAGAAAAGAGGAAGGGAGAGAAGGGGAGCATATTAGAGCTAACAGATGGCCCAGCCCAGGAGTTTATGTAGCCATTTTCCATTGGGTTTGTCTTGGTACCCTGGAGCAAGCCCTGCCTCATAAATCTTTGCAATTTAGTATTATTAAAATCCTCTTTTTGGCAAAAACTGCTAATATATCTGATAGAAGGACCTCACTAATCATTTTGCTCTCAAGGCAGAGAAAGGTCCAAGGGCCAGGGCTTGAGGTCCCAGGTCTAGGGGGGAATAGTCCAATGTCTGTATTTCATCAAATGCAGACAGCACAGGAAGGTTTCACCTCTTAACCAGCCATTCTGTTTGTGGCCCAAAATAGAATTCCTCAAACCATTCTCTGCTTTAAGTGAACAAAAGCTTGTTGAATATTCACTAGAATCCTGCATGTGCCAGCATTAGTTATACTAAAGATTTTAGCAGAGCACACGCAGGGCAATAGGTGAAAGAGCAGCGTCCTTGCTTAATAGAATTCGCATGCTATGTAAGTCGAAATTGTTTAAGTGCCTCGGAATTTTTATAAAGCTTCCATATCCATAATCGGGTACACAGGAGGAGTAAAAACTAAAAAGCTCCTTGCTTTGTTTCTTCAAAAGGTCACACATTTTCCCATGACAAAAGGGCAAATAGCATGATAAAAATGGTTCTGTTACATCATAAATAATAGGAAATAATCATTGACTATTTCAGGATAGTTTGAAATATAAACACTTTGGGACTGAAGTTAAACTCTTCAAACATGAGTAAAAAATGTTGCCAAACTCTTAAGTTTTAATAAAAAAATAATAAATATAATAGAAATTTAAAAATTAAAGTAGTATTAGCCATGCTTAGGAACAATGGTCTTAGAATCATACAATTTACTTATAACATAAGTATATTTCACAAATCTGAAAACAATTCACAGTGGGTACTGAACCATTACAAAAATATCTGAAACCTGCTTGAGGATCTTCTAAATGATATTGATTCCCTAGCTCAATAAGGTTTCGCAGATTAACAAAGTCCCTCATACTCTGGAGAGTCCTAATTATATTTAGATTTTAACATCAGCAGTCTTTAAAATGAAACAACGATGCAGAAGCAACTTAAGAAGACACAACTCTGGTGCCCAGCTCCCTTGTTCAGTCTTTCAGCCTGCTTTTCTAGCCATTTGCCATAAAAATCCTTCCCTACATGTATATCGGTGCTATATCCCCCAGTAGAGTTTCCCCAGAACTTCACACATTATAAACCAGAGCCTGGCAACCTCTTTCCAACAACTACATCTACTCAGCCAACATCTTGTGTAGGTAAAATTCTATTGAGACTTAACTATATCAACCATTTACACATTGCCTGTAACTTCTTTTCTAGAGCCAAGTAATAACAGACACCCTATGTCCCCCACAAGACCCAAATTTTCAACTATCTGTCCTTTGTAAAACAAAAATAAAATACTAATAATGTGGAAGGAAAGAATTTATTTGGCTTACAGGTTAAGTCAATCACTGAGAGAAACCAATGCAGGAACTTGAAGCAATAACCATGGAGGAATACTGCTTACTGGCTTGTTCTCAGACTCATGAGTTCAGCTACCTTTGTTATATAGCCCAGACCTATCTGCCTAGAAATGATACAACCTAGAGTGGGCCGGGCCCTCTTGCATCAATTATCAATCAAGAATATGCCACCACAAACATGCCTGCAGAACAATCTGGAGGAGGCAGTTCTCCAGTAAAAGGCCCCTCTTCCTAGGGTACCAAGTTGACAATCAAGATTAGCTACCACTCGTAACCTAACAGGGGGTCTTACCACTATACATTAATATTGTATAGAACATAAAAATATGTTCCATTACAGCTGTGTATTGCAACGGAGCTAATAACCTAAACCTAGTGAGTTGAAACATGGGCTATTATATAACATCTCGTGATTTGTGGATCAGAAGTCCGAGCACTGATAAGCTAAACAATTCTTGCGTTCCATTTGATAATTGACAAAGGTCACCCACAGGAATTCATCTAGTAGCTGGTCTTATCTTGAAGAATGAAGGCAGCTTCACCTATCGAGCGTCGATATCCGACTTTAGCAATGCCCTTCTGCCTACGTGATAGTCAAAGCCTTTCCAGATGTCCTCTTCAACAGGATGTTTGGACTTCGTGTGTGACAACTGGGGAACTGAAGATACCAAGATGAAGTTTGCCAATGCTCTTACAGGCACATCCCAGAACTGGGACACCACTCCTTCACAGGCCAGCACAGACTCAGGAGGAAGTCAGTGTATATAGTCCCCCTTCCAAGGGTAGGAATGCCAACACTTTATGGTCACCTTTTATCGTTACTACCTCCTAACTGATCACTCTTCCTTAAATCTATTCTTTTATGCTTAGACATTATACTCTTAAAGTGCCAATTTCACTTTAAACGTCCCCTTCCCAAAGACATAAAAATATGTTCTTCTTACATTAAATTTAAAATACTCTCCCTGGGATTTAAATCTTCTATGGAGTAGGTTCCTTGTGTAATAATCACACATTATTTTCTTCGAGTTGTTTTGCTTATCCTCAGCACTATCAGGTCAGCATTCAGTAAACAGTCAGTAAATGATGCCTTGATTAGTAGACTTAAGCACAAGACTCCCTTGTTCCCTTACAATAGTTTCTATGTTCAATTTATTTCCATTGGGTTTCAGGAATAAAATAATACCTATTCTTCAATAACATCCTAAGTGAGTTTAGGGATGGTTTTTTTGACTTTATTATTTTTAACCTACATAAACATAGATGAAAATATTATAAATGGATACAGAGAGATATTATTTTGTGTGGGGGGAGAAAGGAGAAGGAACAGACATAACACTGTACATATAGTATATAACATGCATATTAAATGAAGAAAGGCTATAATTGATATATTTATATGAAGAAACTAATGATTGAAATGTTAAAACGTCACAGTAATTTAAATGTGTTTATAAAGTATAATTAATTTTAGTATTAAAGAACATACCTAGTTTAATTAATACATTTTTAATTAAATGATACTAAACTAGAGGACATAACATTTAAAGAAACACATATTACTAGTTAATTTGAGATTCACTCTCTCAACTATATCTTGTATTTTATAAACCCCGTGTCCAATTTTTTTATTTCATTTCTCTGGTACCTTAATAGTGGTGGAAAACTCAAGGGCATTCACTGAATATTTTAATTGCCTAAAATTATCTGCTTGCTGTGCAATTATTCTATGTGCTAGAAAGTCAAATTAAATAGATGCAATTACTGCCAAGTTGGAAAATGGTCTTACTGGATCATTTTAGGCAAAATTGTTCAATTTGATATTTATGTTTTATACAACAATTTAATAATAAGAAGCAAGATGCAGTATTTATTGCTTTTACAAATAATTTTAAGGTGTTTGCTTTGGATCAAACCACCATCCTGTTTGGTACTTAAAATCTGTTGTGATCTAAATCAGTTTCTGGTTCTCCAAGACCATATCAGAGGAAACCGCATTTTCTCCCAGAGTAATATAAGTACTGGCTAATTTTGAAAATAAATGTCTTCCCTTCTGCTGTTCTTAGCTGCAGACAGAGACGGGCATTAGAAAGCTTGACCAAAAGGGCCTCGAGGCTCCTCAGGTTTCGCCTTCATCATTGCCCTGCCCATCATTGAGAGGCTGACTTGTTCCAGACGGCTTTAATTAAACTGCTGCAAAGACACAGATAGATGTCAATGGAAATGATCTACAACAAGAGGCAAGGTGTGTGTTTAACAGTGTCCTGTCCAGTTCGATCGCCTCCTAGCATTGCAGTGGCTTTATGTTCATGTATCAAAGACTGAAAGTATGCATGTATGTATTTTTAAAAATCCATCCCATTAGCGACATACGCTTGAGCTTCTGTGGATGTAAGAATCATCTGCAATCTGCCAGGGATTTAGGGACATCAATAATTTGTGAATAGTCATGTTGGTACTGGTCGAAGGGTTAAGTGCTCAGCACATCAGGGGCAGCTCTTTGGGGATTTGAACTTTTAGTTGACTGTTAGGAACCTCATCCCCTGTGTGTATTCCCACTGCATGCTGCCTGTCAGGTGCAACCAGCTGGAGCTGGGAAGCCTTGTTAGCTCTGGGATTTGAGAATCGCATTAAGAACTGATAGAATGGTGTCTTGGAGTTCAAACACAGGAAGAGAACACTGTGGCAACCTCAAGGGCTTTTTGCCTCACCTTTAGCATAGGTTTCTTTTCTTCATTCATTTGCGTGATTTTTGTGAAGGAAGTGCGGCATAAAGTTAAAAAAAACAATATACTAAACAGCTTTTCCCATAACTTGCTGATCAATTTTAACCAAAGTTGAACAATAAATAACTCCTGGATGTTTAGGAAGTTCTGACATACACAATTTTCCTTATCATTCATCTCCTCAGAGGTGAGGAGAGGCAGCATGAATGAGTTTTGAAATTTAATTCATGTGCTGGTCTTTAATTAAGATTGCTCAAATACGGTTGTTCTAATGCAGACGACAACGGACTTCTAAGGAGCTTTAGCTTTCCTGTGGCCTCATGTGCTTCCTGTTTGCTTGAGCCCTGCCTGCCTTTTTATTAGTTGGATCCGTGGAGTGGCAGAGGGCCTAGCAGATAGTACTTATCAAATCATTGCTGAGGTGAATTGGTGGATTTGAGGGAGAAGATACAGAAGGAACAAAGTAACAGGCAAAACAAAGTAAAGGACAAACGATGAATCAATCTGTCCTGCATTTTCAAGCAGTTGCTCTCAGTAATATTTTCTAGAAGTTGTTTTAGATCTGGGGATATATGGCTAGCAATATGACATGCTTCAGCCATTTTCATGCATAAGAATCTTTGAAGTAACTTGTGTTATTATGCTCTGTTAGTAATAGCTCCATTGACGTTTCTTGTTGGTTATATGATGGGAATAATTATGGTGTGTTAACAGATTTTCATGAGATTCTTTTTCACTTCACATCTTGATGCGACTTTTTAAAACTATGACTGAACATCCCCCTAGAATCCAGTGTTGTTTTGTCGAGAAGGGGAATGATTATTAAGCAGGGGCATCGTTAGTCTTTTGTCTCCCGGCAGAGCTACCTGATGCTCAAGATAAAGATAGTATGTCTGCTTCGCGGTTGAGCTGAATGTGTGTTTGTTTCCAGTAATTTTATCCTTCGTACCCTGGAGTAGTTTTACCCGTCACTTAATTGTCCCTAGCTGATGTCTAGAAGGTCTTTTTAAACTCCTTAACTGCACAATGAGGCCTCAGTGGACACCTAGATTGTGTCTGCTTGGGAAAATGCCAAACACTAATGAGTATTTTGCTTAATGTGATGGAAACCGAAAGTGCATGCCTCTTCCTTGACTGATCAATGCCCGCTTCTATTGCGTGAGTGTAGCTAGACATTCTAAACTCAAGAACAAAGGCCATGTGAGGCAGAGCGCTTAGCATTTGAGCAAGAAAGGTTTAAAGATTCAGAACTTCTTTTGAGTTGAGCCTTGAAGAGAAAAAGAGCACCGGATTCCTCCTGAGCATAAAACCTTATGATCACAAACATTTTACATGTAGGTTTGCAGGTAAAGACAGAGGAATAAATTATGTTGTTTAAATCTAATGTATGCCTTATTTACTTCGACATAGCTACCTATTTATTATTTTATCCTTATTTCATTATAAAAATAATTAATAGATACTGTATTTACTTTGATTTTTTTGTGAATTTCAGATCACAGTGTTATATTTACTTTGATTTTTTGAAGTTCAAATTACAACATTTTCAATGCAAATTTAAAAAAAACTAATTAAACACTACTTTCTAAAAGAATAAAAAAGATCCCTTAAGTAATTCAGTAAAGCCAACATTATCAAGTATGCTTGAGGGAAGAATAATGACTTCCACATGGTACTAATGTCCTTCACGAGACCAAACGGAAAGAGTAGCATGTGTTTTGTTGACTGTATCTGGTCACATTGATACAACACTCCCTTTGGTGATGTTCATAATTTACAGACTACATGAATGTGTTAGGTAATTTCTAGTAGAGAAAATGTTAAGGTATTTACGTTTTCAATTAAGATTTACATGTAGCTCAAAGCTTCCTGTGTTTAGAAATGATGAGGAAAGATGATTTTGGGGTCTGTTTAGTAGAAACAATCTAATTTCTGAAGTTTTAATTTAGCAACATAGTCTCCCTTAATCGTCCATTGTCAAATCACCATCTTGCTTCATGACCTATTCCATGGCTTTGGAGATTCTTGAATGATACAAGCTTCTAAATGAGAGTTTATAATAGAAACCTTAACTGACCCTTAATAATTGTTACATTACTGAAACATCCTAATGCCTGAACTAAGTTGCTTATTATACCAAACATGAAGTCTTCTGACCCTTGAGGTTCAGTATTGATTCTTTCCATCCTTGTCAATATTTATCTCTAGTGTCAACAAATTTTAGTCTGGAATAAATTCAAGAGTGACTACTCTTCTTCATCCACACAAATTCAAAATGCTCAATTCCTACGAGTTACAATTTTACTTAGTTAAATAATTTGTTTGCTTCCTCTACAGTCATAATTAATGGCAGGCAATTGGACAACCAATGTCAGTGTAGTGAATCAGCTATAAATTAAACCTACACTAGAGACAGAATTCATTAAAAGAAAATTTTCACTGATAGAAATCACTCTGTGTCTAAAGGTTAGGTAAAGCAAGCCTCCATTACATATTCAACTAAAGGGTCACAACTGTCTTTTAATCCTGAGATCATGGAGGGAACGCTTTTAAAAGGAATGTTGGCATGCTTTCTTTACCCTTGGATAATGCAGTAAAAGGTTCTAGTTTTTTTGACGTTGTGGTATTTTTCACACTGTCAACTGTATATCAAAGAGTTAGTCTCTTCACAAACTATTTGTACTTCATTCAATTTCTTGACAATCCAATTATCAGATTAGAACTAATGTGGCATTGTCATCATGGTCTTAGTTACAAAGAAATTCTCAGGATTGAGAAGAAATAAAAAAGCTGTCCCTGTGCTTAGACGTTGGATGATATCATGAGAATTTCCTTCCCTTCATGCGCCTTTACTATTTATTGGTAAAATATATGCTTCACATTTCTGCAAACACAGGTTTTTTTCATTTGTTTTTTATTAACTTTTTATTTATTTTGCATCTTGACCACAGTTTCTCCTCCCTACTCTCCTCTCATTCCCCCTCCCCTGAAATCCACTCCTCCTCTGTTTCTGTTCAGATAGTGGCAGACATCCCATCAATATCAGCAAAACATGGTCTATAAAGTTGCAATAGGACAAAGCACCTCCTCTTGTATAAAGGTTGGGCAAGGCAACCCAGTATGAGAAGAGGTTCCCCAAAGTCAACCAAAGCCAAACTCAAGTTTTCAATACACATTATTTCATTTTGTAATATGCAATTAGTGTCATCAAATTAATGACAAATATCTTCTGATACTGCTGAGCATTATCATATTCAGCCGTATCTTTACTATTTAAATTTGTTTTCCATATTTTAAGTAGTCTAATATCATACTCACATAGGAAATGACATTTTCACTTCAATTGTGCTACAAATAGAACTCCTCCTAAAAGGATAAAACAGAAAATTGAGTTTACAAATATTTAGCATTATTTCCACTTGGCTTAACAATGGGAAACACCTTATGGAAATTTGTAACAGATGAGGACCTGACGAAGTGGATCAGTGGTTAAAAGCAAGTACTGATCTTCCAGAAGTTGAGAGTTTGGTTCCTAGCACCAGTGTATCAGCCGACTCACAACAATTTATGGTTTCAGCTCCATGGAATCCGACACCATCTTCCGGACTCTGAGGGCACTGTGTTTACATCTATATCTCCAAAATAAACACAATTTAAAAATAAATCAGTTTTAACCTAATGAGAGATTCTTGGTGTCAGACCAATATGGAAGAGCAGAAATTTATTACTATCTCATCCTCAAAGATATAAACTTTAGGGTTGACCAATTTATCAACTTGTTTATCTTCTGTTTATGTCTAGAAACAATATGGAAAACTCATAATTCTGGAGATAGAGACAGAGACCCACATCGGAGCACTGGACTGAGCTCCCAAGGTCCAGTTGAAGAGCAGAAGGAGGGAGAACATGAGCAAGGAAGTCAGTACCGTGAGAGGTTGGTCCACCCACTAAGACAGTGTACCTGATCTAATGGGAGCTCACCAAAGCCAAATGGACTGGGACTAAATAAGCATGTGATCAAACTGGACTCTCTGAATGTGGCTGACAATGGGGGCTGACTGAGAAGTCAATGATAATGGCACTGGGGTTTGTCTCTACTGCATGTATTGGCTTTTTGGAATCCTAGTCTATTTGGTTGCACACCTCTCTAAGCCTGGATGGAGGGGGAAGGCCTTGGACTTCCCACAGGGCAGGGTACCCTGCCCTCTCTTAGGACTGAGAGGGGAAGGGGAAGGGAGAAGGGGGAGGGAAATGGGAGGAGAGGAGGAAGTGGAAATTTTGAATGGTATTATTTATAGCTGCACTATTTGTAATAGCCAGATCATGGAAACAACCTAGGTGCCCCTCAATAGAAGAATGGTTAAAAAAGGTGTGGAACATATATACATTAGAGTTTTACTCGGCGGTAAAAAACAATGACATCTTGAATTTTGCATGCAAATGGATGGAAATAGAAAACGCTTTACTGAGTGAGGTAAGCCAGACCCAAAAAGAGGAACACGGTATGTATTCACTCATAAGTGGATTCTAACCATAATTAAAGGTCTTTGAGCCTATTATTCGTGATCCTAGAGAAGCTAAATAAGAAGATGAACCTGATGAAGATTATTTAGCTATCCACCAGGAGGTAGGAAATATACATGAGTCCCAGGTAACCTCGGGTGCATGGGGGGGGGGGGTGGGAGGGTCGATGGAGGGGGAGAGGACTAGAGAGAAGGGAGTAGGGGAGGAACGGGGAAAGCTTGGTGGCTGGGGATGGGGGGGAGGGAGGTAGGATGAATATGGGATCAGGGAACAATATATTTCAACTAAGGGAGCCATTTTAGGGTTTACAGGAGACTTGATTATATATGGTATCCCAGGTCCAAGGAGAAATCCCCCAGATTGCTCTCTGGACAGAGGAGAGGGTGCCTGAATCGGCCGTGGCCCATGACCATACTGATGTATATTTTGCTTATCACCATAGATCCTTCCTCTGGCGAAGGACGGCTATGCAGTCGGAGGCCCACATTGGAGCACCGGATTGAGCCCCCCGAGGTCCGGAGGGGGAGCGGAAGGAGGAGGAACATGAAAAACGAAATCAGTACTGCGAGGGATGCTATCACCCACTGATACAAGGGAACGGATCTGATGAGAGTTTACCAGGGCCAGCCGGACTGGGACTGAACGAGGACGTGATCTAGCCAGATTCTCGGAATTTGGCCGGATTCTCTGACTGTGGCTGGCCCGGGGTCTTTCTGAAAAGCCATTGACTATGACACTGGGACCTGTTTCCTCTGCATATGCTGGATTTTGGGGATCCAGTCTGTTTGGACGCTCGCCTTCCTGGACCTGGAGGGAGGGGGAGGGAGCTGGAGCTTCCCACAGGGCAGGAAACCCTGACTGCCCTGGGGGACAGAGGGGAAGGAGGGGGGGGGAGTGGGGGGAGTGGGAGCGTGTTGGGAGGGGGGGCGGAAATGGAAACTTTTATAATTTAATAAAATTTACTAAAAAAAAAAGAAAAAGAAAAAGATTATATAAGAAAAGAAAAAAAAAAAGAAAAGAAAACTCATCATTCTTCCAGTTCTGTATTTTAGAGTCCAGGATAGATGCACAGATGGGGAAGGTGGCACCTGCGTGGGTGCTGATGCCCATGATGCATTTCACCAAAAGAAAGATGTTCCTGGTGGCATAGTGATGTAGTTATTATCCCACCAAATAAGAGCTTCCAAACATTTTGTTTATACTTATTCTGAAGCCTCCAGCTCAGTGGTGTAACCTAGTGGTGGGATTTCAATACTATAATCTCGCAGCCTATTGTTTAAAACAAATACTACTCATATACCTTTCTTTCTGAATAGAAATATGCATATTGCTTCAAAGTTTCAAAGCTGTTCCCTGCCAACAAACTCCCTGTCCTTTTAACTTCTTCCTAGAGACGTACAAAGTCGGCTTCATTTGGGTGACTGGGTGAAACCTGTGAATGAATAGATTCTTCTGGAATGGTGGCTTGCTGGTTGCATCAGCATTATCCTTTCATCTTCTCTGACCAGAGGAATTGTATTTGCAGATATGTCTAGCACTCTGCTTGCCTTTCCTGTCAACTCATTCCCTTCCAAGTAGAAAGAGCCAGATGTATTCTTGAGCATTCACAGTCTATTTTAGGGCCCTGCAGTTAGCAAAGACTGTTCTTTTCTATGTAACAGATTGTTTAAATCTGCTGCTGTGTTATACATGCATTATCTCCTTTAATCTTCGTGGGAATTCGCTAAGGTGCAAAGAGATTCAAATGACCTGGACAAGATTATTACAAACTGGAGACCAAGCCCCAAATCTGGTTAGCTGGACCCTGAGCTCTTATTCTCAACCACTTGGTTTTGTAAGGTTTCTCTTAGAACTGCCTTCCTATAACTAAAACCATATGATAAATTTCAATTTCAACTTGGTAGAAGAATGGATTCCAAGAACTTATGAACAACTTTGTTCAAAATGGAAACTGTGTGTCGGAGACAGAACTGAAGATCCCAGGAATGTTCCTTTACTTCTCATGTGCAAGTTGGTCCACAGGCACAGAGATGGTGGCAATACGGCTCTGCCTTTTTAGACAAAGCACTGATTTACCGCACAATGGCTAAAATGTATGTCCTATGTTGTTCATCAGACCCCATACGAGCATCATATCTGTGGAGCTCTGAGATCATATAATGAGAGATCATTTTCAATAGTGTGAATGATTTTCATTATTCTTTATGAGGTAAAAACATGAATCAATGCAGGTCCCTCTAGAATGTCTCTGAGGAGTGGCTTGCATTTTCAATTAACTCTAATTGTTTTGCTTTAGTCTATAAATAAAATTTGAGAGTGTCACTTTAATTCAGATACAGAGTAAAAAGATGCCGAGTCAGAGATGCCGAGAATATATACATCCTAAAACAGGGTACATATCAACTTGCACATGTATTATATTCATTCAGACAATGGATATTTTGTTCCTAGCACTCCTTGGTTGACCTATTGTCAGTTCTTAACAAACTGCACAAGTGGATTGTTTCTAAAAGATACATCAAATTGATGATGAATGTTTGCAAGGTCTAGAACATCCAGATAACCAGTTACTTTTCAAAGGTGAATGAATCAGTGGGAAGATCAGTTAGGTTTCTGTGAAGCATGCCTTCTACAGAGGCATTCGGATGATGGAAACCGGTATAAAGAGCGAGAAAGGGTACTAGAGGTCTGCCTGGAAGTGCAAAAATGAACTGTAAGAAACTACTGGGAGAAATATATATGAATATATGTTTACATGTAAATATAAATGTGTATGTATGTATAATATATAAATATATAATATATAAATGTGTATTGTATGTATGTATATAATATACAGTATATATGTGTATGTATGTACACATGTACTTTACTTCTTTATTGCATACAAGGAAAAGCCCACATCCATTCTCAGTGTTCAAGGTTCTTTACAAACTGATGCCAGCCTACTTTTTCAATGTCTTGCATGTTTCACATCCTACCATGGATGTGCATTTTTTCCTGGCACCATAGCTTGCTTCCATGTGTCAGGCCCTTGAATACGATTCCTCCTCAGCCCTTACTTTACCTTCTTGGATGCTTCATTTTTTTTCAATACTGCATGGTGCCTTCTTTTTATGAAAACTTGGCCAACTCCTCTTTCACCAATTTACTCACTGTGCTCTGCAAGAAGTAAGTTATTTATATCTGCAGTTTCTGCATTATCTCTTTATTATTAAATATGTGGACATGTGCTGCTGCTCTGGATGAAACAAAAAAACATAGCTTATTTATATTGTATACCCAAACACACTGTCAGCATTCAATACAATACACATTTCTGTTATGGAGTCTGTAGTATTTAATTTTAGCACTTCTCTTATACTAATACAGACTGGGAAGTGCCTAACAATTCATGGAGTACTGTGAAGACTCCATTTTCCTGTCTCTGTTACAATGAAGAATTTTCTACAAGTAAAGATATGGAGAGATTTCACTGAGGAGCCAGGGAAACCACATTTGCTGCCATTGAGATTGAATGTAAGTGATTTAAAGACTCTCACATTGGTCCTTTAAACTGAATTGAAAAGCCACCCTGGTTAAGCAAAGAACTGGGTGATTCCTGTTTAGTTTACTAGCCATCCTGGCCATACACCCTACTGAAAACTCATCCTCAGGAATGGCTCCTTTCTGAGGGAAAAAAACACTATTTTTTTCTGGCATTTCTAATGATATTACTACCATACAAAAGAGGGGAACATGTACACACAGCAGACCAAGTCCTGAAAATTCCCCTTATTTCTGTGTTACTGGGAGCTGAGCAGGGGAGTCTCGGACAATATGATGAGGTTGTGTGCTGGAGGCTTCCCCAGCTTCTGTGTCAGTCTTACCCATCACTCCTACTCTAAACTCAGTAACGTTATCACATGCAACCCAGTGTACTACGGCTTACATCTCAGTTCTCACTGAAGCTGTAGTAGATGCCACAGTGACTGTGATCTAGGCATGATTCTAGTCCAGGTTTTGGTCCAGGATGCTTCAGAAGATGGGTGGTTGGACTTTGACTTCCTACTCAGGTGATGGAATTGCAGGAACTGTAAAAAGGTTTATTATGAATTGCCAACAAAAAGTTTTCCCTCATTTTAGAAGGTGAGACCATTCAGACACCTTGTAATGGATACCGAGAGTTTGCTTAGAGATCGTAACAGGAAACCACAGCTACTCGTATATTCTTGAATGAAGACCAGTCCTTTTATATCCCAGGAAGATCATTCTTTTTAAGTCAGCACTCAGCAGTCCCTCACATGGACCGTGAAGGAAGATGGGGGCACCAACACAGAGAGCCAGATCACCTTTATCAATCCCGTTGGTCAATTGGGCTACAGATGTCACAACCATATAGCCCCACCTGGTTGTGTCTTCAGCAAGCCATGGTTCTTTTCTCTCCCCTTATTAAGTTTACTTCCTTAGACTTGGAACAGGAACAGTTTATATCAACAAGATGATGCCACTTGTGTACATAAACACATGCTAATAGCTACTGCAAGCTCTGGAAGCAGCAAAACCATCTTTTTATACAACTCGTGCTAGTGAGTGTTTTTCATCATAATTTTCAAGATAAGCTGCCAAAGAGCATTTCCCAGAGATCTTTGTAGCAATGCATGTATCCAGAACATGGTTGCAAGAAATAAACAGTGATGGCAGGGAATATCTCTGGGAAGAGAAATGGAAGCAACTTCTTCCATTAGATGAAAGCCCTTCATGTCAACATTTGCATATCAATATTTTACTCTTATATATACTTGTCATTAAGCATATCCCAGTGCCAGAAGAACTGAGGATTTATTTCAGGTACTGAAATGAGTCTATGCTAAAGACGATTCCAGTATCCAAACACAAAGGAATGTCAGAAGAAGACGGTGCACAAGCATTATAGGCAGTTATGGAAAAGTGAGCATTATCCCCATAAGCCTTGATTTCCCTCTTGCCTAAGTAAATCAGGCTGTGAAAACGCCTATTAGCATATTTCTCCATGTCTGCATTGTGTATGTGCATATCTGTTTAATAGGCTTCACACTCTTTCTCCTACCTCTCCTAAGAGTTTTTCCTGCCTCTTTCCCCAGTTGCTGAGAAGGGAAAGACATGGATAGGTCAGGTTAAATGAGTTCAGCCTGCAGAGAGCAAAATCAGATTTACTAACTTTGACGATGACTTCTAGTGAGTTCTCAACATACACCTGGCTGGGTTGCCATAAAGGCAGCTGAGCCAATCGCCCTAAATTGGTTAAAAGATGACACTCGGAGATTTTAAGCAGGAATGATTTCATTTCTTTCCTCTCACCAGTTACATGGTTAGCTAGTTCATGTGCTGATTCGTTATACCACGTAGGGCTGGCTCACTCCTTGCCAACCTTTTCAATGCCTTGATAGCATCAGAAAGCGGCAGTCTCCTGGGAATGCATATGAAAGAAGGTCTGAGCTCCTCTCCTTCAAGGACATTGTCTTCAATCCATTATCTCTCACTCGTGTGCAATAGTCTAGTCTATCAAAATACAGTGATTGAATAAAACTTTCATTCTAGGTAATGAATACGTTGATTTAATAAAGGATTTGTTCTGAATGGTATTATAGTTCCCTAAGTGAACACTGAAATCCTAAAATGGAAAACTTATCTTTGGTCTAAGCTAAAGCATAGGCACTTCCTTTAAACTGCTCGCCCTAATAAGGGAGCAACCCACTTAATGCTTAAAGTAAGAAAAGTCTATTATATGAGTTCTTAACATTTTCCAGCTATTGTAAAGACACCTGCTTTTTCTATCATAAGACATCTGGCTTCCAGCGAATAGATTGCAACCATGGTCATATGATGAATTTATGATGTTTCTGTATATCCATAGTTTTGGAAGACTAATCCAGGCTGATATGTTAATTTAGAGGTAAATTGTGAAATCTTGCACTCTTACAGTTTTTTTATCATTTTCTCTTCCAAATTCTAGAATATTTTGGTATGTCCGCTAATTTAATTAGAAAACAGAAACAGGGGGATAGAATTGGACTTTGTGCTTTGTCCAGCTAGCACCCATTCTTGAGTTAATGTCTAGAAAGAATTAGGAATCTGTTGTGCCTAACATTGATTTTGAAAGATTGCACTTATAATCACTTTTCCTGCCTTAAGTTTACTGGGCATTCTGCACTTGTGGCTGCATCCTATTCTGAGGACTGCATTTTGTACACACATAATAAGACTTTGACAAGTCCCAATGAGGCATGGGCAGAGTATTGCCTGCTTTGGGAAATGAAATTGCAAGTTTTGAGTTACAGAAAATATCTTGTGTGGTGCTTCTGCTTCACCTTAGAAGAAAGGCCAAGTCCATACATTCATCCATCCATGTTCTTAGAGTAGCCCTTAGATCTGTCATTAAAAATAGCCATCCCTTAGCCACTTAGGAGAGTCTTGAGTGCTGAGATATATGCATATATATAACATATAACATATATGTCATAACCTCCTCTTAAATATCCATTGAAAGCCCCACAGAAATAGATGTGTTTTGATTAACCTGATCTATAAAATATTCATCAAGTACACTTTAAAACAAAGTAGCTTTTAGAACACCCGGAAAGATTCATCAGAACATTTTTTTCTTCTTTTTTCCCAAGATGTGACTTGGTTAAACAAATGTGTGTCAACTGGAAACTGAGATGAGAAATGTCAGTGTTTTATGGATTGCAGAGTCAAGAAGATGGGATTTTTTTTCCTGTCTCTGCTGACTAGTTTAATGACTGCAGTGATGTTTGTAGCTTGCTCTACACTACTTTTTCTTCTGCCAAAGAATGAGAGGAGAAGTTGTCTGTAAAGGCTTTTGAACCTCTAAAATTTTCAGTTGGCAGCAAGCAGTAAGGACTCCATTTCTAAACAGGGAGCTACTGCGCCTGGATTCACGGCCCAGCCCACCAATGCTTGTTATTTAGCCTCAGGTTAGTTCTCTACTTTTGTTTTCCACAGAAGTTTCAGTAAACTTTTCCCAAACAGAGATGAACTTATTTGGCAACAACAGTTATGTCTTCTAAACGTCTACTTCTTCTACCCAAGAGTAGTAAATTAAAATTTTTCACCTATACTGTTAAAACCCATTTTTAGAATGTTATCCCAAATCTATCTTCCTTTTTCCTATAGTGTACAGTGTCCCACACTATTCACCTGAAATTTCATTTAAATATTTTTATTTATTAGTCTTGGATATGAAAGTTGGATCTCGTTTTTAATTTTCACGTCATTAATTTTAAGTAAAGATGAGCATTGTTTTATTTTATGAAGTGTAAAGGATTTTTCTTTAAATAAAAAACTATCAAGAAAAATTCTGGGTATATACTACATAATAAAAGATTTTTTTAGATCAAAAGAGAGCATTCAAATAACTTTTTATCAAGGCATATTATTATAACTGTTCTAATTACTTAATCTCTTACCATGTCTAACTCACAAGTTAAATTTTTTCACAAGACTTTACATGTGGGAAGAAACAGTATGATATGATTCCGTACTTTTCCATGGTGTTAGGTACCCACTGGAATTCTTGAAGTATATTTATTTCCCAAGGATAAGAAAACGGTGCTATTGCAACCAAAAAAAGAGGGCCAAGACTTCTCAGTCATGAACTCTGGAAAGTCCTAGTTATGTTTGTGTATTCCGTGCATTCTTACCATAATCGTAGCTGAAATGATCCATATGTAGAACAAAGTGCGAAGGAGTCCAAGATGGAATGTCTGCTTGCAAAGAGTTCACACTGAGGGCCATAAAGCACATTTATCTGAAATGCTGAGCAGCCAATGACGCGGACCGTGAGGAGCTGAGAAAGGACAGCGTATCGACAGATGGGGGAGGGTGAAGAATGCTACTTAAAACAAAACACGCGTTTCAACAGTCAGAGAGAAAGATTCGGAGCATAGAACTGTGGAGAGAGACAGACAGTAAACAGACAAAGATGAATGAGTTTGGGGCTCGTATGGGAAAGAACGAAAAGAAAGCTCACGTATGTAAAGGGGCACTGGAGTCAAAGTATTGAAGGCCTTGGATGTCGGACATAGATCCGATTTCAATACTGTGAAGTAGCAAATTGAATCTTTTGGAGAATAGCACTGATAGAATAAAAGTAAAAATGGTCATTTTGAAATGAATAATTCAATGGGTAGCTTGAGGATGCTGCGTTGGTGGCAGAGATAATAAATAAATACTTTCTGGGAAGAGAATTAACTATAAATAAGAAATAATTTGTATTTTCATCAATTTATGATACACAAAGCTGTGGCCGCACTAACACTGCATCAGGTACCTAATCTCAGAGTTCTTCACGGGTGGAAGCAGCGTTCCAGCGCAATACCCTTCCTAAACCTGATTTAATGTTCATATTCCCCCACTCAGTCTTTCTGATGATGGAAAGTCTCTCCTTGGAGGATCTGGAATTCATATCGGTTTTCTCGCAGACCTGGAAATTCCAAGCATGCTATTGTCATTGCACCTCATCTGTCATTCTAGGGAACGGCTTTGTTTACTCTTGTAATTTGGAGAAATGAGGTGATGGTGGAAAGATCTCAAAATAATGAGAAGAAGGTGTTGGCTTGTATAACTAGCCATTTCTTTCTCGTTCCATTTCTTTTGCATGGTGGTAGGGTTAGACGATTAATCAGAATCCCCTGCATTATAACAGAAAGCATAGGTCAACAGTTTGCACTGAGCACTACAATGTATCCGGCATAGGGTGTGTAGACTGGGAATTACATTTAATACAGGAAGCCAGTGCTTGTTCTTTGTGAACCTTACAGCTTAGTGGGATACGTATCAACAAGTCCACATCCTTTTCCTTCTCATTATTATTATTACTATTATTATTATTATTATTCCCACTCTCCAGTTCACTTCATGTGCTTCTATGCTTAGAGTCCTTTGTGTACTGAGATTTATAATCCACTTCAATGGGAACCAGCTAGAAGGAATTCAGACAACAAATGCTAGTAAGCTTGTTGTAAAGTACTATGCAGGCCAGTGTCACAGACAAAAGACTGGAACATGGGGTGGGTGCACAGCATGAAGAAAACGTAAAGTGCATTGCTCGGGGTTGGCTTTCCAGATGGATAGTAAGTGCTAAGTAGTTTAGATGATTGGAGCTACAGAACAGACATGGAAATGTCCACTTCATGAGGGGTGAGTGCTGCCCTTTGCCTGGGAGGATGTGTTAGACTTAAATAGGTAAAGGAGACAGGTTATGTCACATTGGAGCACACGTTGGTGATGTTCTTTCTGACTGTCAAATATAATTGACTTATCCGGAAGAAGCATGACTGTAGTCTTGGGGAGCAATATTTCCCAAGGATGTCTTTCTGTCGCTTGTCTCTGCTTCTCTCTGTGTAGACTTACATCCTGTTCCATTAACTGCCCAACACCCACAAACACACACACACACACACACATACACACACACTCCCAGTAATTTTAGACTAACTTACATACTCCTATGACCTATCTGATTGTACCACTGTACACAATTTTTCCATCCTGCAGCTGGGAGGAGGGAATTCACTGCTGGACCAAGTTAAGGCTTTGTGCCTATTCTAAAAACGGAAAGAGGAGCAGTCAGTCCCACCCGAGACGTGTCAGACCGGATTGAAGGCAGGCACAGCTCTCCAAAAGGAGATAGAACTGTAATGTTGTTGCCAGAAAAATAACAACAACCATCATCATGGCAGATAATCCACGATACAGAACTCACTGTGCTCAAGGTACTATTCTAAAGAGTTTGGGGGAGCTAACTCAACTCCTGACTCTAACATCCAGAAAAGGACATTGGAGAATGGACATCAAAAGTGACTTATCACATGGTTGACTTTACCAACCCGGCAGCTGAACCTGGCCATCAGGATGCCCACTCCTCTCTCTTGCTTCCTGCATTCTAACGAAGTTACCTCTGTTCATACAGAGCGCTAGCCAATGTTCACACTCTGAAATGAGTGCAATCTCGCTGAGGAACGATGCGGGGACCAGAAATTTGGAAAGATGGTAATTCAGTCCTTACAGCCATGGAAACTCTATCCAGAAAGCGAGAAGACGGCTTTTACCTTCGTGAGAGCTGAATCTTTGGAGACGCGCAGGCGCAACTACAGGGGCAGCAAAATGGCTAACAGAGAAGAACTAATCTCACCCCAGAGGTTAAACCAGCCGAAACCTCTGTCCAACCTTCATTCTCTCTGTTTCCCTCCTGCTTTGCAATACCGTCCATGGAATACATATTGACCTTAGCTAGAGCTAGCAATCTATTTCATCCCGCATACTCATATGCCTAAACCACTGTCAGCATGACGGAGGAACAACAGATCCAAGTGCGGACCGCTTTCCTATGTGTTTTCTAATGCGAAGCAAAGCAAACTAGGTTTAAAAAAAACACCGCAAAGCATTACACAGCCGTGGTGCCTGTGGTTCAGCAGAACAATGGATGCGTCAGGAAAACTTTTCTCCCCTTTGAAGTCGAATATGTGTTCTTTTCTGGTATTACAATGGGAGTTCACTCTAAATAAATAGAACTCAGCCTGCAGGCTTTAGAAAACTAATGTTGAATTTGACAGCACCGTCCGTCTGTACCCTGGAAGTATCACAGGAGATAAACTGGAGCTCTCGACAAGATCTTCATCCTGGGACAGGAGCACATCACTTTTCCCTTCCCCCGTCTCCGTTTTATTGATTTCCCCTCACTTCCTCCCACAGACTCTCTACTCCGTCTTTCTGGCTGCCCACACCCATGCTATGTGGATTCAGGTGGAGGGATCTCCTCCTGTGTCTGAGGCTGCGGTGGATACTCTGCCTTGGATACTCTGCCTTGCTCTTCTGCCCTCAGATGGACTCCTCTGCCCACAGTTATTGGAAGGCAAGTCAAAGGTCCTGGACCACCTTTCAAAAGGAGACCACAAAGAGCCTTATGTTCCTCCCGTGAGCCAGCTGGAGAAAGCACAATTCGCAGTTAAACCACTGTGCTATTGAAGTGGGAGGAGGTCCTGTAGATGGAACAGACCTTGGGCCTGTTAGACGCTTCAAGCAAGCTGTACACTCAAACAGCAAATACTTAACCGGAATTTAGTATGTATCCCTCCACTTAGTACACCAAGGGATATGAGACGATATCATAGGCAAATTTATTTTATCTTACTTTTTTATTTCCCCCAAAATTGCATAAACAGTACAATGTCAGATCATTTTAGTTCCCCTAAAATTTGCTAGTTTTAAAAGGTTATTTTTTCTTTTAAATAAATGTATCTTTAGGCAGCAGGGTATATAGAAACCTCAAGCTTGTTGTACCTTGTGTCATAAGAAGAAAAAAAAAAGGAATGGATTGGTATCCTGTGTTTTTACCATTGTGGTTGCTCATGTCGACTAACTCTTAGACCTCTAGGGCTTACTTCTAAAACCTGCAAGATTCCACTGGAAGACCTTTAACACTGAAACAGCTGCAATGATAAAAGTAACTTCCAGAATTTCTTGGTTAATATTAAGATTGAGAAAGCCAGAGCCTCTAGAGTTTAAATTGTTAGGTCAGGAGGTAGCATTGTGTGAGGTAGGAATTCATGCCACTGTACCTAGTGTGCATCTGTGTAAATGTGCCATTGTAAGCTGTGTACCTGTGCACATGTCCTTCCAACCCCTAGGGCACTTCTTGCAATTCTTCAGGGAGTCAGAATGACAGGCAAACCTTTCTGCATGCATTTCCTACCAGGCCTGTGGTCTCTTCTGTGATCTCCTCAGGTTCCCCTTCTCCTTACCAGATGAATTCTCTTTCTATTTCCTAGCCCAGCAAAGCTCCAGTGAACTCAGGAGCTGAAGCCCTTATGGTATAGGTAGGTGAGAGGCCAGACCTCTGAGATCACAGCAGCAGTGGCTTTGGGGTAAGTGGGGGGAAATGACAGATGCCCCTAGCCAACCCTGGCCAGAAAACACAAGCAGTCCAGAATCCCAGCCATGGTGGACAAACTTCTGTTGCATTGAAATAAAAGAGACCATCCTCAGGGGGGAAATCAAACTATTACCTTTCCATGGTTATCTATTTTCTCCAGTCTCATTTTTTTATTTGATAATTTGTGGGATTTTTTTTTCTATTTTGCTCAGTTTCTGCCTCCATTACAACACCCAACACTCTAATTAGCTTTTGTATGGGACAAACAGGAGGTATTGCTTCTGGCAGGATAGGATTTTCTGTCCTGTTGATTGATGGATTAATTTTTATTGAGCACAGTGTGCTACCAGCAGAACCAAAAGTCCAGCATGCAATCCCAGCTCTAGTCACTTATGTGCTAATGAAAAGCAAGACAAAGCAGTCAACCCAACCAGCTAAATCGCCAGCCTCTCTCTCTCTCCTTCTCCCCCATTTCTCTCTCCCTCTCCTCCAGCGCTCTCTCTCTCTCTCTCTCTCTCTCTCTCTCTCTCTCTCTCTCTCTCTCTCTCACACACACACACACACACACACACACACACACCAGTAGATACTACCTAGGTACACAACTGGTGTTTCCTTGATCAGGTAGCAACCCAGTGCCCAGTAAAAGAAGTCTAAACTTATTTTTGGATGGCTGCATTACTGTCTCTGCCTATTCATGTGCATTTTCACGGAATGGTGCCTCTAAATTTTCTTTAGAAGGCAGCAGGGTCCGTACTATGAATTCTTACATTTTTGGATATGTAAATTTGTGCATCATATCTGAAGTCCCTGAGTTACGGTGTTTACAGCTAAAATCCTACCACCTTTCTCCTCTTTGTCAACCCATTCTCTCTCATACTTCATAACAGGACCAATGAAGAAGTAGTTTGTATTTAGGTGGCTGAAGTTTGAGCGGCTCAGAAAGAATCCCAAGATTCCAGCGCCCACCGAGGACAGTGTGTCGAGAAGACTTCTGCTGCCACCCAAACCTGAGACCCTGGCCTTCAGGGTCTCAGTCCACTGATGGTACAACGGCCCTTGCCCCCTTAGCTATGCGTTTTAGTGTTCTTGAAGATTCGCAGGAAGCCCTGCCCCTGTCCCGCCTGGAACTGGGTTGCAGCCAGTGAGCTTCCTTCGCTGTGAAGGCTCACAACTGCTTTCAACAAGGTTAAATGTACTGATTTGTTTCCCCCTGAATAATCCGAGTTTTATTCTAAACATGAAATTTCCTTAGAGGTAATGCTTGTGAACGTTAGGCATCAGGTAATCAGACAGTGAGATTTGGGGGTGGGGGGAGCACAGGAGAGAAAAGGGAAAGGCAGACATTTGCCTGTGGGATGGACTTTCTCTATAAACCTCGGCTCTGAGCCCGGGCCTCCTTGCACATTTGATGGGCAGCACTGCTCTCTAGTGGCCGTGAGGAAGAACACACGCTATAATTAAACCGCCCTAAAATTTAAGGCCACGTTCTGTTTACTTTGAAATCCTGCATTCGGTTTCAAGATTACTTTTCTTTCAATGTAAGAGTGGAAAAAAAGACAAACATTTGGCGTTAAAGTGTAACTCCTTATGCAGGGTGGCAGGACGCCTCTCACCTTTTCTGCCTCGCTTACTTCTTCACGTGACATGTGCTCTTAGGGGACTGCAATCTTTGGGGCCTTTCCACTGATCCCTGTGTTTCCCCGGCATTAGGAGGAGCAGCTAGGAAGACTGACACCCCCATACCAGATAGCAAGCTACCTGGTAAGTCACTGGGACACGGATGCTGTTACTGCTCCTCTACCAAAGGGCTTTTTCCTAAACTTCCTCACGTCTCTGGTTCTTTTCTATCTTCTCAATGCTACCTCAAAGAGCTGCCCAACCGCCATTTCAACCCTCCCTCTGTACCTGTCTCCAGCACCCTATCATCCTACAGACTTCCTCCAGCTCATCGCCCTTCAAGATGCTCTTGTTTTCCTAGTCGCTGTCTCTCCCGTTGCGATGCATCCTTCACGGAAGCAGGGGCCCCGTCAGACATGACAAATGTTGTACATGCTTGGTACCACGCAGACGTGAATAAATGAATGGATGGGGAGACTACAGAAGCCCTAAGCTTTTCCTTCCCGTAAACTGCTTTCTCTCGAACACCATTTTCAATGTTAGAAAGCAGTCTTGGAGATGAAGCAGGATTTCACTAAAAACGGTAGAAAGTAAAAGTTCTACCCACACTATTGTGGAGGTGGCAGACTAGGCCTGCAGATTCCCAGGGCGAGACTTAATTTAATTTTCATTGTCTGATTATACATGTTTCTCCTTCTACTTAGCAAAAAGTACTATAGAACACAGGTGCAATTTTCTGAAAATAATAGACAAGCACAGAGAAGATCAAATGGACTTTTGTAAATCTTTAGAGAGTTCTCATTAGACAAATCTCAATGGGTTACTTATTTAACCAAGTTGATTTAATAAGAGGCACGAGCTTAACATGCACATTCCACCACATCGGGGGAAAAATTTAAGGAAGCTGGATCCTTTTTAAGAACACCAGGTCGCTGCAGAGACCACAGCACTTGCCTGTATCTCAATGTCCTTGGCTTCATGGTAGAACCAATTTTAGAAAACCTGCTTTCGTAGCTGGTTTCCCTTTCCATTTTCTTTTCCTTTGTTCTCATACAAAGTATAGAATATGACACTTCTCAGTACAATTTTTAGAAGAATGAAGTCATTCTATCATACAGGTATCCTGAGTGCCCATTCTGGACCCTCCACCATCCTGCGACCTCCTCCTCTCAGCTCAGCGATGCCATGCATGGGACTAAAGAGCTCCTGGATATAGAAAGAAAGCAACTGGCTTAAACCGTGCCCTTGGCAAATCTGTACGCTAAAAATTATTCTATCCGCATCTCATTTCTGGCTGAAAAGCAGAAATCAGCCTGTCAAGCAAGCTAATGGGTAAGTTTACAAATGTGTTCCAGCAGTACACACATGTGCTCCATCAATACACATCTGTGGGCTGTGGTTGTTCTTACCATGTGTAAGTCAGACTCTGCTCAACATGGGGCACACCTGGGAAGGGAAAGGACCTCTCCTTCCACAGAAATCCACATGAGATATATGTATAAATAAACACAGAACCGTAGAACAATCTACAGGGCTGTAGAACATGAAGGGAGGAAGCCCCTGGTAGGAGCCTACTATGTCAAGGAAGTTTTTTGGGTTTTTTTTCCGGAGGTGAAAATAGGGACATAAACAGGGAAACAGATTGCTCAGCAGTTTTTCACCTAACAGGACAGCAAATACGCAGAGGCCTGGGTCAGAGGGAACAGGGCTTATCCGAGGAAGTGGAAGAAGCTGTGTTCATGGAAGTTCAAGTATTTATGGCGATAGAAGAGACAGGGGAAGGGAGAGGAGGCTGAGAAGATGAGCAGAGTGTGTCCCACAGAGAGTCTTACAGGTTATTCAAAAGAGCCTGAAGTCCAGCCAGAGGGCATAGTAAAGCTGTTGCAGGATTGTAATCAGAACTGATGGGATCAGTACAGCAGCAGGGTGCAGAATGGAAGCAAACTGATCAATGGGATAGATCGATGGGGAGAATGTCATCAGAATGAGAAGTGAAGGTGGTCTGATTCAGAAAATGGCAATGGAGGTGGGGGGGGGACACAAAATGGATGGTGTCAAGAGATGCTTGGTTCGTGGAATCAGAAAGGCTTGCTTGATTGAGTATAGGGGAAGCTGGTGAGGGGAAGGAAGGAATGATGGCGAAGGATGGCACCTGGTGTGAGCTGCCTGCCAAGTGGATAGTATCTCATTACCTATATAGGAGCATCAATATGGGCAGATTGAGATGAGGTGGACTTCTTGTAGCACAATCCGTGGGACAACTGGTGAGGATGGTAAGTGTCAGGAGGCTTTTCCTGGGGAATTGTGAACAAATATCTATTCACCAAAGCTATGGCTCCCTGGACAGACCAGAGACTGATTCCACCCAAGCCTCAGCAGACCAGTGTGTGTAATGGGATACTTACAGAAGCATAGATACCCCAAAAGCCCCAGGGCAGTGTGAGTAATGACTCTTGAAAGCTGCACCTGTGGAGCCCTGATGTGAGATTCCCCTCTGTATGCTGTGAATACCATTGGTTAATAAAGAAACTGGCTTGTCCAGATAGGGCAGAGTAGAGCTAGTTGGGGAAAACTAAACTGAATGCTGTGGGGGGGGGGCAGAATAGGAGAGGCCATGTAGCCCCACCTGAGACAGATGCTAGAACTTTACCAGTAAGCCGCAGCCTCGTGGCGATACACAGATTAATGGAGATGGGTTAATTTAAGATATGGGTTAGCCAGAAATATACTTAAGCTATTGGCCAAACAGAATTGCAAATAATATGGTTTCTGTGTGAATATTTCAGGACTGAGCAACTGGGAACAAACAAGCAGCCTCCTACAACAGAACCCCTCCTTGTACAACTTGGAGGCAGCTCAGCCATTGGGAAAGTAACCTCTCCCCAGCAATTGTTACACTTGCTTAAATAATCTTGATCCAGGGACTTGTGAGTCTTGTATTTGTTGGGAACGTCCTGGGTCTTGTAAGTTTCCTTAGCTTCTGACATTATATAAGCTTTCTTCCTCTCTCTAGGATATGTTTTATATTACTCATAATAATATGAGTATTATGAGAAAATAATACTCGACACAGAGAAATTTTTATTAGAGTTGTATATGAAACTCAGAAAAACTACAGGACAGATATAAGATTCCAAGACTAAAGTCTACCAGCAAACACTGAGGATGGCACTTGGATTAAAAATACAAAAGGTTTCCAGACGATTTTCAAGAGAAAGCCAGGATTCAGAGGTAAACTTAGCACATGTAAGCAAACAGAGGAAATGGGACCTTCCAAGAGAGAGAAAGACATGTATTCACTTAATGTACAAAGATTGTTTTCAGGCCTGGAAATTGGTCTAATTCTTAATACTTATAAACAATTGATAAATACTAATTCTCGTTATATTTAACCATCAAAATATGAATTTACCCATGGGAGTTCTACATAAAGTTTCATAAGCAAATATTCAGTGATGTGGGTTACAGCTTTACACTTCCAATGTGTACTTTGTCATATTCCTGAGTAAAAATACCCAGAGGAAGGCAATTTACATAACTGTTCTTTGCCGTCAACACCGATAATCAATATTCCTTTCTCATTGCAGAGCCTGGGAAGGGAAGTCCTAGAAAGTATACACTAAGTATGACTGGAAGAGATGGAAGACATGGGATTCTGTGCAGGTGAGCTGACTTGCACAGTCTCCACGGGTCTCTTCCTGGAGTCAAGTTCTGCATTTACTTTAGCACCGCTAGTAGTTCTAACATTTAACAAAGGCAAAAAACAAAAAAAAAGCCAAAAAACCAAAAAAAAAAAAAAAACAGTGTTTGAGTGACTTAGCATTACTTTACAAATTCAAGGAAGTATGTTCTTTAACCAATCAGTGGTAGATATTTGAGTCATTGAAGTGTCCCTGGGTCTCAAGGTATTACCACTCCCACCTCTACCCAAATGCAACGACCACTTCATTTGCTGAAAAAGACACTATATGTCTAATGGGAAGGCACACTTGGGCAGACAAAAGTGATTGCGTGTGCCATTGTCACCAGTGTTTCACTTAATATTTTCATGAGTTGAGTAACTGACATCTTGACTAAAAGCATTGCCCTTGATGGCTTGTTGCTTAGCACAAAAAAAAAGTATATATAAAAAAACTCATCTCTCTTTTAAAAAAGTAATTTCTTAAAGCATAAATACATCCCAACTGGTACTTAGATTTATACAGAGACACTTCCTACCATCCTACTTCCTCCCTTCCTAAAGCCAGCTTGTTTCATATTTCCCTTCTCCCTCCCTCAAGTTGTTGAGTTGGGGCCCACATTCCTGTACTGGTTCTGGATTCAGAACAAGTTCTACTGAGCCAGGACATGTCTGCTGGGACAGGCGGTGCCATTTTTAGCTGTTTTTCTCTTCTCAAGTCTAGCCAGAACACATTTACACATTTCTTTTAATATTCCTCTTCTTTGCCTTCAGATGGTTGGGTTTCTTCACATCTGATACTTTTCTCCATTTACCCCATGCTCCTTCAGCTCTCCATTTTTGCCCTTTCTCTGGGTACTTGTTTAAAAACTCTAGAAGAAACAAAAAGCGATGTGGTGGCATGGGAAAAGGAGGGAGAGCGGATTGTTCTAAATGGGTCAACAATAGCAACCAAATGAATACTCATTAAGCATATTTATGTGCTGACCCATGAAGAAGCTCATGAAACCCATCTCCATAATATGAAGATAAAAATGGACAGAGTAAGAAATTATTCAAGGTCCAACAGAGGCTAAATGGTGGCATTAAGATTTGAGGCCACTCCAGTAGCTCCGAGATCCACTCTTAATCTCCATCTTCCGTATCTCCCTGAGCTCAAAGTTAGGGGATGACTGACTTACCTAAACAAACAAAGAAAGGAGACAGCAAAACTAAGAAACCACAATGCTAACAGGGAAATAACTAGGAAATAAGAATCCGTCAAACTTAATAGGCTCGTTCATGACAGCTTGGGAGTTGAAGACACACAGGGTTCATATTTGGGAGGCTGTTTGGAATAATAGATCCATTCCTTGTTGGTCCCTTGTTTACTCAAGCTTCTGTTTCTTTGTCTCTATGCAGAGATAACACACACTTCACACCTTAATGGCAAAGATTTTTAAACATTATCATGAAAACACTGTGTAAACAGTGGGGTTTTCTTTAAAGATATTTCTCTCTCTTTGTGTCTTTCCCCTGGAATAGACAGTATGTTTCCAAATAAAGACTCGGTGAGCAGATGTAGAATAAAGGGCATTCCAGGGACCTGGGGAGATTCTTGCCAGCAGCCTTCAGTCTAGAAGTTATTTGTTTCCTGCCTGAGGCCTGGGAGGCTTATGAGACCATCCTATCCCAGCAGCACAGAGAAAATGGTTTTGCCAAAGGCATTTGTCAAGGATTTTTCTACTAGGAAAAAAGGTGTGACTTTAACCTCCAGCATTTTATGAAGCTGAGGAAATACAGTAAGAACAGAAATGTTTAAAACAAGGAAATAGTAGTCTCTATATTGTGAAATCTGGACTTCCAAAAATCCTCCTCCGGAATTCATAAATGATCTTTTATTGAATGAGCTGAATTATGTAGGGTAAGCCTGGGACCTAGAATACACTAAGTCCAAGCCTGGTCACATAAGTAAGTAGTGGGAGACAGGAGGAGATCCCAAATCCCAATAAAAAGCCACCTCTTCCCACATCAATGAAGTTTTACTCAAGAAATCATTTGGAGAGATTTCCAAGTCAGACAATATATCTGTCAGGAAAGTCAAGCTGGTGTGTGTTTTGAGACCCCTTCCTCTGCTGTAGGTACTGAAAATGGGGTAACACCAGACAAGCAAGCTTGCTGTTTGCAGGGAGCTTACAATCTGTGTCCAGTAATATCAGGATGGTGAGTCAAGATGATCCAGGGAGTGACAGATAGCTGCCTAAAGAGGTGCTCAGTAGAGCTCGTTAACCGGATGGCTCCTCTCAAAAGATCACCTCTGTGCAATAAGAAAGACAAGCTCCTATATTGACTAGTAAACATTATCCAGTTAAATTCATCCAGTCATTCACTCAGCAATGCGTATGCATCTATTCCATGCCAGCTATGACACCATTAAGATAAAAATGCATATTCCCAGGGCTCCATAGCCCTTTCAGTCATATTTCAGCTGCCGTTGATTCTGTCCGGTCTTCTGCCAATGGCTTCACTTTCAGAGTCATTCTGAATGTGTCTCCTACCAGGAGAGCCAGAAAATGCTCCTGGCCAAAAAGCTTACAAAGCCTTCATGGCCCAGCTTCAAACCTAGGAGAAATGGTCTTTTCACAAAGCTCTCCACTGGAGTTTTCCATCATCCTTTGCACTACCACTAAACAGGTAGTGACCATGGAAGGTCACTAGCAGGTAGTGTGGTGGTGCATTCTGTCCTGAGCAGGAACACACATGTTCCATCTGTGGCTGTGTAATTCAATCACAGAACTTTCTAGAAATTTAGAAATCTGACTCGATAATGAAAAATGAGAAATCTTCATAAAAGGAAAATCTGACCAGCTGCAATGTCTGCACAGTAGACTTGCCTTCTGGGTGGGTGCAAACAGGTGATTTCTTATGTTGACTCTGAGTTTATAACCATGCATAGATACAAACAAACAATGGGGAACTTTAGCCCTCTTATCAATATTGAAGACAAGTAAAGAAAATACATTTGGCTGGTTGTATATTAAAATTTCCTCTCTGAATCTGTAGATACTTTGAATGAAATATGATTTTTATAAGCAATACTTGTTATCATTATTAACATTCTACCAAGTAATTAGAAAAAATTATTACTTTTATTTAAATTATTTTTATTGAGCTATATATTTTTCTCTACTCCCCTCCCTTCCCGTCCCGCCCCCTTCTACCCTCTCCCGTGATCCCCATGCTCCCAGTTTACTCAGGAGATCATGTCTTTTTCTGTTTCCCATGTAGATTAGATCCATGTATGTTTCTCTTAGGGTCCTATTTGTTGTCTAGGTTCTCTGGGATTTTGAATTGTAAACTAGTTTTTCTCTGCTTTATGTCTAAAAGTCATTTATGAGTGAGTACAAATTATATTTGTCTTTCTGGATCTGGGTTACCTCACTCAATATGATGTTTTCTAGATCCATCCATTTGCCTGCAAATGATGTGGGATTCCTCTCCGTATGCTGTGAATAACATTGAATAATAAAGAAGCTGTTTTGAGCCTATGATAGAGCAAAAGAATAGAGGCCGGCAGGGAAAACTAAACTGAATGCTGAAAGAAAAGATGTGAGATGAGAGAGAAGCCATGTAGCCCCACCACCACAGACAGACACCAGAACTTTAGCCGGTAAGCCACAGCCATGTGGCAATACACAGATTACTAGAAATGGGTTAAATTAAGATATAAGTGTTGGCCAATAAGAAGCTGGAGCTAATGGGCCAAGCAGTGTTTTAAATAATATAGTTTCTGTGTGATTATTTCAGTTCTGAGCTACCAAGCAGCTGGGAACTAACAAGTGGCCTTCTCACAACATGCAAATTTCAAGATGTCATTTTTTTTTCTACTGTATAGTACTACATTGTGTAAATGTACCACATTTTCGTTATCCATTCTTCCTCTGAGAGGCATGTAGGTTGTTTCTGGGTTCTGGATATGACAAATAATGCTGCATGAACATAGTTGAACACATGTCCTTGTGATATGATTGAGCATCCTCTGCATATATACCCAAAAGTGATATTGATGGGTCTTGAGGTAGGTTGTTTCCTAATTTTCTGAGAAATCATCATACTGATATCCAAAGCAACTGGACCAGTTTGCAATCCCACCAGCATTGGAGAAGTGTTCCCTTTATCCCACATCTTTTCCAGCATAAATTGTCATCAGTGGTTTTGATCCTGGCCATTCTTACAGGCATAAAATGGAATCTCAGAGTTGTTTTGATTTGCATTTCTCTGATGGCTAAGGATGCTGAACATTTCCTTAAGTGTCTTTCAGCCATTTTAGATTCCTCTGTTGAGAGTTCTCTGTTCAGGTCTGTACTCCATGTTTTTATTGGATTATTTGTTCTTTTGATGATGAATTCCTTGAGTTCTTTGTATATTTTGGAGATCAGCCCTTTGTCCAATGTCAGATTGGTAAAGATCTTTTCCCATTCTGTAAAAGCCTCATGGGGGAGCAAGGTATAGAACTCTCCTCCAGATGTCTGCCAATCCTCTTATACTATTTTTAATTGTAGAGAGTTGACAAAGTAATTAATTTGTGCCCCCCCAAAAGTACCAGAGAAGACTGAATTTGTAAGCCTTATGACTTTAGGAAGTAGCAAACAACTAAGCTAAGATGTCAAAGCGGGGAGGAAGAAACACAAAGGGAAGTAACAACCATTCCCCCAGATGCTGAGTAGGAAACAAATAGACAAACACAACACAGAACAAGAAAGACCAGGTGTTCCTTGTGAAAACTTCTCAACTTTTCATTCCAAAAGAGATAACTCAGTAGGGGGAAAAACTACCTATGGTAAATAAGTTTTCATGCAACTATTTGGTGGATATGGTTTTATAGGAAAAACACAAGTATCTCTCATATTTTCTTCTTCTAGCAACAGTAGGGAGAAGAGATCAAGACAATGCTCGAATTTCAGCATAAAAATCGGCCTTCTGGAATATAGTATATCCATCAATCTAAGACATCAATAAACAATCACCATTTTAGACAATGTTTTGGAGAAAAGAAAGACAACAAACCCAAGTCAAGATGACAGGATGAAGTGGAAGAAGCACATCTGTATTCTGTGTGTTTGGTCAGGACCAAAGATGCTAGTGTCCTTGACTTATCTTGCCCTCCCATTCACAAGCATGCCTTCCCTTCAAAAGTTAATGTGATTATCTTTACAGCATTGTGACAAACCAACTTGTATCTTGGGCTCAATGTGAGTTGTGAAGCCTAAGGATTCGCAACCTGAATTCTCTAGATATGCTTTGGTTTAGTTTTATACTAGTCCTTTGATTTAAATCACAGAAATGTTTAAAATTGATATATATTATTCTAGGCAGCAAATGAAAAGAGTGACCTATTTAATGCAATTTTATATTCCATAATATTGGGATCTGTTTGGAATACTAAGAAGACAAAAATATCACATAAACTGTTATTTAACATGAACCCTAAATTGAGTACTCTAGTGAGAAGCAACCTCAGCTCTATTTTGTATAATATTTGATAAAGAGTAATTTTCTAGATGGAGAGAAAATATAGGAGAATGAAGGGTTTTGCACACGGTAAGTCCTCTAGTCAAGTTCAAAGCTATAAATCAGGCTATAAATGATTGTGGGGTGGGAAACCTCAGCTGTAAATAGCTGGTTCTGAAAAAGAAAAAAAACACAACTGAATATTTTCGTTAAAAATAAAGGCTGGAGTCAGGCCTAGTGTTGCAGCCTTGTGATTCCAGCTACTCAGGAGTCTGAGGCAGGAGAACCACAAATGCAAGGTCAACCTGGGCAACTCAATGAGATCCTGTCTCAACATAAAAAGTGAAAAGTGAGAACTGGACAGATGGTTCAGTAGTAAACTGCTTTCAGCGTGGAGGACGCTCTACATCCCAACCCAGCAACCATAGTATAAACAAATACAATAATGAAGCCTAGGATGGGAGAGGGTGATTGAGTTTCATCTATGGTGGCTAGCCACACACCTGGCAAAGAAGAAATGTTTCTGTGGATGATATTTTTGATAAGAGAATATGCTATTAACTGCCATTAACATATTTATAAAGCATATAAGAAAACATCAAAAACTGAAACCACCAAGAAACAGGCTTCATCAACATTTTCAAGTTCTCTTATTAATGAATATCTTGTCTTTATTCCAAATGGGTAGAGCGAAGTTCTCTGTGGTTTGACTTCACTCTCATCTTTAATAGCAGGAGGATTTTTTGCGTTTCCAACTAATGAGGTAAGGAGAGAGACCCTAAAATACTCTTGCTGGGGATCAATCCTATTCTGTGACTTGTCACAACATACTCCTTTTTTTTTCACAGAAAAAGAATGGCATATGTGAGGCCAAGAGAACAAGTCTGGAAAGTGCACAAACCACTAATTCACCCTTTTGAAATAAACTCTTGACAAAGGTGAAGTCCAGAAGAAAGAGGGATTTTCTGTTTCCCCGGCACAGATCATTTTCTTCTGGCCACTGCAAAATAACCATCATTTAGAATAAGAAAGGCATGCATCCTTTTACTGAAATCAGGAGACAGAACTTGCCCATATAGCAAGGACTCTGGCATGATTATTTAACAAATATCATTCCTGGACAAGGACTTGAAATACACATGTATTGATTTCTAGCGGAAAAATGGTTCATAGTTGAATTGTGATGATTGGTAGGAAAATAGGTCTATTTTGCAAAGATTCTGAAGAGTCTACATTCACTTGCAAACTCTGATGATGTGGAATAAAAATAACTGCTAAAGGGTGTGAGAGGAGAAGCCACCCGGTTTCCTTACCCACATTCTCCTCCTTGTTACCTTTTCCTGAATTCGTTGCTGGTTTTCTATCTTAGAAAAGAGCGAACAGCAAGAAATAGAAAGAACAAGAGAAGTTGGGATCAGAGTCATTCAGTGTACAATTTTAAGGAACAAGATCAACTCAAAGTGTCTCAGACTCTCACAAGAAAATTATCTGGGAATAAATAACAGTTCTTGTCATTGTCTTCTAAAAGAAATCGATGGAGCCTGTCCCTTGGTGGTTTCTGTCTCTGTGTATGCTTCATTCTTGAGAAGCTGATTTCTTAAATGCCACAGTGTCACACTAAAGGGATTGTGATTTGGGTTTGATAATTTACTAGTCAATTCTGAGTCACTTTGTAGATCCCTTCGGATCTCTCTCTCTCTCTCTCAAATGTTTTACTCCACCAAGGGAGACTATATTTTTCAGACCACCATGTTGTAGTCAAATGATCTTCCTTTTCCTTGTTCTGGCCAATAGTTATTTTATAAACTCATTAAACATACAGGAAAAAGAGAAGCTGATATTCAAATTGATGTGGTCCCTTCCTTACAGTGTAGTTGGGAAGAAAACAAAACTAAAGAGCAAATGGAATCTTTCTTTTGGGTATCTGAGTGTTAAGTTCATCTGTGCTTTTAACCCTTTGCCCCTGAAAAATAGTGATGGGTACATGGTAACCACCTACCAGTCTATTTTTTATAAAGTGCATTCTATATTTTCAGAGCTTCTTGTTTTAAATTCTATGAGCTTCTGAAAACAGGAGAAGATGAAGCACTGCTAGCAGGTCATTTTCCTTCCCCCCACTTTTTATCTCTCTGTATTTCCTGAGCTGTTCGTTGGGTAGAATTAGCATCTTGTTCTTGCTTCATCAGTCAGTCTTGCCCAGCCCTATTTTGAGTAATTCTCTTGTTGCCTTTTGATTTAGTCAGTGGGGAGACTTGTCTGCAGTCTGTCAGGATGTGCCTCTGCAGGATGAGAACCAGAGAGAAATTCTGAAAGTGCAGTGTGAGATCAGGACAGATGGCCGGGAAACATTTTCACTCTTATTTCTTCTAGGAAAGTCTGGGCATCTGGAGTAAAACCTTCTTGTCAGATCTTTTGCCATGTTGTTCAAAACTTTCAAGAAATAATAATAAACAGCAGAGAGACACTCCGTCTTCTGTCCAGAGTGGCACCCATTGAATGCTATAGATTGCAGAGAAAAGTTTTGGGTTCAGGTGGTCCTCCTCTTACACAGTGACAAGCTCACTAGCATGCTGACCACTTCTGGCTGAGGAAGAAAATCAAAAAACACATTTCTAAATATAAAGTTTGCATCAGCTCTCCAGCCTGTGCCTTCTCACTCTTGACTGTAGAACTTCCTCTAGACAGACTTCCTGCAACAGGAGTGGAAGGGCCACTTCCCCCTTCTACTCTACTGGGCAGCCTTCAACTCTACCAGGTAGCCTTCTACTGTACTGGGTAGCCTTCTACTGTACTGGGCAGCCTTCTACTGTACTGGGTAGCCTTCTACTGTACTGGGTAGCCTTCTACTGTACTGGGTAGCCTTCTACTGTACTGGGTAGCCTTCTACTGTACTGGGCAGCCTTCTACTGTACTGGGTAGCCTTCTACTGTACTGGGCAGCCTTCTACTGTACTGGGTAGCCTTCTACTGTACTGGGTAGCCTTCTACTGTACTGGGTAGCCTTCTACTGTACTGGGCAGCCTTCTACTGTACTGGGTAGCCTTCTACTGTACTGGGCAGCCTTCTACTGTACTGGGTAGCCTTCTACTGTACTGGGTAGCCTTCTACTGTACTGGGCAGCCTTCTACTGTACTGGGCAGCCTTCTACTGTACTGAGTAGCCTTCTACTGTACTGGGTAACCTTCTACTGTACTGGCAGCCTTCTACTGTACTGGGTAGCCTTCTACTGTACTGGGTAGCCTTCTACTGTACTGGGTAGCCTTTGAAGGCCCACTCTGATCCTCCCAGTTATTATAACTCCACTAACAGACGAGGGAATGGTCTCATTTCTCAACAATAGCATTCAACTAGCATCTGGACCCCTATGAAAGAAAAGGAATAAATCATCACATCCTTCTTAAAATTGGAAACTGGGGGCACACAGACCAGATGACACTCACAGGGACCCTCAGCTGAGATCGTAAGTAATGGGTTAGGAAGGGATCTGATATGAAAGTATTGTGATCCTACCTGTGACCTTGGAAGGGCACAGCATCCTGATTTCTACTAGCCAGAAGCCCAGAGACAGGGACTCTCAGAAAAGGAACAAGAATATTCTAGAATTAATGCTCTTTAAATCATGGCAGTAGGAGCTAGCTTTGTTGAACGCTTGCCTGGTGCCATGCAAGTATTAAGTAGTTTTATGTAAATCATCCTGTTTAATCATAGCATCTACCCTATGACTTCATTCTTCATTTATTTGCCACTAATTTCCCCATTTACAACAAGAAATAAATACAGCAAGTCAGAAGTATGTGATGCATTATGTACTGTTTGTAGCATGCATGAACGGTAACAACTTTGTGTTTGTCCCTTCTATCCCGTCTTTCACCTACGCTTTCAAATTCTTTATCTCTTTTGTCCTGGCCTCGTCACAGTCTGTGGGTACTTCTGCATCCAACAAACTCCCTAAAGCTAACAGCATCCACTCAAGTCTCCAAACAAATGAGATCTTCCTCTGCGGGGAGTGAGAGAGTACAGATCATCTCATGAGCATCCTGTCTGCATCACTATGGACAGTCACAGCATAGAATGAAACATGTGCACACTCTATGAGTAGGAAGAACCCAGAACATCAAAATGGGGATAAAAGCTGAGAAAACCCAAACATATTTTTTGAAGTATCCAACCACTGAACTCTGACCTCCAAAGTAAGCAATTTCTGATTTTATTCTCTTCATAAAGAGAATATAATGTGATGGAGGTATTCATTCCCCATTTCTTAGCTCACCCATAGCAGCCCCAACTCACACAGTTCATATACACAGAGTATCTGAAACCCAACCCGTAAGAGAGCAAGTCCATCATTTCATCATCATATGTTAGTACACAAATTTTATAGTAGACAGACAAATCTTATTTTCAAAGTACAAAGTTTAACTTAAAACATACAAGTTAGAGGCTAGAAAGATGGCTCAGTGATTAAGAGCTTTGGTTATTCTTCCAGAGAAACCAGGTTTGATTATCAGCACCCACACTGCAGCCTACAACCATCTGTAACTCCAGTTCCAGGGAATCCAACATTTTCTTCTGGCCTCTGTGGGCTCCGAACACATGCATGCCACACAGACACACATTCAGGGAAAACATCCATACATACAAAATAATAAAAATAAATTTTAAAATATAATATACAATTTATTAAATCTGTTCCTCTCATCTATCCAATGGCCCTTTCCCATTTGAGTTGCTTGGACCGGTTGATAAAAAGGGTTAGCTTGCCTGTTTTTTCCCAGTCCACAAGATATGGCAGAATTGCTCTCATAAGCTTGTTTCCCAATTCAGTCATTCAGGATTTTTTCATATTTTGCAGAAAAGAATGGCTCCCTTTGAGCGTGCCCTCAGCACAACTTCAACAGATGTCACCCTTCAAGCTCATCCTGGCTGAGTCATCAGGGCATCGAAATGACCCTAAGGACTTTACCATTCTACTCAGAATGACTTGCCCTGTGGTCATACCCCAATCACAGCACAGAGAGTAGAGACAATCTAAGGGTCAAATATAAGGACTACCTCATGCTCTTTCCATGGGGGTAGAGACAGGTAAAATCAAGTGAGTGAGCCGAATGACCAGTGTTCCCTTCCCAGACCCAGAACCTGTGGCTTAGGATTCATCATTAGCACTAGCCATGCAATTGATTTTGGACCATTGACCTTCTCTGCTTACAGATGAAGATTCACCAAGAGATCTTATATGTAAGCTATAGATGCAGCTGGAATTAAATCAATATGTCTTCTTAAGATGTCCAAATTTTAATTGGGGTATTCCACCAAAGCGCTAAGCCAGCTTGGGAAACAGTTTGTCATTGTTTGACCAATGTTCAAATCCCTCTGTGAGAGAAAGTAACTGGTGTTTGAAAACTTGGTGCTATGTTCTAACGCTATAACAAGTCTTACGCAAGGCATTCTGCATGGAGGTGCTGGTAATTTCTTATTAGTTCTCTGGGATTCATTAAATCTATTTGCAGACTGGCATGCCTCAAGGATGTGAGGTAATTCACCCAAATCCCCACAGCGAGGAAGAAGAACCAGATCCAAACAGAGATCTATCTGAGGCAAAAAGCTCACTCTCTACCCACTATACTAAAATAGTAAAAAGTTTGTAAGGGCTGCTCTAATTTATCCTGGTGATGTTGTATGTACACATTATTCATACTTGTTCCCCGGTGTCCTTGGGACTCAGATTCAGCATGTGCAAGGGATCTAAAATTCCATGAATGCTCACATTCCTTATGTAAAATGATGGAATGTTCTCATGTAACCTATGTACAACCTCTCATGTGATTCAAGTCATCCCTAGATTATTTGAAATCCTGAATATATCGGGAATGTTATACAATTGATTATTTATACTATATTTTTAGGGTAAGACAAGAAAAAATATCTGCACATGTTCAATACAGATGCCATTGTTTTCCAATTTTTTTATTGGAGATTTGTACAAATCCTCAGTTTAGAACCTGCAGAGAAGAAATAACAACACCACACATTCTTCAATACTCCATTTTCTTACCAGATAAGCAAACACTGAAAACTGGTAGTTTGGAATATGTAAAACAGATATCTTTGGAGTCCCTGAATGCTGGGTAGCAAGGGGGAAATAACTTAGGAGTGATCTAGTTTAAAACTAGCCCAAAGCAAACACTTGGAGTCCATTCATTTAGTGCTCTGTCTCTCTGGATGAAAGCATATGGTGATGTCATAGTATTCTGCTACCTTGCTCTTGGGATCTTCTAGGTCTCTTCTGAGTATTAAAATGCACATGCAATGGGTGGTTTGCCATGAAACATAGCGATTTTATGGTGCATGGGGTCAGGGGCCTCACAGACTATGAACCTTTAACTTCCTGCTCTGCAAGACATTGTCATTTGTCCACCTTCTCACTCTTGCCGTCTCGGTCTGCTGCTCGGTTACTTACTCATCGTCTCTTGTTTCTGCTGAGGATGAGCGGAGCTCAGAGGTTTCTTTTGATACCAAGAAGCCTCAACTCCACCCTGGCTGTTTTCTGCCTTCTAACTGCTTTGGACTCCAGATCAGTGTGGTCCTCATCTATAGTGTGATTTTTTTCTTTCCGTGTGCCTCACCTGATGTACAGATTGATGCACAAAGATACCTGTGTCACATGCCTCACGTGTTACATGCTTCCCATCCATATAACCATGATCACCGATGTTCTTCTGAAAGTGTGGGCTCCCTAGACACCTTCAGGGAATTATAAAAACTTGGCAAGATCCCTGGCTTTCCATCTATGCCACCTAAGCCATATGACCACATTGCCCTAACATGGATGCCTGTTTCTCCCACAGCAGCAGCAGCAATAAATAAATAAATAAATAAATCATAATCAATCAAGTATTTGCTCTTCCACACCCATTGTTAGGTTTGCTCAACAGCATCACTAGACTGAGAGAATAAAGACCTCAATTTTTTTCTTTTACAAAACAAAAATAAACTTCAAAAAAGACTCAGTTGGTGTAGAACAGTTGGCACAACAAGCTGCCTGAAAAAGGGCAGTCCATGAGACGAAAGATTACTAGAATGGAAGACAGGGAGAGTGTTTTCAGACTTTGTCTTGACCATAGGATGATTAACAAAAATGGCCTGGGGTGAAAATAGGGATCTTAGGTTGTCTCTACAAATATATTCGATGTGCTTTCCTTTTCCATATAAATGCTATCTTTATCTTAGTGCGGCTAGAATAGCCGCCTCTGTGGCCTGTGCTGCAGTGTGGTCCAAATGGGTCAACACAGACATGAGCATAAATCTAGGGACGGTGTGCTCAGCCTCCCCAGCCCTCACTCCTATCTCCTCGCCTGCTCCATCCCTGTGTATCTCCCGAGGAAGTGGCTAAAGCGCAGATCATGACCTGGCACCGCTCACACCTTCCTCAGCCTCCAGTTTCCGCTGAAAACTGTTTACAATAAAGGTATCTGGGCTAGAGAGCTGATTGTCTCTGCCCGGTTTAAGCTACTTAGGTGCCGTAACCCCTGTGGCTTGGCTTTGTACTTGAGCTGGCTGGGATGGTGAAGAAGGAAGAAATGACAGACACAAGTCGTGTAAAGTTGGGAAGGGGACTGTGAGTTCAGATGGAGGTGTGCCAGCAACAGTACTGTTGTCCAGAAACTCAGTGCCTATTATACACAGCCCTAACTAGGATGAGGGTGGATCAGCTAATCTCGGTAGGCAGGGGCTCTTTTTAGGGGTTGTTCTCAGGCTGCACTCTTCCAGGATGAAAAATCTGCTGGTACTTTCTTCACATACTGCTTTTAGATGAAGATCAACCATTTGTTAATGCCTGTACTCAGACCAGAGGAAGGGAGGCTTTGCCAGTCTCACGGGTCTGAGGTACTGGCATCCTTGACGTGACCATGTCAACTGTACACAGTCGCTCAGGACTCTCCACACGTATGAGTTCAAATGTCTAATTCAAGTATTTAAATGTATTTCATAAATGAAATATAAAAATACCAGGTTTGTTACTATCCAGAATTTTAGAATGTTTCTTGCTTCTCAAAATACAATTTTAATTTTTAAAGTAACCAAATTCCCCTGAGCATCTCTGAACGTCTATGACCATCCTTATTACTATAATACCCAAATAAAGCAGTGTGCACTGCATGTCAGACCAATAAGGCCACTTAAGGCTCCCAGCAGCTTGACTTTCATTGTCACCCTTGCAAATGTCTGTTTCCACCAACCCCTTAGTATTGGTAGCTCACGTGTCATTGCTCAAAACCAGAATCCATCTCTCCAGCAAGCAGACACTTTGCTCCATTCACCCAAAGCACCACTCCCCCGAGTGTGTTATAAATGCCAGGTATTATTAAAATCGGGGGAATTTATTCACTGCCTGAACAAATATTTTTGAAGCTTTGGGAATTTCCCAGCAAACAAAAGAGATGGAACCTCTGCCTAAGCCCTAGGGGAAACACTTGGGACAAGGACAATAAATAAAATGCTGTGTCTGCTAAAAAATCAAGCACAGAGAAAAGCAGAGAAGGGGATCACAGAGGGTTCAAGGGAAGGTGTCAATTGCTTAACTAGAAGAACCAAAGTGACTCCATTGGAAAGCTGGAACTCTAAGATGTGAAGGAGGTGTTGGAATGGTGACAGGGGCCATGCCCATGTCTGGAGGGAAAGGACAAAGACAGAGGGAACAGTCAGGGCTCATTCTCATGAGTTGGGGTGACTGCAATGGGAATGAAGGAAGAGAAAGCTGAACAAAGGTGTAGTGGGCAAGGGAAGTAGACCGTGCAAACCAGTATCCCATTGGAACAGTGTTAGCTCTTTCTGAGAGTGAACTGGAAAGACATTTTATACTCTTGAGCAAAAAAAAGAGAAGAGGAGAGAGGGGAAGAGAGAGAGAGAATCTAACTTGTGCTGTTGAGGGATTGTTTGACTCTTCAGTTGGGGAGGGACTAAAGGAATCAAGGACAGAAGACAGATTTGAAGACAGTTACAGTCACCTGAGCTAGGGTTGGCGGCTGAAAGAGTGTTCTGGCTATGGTAGTAGCAAGGAATCATTGGGTTACGGCTGATATAGAATGTCACCAACAGGACTTGCAGATGAATTAGATATGGATATAAAAGAATAATATGCCATAAGGGACACAACTACAGGAGCAGAGATGACATCTATCTAGAAGGTGGAAGGAATGGAGCAATAAGGAGACAGATCAAGAAAGGATAGTACATTGACTCCCAAGCAATTCTCCTTTGCCCTGGTCCTCTGAGTCCCAGCCTTTGGCCTTCTCACTGGTCTCCTAGCTCTCTGTGTTTCTTTCTCTCTGCCATCACTTATGGACTTTCCATCCTCTCCCTGGAGCTTCTAGAACCTCATGCTTTTATGGATGATGTCTTGGTTGTGGGGGAAAGAAAAAAGGAAGGAAGGAAGGAAGGAAGGAAGGAAGGAAGGAAGGAAGGAAGGAAGGAAGGAAGGAAGGAAGGCCATCAGAAAAGTTGATTATTTGAAATTCCAGAGTCTTATTTCAGACCTCTGAGTAAGTCGAAGCATGAATTCTCTCTTTAGCCAAATATTTATGGGTAATAGAAGGAAAGGGGAGAAGAAGAGATTTCAACGGAGGTGTTACCAGAAAGGACACAAGCATAACAGTGAATCTCTATGCCTGGGTGAAGCTGTGGCTCAGCACTCTTCTGAAAGGTCCTCATCTCAATAACATCTGGGCAGTACCCGAAATAGCTGACTTCTTCCCAGAAGAGGTCCCCGATACATTTTAGCCCATGGGAGAACTATTCTGTGCTCATACATATGTGGGACCATGTTCGTATCCTTCCTTCCTGTCCACAACCAACAAATGCCATCGAGTTTTTATTTCCAAAAGAAAGATAAATGCCCCCTGCCCCCAGCAACACATGAGACTGAGGTTTTTTTTTTTATGCTTCATTATGATTGATATCTTTCTTTACGCTGCGCTCTAAAGGACAGGGCTCCCTTGCCACTCCCTACTGGCATGACCCCTGCACAGGTACAGCCGTGGGTGCTAATGCCACCTTTCTCTGACCAGGCCACATCAGGCTGCCAGCTCTAAAACGAGAATTGGGCAGAGAACCAGTGAAGTTACCAACAGCCCAAAGACTCGCTTAGGATGATCTAGTTTTAGTTAAATTTTCTATTGAAAGTTTCTTGCAAATATAAATGCAGACAAACTTGAAAAAAATGAATGAATAAATAAAGAAAAACAAAAACTTCTCAAACACCCAACTTTAGCAGTTGCCAATTCCGGTCGATTGGGATTCATCATTATTCTAATCCACTTCTCCTCCTCTTATATCATTTTGAAGAAACTCATAGACAATATATCATTTCATATGCATACTTTTCATTGTATACCTATATTAAATTAAAAAATTATCTGTTTACACACAAACCCAGCATTATAATATTTTAAAAATAAACAACAACCTATTGGTATTAAACAACCAATGAGAATACAAATTTTCAGCTGCTTTATGAGCAGCCTAATTTTCTTTTCGTAATGTATTTGTCAGAATATAGATCCAAATAAATCCACATATTATTTTTGGTAAGACTTCCAAGAGTCAACCTAGGCGCTGTCTCTCTTCCTCTCTTCTCTCTTCCCTTTCCTTCCACTACCTGCAGTTTGCTTGTTGAAGGAATCAGTGTTCCTCCCAGATAATGCTTACTGACCACCCACAGAATACTTTAGTGTGTGTTTGCTGTAACTGCCAAAGGACTCTAAGGGCTTGTTTCAAAATTAGTTCGTGTTAGCATTAAACCCTCTGAACTACTGCATTTCTACCAAGAAGCAGAAAGTTTGCAAGAAACTTTTAAAGTGAAAAGCATTTCAGAGCTTTATTTCAGAAGCTCAAGCCACCGTGAATCAAATGTTAGGCTAAAATTATTATTTTAAAACCCCCAAAATGGGTAATAACTTTTTGGCATAAGTTATAATCACACAGCGAACAAAAACTGCTCTCTACCTGGTCTCAGGGCAGAACTTTTTATGTGGTATAATTCACCACCTCCTCTGGGAAGTAATTGCCATTGCTGTTAGAATGCTTGAACACACTTCTGATAGATCTAAATGAGATTGAGGACTTCTGGGAAGCCAGGGTTACCCACCCAGCTGACTGGCCAGCCTAATAGCCTTTAACCAGACATTATTTTCCCTTGTAACCAGTTTAACAAAGATGAACATTCACTTTTCCTGCTGGATCCCCACAGAGAACCTTGAAGGGGGACACATGAAGCTCTGACCCCCATGGTTAGTTTGCAGTGAAGCTGTGAGTCAGTCTCACAATCTGTCTGTCCAGCGAGTTGTTTCAGAAACATTTAGGGGAAAACACCGCAGTTCGGGTTGCTGCCTCATGAGGCTAGCAAATGCCATCAGACAGAATTATACTTACGTAGAAGAGCTCTCGAAAACTAGAAAATTGATTTCTTTGAGATCTCTGAGATGTCTGATTTGACTAATAAAGAGAAATTTCTTCCTTATCTACTGTAATTCAAGTTTATCAGGGAGTGAAAGTAAATCTTGTTTCAGATTCTATAAGCATGTTTTGAAGGAAGAATACCCTTTGATAAACAGTTGATCTGGATTACAAAGGCATCATTGGTAATCTATGGACATTAATGAATCTGATAAATATATGTTGAATTGGAAAAGGATGAAATGTCCTTTCCCTTTTAAAAAAATACATTTAACTCAATATAAAGTAAAAGACAAATTCTTTGGAAATTTTTATTCTTGAGGATAAACAAAATTGAGTGAGGGGACTGGAGAGATGACCAGTAGTAGATCAAGGGCTTGCTGCAGAAGCACAAAGACCTGAGGTCTGGTTCCCTGCACCCATGGAGAGGCTGGACGTGGCAATGCGTCTGTCCCTCAATGCTAGGGAGTTCAGTAGAGATAGGTGGGACCACAGGGCTCTGCCTGGCTGGACAGTCTAACCTAAATGGGACTTCTATGTAGAAATTAGCTGGATGCGAGAAATAACCAAGTTAGCTCAAGGATAAAACAATTATATTTTTATTTATTATAAGGGGAAAACTCACGAAACCGGAACCGGAAGTCCAAGCTCAGCCGTGTTGCGGGAGTACAACCAGAGAGCAAGCACCTGGTCCATGCCCCAGTTTTTTCTTGGGCTCCAGCAAGCCATGCCTTAACTGGGTTCCACCTCTTAAAGATGATTGGTTAACAAAGCTTCCCTCTATCTCAAAAATTAAAATAGAAGGTAGCAGAGAAAGACATCAGTGTCTACCTCTGACCTCTACACATGCACACATGGGCAAGTTCACCCACATACATGTGCATGTGTACTCATACACTATATGCATACACAGACAACATTAAATGAAAATATAGTAACAAAGACAGAGACTGTAAATACAAATGTGTGCTTAAAAATTATTTTAACCTATGTATATATGCGATCTGTTTGATAGATCATATATATGATTTTATATCAAAAATAACACATTTGTTATAAAAATATAAGTATTTTGACACCATAAACTTTTTTGTTTCCAAGAGAAGTATGTGAATTTACACTGTGTGTTTTCAGAAGAGTTGAATCCCCACTTCTGTGACTATTTAGGATGCAGGAGTACATCTTCTAGGCTATGCGTGGCTCTTTCCAGCCCAGAATAAAGAAATTTGAGCACCTCATCCTGTTCCAAAGCATTAACCTAGTAAAAATAAATTTCAAATAGGATTTATGTAGATGTTCAAAACAGCAGGCCATTCTAGAGAGCCAGCCCGGGCAATTTACACTGCCTCATCTGCTTTCATTAGCCATGAGTCACTACCAAGAGAGAACAGGACTCTCACATTAAGGAAATGGACTCTGGGGTGGTGGGGATAATGGCTCTTTCATAGGATTTTTAAAAGGATTAAAAATTATGTAAGGTTTTCAGTGCAATGTTCAGTGGATTTCCAAGATACTTTAAATATGTGCAACATATTAAATTATAAATAAATGAATTTAATTTTATATAAAGTATTAAATTAGTATTTGTAATTTTCTTCTCTTTTCTAAAGCTCCCTAGGGCACAAAAACAAAGCTGGATGTGATCAAGGTACCTATACGTGTGGGGGGTGCTTTATAATCTCCAGAAACTCTAGCATCCCTTACTGTACTTAACCCTCAGCTGGCGCACACCATGCACAGGGCTCCGTGGGACAGAAAGATATCACCAAGAAATCCAGGAAAGAAGAGTGTGAAGCAGTCGATTTGTTCCTAAAAGACTGTCACATCACAGTCGGCACCTTCCCTGTGTCCCCACAGCTCTCAGTGTCACAGATTTCTAAGTTTGATCACAAAGTGAGGGCTTGCTAGGGTACAAGACTTCCAATTCCCAAACGCAGGACAGTCCCAGGAAATCCAAGATGAGACAGGCATCCTAATTACAAAAAGAATGAGCAGATACTAAAGCCCATAGACCAGGAACGCAGAAAACATCTGCCTCAGAGTCACAGCAAACAGGCTGTTCAGGAACGATGCAGACATGCTTGGTTTCACAGTGGGGCCAAGGCTTTCCAAACGTTTGCCTTTCCAAGGGGGCGGGCTACAAAGCACTTCTTACCTTGGTCCCCAGCAAGGGGTCGGCACTGGTGTTAATATCCTTCCTAAATTTACTCACGTTCTTTTCGAGGCCGGGCATGTGTGTCTCAGCATGAAGCAGACAGTCCCCTGGCACAGGCTCTGGTTTCCCCTCACAGAGCAGATGTCTGCAGAGGGCCAGACAGTCCTGCTGTAGTTACGTTACAGCAGATGTGGCAAGAAACTGTCCTACTATGCCGAGAAGGAGGCACAGCTTTCCAAGCCACTTCTTTAGAGAGGTCTAAACATGCCAAGTGACACAGATGTTTAAAAAAAAAAAACTGATGTATATAACAACACTGATGATTTGCTCCTTTCAAAGCTGCCTTCTCTATAGTCATTGTTCTGTCGATTTTGAAGAAGAGGAGGTAAGTGATGCCGCTGTGGTGTGTGGGGGTGGGAGTGCCTGGTGGGAGAAGAGAAGCATCCTATGGCCACCAGTAAGGAGACATTTCATAAAGAAAGGTAACTCTTAGTGAAGGAGATCAAAAGAGAGGGGGCTGATTTGTGGCTTCACATCCATTGCTGAAAGAAATGCAAATGAAGGTGGCACCAAGAAAAAAAAACCATAAGTCTGCATATGCAGCTACCACAGGAGCAACTTCTGTCCGATCTTGGGGCTGGAAGCTGAGGAGCTTTGGGAGAAAACTGTAAGCCAAAGATGCAGGGAGACCCCAATACCGTAGGGAATCTTCTACTTACTATAGGATTTGACTATTTTTTAAAAATGGCATTGTGGGGTATTGCAGTCCTGTAGGCTTTTAAGAGATGCCACCAACACAATACATTTGCCCCAGCAAAACTGTCTTACTTTGGAAACTGAGCTGAGCTGAGGACGCTTACCCAGTGAGACAAAGATCTTTGGCTTCACTTCTCCGCGTGCTCTCCTTGACCTTGTCATCTTGCTCTAAGCTGCGGAACTCCATCCTTTGCTCAGTGTGCCACCTCAGCTTCCTTCCCCTCCAGATCTGGGATTCATTCAACCAGGGAAAGAAGCATAGAAGAGACAGGCAGGAGAGATGAAGACCGAGGCGTCACAGTGACGTCAGAGGCTGCTCTCAGCATCAGCAAGGATTGCCGGTGGCAACCTCCCTTTGCAGCAGGGAGAGCCTCTACCACATGGAGTTCTTCAATAGCTATCTTTTAGGCTTCTGGTAACTTCTCTTTTCATCGTCCTATCCAAACCTAAAGATGGTGAAGCCCCATCCCCAGCCATTGCTAGTCCTGGGGTCTTCGACTCTTCTGCACTGACCCCCTTACTTTACCTACACCTTTGCAAGTGGCCTTCTTAACATTCTTTTGAGTACATCGTCCCTTTTCCTTTAGTACCTTAACTGACATCCTTAACTTATTTAGAGTTGTCCACACATTCATAGATCATAGATTAGCAAAATACACAGCCAGCGATGAGCAAGAAAAGAAGCATGACTGTCTTTCTTTTCTTTAGAAGAAACAGATTGCATGGAAAGTTTGAAAATAAAGCTAAAAGGAATCCTGAGACTTTATCCTACATTACTTCTGGATCCAGAAAAAACTCCTTGATGCATTTTAGAGTCGAGTTTAAAAAAAGAAAAAAAAAACTCTTGTATAATCATTATTTTGTTGCCATGAAAGAATTGGTTGTCTTCTTCAAAGACCCCTTTCCTTTTCCTATACAAAAGAACACCTAGATTTCTTCTGTTGTCTTGGCCAGAACTGAAAGGTGAAACTAAAAAAAAAAAAAAAAAAAAAAAAAAAAAAAAAAAAAAAAACTGAAGAAGAGCCAGGCAGTGGTGGTACACACCTTTAATCCAAGTACTGGAGAGGCAGAGGCAGGCGGGTCTCTATGAGCTTGAGCCCAGCCTGGTCTACAAGAGCTAGTTCCAGGACAGGCTCCTAAACTACACAGAGAAACCCTGCTTTAAAAAAAAATTAAAAAGGCTAAAACAATCGTGAGAAAAAGTGAATTATTTTCAGAATATGATAATCCACACAAGTGATTCTAGCCAGAAGGATGTTTCTTTAAGACTTGAGATGTCGGCAGGCAGGGGCACCTCTGACCAGCGAGGGGCTCTGATCCTGTGGAGGGGTAAGTGTATTGTTCCTGACCGCCACACAAGGCCGGTTAGGGAACACACAATATTCCCGCCACCCTTATCTCCCTGACTACTCCAAAGGGGCAGCTTCCCCAGCTAATCCCTCTCTCCTGCTACGCCATCCCAGCTTTCTGCCTGGAACCCATACCCTCCCCTCTCCTTTTTTCGGGGCTTAAATTCCTCCATCTCAGCCGGGGTGGGCACCGTGGGCCAGGTTAGGCGGTGAGTGCAAAGGGACTGGAGTCCCTTTGTTCTGATAGCCGGCCTGCAGCAAGCCAAGACTGCAGGCAGGGGCACCTCTGACCAGCGAGGGGCTCTGATCCTGTGGAGGAGTAAGTGTATTGTTCCTGACCGCCACACAAGGCCGGTTAGGGAACACACAATATTCCCGCCACCCTTATCTCCCTGACTACTCCAAAGGGGCAGCTTCCCCCAGCTAATCCCTCTCTCCTGCTACGCCATCCCAGCTTTCTGCCTGGAACCCATACCCTCCCCTCTCCCTTTTTCGGGGCTTAAATTCCTCCATCTCAGCCAGGGTGGGCACCGCAGGACGTACAGGCGGTGAGTGCAAAGGGACGAAAATCCCTTTGTTCTAATAGCCTGCCTGCAGCAAGCTACGGCTGCAGGCAAAGTGATTCCTGGATAGCAAGGGGCACTAATCCAGTAGCAAAAGACCCAGCGGAGGGAAGAGCCATTGGAGAGCATCTGAAGGAAGAGATGGGCAGGCGCCAAGGCAAGAATTCCTCCAACAATCTGAAAAACAACACGAAAACACCAGATCCCAGCGATCTTATGACAGAAGGACTTGAACACCCTATACCGGAAGAAGTGGAAAACAGTGTCATTATAAAAGCAGTAGAGTCTCTTAAACAGGGTATGAATAACTCACTTAAAGAAATAGAAGAGAAATATAACAAAAAGATGGAAGAAATGAGTAAAGAAATGGAAGACAAATATAACAAAAAGTTTGAAGAAATAAGTAAATTCGTAAATGATACCCTGGGAAACCAAGAAAAAACAATCAAACAGGTAATGGAATCAGTTCAAGAATTGAAAACTGAAATGGAGGCAGTGAAGAAAACACAAACCGAGGACTGGCTGGATATCGAAAATCTAGGTAAACAAACAGAGACTTCAGGAACAAGCATAACCAATAGAATACAAGAGATAGAAGAATGAATCTCAGATTATGAAGACACCATAGAGAAAATAAATGCCCTGACCAAAGAAAACAGCAAATCCAACAAATTCTCATCACAAAACATTCAGGAAATATGGGACATAATAAAAAAAACCAAATCTAAGAATAATAGGAGTAGAAGAAGGAGAAGAATTGCAGACCAAAGGTCCAGAAAATATATTCAACAAAATTATAGAAGAAAACTTTCCCATCCTAAAGAGTGATATTCCTATGAAGGTGCAAGAAGCATACAGAACACCGAATAGACTGGATCAGAAAAAAACATCCCCTCGCCATATAATAATCAAAACACAAAGCATTCAGATTAAAGAAAGGATATTAAGAGCTGCAAAGGAAAAAGGTCAAGTAACCTATAAAGGTAAACCTATCAGACTTACACCAGACTTCTCTATAGAAACCATGAAAGCCAGAAGGTCCTGGATAGAGGTACTGCAGAAACTAAGGGACCATGGATGCAAGCCCAGATTAATATACCCAGCCAAGCTTTCATTCACTATCAACGGAGAAAACAAAATATTCCAGGATAAAAACAAATTTAAACAATACGTAACTACTAATCCAGCCTTACAGAGAATATTAGAAGGAAAATTACATCCCAAGGAATCCAACATTGCCAACACTGACTACAATAACTCAGACATCTAGCGACCCTTCACTAGCACAACTCAAAGAAGGAAAACACATACACTCTACTACCCAAAAAAAAAAAAAATGACTCGAGTCAACAACCACTGGTCATTAATATCTCTTAATATCAATGGACTCAATTCACCTATAAAGAGGCACAGACTTAGAGATTGGATACGAAAACAGGATCCAACATTCTGCTGTTTACAAGAAACACACCTCAACCACAAAGACAGACACCTACTCAGAGTAAAGGGTTGGGAAAAGGTTTTCCAAGCAAATGGACCTAAGAAACAAGCGGGTGTGGCCATTCTAATATCTAACAAAATCGACTTCAAACTAAAATCAATCAGAAGAGATGGAGATGGACATTTCATACTCATAACAGGAACAACTCATCAGGAAGAAGTCTCAATCCTGAATATCTATGCCCCTAATATAAAGGCACCCACTTATGTAAAAGAAACTCTTCTAGAACTCAAGGCAGTCATCAAACCACACACGCTAATAGTAGGAGACTTCAACACTCCTCTCTCACCAATGGACAGGTCAATCAGACAGAAACCAAACAGAGAATTAAGAGATTTATTGGAGGTATTGAATCAAATGGACTTAACAGACATCTATAGAACACTCCACCCAAATAGGAAAGAATATACCTTCTTCTCTGCAGTTCATGGAACCTTCTCGAAGATTGACCACATACTCGGTAACAAAGCAAACTTCCACAGATACAAAAAAATATTAGTAACCACCTGTGTCTTGTCAGATCACCATGGATTAAAATTAGAATTCAACAACAATGCTAACCCCAGGAAGTCAACAAACTCATGGAAGTTGAACAGTCAACTACTAAATCACCCCTGGGTCAAGGACGAAATTAAGAAAGAAATTAAAGACTTCCTTGAATTTAATGAAAACAAAGACACAACATACTCAAACCTATGGGACACTATGAAAGCAGTGCTAAGAGGAAAGTTCATAGCAATAGGTGCCCAAATAAAGAAAACGGAGAAAGCACACATTGGAGACCTAACAGCACACTTGAAAGCTCTAGAAAAAAAAGAAGCTGATTCACCCAGGAGGAGTAGAAGACTGGAAATAATCAAACTGAGGGCTGAAATCAACAAAATAGAAACAGAGAAAACAATCCAAAGAATCAATGAATCAAAAAGCTGGTTCTTGGAGAAAATCAACAAGATTGACAAACCCCTATCCAAACTAATCAAACGGCAGAGAGAGAACGTGCAAATTAATAAGATCAGAAATGAAAAGGGGGACATAACCACAGACACAGAGGAAATTCAGAGAATCATTAGATCTTACTACGAAAGTTTATATGCCACAAAGTTGGAAAATGTAAAAGAAATGGACATTTTTTTAGATAAGTACCATATACCAAAGTTGAACCAAGAACAGGCGAACAATCTAAATAGACCTGTTAGTCGCGAAGAATTAGAAGCTGTTATCAAAAATCTCCCTACCAAAAAAAGCCCAGGACCAGATGGTTTCAATGCAGAATTCTACCAGAACTTCCAGGAAGAGCTAATACCTATACTCCTTAACGTATTCCACAATATAGAAACAGAAGAGTCATTGCCTAACTCCTTTTATGAAGCTACAGTTACCCTAATACCAAAACCACACAAAGACACAACCAAGAAAGAGAATTACAGGCCAATCTCACTCATGAACATCGACGCGAAAATTCTCAATAAAATACTGGCAAACCGTATCCAAGAGCACATTAGAAAAATTATCCATTATGATCAAGTAGGCTTCATTCCAGAGATGCAGGGCTGGTTCAACATTCGCAAATCTATCAATGTAATCCATCATATAAATAAACTGAAAGAAAAAAACCATATGATCATCTCACTAGATGCTGAAAAAGCATTTGACAAAATTCAACACCCATTTATGATAAAGGTGTTGGAGAGACTGGGGATACAAGGATCATACCTAAATATAATAAAAGCAATATACAGCAAGCCGACAGCTAACATCAAACTGAATGGAGAGAAACTCAAAGCCTTTCCACTAAAATCAGGAACGCGACAAGGCTGTCCACTCTCTCCATACCTCTTCAATATAGTGCTTGAAGTTCTAGCAATAGCAATAAGACAACATAAGGAGATCAAGGGGATTCGTATTGGAAAGGATGAAGTCAAACTTTCGTTATTTGCTGACGATATGATAGTTTACATAAGTGACCCCAAAAACTCTACCAAAGAACTCCTACAGCTGATAAACACCTTTAGTAATGTGGCAGGATACAAGATCAACTCCAAAAAATCAGTGGCCTTCCTATACACAAAGGATAAAGAAGCAGAGAGGGAAATCAGAGAAACATCACCTTTCATGATAGCCACAAATAGCATAAAATATCTTGGGGTTACTCTAACCAAGGAAGTGAAAGACCTATTTGACAAAAACTTTAAGTCTTTGAAGAAAGAAATTGAGGAGGATACCAGAAAATGGAAAGACCTCCCCTGCTCTTGGATTGGGAGAATCAACATAGTAAAAATGGCAATTCTACCAAAAGCAATCTATAGATTCAATGCAATCCCCATCAAAATCCCATCAAACTTCTTCACAGACCTTGAGAGAACAATAATCAAGTTTATATGGCAAAACAAAAAACCCAGGATAGCCAAAACAATCTTATACAATAAAGGAACTTCAGGAGGCATTACCATCCCTGACTTCAAACTCTATTATAGAGCTACAGTATTGAAAACAGCTTGGTATTGGCATAACAACAGAGAAATCGACCTTTGGAATCGAATAGAAGACCCGGATATTAACCCACAAACCTATGAGCACCTAATTTTTGACAAGGGAGCTAAAGGTATACAATGGAAGAAGGAAAGCATCTTTAACAAATGGTGCTGGCATAACTGGATGTCAACCTGTAAAAAAATGAAAGTAGATCCATATCTATCACCATGCACAAAAATCAAGTCCAAATGGATTAAAGACATCAACATTAATCCGTCCACTTTGAACCTGATAGAAGAGAAAGTGGGAAGTAGTCTACAAGATATAGGCACAGGAGGCCTCTTCCTAAGTAGGACCCCAGCAGCACAGACAATAAGAGAAACAATGAATAAATGGGATCTACTGAAACTGAGAAGCTTCTGTAAAGCAAAGGACACTGTCAGTAGGACAAAAAGGCTGCCTTCTGACTGGGAGAAGATCTTCACCAACCCCTCATCAGACAAAGGACTGATCTCCAAAATATACAAAGAACTCAAGAAACTAGGCACTAAATCTCTAATTAACCCAATTAAAAAATGGGGTACTGAACTTAACAGAGAATTCACAACAGATGAACTTCGAATGGCCAGAAGACACTTAAGGTCATGCTCAACCTCCTTAGCGATCAGGGAAATGCAAATCAAAACCACTTTGAGATACCATCTTACACCGGTCAGAATAGCTAAAGTCAAAAACACCAACGATAGCCTATGCTGGAGAGGATGTGGGATGAGGGGAACACTCATCCATTGTTGGTGGGAATGCAAACTCGTGCAGCCACTGTGGAAATCAGTGTGGCGGTTTCTCAGGAAACTGGGAGTCAACCTCCCTCAGGACCCAGCAATTCCACTCTTGGGAATATACCCTAAAGATTCCCTAACATACTACAAAAGCATTTGTTCTACTATGTTCATAGCAGCACTATTTGTAATTGCCAGAACCTGGAAACAGCCTAGGTGCCCCTCAATAGAAGAATGGTTAAAAAAGGTGTGGAACATATACACATTAGAGTTTTACTCAGCGGTAAAAAACAATGACATCTTGAATTTTGCATGCAAATGGATGGAAATAGAAAACGCTTTACTGAGTGAGGTGAGCCAGACCCAAAAAGAGGAACACGGTATGTATTCACTCATTAGTGGATTCTAACCATAATTAAAGGTCTTTGAGCCTATTATTCGTGATCCTAGAGAAGCTAAATAAGAAGATGAACCTGATGAAGATTATTTACCTATCCACCAGGAGGTAGGAAATAGACAAGAGTCCCAGGTAACCTCGGGTGCATGGGGGGGTGGGAGGGTTGATGGAAGGGGAGAGGGTTAGAGAGAAGGGAGTAGGGGAGGAATGGGGAAAGCTCGGTGGCCTGGGATGGGGGGGGAGGGAGGGAGGATGAATATGGGATCAGGGAAGAATATATTTCAACTAAGGGAGTCATTTTAGGGTTTACAGGAGACTTGATTATATATGGGATCCCAGGTCCAAGGAGAGATCCCCCAGATTGTTCTCTGGACAGAGGAGAGGGTGCCTGAATCGGCCGTGGCCCATAACCATACTGATGTATATTTTGCTTGTCACCATAGATCCTTCATCTGGTGAAGGACGGGGATAAAGTCGGAGACCCACATTGGAGCACCGGACTGAGCCCCCCGAGGTCCAAATGAGGAACAGAAGGAGGAAGAACATGAAAAACGAAATCAGTACTGCGAGGGATGCTATCACCCACTGATACAATGGAACGGATCTAATGAGAGTTTACCAAGGCCAGTTGGACTGGGACTGAACGACGAAGTGATCTAACCAGATTCTCGGAATTTGACCGGATTCTCTGAATGTGGCTGGCCTGAAGTCTTTCTGAAAAGCCATTGACTATGACACTGGGACCTGTTTCCTCTACATATACTGGATTTTGGGGATCAAGTCAGTTTGGACACTCACCTCCTGGACCTGGAGGGAGGGGGGAGGAACTTGAACTTCCCACAGGGCAGGAAACCCTGACTGCCCTAAGGGTCGAAGAGGGAGGAGGAGAGGGAGTGGGGGGAGTGGGAGGGTGTTGGGAAGAGGGGCGGAAATGGAAACTTTTATAATTTAATAAAATTTACTTTAAAAAAAAAAAGACTTGAGATGTCAGTCTAGAAAGAGAAGCTAAAAGAAAACATGCACCAAAGGAGGGAGGATCATGAAAGAACAGTACAGATTCCTGATGACAAAAGGGCAGGAGTCTCTCTAGATATAGAACAGTCAGCTGACCAGAGGTCTTTACTGGAAAATTGGTGGGGTCAGTGTAGAATATGATCAGCAGCATAGCAGCCATGTATGTCTGTGTCCCCACAGAATGAACAGTCCCTACAAGCAAGAGAAAAAGAGTAAACATCATTCTAGATCATCACAGAAAACACAGGTAAGCAATGGAGTGGTACTCCTCAATGCCCCCTTGGTTCAGACCCACTTTTGTGTTTATTTTTAAGCAGAACAAAACCATAGGAAAAATTAAGAAACGGTTGCCAGAAATCATGCAATCATTGCATCTGCACTGGTACCTCATATATAAGGGCATTCACACTGGCTTTGTTTTTTATAATATACCTGGACAGAGCCCTGAAAACAAAAAAAGAATGGAATATATCATTTTGCTTCTAGAGTTAGTATAAGTTAACATGTATAAATTCCAACTGTTCTTCAAATATGGTATCTCCTTTTTATTTATTTAAGTTACTGTTGAAGAATAATTAGTTGCAATGTTCAGAGCCCTGTGTTTGAGTCTGAAAAGGCAGAGACCAATATAATCTATCTTCAGATACTACACATTTTAGCTTCAGGACATGGAGAAACAAATCTCAAACTGCCAGAAAACTGCTTCCCTGGTGGCTGTATTTCCTAATGTTGAAAGATGTTTTATATGTTGCTTTGGGAGAAAACACACCAAAGCTCTCACCCAACACTGGACGTTGCATGCTGCAATACTGACCTTTCAGGCAAGGCATCGCCACTGGTGCCATAATTTCTCTTTTTTGTTTTTTGTGGTAGTAGCTACATCTGGTTGGAGAAAAGGCTTGCCACTGGAGCAATTCATGCAACTGCAGCCCATGGTTTGGGGGTTCTAGGCCCTGGAGTATAGAACTTTATATGGTTATTTTGCTAAATGGTCACGCTGTCAAAGTACCTTCTATGTATTTATGTATATATTAAGTATATATTCATTCATATAGCAATGGACCTGGATTATTCTCAGCTTTGGTCAGAGACATCTCTTTTTGCAGTGGGCAACAGTCAGAAGAGAAATACATAACTGGTCAAAGAACTGAGAATACGAGACTGGATGTTCAGCCCTGTAATGGGACACCAGGATTAACACATTCCATCCCACTAAGGCTAAAGGAGCACCATGGACAAGGAAGCAGAAAGAGCTGGTGGATGAGGAGGTGCTGTGAATGTCATCTTCTCGAACTGGCATAGGTATCACAACCACAAACACACAGCAGCTGTAGTTACCCACAGTCAAGTAGAAGATCAAACCAGTCAACATCCCAGCAAAGATGAGAAGATGCTCTCCTGGCCCTACCATGTACTGAGGAGCTATTAGCAGTTGACAGTTACTGGAGAATCCTATGTATGTATGTAAAACAAACAAAAAAACCACTAAGTACCATATATATAAATTTATTGACACTCACAATACCATTCTATCTGGAGTTAATACCCATGTTCCTATAGTTTGCTCCAAGACTCTGAAGTAAGAACCAAGAAGTGTTTTTATCTGAATTTTTATCTGTACCCAATTAGTGACTGGTGCTTTAAAAAAAAAAAAGATTAAATAGAAGCAAAAAATCTCTGAAAAATCAAACTGTGACTACCAGCTGTAATTGTTTGTTCAATGGGTCAAAAGTAGAAATGCTTGATTAAAATTTCTATATCAAAAAATAAGAGTGGTAAGTCTCTTTTTAAAAAAAAATGGGTGTGGAGAAGGTAAACCCTTGTGATGATTATCTGTGTTGACTTGACACAACTTTGAATGACCTCATATGAAAGTCTCCATGAGGGATTGATTGTCTGTGTTGAGTTGACCTATGGGCATGTCTGCTGGAGATTGTCTTAACTAAGTTAATTAATAGTAGAAGGCCCAGCCCACTGCGGGTGGTACCATTGCCTAGTCAAGGGGCCTTCAATTGTGTGTGAACGGAGAAAGTGAGCTGAGCACAAACAAGCAGGCAGCCTATATGCTTTTATTCTTCTCTGCTCCTAACTGTGCATAGGAAGTGGCCAGCTGCTTCAGATCCCTGCTGCCTTGGCTTCCTCTCCATAATAGATCGTAACCTAGAACTGTAAACTGAATACACCCTTTCATCTCCAAGCTGTCTTTTATCAGGGTATTCCTTCATAGACAAAGAAGTGAAAGCAGGGTGATCCCACAACTCCAGTGAATCACCCAGGTTCACTGGAGAGCTGATGGTTGGATTTTAAAGTCCCTCTCCCCTTGAAATCCAAATTCATTCTCAGAAAAGCTTTCACATTTTGTTATTCTAATTATAGTGTTGTTGTTTTAAAAATCAAAAGAAATCACCAAATTTCAGCCTGCTTAATATTTCCACAGTGGAAATAAATGATAATACTAGTTTGAATGAGACTTTCCATCTGGTGATTCAGCAGGGAGAGAGAGAGAGCAGCTGAGCCCTGTCAATGAAAAACCAATTTGGGCTAGAAGGATATGAAAATTAAACTAGTGTAGTGTATCAGAACATGGTAACATGCTTTTAAATCTTAGCCTAAGTGATTTATTGGGAAGCAGGAAGTGACTTCTCAGAAAGAGGAAGTAAGAAGGAGCATCAGGAGGAGTCAATGGTGCTGAAAGACAGAAGAAACAGTCATGAAACCAAGTAATTCCTGCCTTCCGTTTCTGCACTCGTGTTTTATTACATTTATGGGGAAAACATGGAGTCTGAATTTATCTTATTATTTGTTTCCTTGGGTACATTAAAAATATTAAAGAACTGAGAGTGAAGGTGAAATATAAAGGAGAAGGTATAGCTTCGAGCAGAAGAAAGAAATGTGCGCAATGAAAAGCAAAGCCACAAATACAAGAACTTAAAAAGGAGGAAGAGAGAAGAAAAATGCACAGAATCCCTCCCTGTGTGCGAAGGAGTTTTTAATCCATCAGAGTACAAAAAAAAAAACAAATTTATCTCCACAATTTTTTCTTCTACTAATTTGGGCTCTTATTACTTCTTATTGCATGTAAGTTCTGTATTTTAAGAGTGTCTTTAGACACACAATGGTCACCCACATTCAGAGGGCGTATTTTGGGCCAATGAAGGTTTCCCCGCTGTCAGTCCAGAGGCAGTGAGCTCCCACTAGATCAGGTCAGCTGTCTCAGTGGGTATCCTCATTACAATCTTGGCCCCTTTGCTCATAGTATCATCCCTCCCTCTCCTTGCCTGGACTCTGGGAGCTCGTTCCAGTGCTAGCTGTGAACCTCTGCATCTGCTTCCATCAGAAGCTGGATGAAGGTTCTATGATGACAATTAATGTAGTCATCAGTCTGACTACAGGGGGCATGGCCAGTTCAGGCACCTTCTCCACTATTGCTTAGGATCTTAGCTAGAGTCATCCTTTTGTGAATTCCTGGGAATTTCCTTAGTGCCAGATTTCTTGCTAGCCCAATAATGACTCCCTCAACCTAGAAAATTTCTTTCCTTACTCTCCCTCTTGGTGACAGTTGTGTGGCTGGAGCAGTCTGTGGAGCCACTGGCATTGGGACCAGGATTTATCCCTAGTGTTTGAACTGGCTTGTTGGAGCCCATTCTCTTTGGAGGGATACCATGCTCAACCTAGACATGGGGGGAGGGCCTTGGTATTGCCTCAAAGAGATGTGCCAAACTTTGTTGACTCCCAACGGGAAGCCTCACCCTCTCTGAGGAGTGGATGGGGATGGGATAGGTGGAAGGGAAGGGGAGGGGAAGGAAGGGAGAGAAAGAGAACTGGGATTAGCATGTAAAATGAGAAAAGATTGTTTTAAATAAACAAATACACACATACATTAAAAGAGTGTCTTTAGACAAGAGTTTCAAAGTCCATATATCTTGACATTTGTAACAACTGGATTAGTACTGTTTTCCACAGCAAATAACAACCAATTCTATGTGGTAAGACAGTTCATTAAAAAATCGAATGTGATCCAAAACTTAGAGTCCAAGCCAAGATTTCAAGAATGTGAAAGGGTTTGGGTGTGGGCATCATGCTATAACATTGAAAATAATCTATCTACAAAGTAAGCCTGAGAAGAGGTGAGGATTGTGTGCACTGGGGGCTGACTGCACAGCATGTGGATTCCGAAAGAAGATGTGGTCTAACAGAAGGATCCATGTTGGAGTTTTTTCATCGCTGAATCTCAAAAAAACTTGAACTTGTTTAATTTGTAGAAAGAGTGGAGTTTTAATTTATTCTGATCTTTCTTCCCTAATGTCTTTGAGATATAAACATCTCCAAATGATCACCATCCCCATAAAGATGCTCCAACACAGAGTGATGAGAACTTTCCTCTGGTGGAAATCTGGTTCACGATTCTTCCCTTTCCTTGGGTTTACTGTGAAGGGCATAGTTTCTAGCATCATGGCCCCATCCTCTTTTCTGCCAGGAAAACATCCACTGTCGTAGACTTTGCAGCATTGGTGCAATGCTACACAAGCAATGAAGGACTCCCATTGCCTCTATTATTCAGCCGTTTGTCTCTCCAGTTCTTCATGGACATTGCGCAGGTAGACTCTTACACCCCTAGCTATCTTGTGGGAGTAAGACTGTAAAAATAAATTCATGATGGCAATTTCCTCAAAACTGTGCCAAATAATTAAATTTTAAAAGTGATTTCTTTTTTAGGACAGGAAATCGGGGGAATGGGAGGGGGAGGAGTTTATGGGTAATTCCAGGAAGGCTAAGGATGGATGAAGGCTGAGGTCCTGCACTACCGCAGACTTAGTAGGGTCAGCTCCTGCAAAGGAAAGTGTGTAAGCCCTCCATAGAACAATGTCATGCTCTCAGATCTCTGACTTCAGCCCTCCGAACTGGTTAATATCATCAAGGGAATCCTTGCCTGACAGAATGTAATTTAGGATCTATTAAATATGATTACTTGGCCTTGAAGATGATGGATATTGGACAGAATTATAGAAGCACTTTGCAAAAGAAAAGTCTCTTTTACATCTTTTCTTGTGGAGCTTAAAATGAAGCCTGGGGAAATCCCTCCAAGGGGTTGTGGCATTTATAGGTTAGGTTTATGAAAAACAGAATTGATATTCATATGAAAACTGTAAAAATTGAGCAAGGTGAATATAGTGAGCATGCAGACAGTTGTGGCGTGTGTGTGAAGGGTGGCTGGCGTTCTGCCCGCCTGATTTACTTGCTCTAATTATATTAGTAACATGAAAGTTGACACAATCTAAAACAAGTTCCTTGGGCTTTTATTCAAAATAAAGCCCCTGGTGACTGCGTCTTAGGGTGGCCCCCAATTTCCAATTACTTAAGTGTTTATAACTGGAATACTTCTGAGTTCATTACTGGGCCGGCTGTGGAGATGGTCTGGGTTTTAGTTTTTATTTAGTTACATTTGTTTCTGGTTATACAAATAAAATATGGTCATTGTAAAAGTTTAACCATAAAAACAGCAAAGATATTAAAAAGCATTGATAATTCTTCTACCTACCGGTTGCTATCAACTTTTGCTATAGATTTTCTAAGATTTTCATACACACACACACACACACACACACACACACACACCACACCACACACACTTGAGCCCCAAATACATAAACATGCATATATACAAGCTTGAACATACACATAATTTTTTCGTAATTTAATTTTATTTTGTGTGTATTGGTATTTGACCTGCATGTATGTCTGTAGGAGGGAGTAAGATCCATTGGAATTTGAGTTACAGACAGTTGTGATCTGCCATGTGGGTATTGGGAGTTGAACTTCAATCCTCTGGAAGAGCAACCAACGTTCTTAACCACTAAGATATCTCTCCAGGCCTAATTTTCTTTTATTTTGACATGGTTACTGGCTCTTACTTCTGTACTAAATACTATTTGGAGTTGCAATAAATGATTTTTTTCCAACTTCAAGATTTCTTAGGGTTTTTCCTTTGGATGATACTAAATAATTTGATCTGTCAGAAGGTGATTTAGAGAAGTGGAAATCAAGCCTGTGACCTTTGTTTGGCCCGTTATCTCATTCATCTCTCTGGAATTAGAATCATCACAGCATCATGAGTATGCTGTCTTCTTAAATAATGCTATACACATGTGTGCACTGTGCTCTGTTATCCACAGCTCCCTGCTCAATGTCACAAAAGGAAGACACAGAAACTCCAATGGTGTTAACAAACAGTCTGCAAATTAATAAAATACAATGGAAAATGTGCGACATTACAAGTGTGTAACCTAGGGCCACCACAGAGAACCACCTGAGTTGGAAAAGTTTGGGACGTTTAGGGCTATATTTTACTCTGATTCTTGCACTGTAATTATCTTGCCCTTCAAATAATAATCTGGACTCACATGACATCAGATGTTCTGACCATAACACTAAAGATATCTTCAGAGTCCAGTCAGTCATCACTCCTCTGCATTCTTTTTATTTTTGACAAAATTGTTAATTTTAGTCCATACCTATTCCTGAGTGGGCTGATAGGGATTCACTCTTGACCAATAAATATTAAGGTTACTTATTAAGTTCCTTCATTAATATGGCAATGAACTCGTAGTGTCAAGAAGCCCGATTCCCAGGAAAGTCTGTCTTATGGACACTATCCACCAGCATCCCAGGTAGTTTTGCGTACATCTGTTTGTTTGGATGCACTACGTTCTAACTCCATTGTACAATTCGAAGTACTGCATTTCTCTTTCCACCAGGATCATAACAGCAGTCCAATTTTAAGAAAAAACATGGCTCCTTATGTCAGCCATTTTTTCAGTCAATATAGCTGAATTAAATTTATGAGATAGCAATAAGGACTTTTAGGAAAGTGTCAGAAATGAGCTATTTTACAGAATTCTTAACAACATCCATTTTTGCTTATTCTTTGCCAGATCAATGACCCTGCAGATCATTTTCACCTTCTAAAAATATATTTGAATCCTAGGCTGGAGAAATGGCTGGGGAACTGAGAGAACAAAGTACTCCTGCAGAGGACCTGAGTTTTGGTTCTCAGCACACACATCAGGTGTCTCACAACTGCCTATAACTCCAGCTCTGGGGAAATAATGCCCTACTTTGAACTCTGTAGGCATCTATACTGATGCATGTGCATGCCCACACACAGACACAGACTTACAGGTATAAGTAAAAGTAAAATAAAATCTTAATACCTACATATATATGTGTATATATATTAGAGGAATTATAGCCATACTTAGATGGCTCTTCTATATAATCTTACTTCAGTTTACAAGGCTTTATCCTTCATCTTCTCCATATCCCTAGTTTCTTTTCCTTTTGCTGAGTTTGTATATTCTCTGCCTCCTGCTTTTGCCCAGCCAAGGTCACAGATTATTTTCTCTCTATCAAAAGGAATTCATGTGAACAGCGCCATTTATAAAGTCAAAGCTCACTCATAAGGCTGAGTTCTGCAGGACTTTCTCAGTCTAGGGCTCTATTTGTAAAACGGCAGGGGGGAAACAGCAGATTGTAGTTGTATGAGTGTCATTATGTTATGTCAGAGGATGGAAAACATGATTAAAATCAACCTGAATTGAACCAACGAATTTTAATTGAGGTGAAATTCAAGCAATTGAGTTAAGAATTATAATTTACAAGGCTTGACAGTATGTGTTGACATGAAAGCTTCTAATATATATTTGTTACTGAAAATTCCAAGGGCTTGTGACATCCGACACATGTACTCACGTTGGGAGGAATCTGAAGCATTTGTGCAGTCATGTATGTCACACTTGTCATGCTTCGGTGTGGGATCCCTCCCACAGCCATCTGTCCCCTGCAGAGGCATGTAGCTGCAACAGCAAAGGGTAGGGATTCTTCTGAGAGTACATGGGAAAACACATTCACCTATCAGTGAATCAGCCATTTTCCAACTTCTGAGAGGAGAATTTATCTGTATACATTTTAGGAACAAATTAAGCACAGAACCAGTACAAAACCAAATCTGTTGATTAACTTAAAAAATGGTAAAGAAGTGGTTCTGTCCCCACACCTGGAGAAGGAAACATATCTAAATTCTCATGATTAATGCTCAGCTGATGAGAGCGGTCTAGTGTTCCACCAACAATGTCATTTTAACTAGGGCTACAAAATTAACTAAAACAACTGCTTCTGGAAATTTTGTTTCTTCCCAAGAAAATCTATTAACTTCACAGTGTTTCACAACTAATAAACATTTTAATTTCTAATTAAATTAAAAGTTGCTGATGTTAGTGATGACTGTTTTCTAGTTATAACCTATTTCATACCTATCAGTGAATGCTGAGTCTCACCCACCTCAGTAGCCTAGGATTTCCAGATGTTTTTCTGATGTTCCATTGAATCATATAAAATCTCTTTTCTAATCATAAAAACAATCAACTCTTGTGCAAATCATACATAAGATCCCAAATACATACACTTAGCATCTTAATTAATCCTCACTACAACTCTAAGAAGTAGATACTGTTAATAGTCCATTTAATAGGTGAGATATAAAGTTGCTAAGGAACAGCCTGAGGTGATACAGTCAGTAACAATCAGTAAATACTGGGGTGTAGATTAAAAGCCAGATGGTCTGAGAAATGGCTGCCATTCAACAAGGCAGGAAAGCCTAGCATTATGAAGTAAATGGGAAATGGAAGCCTTTCCATCTGCTGTGCATGGACTATAAGGGAATTTTTCCTTAAAGGTATTTTAGAAAGCAGGAGATGCACAAAAATTATATATATATATTAACTTTGGGCCCCTCCAGCACTGACCTTTATTACTGCAATTTGATTTGGAAGCCACCTTTTATAGCTTAGTTTAAAACTGCTAAACCCAGACACTTACATAATAGAAAGGCTGACATGACCTTGATTCCAGAGGTGCAAAGGGTATAATTGAATTTAAGAACAATGTATCTCATCCATTAAGTCATTAAATAGATCATAATAATCTGACACATTGGGTAAGTACTATATAAAAGTGGTTAACAATGGTATGCAAATAAAATCAGTTTGCACCATTAGCTACTGTGTTCTAGGTTGAGCTTGCCAAATATAACATTGAATTACAATACACTCATTTAGGAAATGTTGTGAAAATATATTTAAATTGTTCCTGAACTTGATCCAACATAGAGAAGCGATGTTGAAATCTAGGGGTACTGCCAAGTGAGTATGTGTAATTCTGATAGCTTATCTCTACATCCTAACCATAAATATACATTTTACAACCAAACCTCTGGAATTACCCAGATGGCGTAACCCATCTGGTTACAAAGCATATACAAACATGGCAAGTGCATGCCAAAATCAGACCATTCTTCCACACAGATGTATATTTGGTACTGTTGAGGAAAAATCATCCAGATGTTTCTGATTATACTGTCAAATGCCGAAATCCAAACAAAATCATAAGCAATAGTGTCACAGAAATTAAAGTTGTCATCCAGGTGAGTTCATTCCAGTTAAAACATCACACAATGCCACAGTTTACCCATTATTTTGCAGGATGGGATGGAAGACCTGGGTTTTCTATATGTATTGTCTCAATTTTTCACTCACTTTGACTCTTTAGAGCAGTGGGTCTCAACTTTCCTAATGCTGCAATCCTTTAATACAGTTCTTCAGGTTGTGGCGACCACCAACCTTAAAATTATTTTTGCTGCTACTTCATAACTGAAATTTTGTTACTGTTATAAATTGTAATGTAAATATTTCATATGCAGAATAGTTTTAGGCAACTCCTTTGAAAGGTTTATTCAGTCCCCATGATGATTGCGGTCCACAGGCTGAGAACCACTGCTTTAGTGTCAAAATCATAAAGTATATAACTATTTCAGTGCACAGAGGTACCAATGGTCTGAAATGGTCCTCAGAAGTCTAACAGTTCCTGTGAGCATGTCTTATGATTACTTTAGTTTCCTGTGGAAATGTTCATATAGCAAATAGATTTAATAAGTAGAAATATATCTAATAGATTTTCTCAAATGATTTCTAATTACAAAAATGTAAATGTAGGCAAATGTTTTATGGCAATACACAAAATATAAATAATACAATGATATAAATACACAAAATTGAATTTTCAAATCTACTTACTAGGAAAGATTTATGTAAGTTAATTTAAGTTTATGTAAGCTACTCAACTAGTATGGTGCAGATGGAGAAAACATGGCTAAGATGCACCACCCTTATAATGTATTTATGTGGTTACTCCACTCAAAGTGTCAAATGTCTTGTCCTGCATGCTTCGTTGACCTGTCTGGGAGCTTGCCTTGAAGGCTGGAGTTGTGCAGTTATGTCAGGGTGTGTTCATAGGCTAGGTCTCAAAAAGTGTTGGGAATATTCTCCCTTTGCTAAAAGAAAACTCTGGGCTAGCTGCTGAGCAATGAAGACCATATGCAAGAATCAAATTCTCCCAGCTGGAGCCATCTCGACTGGCCACCTCCCTGCCCACTCACCGGCTGATTCCAAGAAACTCAACTCTGAACAGCTGAGCATAGCACAAACTAGAGAAAACTCAATAAAGAACTTGCTTACCTAACTCAAGGGCTTATGAGAAATAGAAAATGGTTCATTGAGACTGATAAGCTCCTAGGTAGCTCTTTCTGCAGAATAGACTACTGAGAGGCTTGGTCCTAGACAATTTTTGTAAATCAAAACATTGCCAGTCTCTTGGCTGCCCATAAGAATTAGTGAACTTAATATTTACAGATAATAATGTTCCTTAGATTTATACATGGAACCTTAGTGCACAGGTACAAATCTGGAGGAAAAGCAGAACAGGTATGATCGACTGTGGAGACAGATGACAAGTTTAAACACATAGTGGGGAACTTAATGAGAGTCTATCTAAAAATATGAGAGAGGAGAAGGGGGAGAGAGATGAAGAAGAGAGGGAGGGAGGAGAGGAGGAAAGGGAGGGAAACAGAGGGATATGAAGAAGGAGGGGGTAAGGAGAGGGAGAGCCACACAGTTATTACTATTGGAAAACAAAAGTGTTTGTTAGATTTAAAGAGTGGAGCGCTGCTTTTGACCTTTTAAATTCACAACAGTTCCCGATCACTATTAATCCTGATTAACTAGATTACTGTAAATTTGACCTAAGGATTAAAAATATCAGTATTTGATAAGAGAGTAAGACAGTCACTGTGCCGAGCCCAACTCCTTCCGAAGAACATTGTGAACCCTGTAAATGCCCTAAAATGATAAGGAATTAAAGGTACATATGATTTCATGTTGTTTCCTTCCTTTGGCTGTTTTGGTGAATGTCTTAGGCTTCTGCCACATCACTGAGGAGGAAAGGGGGACGAGAGAACTTCACCATTACTATGGTGCCAGCCTTTGCACTCCTTAATAAAGCAATTAAATTAAAGATTCACAACATAAAATCTTTACACTGAGATAACCACTGAGCAATCAATGATAATTAAAAAAAATCAATCGTTCGTCTGTAGTAATTCAATTTGCCCACTTAGATATAATTGATATTGTTCGCAACTAATTATCCAAGAAAGGCCACTGAGGGACTTTTAGAGACTAAAGGAATTGAGCCAAAGATTCTTCCTAATTTGAGATGGGACTGAATGCCATGTTTTCTCAAAAAACTGATTAAGTCTTCCCTAGAAACGTAGTATTGAACAAACGCAAATGAAGTCAGGAAATCAGGATTTCATTAGAGGCAATTTAACAGGGTACCTGATGCTTCCTGGGTGACCACAGGCAGACGGCGGGACTTCTCTTCCCGTTGTCTCTTCCCTGAAATGGACATCAGCGCTGCCTCCATCACCAAGGAGCTGGAAGCACTGGATTATTCCTAACACAGTATCTAGAACTGTGTCTGGTCGGCTGTGGTCCTGGCATTAATGTTACTCTACTGCTGATTAACACTAAAGTGTTGTCTTATTTTCTTCCCACATCTAGTTCCTATCCATATTTTACATTCGAGGGCTATTGGGACTTTTCCCCCCACATTGTGAGGTTTTTTTTTTATTCTCCTTTGGAAAACATAAGTAACTGAAATAAGGAAATGTCATTTGCCACATGGCTTATATGGTAACAAGAGATTGAACCGAGACACCTTTCTCTCTCAGTGACAATTGGTGCCTCAGACAAATGGGGAGGAAATAGTAGTAAAATGAACCAGGGCCTTCTTATCACTAGAGCGTAGCTTCACTCCAGCCCTCAGGCAGTCTAGACGGCATGTTAGCAAGTTATAGAACTGTGCTACTATACGACTACCTATTTGGTCTGATATTCAAGGCACGAGTGTCAGAGCTACTGTACTTAAGTATACTAAATTACTGACTCCTGGGGCTGGAAGGTACACTAAGAAATTATTAGCTACTGAACCCAACACTGAATAAGAATCTATGGCCCATGTAGATGCAAACCTTCTTAAATTCTAAGAACAGATATTGAACTATGGTCTCCATTCAGTTCTTCACTGTCCCAGGAATTTCTCTTAGTCGCTGCTATCTGGCTTCAGCTTCGGGCCATGTGTATTTGTCCCGTGAAGAGCCTGCTGATGCAGGCAGCCTGTCTTCAGCTTCTTTCCTTATCTCACCTCTGAATCTCCCGATGCCAATAAGACACCTTTGTCTGAATATTGCCTGTTTATCTCATCAAAGTAATTTTAGAGGACTAAGTGATAATTTCAATCTATTTAAGGAATGATGGTATGGAATCAATATTTCTAGACAGCAAGCTCTTCACCACTGTAATAATTAAACAAAAGTCCGGGGCAAAAGGGAGCCTTCCACTGTGGTTGTTAGATTTCAAAAGAAGACATTAAATACAAGTTTCAGATAAAAGTAGATGTTTCAGTATATGTCTCCCCAAATATCTTTACTTGCTAAATCTTTCTCTTTTTTTTTTGTACTTGCTTAATTTTTCTTTCTTATCCCTATTTGACTACTTGCTCTAAAAGCTGGCTCCTGGGGTACTCCGTTAGAGCAGCTATCATTTTTTTTCTTTTTTTTTTCATTTAAGCACTGCCTGGCCCATTATCTCTAGAGAGTTAATTACTGACTAACTCTCATATCTTGATACTAACCCATTTCTAATAATCTGTGTAGCACCACGAGGTGGTGGCTTACCGGGAAAGATTCAGCATATCTGACCTGGTGGCTGGCTCCATGGCGTCTGCCCCATTGCCCTCTTCCCAACATTCTGTTCTGTTTACTCCACCTACCTAATTTTCTGTCCTATCAAGGGGCCAAGGCAGTCTCTTTATTGACCAATGAAAATAACACAATAGACAGATAACCCTCCTTCATCATTTCCCCTTTTTCTGTTTAAACAAAAAAGAAAGGCTTTCATTTTAACATAGTAAAATTACATATAACAAAACAGTTATCAAGCAAGAATTACAGTCACAATATTTATAACTATATCTTTATCATAATAATGGAAAACTATAACTATGACTATCCATTCTTCAACTCCATCAAAGACTCCAGAAGGATATAATATTACATAAGTAAACAAGAAGTAAGCAACTTCCAAAACTCTAGAAATGACAGAGACATCTTGCTACCTGGACAGTCACCCAAAGTTCCTCTGTATCATTGGGGCACCCATCTTCGGCCTTCAGGCCCATAATATCCAGAGACATTTCCATGAAGCAGGAAATTTCAAAGACAGTTCAGTCACTATCTTAGAGCAGCTATTATTAAACACTTGTTATGTGAGGAAGCTGAGGGTGACTTCTAGCATTAACACCTTGGAGATTGCAGTTCTGCTACAAGTATTTAATTGTATGATCTCAAAAGACCAGTAGAAAAATTATCCCTCAGAGAATGCAAAATCTGGAATGTGTTTCTGACAGGTCTGCCGCGTTCCTCCACAGCAAACACCGCCACTAGATCCTCTCCTCCTCCACCCACCTTGACATGCGCACACACTGTAGTAACAGCCGGACGATGGCATGGTTAGTGGAGCTGATGAAGGGCTCCGCTGTACTGACTGTGCACGAGGTGGGAGAAACGGGAACCAGAGCATGGCCCCTTAGTCCCAACCACATACCACCCATGACTCCAGGTAAGGTCATTTATTCCAGCTTGTCACTCAGAAAGGACCTGAGAAGCTGAAGAACTTTAGCAATAGTGAGTCTCTTCACCCTGATTCTTTGGCCCCATTCCCAACCCACATAATTTATAATTTCTAGAGATGAAACCAAGGAGTTTACATTTTTTTAATTTATTTATTCATTTATTAAAAATTTCCACCTACTCTCCACCTCCCTTTTCTCTCCCCCTCCCTACCTTCCCCTCCCTCTCTAGTCTAAGAGCAGTCAGGTTTCCATGCTCCAAAGTCCAAGGTCTTCCCCCCACCATCCAGGTCTATAAAGGTAAGCATCTAAACAAACCAGGTTCCCACAAAGTCAGTCCATGCAGTAGAATCGAAACCCAGTGCCATTGTCCTTGGCTTCTCAGTAGGAATTTACATTTTTAAAATTCTTCTTGAGTAAACTCGTGTTAAGCGACTCTGACAGCCACTGGACTCTATTGTAGATAAAAGCACATTTCAGAACCAAATTCTAAATTCTACCTTCAGATCCCGCTTTCATTAGAAAGTGGAGCATTCTTGTTTGCTGTCCTTCTGGGCTTCCATATATCCAATAAACAAATAAAGGAGAAAGGAAGAAATAGCATAAATTATGACATTATAGAATTGAATGAAATCACAGATAATCATCATGACACTGCAGTTAGAGCTGCAGTCGTCACTTAGGAGGATTCCTGTCCAGACCCAAAGCTTGGCTCTGACATTACCACTGAAGCCGCTGTGCTTACAGTCTGCTTTTATCTCTAGATAACCTATTCAACTCTGTCCAGTTCTACCAGTATCTTCCATTGCCTGCTGAGAAAAAGGGCTAGAATTGATGATGCCATGGAGTAAAAAACTCTATCTGCATATTTCTCAGTCATAGAGGGCACAAAATCTCCAAAAGCCATCTTCCTATGAGGAGATAAAGACAATGTGATGGTCAAGATAGAGTTGACTTGGAGGGACACCGGGGTCAATACATGGAAAAAGGTTTAAGTGACCACAGCATATATGCTGAGTCCTTCTGATGATGTACACATATGTCAAGATTTTCCTTTAACAAAGTCTTTGGATTATTTAGAACATGGTTCTCAAAGCTGGAATGTGTTGGCTGATTGTTTTTTTCCCCTTGAGAAAGAATCTCACTATGTTTCCCACACTGGACTGAGATCAATCACTAGCCTTCTATCTCAAATACATTTTTCTAATAATAAAATTAATGTTTAAGAAATATAATTCAGAAAATACTATATAAGGAAAAAATTAAAATCACTTCCAGTTACCATCTGGAGGTAAACAAAATTAACATTTAAATGTACTTTTTAGGTATTTTTCAATTATAATTTTTTATTAAGTCTTTAAAAATTTTCATACATGCAGACAATATATTTTGATCATAGTCACTCTTCTGTTTCTCCCTCTAACCCTTCCAGGTCCACCCCAGACTTCTCCAACTTCTCCTAATTTCCATGTACTCTTTTAAATTTTTTTATAACCAACCAATTCCAATTTGTGCTGCCTGTACATACACACATGGATGTAAGTGGTGCGGGAGAATTATCTGTATTCTGTCAATCATATTTTAATAAAACGCTGATTGGCCAGGCAGGCAGTATAGGCGGGAAAGCCAGACAGGAAGTAGGGGTGGAGCAAAGAGACTGGGAGTATTCTGGAAGCAGAAGCTCTCTCTCAGCACTCCTGCGCAGATCACCGAAGAGGCAGCATGTAACTTGCCCAGCTGAGAAAGGTACAGAGCCATATGGTTAACATAGATCAGAATAATGGGTTAATATAAGTAACAAGGGCTAATAAGAAGCCAAAGCTAAGGGCCAATCAGTTTATAATCTTATGGAGTCCTGTGTGTGATTTTTCCTTGGGGCATGCCGGCTATGGGGTACTGGGTGGGATGGAAACCCCAACAAGCCAGCCCTCATACTACATATGGCGCCCAGACGTGGATAACTGAATCCACAGAAAGCCTGAGAAAGCTTGGGAAAGAATAGAGTAAAGCATGTTTTGTTGGTAGCAGCAATTTCTTGGGTCTACTTTGCTTGCTAGAGGCAAGCAAGCACTCTCATCTGAGAGAGGCTTCCTGACTCAGCTTTAGCTGCAAAACCTTGCAGCTCTTTAAAGAGGTCCTGCCGTGAAGCACTTAAACCGTGTTGATGAAAAGCGGAACACATGCTTTTCGGTTTTCAGTCGTAGCAGGAAAAAAGCTGCGCTGTTTTACAATGCCGGCTTTCTGGGCTGTCCTGACAGGGTAATCTCTGACTCTTTCAGGCAGGCAGTCTGACTGAGTGTGGTCTGTGAGCAGAATGCTGCAGCTTGCTTGCTGGCAAGGACCTTGAAACGCCATAGAGTTGTGGCAATGAACATAGCTCTGGCTGGTATCTCAGCCATGAGACTGGAGAGCTGGGGAGTGGGTTGGATCTAGCCGTCAAAGCCACTGCTCTCCATATTGCTTAGTAAATTAAAGGCTCATGTGGTCAGAAAAGGGAGATATACAGTAAAGAGAGATTCAAAGAGGAAGAAAACCTCTAAATGGTTTACAGTGTGTATATGCAGGCTAAAAGTTAAAGTTCTTAAAGTTAAAAGGAAAGAAAGAGAGTAGTTGGGTGTGGTGGTATACACCTTTAATCCCAATGCCTGGGAGGCAGAGGCATATTGACCTCTGTGACTTCAAGGGGTAGAGGTAGATTGACCTCTGTGACCTCAAGGTGTGGTAGTACACGCCTTTAATTCCAGTGCCTGGGAGGCAGAGACAGATCTCTGTGAGTTCAAGGTGTGGTAGCATACACCTTTAATCCCAGCACTGGGGAGGCAGAGACAGGAGGATCTCTGTGAGTTCAAGGACAGCCTGGTCTACAGTGTTATTCCAGGACAAAGATATACAAAGATCCTGTCTCAAAAAGTAAAAGTAAAAATAAAAGAAATAGAGGTTAAAATAAAGCCACATAAAGATGGAAAATGCACAGAGAATCTTCATACTGTATGCTATTATGCTCTCTTTAAATTGTTTGATTGCTGAGGAAGGAGCAACAACTGCTAAAAGACTTTTGTTTATAAATGCTGCTGAATTAACCCAAGATAGGAATTTTGAAAATACCTTGACTTCAAAACTGAAGTCAAAAGGTATGTTACTTTGGAGAAGAGATTTTGCTTTTGTTTCCACAGAAAACGAGAGACTCTGGATTTATTCAGAGTTAAGAATAATCACCTTTGACCAAGGGAGGCCACCTGAAAAATCTCCGATAGGAACAGATGACCCAGATGACAGAGGTCTACATCCAGAACTGATCCAAGACTGCTGCCTGAGATGATCGAGACTCACAGGATACTCCAGTCATGACTTGATTATAACTCTAAATTTTCTTTAGGTCCCCTTAAGACTGTCAGCGCCCCCAACCAGCAGGAAGTAGCCTGAAATACTACGCCCACATTCCCAACAAATGGATTATGGGTATTTTCCTTTGTTTAAAAAAAAAAGAGAGGGAAATGGTGCGGGAGAATTATCTGTATTCTGTCAATCATATTTTAATAAAACGCTGATTGGCCAGGCAGGCAGTATAGGCGGGAAAGCCAGACAGGAAGTAGGGGTGGAGCAAAGAGACTGGGAGTATTCTGGAAGCAGAAGCTCTCTCTCAGCACTCCTGCGCAGATCACCGAAGAGGCAGCATGTAACTTGCCCAGCTGAGAAAGGTACAGAGCCATATGGTTAACATAGATCAGAATAATGGGTTAATATAAGTAACAAGGGCTAATAAGAAGCCAAAGCTAAGGGCCAATCAGTTTATAATCTTATGGAGTCCTGTGTGTGATTTTTCCTTGGGGCATGCCGGCTATGGGGTACTGGGTGGGATGGAAACCCCAACAAGCCAGCCCTCATACTACATGTAAGGGCATCCACTTGAATGTGACTGACCTACAATGGATTATACACTAAGTAAAAAATAAAAAAAAAACTGAATTTTTCTCCTAAGAAGCTATGACATGGGGAGCTCACAGGTCCCAACGGAGAACTTACTACTATTGTTTTACTAAATGGACAAAGATTCAAACTGTCCTCTAGATTTATATCCCATAATATTAGTTGACCTCTCACACCTCATCAGACAAATTTCTTTGTATAGTGGCTAACAAGAACATGCACAACCAGTCAAAGGGAGACAGTAAATATTAGTGGGGTGCTAAGTCACTAATAAGATACCAAAATTACTATCCCTACCCCAACAAGGCTTGGGAATCAATGCAGAAGAAGGGGCAGAAAAATGATAAGATCCAGGAGTCAGAGATGACCAGAGTGACACAGTTGTCTTCTGGACATAACAGGACCTGCATGCTGTGGTTACCTGCACAGGACCCTTGAGGAAAGAAATCAAAATTGCACCTTGGAGGGAGAAACTCACAAGCCACCACCAATAGAGGAGCTATTGACGATTGATTGCTAAATATATTTAATAAAATTGATTCAACTCAGCAGATACAATTTCTGAATCATGCTTTTCACTTACCTTGCAAATGTCTGAACTACTGTTAACAGTTTTCAAAAGCCATGATTTTCAATGTCTATAATTTTTTACCATATCAGTATTACAAAATTTATTTCTCTGTTCTTAGGGTTTGGGGAAATGTTATACCATTTTTGCTGAAGCAAGTATTAAGAGCTAACTTTCTTATTTATACTTGACCACAGGGAACTGACTTGGGTTAAATGTTTCTGCAGAGCTAAATCTGAAATGAGGTCTCCATGCTCTGCTTATCTGGGTTTTTTTTTATTGATTTTTATTGAGCTCTACATTTTTCTCTGTTCCCCTCCCCTTCAATCTTCTCCCAAGGTCCCTATGTTCCCGATTTACTCAGGAGATCTTGTCTTTTTCTACTTCTCATGTAGATTAGATCCATGTATGTCTCTCTTAGAGTCCTCATTGTTGTCTAGGTTCTCTGGAATTGTAATTTGTAGGCTATTTTATGTTTAAAAACCACTTATGAGTGAGTATATATGATAATTGTCTTTCTGGGCCTGAGTTACCTCACTCAAAATGTTTTCTAGCTCCATCCATTTGCCTGCAAATTTCAAGATGTCATTATTTCTTTCTGCTGTGTAGTACTCCATTGTAAATGTACCATATTTTCCTTATCCATTCTTTGGTTGAGGGGCATTTATGTTGTTTCCAGGTTCTGGCTATGACAAATAATGCTGCTATGATCATAGCTGAGCACATGTCCTTGTGGCATGGTTGAACATCCTTCGGATATATACCCAAAAGTGGTATTACTGGGTCTTGTAGAAGGTTGTTTCCCAATTTTCTGAGAAATTGCCACACTGACATCCAAACAGGTTGTACCAGCTTGCATTCCCATCATCAGTGCAGAAGTGTTCCCTTTCCCCCACAGCCTCTCCAGGATAAGTTTTCATCAGTGATTTTGATCTTGGCCATTCTTACAGGTGTAATATGGAATCTCAGAGTTGTTTTGATTTGTATTTCTCTGATGACTAAGGATGTTGAACATTTCCTTAAGTGTCTTTCAGCCATTTTAGATTCCTCTGTTGAGAGTTCTTTGTTTAGGTGTATACTCCATTTTTATTGGATTATTTGTTTGTTTGATGACCAATTTCTTGAGTTCTTTGTATATTTTGGAGATCAGCCCTTTTTCTGATGTGCGGTTAGTGAAGATCTTTTCCAATTCTTTAGGCTGTTGTTTTGTCTTGTTGACCGTGTCCTTTGCTTTACAGAAGCTTTTCAGTTTCAGGAGGTCGCATTTATTAATTGTTTCTCTCAGTGTCTGTGCTGCTGGGGTTATATTTAGGGAGTGGTCTCCTGTGCCAATGAGTTTAAGTGAACTTCCCATTTTCTCTTCTATAGGTTCAGTGTGGCTGGCTTTATATTGCGGTCTTTGGTCCACTTAGACTTGAGTTTTGTGATTGGTGATAGATATTGGACCTATTTTCATTGTTCTACATGTTGATATCCACTTATGCCAGCACCATTTGTTAAATATGCTTTCTTTTTCCATTTGATATTTTTTGCTTCTTTGTCAAAAATCAGGTGTTCGAAAAGTGTGTGGCTTAATATCCAGGTCTTTGATTTGGTTCCATTGGTCCTCCTGTCTGTTTTTATGCCAATATCAGGCTGTTTTCAGTAGTGCAGCTCGGTAGTAGATTTTGAAGTCAGGGATTGTGATGTCTCCAAAATTCTTTTATTGTGCAGGATTGTTGGCTATCCTCGTTTTTTGTTTGTTTGTTTGTTTTTTGTTTTTTTTTTTTTTGCTTTTCCATATGAAGTTGAATACCATTCTCTCAAGGTCTGTGAAGAATTTTACTGGGATTTTGATTGGCATTGCACTGAATCTGTAGATTGCTTTTGGCAAGATTTGCCATTTTTACTATGTTAATTCTACCTACCCAAGAGCATGGGAGCTCTTTCCACTTTCTGGTGTCTTCTTCAATTTCTTTCTTCAAAGATTTCAAGTTCTTGTCATACAAGCCTTCCACTTGTTTGTCAGAGTTACTCTGAGATATTTTATGCTATTTGTGGCTATTGTGAAGGGTGAGGTTACTCTGATATCTTTCTCAGCCCATTTTTCACAAACCACAAATACTAAGTTGTGGTAGCACTGTTGATCAGTGCCAAATCCATATTTGCTACTTCAGCACACTGAATTTCTGATCTTCATTTTAAAAGCAAACACTACTAACTGTATTAGCAGACATAAGTGGGGTTAGTATGTTATCCCAAACTGGGGTAAGTGGGAGTGAGAAAGTTATTCACCTCCCCTGTAATCCCCTTCTTCGTGTTCTCATTATACCAACTAGAGTGCTTGTTACTGATGACAGCACTCCCTGGTTGATCCATATGAAGATAAAGCTCTCATACTTGGGTTAGGAAGACAGTGCCCTCTTCGTTTTAAATCTCAGTTCCTTCCCTCTTTTTTTTTTTTTTTTGGTTTTTCGAGACAGGGTTTCTCTGTAGCTTTGGTGCCTGTCCTGAAACTAGCTCTTGTAGACCAGGCTGGCCTCGAACTCACAAAGATCCGCCCGCCTCTGCCTCCCGAGTGCTGGGATTAAAGGCGTGTGCCACCACCGCCCGGCCCTTCCCTCTTTTTTTAAACCTGATTCCTATTCCATGCCCTCCCCATATATGTTTCTGTGAATGCTCTCCCTCACTCTGTATCTATCTCTAGATCACTGTCTCTCTCTCTGATAAGCCTTGGACTTTCAATATAAAATGCTGTATTTTTAGTTCTATTGTGTCATATAGGTTAAAAAATAAGAGCTACCCTGTAGTTATCCATCCAGACTGTGCATATAATAAAGAAAATTAATATTAGCTTGAAACCCAGAAGATCAAGTACCAAGTTTGGGGTCTGAGCTCCATTACTAACTTCAAGCCTGACCTTGGACAAGCCACATTCTCTCTCTTTGTGTTTCTATCTTTGTTTTTCTCTGACTCTCTGTCTCTGTCCCTCTCTCTCTCTTTCTGTGTGTATGTGATTTAGCTTAATAATATTTTTATTCTTTGAGAATTTTATGCACTGTATTTTGATCAAATTATTTCCCTTCCTTCAACTTCTTCAAGACCATCTCCCATCTTGTTACCACCTAACTTCATGTTCTTTCTCTCTTAAAAGAGAAAAAGAAAAAACAGCATAGAGTCCAGTTTGTATTGAGTCCTGAGTATGGGGCCTGCCCTGTGGTGTGGTTGTTACAGGCAGCATCACATTGACTAAAACTACCTTCTTCTCTCCCAATAGCTGACAGTTGTGAATAGCTTTTTAGCTTTGGGTGGCACTTCATGCCTCTTCCCCTCCTCCACGCTGGGAGTTTGCCCAGCCTGAGCTTGTGCATGCCACCCTCTGTGAGTTCATATGTGTATCTGCCCTGTTGAATCTGAAAACGCTATTTTCTTGAAGGCGTGCACCATCTCTGGCTCTTATTCTCTTTCTTCCCCTCTTCCATATAGATTCCTGAGCCTTGACCGGAGCAGTTTCATATAAACACCCCCAAAACTAACCACATTCCACCTTTATTAAATAATTTTGGATATCCTTTCCAGTCCTGACAAACCATACTTCTGAATATTCGTGTTCAGAACATAATACCTCTGAAGGTTTATTTTTTTTTCAAACAACTCATTTGGGGGTATTTGCCAAAAATAAAAAATATCTTTACTTATATTCCTTGCACAAATTTAACCCAAGAGATTATGTCCATAAAGATGCCCTGTCCTAGAACTTTCTTGTCTTTAATCTGGTCACATCCTTCCTCAATATGCTGCATTGGAAACTGCTACTCTGGATGCTAGCTGGCTCTCCTCTCTAGAGGTTTTGTGTCTATGTGGCCAAGAGGAGTTGGTCACATGAAACCCCTTTTTTTCTAGATCATGCCCTTCCCCTTGCCACAAGACCCAGATTTCCCTTCCCACAAGTCCTAATTTACTTCAAAGACCCACTTAAGTTTTCTCGATTCTCTGTTCTTGTAAAGGCAGGTTATTCTGCCCAAATAGTCCTCAATGAATTTCTGAGCCAATAATATTTATTTGGAGTTGTAGACAAAGCTTATACATGTGTGATGGGCTGTGCACACTTTTACTCAAGTCTGTCTCAACAGCTTGGACATAAGGTGGGCAGTTCATTGGAAGACAGTGAGAGACACAGATGTGCACATTCTCTTTACATTTAGAAATGTGTGAAGTACCCTGCTCATTAGTGAGATGTATTGTATGACAAAAAGAACATAGGGAAATCAAGGAAAATGATGCTACATAGACTGAATGACCACTTGTGGCCTTGTAAGGGGAAGGAGAGGACAACGGGGCTAGGATGAGAAGCCACAGACTTCTCACGCATGGCTCCGACTACATTCAGATTCTGAATCCAAGGGTAATTTACAATATGTTGTCTGAGCTTCAATCTGCCGCACGAGTGGATACAAAATGCTAGATATTATAGTAACAGAAATGAATGATAGCAATATATTATTAAGCCTGATTCTTGTGCTGACATATTTTCTGTGTTTGTATTTGTCTATTTTCCATTCACTCTTTGGAAAACTTATTAAGAAAAGAAAAGGAATATCTTTAGACTGGCCTAGTCAGCCCTAATTAACAAGAAATCCTGAGGCCAAAGTCTGTAAATCATATACCTCACTTCACTGTTTGTCATATCACAGTGTTTTCAGGATTAGGAGCAGTAGCTTCCAAACTTGGTTGTGTAGGTTGCATTACTGTGCTATTTTGAGCAAACAGAAGGAACTGTGTGTGCATTTTAAAATGGTTTTAGCTGCATTTTTATCCACAAAAAAATTTACCTTGAAAACTTTGGCCCGGTCTACAAATTAACTGGATGGCATTGAACAAGTTATTTATCCTTTTGGGTATTGAATTTCTTTAACTATAAAATGAAAGGGTGGATTGGATATTCTCTATGTTTCCTTCCCAGTCTAAGGCTTTAATATTGCCTATGACTTTATGACCAGTTGTGCCTAGGGCTGTTTAACAGAGAAAATTGCAGAACGTGAAAAACTGTTAGGACTTAGCAAAGGGAAATGACCATTCATCAGGAAACGGGGTGCTGTTAGAAAGCAGTGAGGAGTTCCCTGAGCAACTCAAGTCTGAAAAGAAAGTTAAACATGGGCTTTTGCAGTCTTGCAGGATAAAGTAAAACCTAGAATGTCATATTTTCTAAATTGCTGTACTGAAAGAAGAGCCCTAAAGCTCTAAGAGGTTTGCTTTCTAGAACAAGATAATGCACGCGCACGCACACACACACACACACACAAAGATACACATAAAGCATAAAACATCTGACAATCTGTTGTTTATATTTTATTTAATGTAATGTCTTCCTTTAGCATTTTCATCCAAGATAACTCTGAAAGCCATCCATATTTTAGTGAGTACCTGCAGCATGTTAATTTTGTCCCTCACTTTCACCACCAGAAATACTTATCTTAGTTCATTCAGACTGCAATGCAATGAACTAGTGGTTTTGTTTATTTATTTGTTTATTTATTTATTTTATTTATTTCTCGTAGTTCCAAGAATAAGGTACCTGCAGATTTATAGTCTAAAGAGGCACAATTCCCCTGTGTTCGCTGGGTGAGAGGAAAGATCCCTTGAATCTCTGTTATTTAATCTTGAATCTTAATGCTGTCACCATGGAGATCAGGATCCCAGCACAGGAATTTGAAGGATCACAAATATTCAATCCAGTACATTCTCCTGAAGTCATACAAATGTGATTCTGTGCTGAAGAAGAGCCTTAAAACTGGAGTCAATTCCCACAAATTTTACTAGTGATAACAGGAGGAAATGAGACATTCGCCTTCATTATTAAGCTGAATCACGATACAGTCACCCAAAATACCCTGTCACAGTGTCCAAAGCCTCATCACCCTCCACCTTTATGCTAAAGACTAAATCTCAAAGTGCACAGCATACCTTGGAATCTTTCAGAAAAAAAAACAAGCTTCATATTTGAGTCCAAATCTTTTGCAACTAATCAAAATGCAGGAAATTGCAAGGTGGTGTGTGAAGCTCTGGCAAGCCCCCTTTGAAAAAAGAAAGTTCAATAACTGTAACATTAAAATGTTAAGGACAGTGTATACCATACTTGGCTCCTGAATTTTAACTCAATTTGTTATATGATACTTTTGCCGTTCTGCTCTTGTTCTAAAACAGTTTGTTGAACACAAAAAAATACACAAGCAATTACCTGAAATCAGTTACACATATCGATACTTTTTTTGTACCCGAACATTTCTGATTGTAACAGACTATTGAAATGTGGGGCTTCTGTGAGCATTGGATAGAAAAGTGTCTACAGTAAAGCGGTTGATAAGAGAATGAGGAAGAATTTTACATACATACATTTCTTTCAGCTTAGAAAGTTTCAGGAGGGCTTCTTCAGTAGACAGGGCAGGATAACCTCTGTGCTTACACTTTGCTTAACATTTTATTTAACTAACACCTGTGTAGTGATTACTATGTTACAGGCCCTTCAATGCTTTATAAAGGGTAGTTCTTGATTTTTTTTTCATAAGAACCTCACAAAGTAGACAGCTTTATCATAATCATTTCAAGGATCTGAGGTAGAAGGGAGTTAAGCTACTTGTTTAAGGCCCACACCGAACAAGCAGCAGATCTCGGGGTGTCTGCTCCTCTGGGACTAGGGCATTATTTAAGGACAGGGTTGGGTTACCAAATGCTCCGGATGACCCAGATCCCTCAGCACATCATTTCTCCACTGTGAAAGCGCCACTCTCACCTTCTGGCAGCTTCCATCTCTGAACTCTAGTGATTGTTCCCAGGCTGCGCGTCCCTTTCTATCCTTAGGATAGAAGATACGATGAAATTAACATGAACAAATTTTAAGGAAAATCTCCAGAATAACTTTTCTTGACAAGTTGAGGCTGGTGATCTAAATTTAGAAGAAAATGACAAGATGTTGGATCTGAGCTCCTAACCACTTTCACCATTTGTATAAAACCATCTTTCGTTTGTGTTTGCGGGTTGATGTGGATGAGTTCTCATTGGCTTTAAAAAATAAAAGATAGCCATTTCTATAAATATGTTGTCAGCGAACATTAGAAAACATCACCTAAGCACTCCAAAGCAGCAATATAAGAAGACTTGCTAAGCTCACTATGATGGCTCAGCAGGCAAAGGCACTTGTTGTCAAGCCTGATCATCTGAGTTCTATTACTGAGATCCACATGGTGGAAAAAGAGAACAGAGTCCAGTAAATTGTCTTCTTATCTCCACACATGCATGCATGCATATATGTGTATACACACACACACACACACACACACACACACACACACACACACACAATAAATAAATGTAACAAAAAAATTTTAAAAAGAAATTTTCTTGAAGGGTTCTTTTTCCATACCAAAATCTTTAAAGGGAGCTATTCACACACTAGAAGACAGAATACTCATGCAATAGGACACAAAGCAATCATTAAAAAGAATAAGGAATATCCATCTGTATTTGAATAAAAGATTATATATATATATTGTGTGTGTGTGCAGCGTGCATGTGTGTTTGTGTGCATGTGTGCTTGTTACACAAGCAAAATCCACTCATACTATTATATTCTTATGGATCACACAAGATCAAGCAGGAATATTTGTTTTGTATGTCTATGACATTCAGACATGTTCAGACTCAGACAGGGAAAGTCTACAGATCACTTAGAATGTATGCTAGAGAATGTAGTGAAGGCAAGGGTGGTGAAAAGGAAATAAATTTTTACTTTACAGCCTTCCACTTGCTTTTGGTGGGTGAGACTCACCAAAGCACAGGCAAGCAGATGGAAACTATTAAATGACTGGACAGAGACTGAGAAATAGCTACAAATAAGCTGTATATTAGTTTGACAATCTGACTTGTGATGCATATTACATACCACTTTATTCCCTAATTCATTCACAACCAGGCACAAATTACTGTGCTAGCTTTACTCGGCTTCTGTTTTGCTGATGCTTTGGAGGTTGAATTAAGTCTTAAAGAGGGAAGGAACTGTCCTCCAAAGATTGGCAAGCCAATAGTTAGTGGAGTTGTTCCATTCTTGTCTGTCCCTTTTAGAAACAAATATACACATTTACATAGGCCATCACCACATCGCATGCTGTTAAAATAAAATTTATATACTTAATCAGGAGTACTTATAGAAGGCAGAAAATTAAAAAATAAGTCATTTGGGAGTGGATGCCTTGAGAGAAGGTGGATAGTAAAACAAAAAAAAAAGACAAGTAAAATGAAAATAGAGAAGGAAACACCTAGAGTAAAAGGTTTCAAGCATGCAGGAGGGTAGAGGATGGGAAATGAAGTGTGCATGGAAAAGCTATAAAGAAACCTACAATCTCCAAATGCCCCCCAAAAAATCAGTTAGAGGGGGACAACAGAACACATGTGGCATAAAAGGAGCAAGAGGATGTATTGGTGGCTAAAGGCTTGAGAAAGGATAGGGTGTGTTAAGAGAGGAGGCGGTAAGGGATAGATTATCCCAAACTAAGAATGCATGAAGAAGCCTCATGGAAATCCACTGGTTTGCAAGCTAATTGTAAAATATAAAAGTACTTTTTAAAAGGGTTTTGAGCAGAAGCACTCTGCATGGGTGCACAACGCTATTCCCAAAAAATATGGGTTATTAAACAAAAAAATCTCAGTTCCAGGTATGCTACAGACATCCCCCAGAAGTTATTGTTTTAGAGAGACCCCAGAGACACCCAGAACAATGCAGGCTATTTCTACTGCTCTTGACCTCCACCATAACTAGATAGTGAAACCCCATAGCTGAATATATGACTCACTTTCCATGTAGGACATAGTGAGCTCCACCTGGAATGGGCCAGGAAACATTCTCCCTGACACAGTACTTCCCAGGGCTGGAAGTGCAAAGCAGGCTGCTGTAGGAGCAGAAATATCAGTGGTTTTGACCGGCAATGGACCCTGCAAACTACAATGCTGAGATGCTGCCGGGTGTGCCCACTGGTGCAATCCTACATTTGATTTCAGATGAGGCCTGCGCCGCAGGAGGAAATTTATTCACGGTATTGTAAAACTTAGTTAAAAGATCATGACTGGGGAGATCATAGGCCCTAGTGCAGAGCATACTGTTGTTTTGTTGAACGCCCATGCGGTCAAACTACATTATATTTATGTTTATAACCAATGATTTGTGCTCTTCTCAACTTTTATCAAAGAAGCTACTTTTTGCTGTGTGTGGCAGTTAACAAATACAGAGACTAAAAACTGGCTAAAGTGCCAAGCATGAATAATTATCAATATAAATTAGTTTTGGTTTTTTTGTTGTTGTTGTTGTTGTTGGCAGGTCTCAGGCTAGCCCAGAACTTGCTAAGTAAGTGACTTGAACCACAGAGATCCTACTTCTGCCTTCCAATTACTGGGATTAGAGGAGCAAACCACTATATACATTCTCCCATGATTATTTTGTCTGCATGCACATATAACATATGCATGCAGTGCCTGATTAGGTCAGAAATTGGAACTGGATCCCTGGGACTGAGTTTACAGAAGGTTATGACCTGCGTTGTGTGGCCAACTCTTCACTCCAAGTACACAAACAAAATATGAACCTTAAAAAAATTCATTCTTACCTTGTACAAGATACTGGAACATTTCCTGGTTTATTTTAATAGCTATCACTTAAAAAATATTGGTCATTGTTCAGGATGGATTGTGCCATGAATAGTATAGAACACAGAAGATTTTAAACACAGACAAATGCTCCACACATAACAAATGAAGAACCAAATTAACTAAATTGAAAACGTGCTTTAGTTTAGTTTTTCATTAGTTATACATTTCATATTGTTCCTCCCTGTTTTAGTGACTTGCACTCTTGAACAGGGGCAGAAATTCCTGTCCTAATGTTGGGTAACATCTGGCCAGAGCAATAGGATGTGTGATAAGACAGAACCCAGAGCGGCTGGAAATCAGGGAGTTAGGGCTGTCTTCACCAATACTGCATAGATTTGGGGCACCTATTTGACATTATATTAAACTCACATTTTCAGTCTCTCAGAAGACAGCTTGTATTTTGTAGCTGTAAAAGAATTTTTGTGTTGTTTAATGACTCGAGTTAATCTTAAACAAGGGTTTATGAAATGTGAGATGCTGTGAGGAAAATGTGGATCAGTTCTTGCTTCCCTAGAGGAAGCATGGTGCTTTTAATAATAGATACTAATAAATGGGCTATAATTCTTTCGGAAGTTAAAAAATAACTTTGGGTTGAATACACGGGGAACTTCCTTGGTGTGCAAAAACTAAATCACACATAATCTGAATAACAGATGTGTCAGTTAGGTCCTTGCTGGTAGCAAACATATTTATCTTGGTGTGTTTAGAAAAGGTGTTAGTGTAGGGTGTCATATTATTAATTGTTGTCTTTGTGTGTGATAGGAAACCAAAGCAGTGGTGGCTTAGCTATGATATTATCGACCTGTGAAAGCCTAGAGGAAGGGATCACTGAACTGGCCTGTTTCCATGATGTAAAAAGACCAGAATGCTCCTGGGGTTCTGGCAAATTCGTAGACGGGAGAAAGGAGAGGAGTAACCATGTGTTCCTGACCTTTAAGGCTATGTCCGGGAAATCACATATTCCATTTCTTGTTCAGCCATTTAGTTATAATTTGAATATGATATGAGCCTCATAGACTTATGTGTTTGAACACTTAATCCCCAGTTGCTGATGCTGTTTTGGGAGGATGTGGAGCCTTGGAACTGGGACACTGGGCTTGGCTTGCAGACCTAGAGCTACAGAGGGAGGAGCTAGAACTCCATTGCTACCTTGTCTTCAGTCAGTAGCAGATCTTGAGGCTTCTTGATCAATTCCTCACGTAAATATTGGAGTTCTGATTTGTGCAATTGCATAAATTGACTAACAAGGCACATTTGGTGTCAGAGCCTAGGGATAACACTTAGAAGAGGAGAAGAAGTGATGGGTGTGAAGAGAGGGAACAGACACTAATTGAACTCTGTAAGGCTAAGCCTTGGGTCTCTGAGGAGAAAATCATAGTCAGTCTCACCACTTCCTATCCTATTGATGATGAAGGTATATGTCCCACAGGAGAATCTAATTCCTTAGCCAAACTGACACACTATGGGTCCTTTACTCCCTTCAACATCACCATGGCAACAGTTCATTCATTTGGCAATGACATTTTTTATTTCCTTCTCTGCATCTTCCAAATATGTCCTACTGTGTCTGGAATAAAATACCATCTCTTGACTGTGGTTTACAAGGATGCACAGGATCCAACCCCTGTCACTCTCAAAGCAACTTGAAGTCAGTACCGCCTTTTTTAACTCAGTTACCATGCAAAAACTGCTGCCTTCCCATCTGTTCTCAGAAGTCAAGTAATTCCTAGCAAAAGGCCTCTGCACTAGTGGTAACATCTGCTTTCAACATTCTTGACCCTGTACACAAATTCCTAGTTCTTGTGTTCAGATGTTAGTTCAAATTTCATCTCCTCCAGGACGTTTTATGACAATGTGATCTGAAAAACAAAACTGTAAGTGCTCACATTCTAATATTCTTTCGACTAACACTGTCTTAACAATTCTTATCACCTTCAGAGATTGCCTTGGTTGGTAGAAGTTCAGAGGTAGACTGCTTGCCTAGCATGAGTGAGCCCTTGTGTTCAAATCGAATCCCAGGAAAGAAAGAATGAAAGAACAAAGGAAGGAAGGAAGGAAAGAAGGGAAGGAGGGAGGGAGGGAGGGAGAAAGGAAGAAATCCTTTTGTTTGCTTTTTGTTTTTTATTATTTCCTCTTTCCACATCACTATCAAGATATCGGTTAGCCAAAAGGATTTTCTTATTTCTCTGTCTGGTACATTAAGTTGTTCAGTAAGTACTTGTCAAGATAATAAACATATATTTGGATTCTCAATAGAGTTCTGTTCCACTATTACAGGGTGTGGTGGTTTGAATGAGAAATGTCCACATAGCCGCAGGTATTTGAACACTTGGTCTCTAGTGGCGGTACTGTCTGAGGAGGTTAAGGAAGTATGGCTTGGTGGAGGAAGTATGTCACAGGGAATGACTTCCTTCACTGTCACCTTTAGTTTTATCTTCTTTGTGCTTATGTTTGAAGATGTGAGATCTTAGCTGCCTGCTCTTGCTGTCATGACTCCCCACCGTGAAGGGCTCTTATTTCTCTTGAACCACAAGCCGAAACAAAAATCTCTCTTCTGGAAGCTGCCTGGGTTGTGGTGTTTGATCACAGCAACAGAAAAGTGACTAATACACAAGGTAATATAATGGGCATGGTTTGATAGGAACATGAGTTCTTCTTTGCCTTCTCAGTGTATAGCAGTCTAGGAATGTTGTGTTTGATGGCAGCAAAATTGCCATTCTTGCCTTTGTGTTCAGATGACCACCTCTGCATGCTCTTCTTGCTTGCTTGCTTTGTCAAGAACACATTACTCCATTTAAGATTCACTATAAACCCAGAACGATTTCATATTGAAATTTCTCGATGTATCTGCAAAGACTATTTTCAGCATGATGACACATTCACATCTGCCCAGGATTATGAACTGAACAACTCAACTCAACACGGAGCTAATTAAAGCCTATTATTTCTTAATGCAATACTCATTACTGATGAGATTCTGATCTTGGAACTATTAGAACTGCTAGTTGATGCTACATGCCATGAGAAACACTGTATAAATATTAGGTAATACAGGAAGGGGAATTTATATATTCCACACAAATAATATAGAGGTGACAGGTGAAATATGGACCATAATCGTTTCCAGAGTACAGAATTAAAAATTTATTTATTTCTAAGCTGCCAGTGTTTCCCAGGAGTAGTTGGATTCTTTGGCTAGTCAGTATGGTAAATTTCTGGGTGTGTATGGCAGGTTTTTTATAATGTCGGTTATCAATAACTGGTTGGAGAGATGACTTTTACATGTGCATTTAATATTAAAGGGGTTCGGCAGCAAATCATTCCACATCACTGTTGGGGAGACATTTGGAAAAATCGGGCTTTTTGGATCAGTTAACATGGGAGAAATTTAAAGATAAGTGTACAGAGGAAACTCAGAAGCTCTTGGGAAAGGTTGAGATGTTATGTCAACTTTTTAAAGTAAGTTATTTGGGGATAAGACAACCACTCAAGGAACTGTTCAGAGTTAGAGGTGAAGGCACCAGTATGTGAACTTGACTTAATAAGACACACCTGATGGGCTAGTAAAGCCCATGTCTCGGTGTCTCTGTGATGCTGCTTCCAGAGACAACTCCACAGGGGAGGGGGGCTGTCCGGGTGAATGGACTGGCCCCTTGACAGCATTCCTGGGGTGTGGTAAAAGATAATAGGTGGGGCCTACTTAAAAGTCACCAGGGTGTGGGTCTGTCCTTGGGGTCTGTATTGTATCCTGGCTCTTTCTGATATTCTTTTTTCTTTGTTTCCTAAATGTCATGGTGATAATTTATTCTGCCATACCCTACACACCATGATGGACTCATACCTATGAAACCATGAGCCAAAAAATTTATTCATCCTCTTAAATTTTTTATGACAGATATTTTTATCACAGTGACACAATAGTAGGTAACAAGTTTCCTAGCTCAGGGTACAGATGGGTTCCTTTCTTTTGGTAAATACACATGACCAACAAAGCTCTGGGTCTTTAAACAGAAAAACATGACTTCTTACTGGGAATCATACTTATGAAATCTATCAGACTGCTAGTGACATTTAAAACCAAATAAAACTTTTTCCTCCCAAGTGACTTTTGGTCATGGTTTTGATCACAGCAACAGAAAACAAACTAAGACAACACTTTACTGAAACTTGACCACAAAGAAATAGAAAACCTTAACAAATCAATCAGTAGTGAAATTGACTTTATAATATAAAATAACTCTTAAAAGCACCCATCAACAACAGGTGAGTTTGTTTTTGAATTCAAATATTTAAATAAGAGCTAACAGAAATAGTCAAATTATCCCAAAATTTAAAGAGTAAGAAATTCTTTCCAATTCATTTTACAAGGAAGGATACATACAACAACAACAACAACCTACAAGCTAAGTGTTCTTGATGGGCATCAAAAGAGAATCCTCAACAAAATACTAGCAAATGAATACAAAAAGCATATCAACAAAAATAATCACTGTGATCAGTAGGATACATCCTAAGGACCTAAGGACGGTCAGTTTTCAAATTAATAAATATGATGTACTACATCAATAGAATGAAGTTTTAAACACACACTCATCTTAACAGATGCAGAAAAGTATGTGATAAAAATTCAACAATTCACAATAAAAATCCTGAACAAGTTAGTTATCGAAGAAAAATATTTCCACATAATAAATACCACAATAAACATCATGACAAAGAAAGAAAAGCTAAATTCTTTCTAAGTTCTGAACAAGATAAAACAGACCACCATCACCGCTTATTCAACCCAGTATTGAGAGTCCTAACCAGAAGAGTAGGGCAATAGAAACAAGCGAAGAACATCTCAATGATGGCAGAATCCATCAAACTGCCGCTGTTTGAAAAAGACATGATCATTATATACAACAAACTATAAAGGCTTCATCAAAAAACCAGTTTGAACAAATAAATCTGGCAAAGTTTCAACACACAGACAGCAGTAACGGTTTTACATGCCAAGAGCAAAAATCCAAAAAGAACAAATCAATATTGCAATAGCTTAAAAAATACGCAGGACTAAATTTAAGCAACAGTGTTCATCAGCTAATGAATTTATGTGATGTAGGTACACAATAATATATTATTCAGTCCTTAAAAATCTGGAATAGTATAGTGGGATCTAAGGACCATTATATTTATTGAAATAAGCCAGAACAAATAGCTCCGTATGATTTCACTTATAGGAGGGGTTTTTAAAAAGTTGATCTCATAAGAAATTGAGCAGTAAATGCTATCAGACACTAAGAAACGTTGGGGGTTGGGAGGTGATGTGGGAAGTTTTTCTGTATATGTGATGCTTTTATTGATTAATGAATAAAGAGCTTCTTTAGGCCTATTGCAGCACAGAATAGAGCAGGGCAGAAATTCTAAGTAGAGATAGAGAAGAAAAGAAGACAGACTCAAGGAGAAGCCATGTAGCCACCAAAGGAGACAGACACTGGAGAACCTTACCGGTAAACCATGAGCCTTGTGGTAAAATACAAATAATAGAAATGGGTTAATTCAAGATGTAAGAGCTAAGAATGCACTAGAGTCATTGGCCAAGCAGGGTTGCAATTAACATAGTTTCTGTGTGATTATTTCAGGTCTCAGTGGCCGGGAAACAAATGAGCAGCCTCATAATACAGGGAGGGATATGGAACAATTGGTCAATGGGTACTCATTCACAGCTAGATGGGAGAAATAAGATCACAGTAAAGTGTCTTTAGATAATATACTGTATAATTCAAAATAACTGGGGAAACTTTCAATGCTTTCTCCAAAAAGAAATGATAACTGTTTGAGGCAATTAGCATGCTATCCTTGATTTGGACATTATACAATGGAACACCATAGGATACCTCATAAATATGCACAATTAGAAATAACAAGTTAAGCCAGGTGGTGGTGCATGCCTTTAATCCCAGCACTTGGGAGGCAGAACTTGGCAGATCCCTGTGAGTTCAAGGCCAGCCTGGTCTTCAGTGTGAGTTCCAGGACAGTCAAGGCTACACAAAGAAACCCTGTCTCAAAAAAACCTAAATAAATAAATAACAAGTCAATAAATACCAAATCCAAACTTCTACCAGGAACTGAGGGGGAAATATCTACATGACATTTGTTTTGACTCTTACAGAGACAGCTGTTCTTTTTTTTCTGGTACAATATATCCACTAGAAGAATTCTGTCACCATAATTCAGAAATCAGGAACCCAAAACAGGAGATTCATGGCGCTAAGATCTCCTGGTCCCATGAGAAAAAACTCAGCAAGTACCATAATTCTTCCTACCCTCCTTGGTGGGCCTATACTTTGAGCATGTAATTGTCAGAGAATCATCCAGTGAGGGTTAAGATGCTAGTCTGGTCATAAGGCTTAACAAGTATGGCCAACATCTGCTGTTTGGGGCTGAGAGATGAATCCATGGGTAAAGCACTTTCTACACAAGCATGAGGACTGATGCCCAGAACTCACATACACACCAATGGGTGTGGCAATCTCAGCACATGGAGGCTGAGACAGGAAATCCCTGGAGCAGAGACAGACATAGGGGATCCCAGAAACAAGATGTCTAGCTGGCCCAGTTGAAGCATTCAGTGAGTTTTAGTTCAGTCAGTTCAGTAAGAGACCCAACTTCAACATATAATGTGGTGAGTAATGCACTTCAGACCTCCAACGTGCACCTTTGTACATGCATGCATCCATATACAAATAAGCATGCAAATATACATGCACATGTACAAAGGAAAGCTCAAATTAATGAGACCACCATATTTCTATATAACTCTGGATCCTCGGCATTTCTGGATGGGACTCAACACATGGACAAGTGAACAGTGTGGATGGAATGATGCAACTGCTGAAGTAGATTGAGAAACACAAAAGATGTTCTCTAGAATGGAGCTTTAGAGCTATCCTGCAACCTGTTTGGAGGCTGGAGCTAGATGTGAGTTACAAGTGGTCCAGTGGCCCTTGGTAAATCAAACTGCAATAGTCTGTGTTTTCTAGTTTCAAGTAATTCTCTTCTTTCCTCCCTCATTCCTCATCTCATCCCCAAGCCCTAAGGTCTTCAGAAAATGTATGGCAAAGCTGGGTGGTGGTGGCACATGCCTTTAATCCCAGCACTCCTGAGGCAGAAGCAGGTGGATCTTTGTGAGTTCGAGGCCAGCCTGGTCTACAGAGTTAGCTCCAGGACAGTTAGGGCTGTTACACAGAGAAACCCATTCTCAAACAACAAAAACAAAAAGAGTATGACAAAATATATAAGAGTTTACATTTTTTTCTAAGGAAGTGTATGATGGAGAGATTTTACTCACAAAACCCCTCTTAAAAAGGGAGCTGTGTTTCTTGGATATTTTCTTTGATAATTGCTTAAAGATAGATGCTTCTATTTGAGGAATGCAGATTTTTAGCAGGCTAACCATGTCCATGGAGACAAGCAGGTGGTTTTGTTGATTGCCCCACAGGGAACAGGAAAGAAATTAAAGTACGAAGATGGGGAAAAGAGGTGACTTCGTGAGAGGCCTGTCACTGTAACAGCATTAAAACTCGAGCTTCTGATTCTGCCTCTGGAAGTCTTCAAGCCACATGTAAATAATGACAAATAAGAAAGTATCAGTATAGAAGACCTTTTTGAGCTTTGCAAACAATCTGAGGAGCAACACTTGTTCTAAGTTATTAGCTGAATGAGCCACAGGGCTGCTATTACCCCTTCTTCCTGGACTTCATACTCAGTCAGTTCTGATCTACTTGTTTTCCATCTATCACTCTTTCTCCTACATCTTCTGTGCTTGGCCTCTTCTCTACCTAACTGCCTATGACGGAAGTTCTCACTCTGTTGTAGTACAGTACTACCTCCACTTGCCATGCATTATTCCTCTCATTTCTATTTTACTTTAAAAAAAAAACAACACAAAACTTCTCAGTAAGGCCATCTTTGGCCACCTATTAAGATGTTATCAAGTCTTTCCTGTTCTAGCTCCTTTTGTGTTTTTATGACAAACACTGACAAAAAGCAACATCAGGGATAAGGGATTATTTGACTGACAGTTTTCACTTCTAGTTCATCATTTTCAGGAAGTCAAGGCAGGAACTCCAGCAGCAAGTGATACACACACATTAACAGTCAAAAGCATAGAGAGAATAAATGCAATCTTGTTTCCTTTAAGTTAATACTCTCTCTTATACTACTTAGGGAATGTGCCACCCACAATGGGCTGGGTCTTCCTACATCACCTAATCACCAAGACAACTCCCTCCTCAAAGACGTGTCTTCAGGCCAACCTAATCTAGATAATCATTAAGACTCTGGGGTGCATCATTGGCTGCATCATTTGACAGCTGAAACAAATCAGCACATTGCCCACAAAACTTCGTATCTTACTTCTATGCCCAACTTCTCTTCTAGTCTTATCAATGTTCAACGTATCTTATATTTTACTGTTTATTTTCTACCTCCCTTAGTAGTATATAAAATTTGCTGTGATGGATTCTGCTTTTACTTCTCTGAAAATTTACCCATTCCTAGAATAGGCTTGGTATGCAGGAAATGCTTGATAAAAATAGACATTGCACGAATGCCTGACTTCAGCTCAGAATGCATTTCCATGCAAAGCAGTTGTATCTTCCACACACACTGCACATATTATCTATTATCACATTATACCTGTCTGTCTGTTCTTGAAGGCCTGGTTGATAGTTATATATTCAGAAGTGAATCCTTGATTCTTTTCATGTGACACGTCATTGGATAAGTGATTATGTCCAGAATTTACAGATGAAGAAACGAAGTTGAGTTCTATTGTATGCATGTGTTACTCTATGTGTGTACACGTATGTGGAGACTAGATTCAACAATAGTGGTCCTCAATTGCATCCAACTTAACTTTTATGAGACAGGGTCAGTCGCTGAACCTGAAGTTCACCAATTTGACAAGAGTGGCTTTCCAGAAACCCTCATCGTTGTGTTGACAAAAATATAAATTGCTGTGAACAGTCCTAACCCAGAATGTACCTAATACAGGGAGTTTTACCCACAGCCCCGATTAAGTGGGTTTTGAACTCCGACCCTCGATTTCAGTAAGTGCTGGGTCTTACAGTCGGTCCTGTCTGGGATTTACATAATGAAGGGTTGGTAACCGCACGATGGAAAGTGCACGCTTTTTTTGTCTTCTGTTTTTCTCTCCTTGGAAACAGCAGTACCGGGCAGACGTCGCGCTAGGACCCGCGGTCATCAACGAAGCGAGCGCCGGCCCAGAGATCGCGAGACGCTGTTTCCGGCAGGACGGCTTTCGGAGCGCTCCGGAGCGCGGCGCCTGCGCACTCAGCCGGTCGCCGCGCCGACCCTGCGGCCGTGAGCTCGCCTGCTGTCTTCGCGAGCCCCTGGCTGGGAGATGCGCCGCTGCCGGGCCCTTGCCAGCTCCAGGTGCGTGTGGAGGACCTCAGGAGCCTGCGTGCGAGGGGGAATGAACCCCGGGGAGGGCCAGGCCTGCCTCAACCCCGCCGAGGTTCTCGGGGAACCGATCAGGGTGCCACGACCTCAGCTCCTGGCGTGCGCTCCGTGGGAGCGGTAAACTCAAAAGAGCTGAGCCCTGTGCCCATCCTCCTGGGGTCAAATCACTTCTTTCCCGCATTTCACTCAGCTTTTCTCCTGCACCCCATCATCTGGCTGCAGTGAGTGGAGCTTTCACCCTTGTCCATACCGGGCATGGGATTTTTACAGCTGCTGAACTCAGCTGGACCCCCCCAAAAAATGCACTTTGCTTGCCGGAGATTAGGCTGAAAATACAGTTCAAGTTAAGGCAAAGCTGATGGTTCAAGGCCAAGAGAGTTGGCTGCAGGCAGAACAAGGTAGAAAGAGGCTAAGACTGTTGTAAATGTCACCAGAGAGAGTACTCCAGCTGGAAGTCGACGTTTTTCTCAGGTGTTTCATTTCTTGTTCATTTGCTTTTGTGATGCATTTGAGATGTCTTTTCAGTGGTGTTTCCAAAAGCAAAGGAAACAATGGTGCTTTCGACCCTGAGACAACATTGGATTTTATTGATGTCCGTTTTTGTAGTTACCTAGCTTAATGTTGTTTGAACTCCTGTCATGATAATATCTAGATTGAGTCATTGAGCGCATCCATTGGTTTGTATTGTTTCACTTTAACATAAAAAAAATAGCCTTAATGTATCTTTTTTTTAATGATGGCAAATTCAGTAGAGAGAAAAGACACTCAGTTGAAATGGGATTAAACCTCTAAGCGCACGGGGGATTGTGCCTGGACTGTGGAAATCTCTGACCTTTTACTTATAAATAGGAAGTGAGATCACCACTTGCCACAAATGATTCTGACAAGGTAGGGTTCTTCTCATCAAGTGCCTTCCCAAAGCAAGTGACAGGAGTATCCGGTCTTAATGCAAGTAGTGATGGCTGCTCAGTCGCAACCCTTTGGGGCACCGGACCTATAGGGGACCGATTCTTGTTATTTTTAATCAGATAGTTGCCTTGTGTAGTTTTAGTTGTGGGACTTTTTATTTTGAGAAGGGGTGGTATTCTATAGAAACAATCAGTCAGAGAAAGGAGACGTATAGAAAGAGAATGGAGAAGTCCCTATTCCAGGCCCAAACCCTGTAGCTTGACCACAGTCATTACGAGATTTTGCCTACCTGCTTCAGGGAGAGAAGCTGTCTTCCCGCACCAGACTTAGTACAGTTCATTTTTCCTCCCAGCCCTTCACCAGCCCTCGCTCCCCCTGGCACATTGGCCCAGAGGAGTCTGGAGCTTTTGTGAGCTTTCCTCTTGTGCACCATATCCATTTAACACTCACTTGGCTTTCTGTTGAAGACTCCACTGGGGAACTGGCTTCTTTTGTCCCTCTTCCACTGTTGTAGCAGGTGAATAAAGGTTTGATGCTTTAAGCTTGGCTCATTGTCCTGATTGACCATCTTGACATTTGTTGCTCAAGAGGAATTAAACTAATTGCCTGACAGGAATGAAAGAAAATGCTGAGTTCTTTGCAGTTTGCTGGGTTTCTGGTAATTTTAGCTCTCATAGCGCTTAACTTTATGCCAACATGCTTAGGAATTCCTGCAGGTTGTTTACAATTAGCTTTTTTTTTTTTTAACTGAGTGAAGTAAAAGTACCCATAGCCTAGCTGTTTGTTGTTGGGTTATAGGATATATTTTATAAATTAGTAGAGTGACTTGTCGTCTGATTGTTTTACTTTCTTATTTAAATGACATTTTCCACTTGACTACTAATACACTAATTTTGCATGCATATTTAAAAATAATATGGCCCATGGGAAGAAAAGAGGACTCTGCTGCTTTCCTTAGTACGCTTGCCTGTGGTGCCTCATCTTTGTCACCATAATAGATTACAGAACACAGTGACTGGTTGATTGTAGGTCCCCCTGCCTACAATTGTGTGAACAGGTATGTGAGGAACAGCTTGCAAACATCTTTCAACTTCTGCCGCCTGAAGTTTCGGAAAGCAATTTTTATACTTGCTACATAGTATATGTTCTATTAAAGGAATTGAGCTGATCATCATTCACTGAGCTGACTTCACAGACCAGTAATGAGTGTGGACCTATAGTTTGAGAAGCACTTTGATAAGCAACTAGTGCAAAATAGTGTCTCGAATTTTGTTCTTTTCGTGTTCAGATTGCGCAGTGAGTGTGTTTGATTTTGTGCTTAAGGTGTCTTCTAGGAGAGATGATAAGCGACATAGATTGACTGGCAGGCCAGCAGACAAAAGAGCTCTGAGTTCGTATAGAGTTCCGAATTCTTACATCCTAAAAGGGGACAACTGGCGTAGCTTTGCTTTGTTTCGCTTTTGTCTTAATTCCTGTCTTAATTAAGGCTAATGGAATAGTAATAAAAGGAAAGAAAATTGTCTCTTCTGGACAATGATATGTGAGAACTGTGAAATGTTTACGTTTCAGTGTGTCTGAAAGACATCTGTCCAGAGCACGTCTTTATTGCCTGATGAAGGGACCACATTCAGCATTCTGTTCTTTACTCATAAATCCATATGTCAGTGTGCAATTTGTCAACCTCATTCTTTTGTACTTGTTTTGGTTACAGAGCCTTCAACAAAGCAGAAGGGAGAAGTGGACTGAAATTTAGTATGCTTATCTTAGAAACCTACAGTATTATGAAGGAGATAAGAGTCACACCTTAAAATGTGGTTAATCTTGAGCTCAGTAATATTTCACATTTCTGTGTTGCTTCACAGTTTTCTGATACATGCACATCCATTATTGCCACTGCCTCGTACAGCAGCTTGGTATGGGAGAAGGCATGGCTCCCACTTTAAAGAATCTTGAATTCCCTTTTTCGTGACACACAAATTATGTAGTGACAAATTTAGGATTAAAACTCGAGTCTTCTGTGAATATTATTCTTGGCATCTTTGTTGATGTTGAGAAATAAATGAGAGCAAATATTTATTTATATTTTATTTTATTTTGAGACAAGATCTCATCTTTCTAGTGCTGGCTGTCCTGTAACTCACTATGTAAATCAGGGTGGCCTTAGCTTATAGTGCCGGGATTAAAGGCCTGTGCCATTGAGACGAAATAGTTTTAATATTGTGGTTCAACCATCTAAATATAAATAAATGAAATGTTCTATGCCCAGAGCATGGCTATAGTATGTACTATACTTCAGTGTAAATATGTCTTCATTTAGTATTTTAAATCTTTACCTTTTAATCAATTTAAATATATTTATTTATTATTAGAACAGACAGGGCATCGCTGGCTGAGGCTTGCCCAAAGTGACTGGATAACTCATATTGGCCTCAAATACATGATTCTTCTTCCTGTGTCTAGCTTGTGACTGGTGGCCTTAAAGAAATGTACCACAATACCAGGTACTCCAGCCACTACTTGATTACTACTATTGCTACTTCCTCTTCTTTCTTCTTTTTCTTATTCTTATTGTTGTTGTTGTTGTTGTTCCTCCTCCTCCTCCTCCTCCTTCTACTTCTCCTCCTCTCCTCCTCCTTCAGTATTATCATCATGGCCAAGCCATTCATTGATACATTTAATACTGAAGGAAGAAAGTTGGAACTAAAAGGACTATTAAATGTTAAGAAATCAAGTTTGGTCCTTTTTAAATATAACTTATCAAGTAGAAAAGTAGAACTTTAGAACTCAAGAATTATATCTGTTTAAAATTAGTTCTATGATTCTAAAAAGTTAATTTAAGATGGTTGTTAAATTACTTGAAAATACAAGAAAGTGAGATTCTCTTTACTTTTAATCTTCTGCCTAAATTACTTGCTTTTGTACACATCTGATAATTAATACTCTGTTTTTCCTTTAATTTGTAGATGTTTGTGGAGCTTAAGGACGCCATGGAGCTCGTCAGAGTATGCCACTGAAGAATACGATGGCTGAAAACAACCTAAAAACGGTGAAGATTCAGCAGCGTGTAGCCAACAGACTACCTAGGAACAGGCCATATATTTGCAACATCTGCTTCAAGCATTTTGAAACACCATCGAAATTAGCTAGGCATTATCTCATTCATACCGGTCAAAAGCCATTTGAATGTGATGTATGTCATAAAAACTTTCGGCAGCTAGTTCATCTGGAGAGGCACCAGCTAACCCACAGTCTGCCTTTCAGTTGCAGTATTTGCCAGCGCCACTTTAAAAACCTGAAGACATTTGTGAAGCACCAGCAGCTTCACAGTGAATCCTATCACAATGATGTTAAAGTCAGAAGATTGCTTGAGACCAAGCAGGAGAGGCCCGTGTACGGAGGGTATAATACTTTCGCTGCGGAGGAGAGACGGGCACTACACCCATGCTCTAAGCCTGATCCCAAGTATAGCACTACCCAGAGAAGAAAGCATATTCATGCATGTACAATCTGTGGCAAAATGTTTCCATCACAGTCAAAACTCGATAGGCATGCACTCATTCATACTGGACAGAGGCCTTTCAAATGTGTCCTGTGCAGTAAATCTTTCCGACAGTCAACTCACTTAAAAATCCACCAACTCACGCATTCAGAAGAAAGACCTTTTCAGTGTTGTTTTTGTCAAAAAGGATTTAAGATTCAAAGCAAACTTCTGAAGCATAAACAAATCCACACTAGGAATAAGACTCTTCAGAATCTCTCTTTAAAAGGAAAGACTCCTGAATCATGTCCCGTACCTAATAAATTAAATGCAAAGCAGGATGCTTTTGAAAATGGTGATATGGGTGAATCTGAGGAGAATAATCCTCTTGATGTCCACTCTATTTATATCGTCCCTTTTCAGTGTTCAGAGTGTGAAGAATGTTTTGAGTCAGAGCAGATTTTGAATGGACACAAGTGTCTTCCTGCCAGAGGTGGCAGAATTCCAAGCAGGCTCAAAAGAAGCTGCAACTATAAGACCATTGTTAAAAAGCTCTTGGCTAAACTTAAACGTGCTGGGGGTAAAAAATCAGATAACCTTCAATCAGAGAAAAGAACATTTAAAAGCAACTGCTTGAAAAATTGTGAACGTACTTCTGGTGAGCAGAACCCGGAACAAACTCAGAGGACATTTGTGGGTTCTCTTGGCAGACATGGATCATGTAAGACAGTTAACAAAAAGAAGAAGAAAACACTAACTTTACCGTTTTCTTGGCAAAAGCAATTCCAGAGCCAAAATATGGGTAAAAGTTTGCAAGGTATCTTTACAACAGGAAGCATATTAACTATGGATGGTTCAATGAATAATAAAGACTTGTCAATCTTTGGTTCGTCAGGTGAGGAATACTTTAATAACTGTGACATGCTTCAGTGTGGCTTTTCAGATTCAAGTGAAAATATGCATGCTGGACATAAAATGTGTCCCTGTGATAAATGTGAGAAAGTGTTCCCTTCTGTCTCTAAACTCCAGAGACACTATCTGATTCACACTGGACAGAGGCCTTTTGGCTGTAATGTTTGTGGGAAATCTTTTAGACAGTCAGCTCACCTAAAAAGACATAAACTAACTCATACTGAAAAGATTCCCTATAGCTCATTTTGGGAAGTGGACCTTGGGAATGTAAACAAACTTTTCATTCATCCAAGTGATGGTGTTAGCTATAATGCTTCCCAACAGAGTGAGGGGCATGTTTTCCAGAAATATGAGGGCTCAGAGTCCAATCAGGGAGCTGGAATTGAGGTCAAAGCAGAACCAGAGGATTTCATTCTCGGTTCCCACTGTAGGAACAGGCCGTCTTACCTCACTAACACACTTTTGGAGTCAGAGCAGAGCCGTCATTGTTACAGTTATTTAGGCCGTCCTGAAAGAAGTGATGGACTCCTTTACCAGTGCAGTGTTTGTCGTAAAAATTTCCGATCTCCATCCAAACTAGAGAGACACTATTTAATTCATGCAGGGCAGAAACCATTTGAGTGCTCAGTCTGTGGCAAAACATTCAGGCAAGCACCTCACTGGAAGAGACATCAGCTCACTCACTTTAAAGAACGACCTCAAGAGAAAGCGGTTGTTATGTAACACAAAACCACTAATGTGTTTGTGGTCTCTGGTGATATAATACCCTCAGACATTTTGCCGAAGGCCAGCATTAGGTAGAATGACTTCATAGGCAATTGCTTGTCCTACTTTATAAGGAGTTAGTTAAATAAAATCAGTGTTACAGCGGAAACGGCTGAATGACTTGAGAGGGAATAGCACTGTTTGATGGCATAACTAGGTATCTAAGGTTGTCCGTGTATGACCTTGGTTGTATTAGAGTTACAACTCCATCATCTTCAGTCTGGCCTCATATGTTGAATTACTCCTTAAGTCATTGCGTGTCTATATATATATGCATACCTCTTAACGTGAGGCCAGAATTGCCATTCAGCTCTAGTAAATCACCCTGCCACGTTTGATTTTACACGTACACTTAAGCTCCATTGCAAAACATTTTTCCTGAAAGTTAAAGGACAAGAGGACAACAGATGTGCAAATGGGTGGAAGAAATTACAGCTTTTTCACAGTGATTTTTTTGAGGACGGTGATTTTACCTTCTAAGACAGATGAGTCCCCTCCTAACCCTGCTGTTATTTTTCCCTAAGGGATTTACAAGTAGGAAGAAGGTAGGTTGCACCCGTGGAGTATTTACCATTCATTATCGTTTACATTTATATGGGTATTTCCCAGGTGTCATGAACTGTTCTGACTTGTCTGCCGTTGTATTGTTTGAGACACTTAAATGCAGTGCACCTGTTGCTCATTGGTGGTTGACAGCAGTGGCCAGGGACAAAACCTTGCATTGACACCTCTTTGAGTGGCCCTATGACTTAAGTAAGTTTAATCTGCTAAATTTGATCAAATGGCAATAGCTTCGTAGTTTCAGTTTTTGCTCCTCTGTGAAAGATACTAATGCTATAGTATTATTTTGATCTTCGTTGTCACTTCAGTTAGTAAGGATATTGTCCCTGTATGGGAATAAGATGCTGAAAGAGTTCAGGGCATCATTTTTTTTTCTAAACAGTATTGTCATAATTTTACAGAAATATTTTATTTACTCCTATTCTGTGAGAGAAGTATCTTAGTCACAGATTGTCCTTCACTTTTGTGGCAGTTTGTACAATCATTGACTAACATCTTCTAGCAATGACAAGGGATAGCTGTTCTCTTTCTAGGATAGGTATTTAGCACACTTAAATATAGTGGAAAAACCCGCTGTTAGAAGTGTGGGCAGTGGCATAAGTGTAAGTTTTGACCATGGTGTAAGAGCTGCCCTGTGGGAGGGGGAGGGAGGGGGAACTGTCAGCCCAGGTGATCCTTCAGAAACTTGGGTTTCAGTTGCAGAGAAGGAATGTGGTTGTGTGAGTCAGTGATAAACAGATGTGCTTTCCTCTCAAGAGGAGGCCACGTGCTTCAAGGAATGATTTCTCTTCTGTTTCTTTGAGATTTGAGGTGTATTTTCCAGTACACACAAGAGTGGTTCACAGAATCGGCTTTGCACAAAACTCTTGAGGACATGTCTGTTGCATAAAAGCAAAGCATAAATAGTTTGTGTTTTCCAAGAGTAAAAGTTCAAAAATTATTTAATGTATGAAATTATGGGTTTGGGCACTTCCCCAATTATTTATGTAAGTTTATTTGAAGGGAAATGCCCGACATGTTTCTTTCCCACCTAAACAGGGAGAGTTGAATGTTGTGCTCGTATGAATATGAATCTTTGCCTGAGTAATAATAAGATACTTTTTTGTTTTGTTTTGGTTTCTTTGTTTTGGTTTGTGTTTTGGCTTATGCCCTTTAAAGCTGTTTCATATTGAAAGTTGGAATATCGTAAAAATTTTGTCAAGAGATGTACTGTAGTGCTATTTGAAGTGCCTGTAACAAAATACTTATCATTGCGAGCTTCTTATGGGAACTGTAGAAGTGAAAATAAAGTCTGAACTTATGTTAAGATAAACATGTTAAATGATGGTTTGCTGCATGCCAGAACTGTACTTATTGTTGAGTCAATTATTTTGGTTTTCTGGAAATAATAAACTTTATAAATATCTTTCAAGAGAACTATAATTCTTTTTGTTTGGGTGGTTCAAAGCTTTAGCATGATGAAGGAGTTTGATTAGCTGAGCAAGGCAATTACTGCTTTATGTTTCATACTGCAACAGTCTTCATGATTTTAATATATATGTTATATGTTGATGGAAAGTAAATAATGGTCAACAGTCTTGAAAAACTCAAATTTCAGAATCATGTAAAAATAAAGTTTCATGTTACACAGTTTGCATTTTTTAAAGAAAAAAATCACATAATATTGGAACAAGCTACAGGTGCCTCTTTCTACACTACAGTTACATGCTTATCTAATCATGTACTTCATCTCTTTCAAAAAAGATCTCTTTTTAATTATGTATATTTGTATGCAGTTGTGGGGACGCAGGTAAAGATGGAAGCCAGAGAGGGCATCAGGTCCCTTGAAACTGGGTTTCCAAGTGGTTGTGGGCTGCTCTGTGTGGGTCCTGTGAACTGAACTTGGATTGTTTACAAAAGTAGTATATGGTCTTAACTGCTCTGCCATCTCTCTGGCCTCACGTACATCATTTATTTGTGATATTTCCTTATCACTTTTGAAAAATATGCTAATTCCATTGCTTGTCATGTGACCTACTCATATAACCTACTTATCTACCCTTCCCTTTGACTTTCCAGATTTGTACTAGTAGTACTTTACCATAATTCTTCCTGCATCTTATTGTCTGTCTAGTTTTAGCTTAAATTAGACACACATTCACACCCTTCAAAGAAAGAGCTGAATCAGGCTTTATTCCTTTCTATTTCCTTAACAGTTGTGGGAGAAAAGCCCTTAAAAATTGATGCAGGAAAATATAGATTTTATCATGTATTATATAAAACAACTTATTAGAACAGAAGATTGTTTAGGGCAGATAAACAACAGGCTTCAGGCTTAGAAGTCAAGGGACCTTACAAGCATCCTTTGTTAGAGGTAGTATTTGTAATAATAGTAATAATAGATAGTAATAATGTTGAGTGGTGTTGGCCTTTTAGAAGCTTCAGAGAGAGGACAGTTAATCCTTATCTTGTGATTTCTCATCACTTAGAAGAGCTTAGAATTTCAGTACTAAGTGGAATTCTGTTAACACTAGAGAAAGCAAGGAAACAATTGTGAAGAACGGTGGAGCAATGGTATTAAGTGGGATACACTATGTCATATCTTGCAGCTAAACTGGCAAGCTCTTGTTGACTCTCAAAGTTCAGCTTAGTCTCTCTGGTAGCCTTTTTGATTTACCCAACCATCTCATTCCCTGGGCTTCCACTGGTTTTTGCTTATAACTCCTGTTAACTCTCTGTTATGGCTTAATAAATGCCTGAAGTCATCACCTTCAAAAGAAGGTTTATTGTGGCCCTGAGTCTTGGAGGTTTTATTCATGTAGTTCATGTGGTCAGCTGGCTACTTGTCATTAAGTCTGTTAGAAGGTGGTACATCATGGCAGGAAGTATGTGGTTGAACAAGCTTCTCACCCTATGACAGTTGCAAACTAGAGAGTGAGCACAAGAGACAGTGTCCTACAATCCCTTTCAAAGGCCCAACTCAATCATAAATGTAAGATGTCACTGTAACATGCTTTCTTATAGGGACCACCACCCTGCAAATAACTGTTTGGAGACTTTTTACTAATTATGAAAGCTTGGTCTTAACTTAGGTTTGTCCCACCAGCTCTTATAACTTAAAGTAACCCATTAATTTAATTTACATTTTGTTTATGACTTGTTGCCTCATCTCTCCTTATTGTCTATGCTACTTCCTCCGAGTCTGGTTGGCAACTCACTTTCTCCTTCTAGAGTTCTTTCTGTCCCCAGAAGTCCCACCTAACGTCTTCCTGCCTAGCTATTTGCCATTCAGGTCTTCATTAAACTAATCAGAAGACTCCTTGGCAAAGATAACTTCACGGTGTAAACAAATATTCTGAAACATGTCACACTAGACCTCACCTCTTTTTTTCACATTTTGTATTGATTTTATTGAGCTATACATTTTTCTCTGCTCTCTTTCCTTCCTCTCCCCTCCCCTTCAACCCTCTCCCATGATCCCCATACTCCCAATTTACTCAGGGGGTCTTGTCTTTTTCTACTTCCCATGTAGATTAGTGTAACATGAGGGGGCCCGTTTGTTTGTGTTTCTGTCCTGCCCAGCCCCGCAACTGTTTAGTCCCAGAGAAAAATAACACAAAGGACTCTATAAGTTATAAAGCTGATTGGCCCATTAGGTCAGGCTTCTTACTGGCTAACTCCCATATCTTGATTAACCCATTTTTCTGATCTATATTAGCCATGTGGCTCAGTACCTTTTTCAGTGGGGCAGCTCACATCCTGCTGCTTCAGTGATCTGGGCAGGAGTGGGAGGAATCAACTTCCTCCTCCCCAGAATTCTCCTGCTCTCCTTGCATCATTTCCACTTCCTGTCTGGTTTTCCCACCTACACCTCCTGCCTGGCCAATCAGCGTTTATTTAAAACATGATTGACAGAATACAGACTATTCTCCCGCACCAGATTAGATCCATGTATGTCTCTCTTAGGATCCTTTTTGTTGTCTAGGTTCTCTGGGATTGTGAATTGTAGGCTGGTTTTCTTTGCTTTATGTCTAAAAGTCATAAAAGTGAGTACATATGGTATTTGTCTTTCTGGGTGTGGGTTATGTCACTCAATATGATGTTTTCCATTTGCCTGAAAATTTCAAGATTAGACTCACCTCTTGAAGGTTCGTTCATCTTCTAATAGCATCAAGCTTGAGGACCTGCTGTTAACACTAAGTCTAGTGGGGATATTCCAGGTCTATACTATTGTCATTGTTGGTAGTAACCACAGTCATCAAGCTTTCATGTTAATCGGTTTTGTTAGAAGTATTGATGGCCGCACTATACAACAGGATTTCTAATTCATTAGATTTGAACCCACAATTACTTTTACATAAGTTAGCATTTTGAGAAAACATTTTTGAAGTATAGAAGTTAAGAACAATGGAATGTGTCTCTTTCCAACTTAGTACACTATCTGGAAAACGCATTCTCAAATGCAGCTTGAGTGTAGAAGAAAAAAGTGAGGAGTTTTCTACAAGCGCCTAATATTCAGATATTTTTATTTTCTTTTTACTGAGAAGACACCTATAATATGCAGTGCAGGCAGCCCAGAGATTCCTGAAGCAAGTCAAATGATTTCAAACAAAATGTCTGCATATATTGTATTTTTATGTAATCATGCAAAGTGTCTAGGAGTGTGTTCATGGGTGGAGGAGTTGACTTGCAGAGTTCATCTTGGGAAGCCAGTGGTGGAGAACACTGAAGAGGGGAGTGGGAGGACACTGGATCCCCTGTCGTCTCAGTTCCCTTCCCTGGGTTAGGAAATGGTTTGGCAGTCTTTGGACAGAACTAGGGGATGTGCTCATCAACAGGAGAGAACAGGGAGGGCACAGTGACAGTATGGAGGCAGATGCCCACCCATCTCACTGCCGCACCATCCTTGGGGCAAACTTTGCCTTGGCATGTGGTGAGCCTTTATATGGATGTGCTACAGCCAGCACCAAAGGAGACAGCACTTGTTGGGCCAAACAATATACTTTTTATGTCCGTAACCTCATTTAGATCCTCACATATACTTTCAGAGGGATGAATTTGCCTTAAATTATACTGAAATCAAAGCCAAATCAAATGCACTCCAAACCCCACTCACAAATGTCTGTCCTTATTCCTCTTTCTCATTATCTTTCTTAGGATGTTCCTCTGCTTCTTCCTTTCCCCCTACTAGAAACTTCAATTGTCCCTTTGTCCCTAATGTCTAGTGTAAACAGAGACTGTACTTTAGTTTCCCTGTCACCCAGACCCAAATAATCACACAAAACTATTAATTTCAATGCTGTTTGGCCAATGCCTCAGGCATATTCCTAGCCAGCTCTAATATCTTAAATGAACCTAGTTCTATTAATCTGTGTATTGCCATGAGGCTGTAGCTTACCGGCAAGGTTCTGGCATCTTTCTCCTTTGTAAGCTACAAGGTGTCTGCCTGACTCTGTGTTCTTTATCCCTGCATTCTGTTTAGTTTTCCCACCTACCTGTATTCTGCCCTGCCTTAGGCCAAAGAAGCTTCTTTATTTAGCCAATAGTAATAAAACATATTCATAGCATACAGAGGGGATTCCACATCATCTAGTTTTTTACTTCCTCATTGTTACCTCTAAATAACAGATGTTTTAAAAAGCCCATGTTTTCTTATGGTAAGATGATTCTGACTGTAACAGGTTACCTGCCTCAAGCCACTTTGCCAATAAGATTTACTGGCTTCCTTGACTTGAAATCCATTGACTAGACAACTGTAGAGCTATACAATCATGTTCTTGAATCAATCCTACTTCCTTCTACCTGCTCTGCCTTTCATGGTGACATGCTATTTTCCATGTGATTTTTTAAATGTTTTGTAAGGTACCTCAGCTTCCTTCATGGTAGGGGAATAGGCAGCATATGAGTGAGGAATCCTACTCACAAGGGCAGAGTACACCTTTGTCAGAATCTCAGCAATGCTCACCTCTGCCATCTCCTTCCCAGGCATGTTTGTGAAACAACTGCAGACATAGACAGGGGAGGTAAGATTGAGTCCATCTGTACTAACATTACATATATGAAGATGGTATGGAAACTGGTGAAATTTGAGGGCGTATTTGGAGGAAAAAATAAAAAGATAACAAACACCATCCTTGTACCTCCCTTAAAAACAGAGTTGGGAGTTGGGAGATAGAGTTCATTGTATAAAAGGGTTTGCTGAGCAAGCACGAGGATCTGAGTTAAGATTGTCAGCACCCATGACAGCTGGGCATACACCTGTGTAGCCCCCGCATTGAGGGTAGGAATGGAGAGAGGTGGGTCCTGGGGGCTCAACTCACTGGCCAGCCAGTATATCTCAGGCAGCAAACTGCAGATTCCATGAGAGAGACTATCTCAAACAGTAGGTAGAACATGATAGAGAAAGACACCCGACATTGATCACTGGTCTTCACGTGATCAATGAAGCACAGCACACACCCTCACATACATAGGACACACACAACACATGCAAGCATGCAGGGGCAGAAAACAGGTTATGAAGACCGTTATTCTGACTACTGTCATACTTCACTTACTTTATTATCAGAATTGATGGAATGCATTGCATTCCTACTGCCTCCTTTGCCTCTTCTCTCATTCAGTTCTTAGTCTTATACTGCCTGGTATCCCCACTTCTCACTATAATTTTGAAATTGGCCTTCCTGAAAGTTATTGAATGTGTGTTTCTAGTTACAGTGATGTTGTAATGAGGAGTGGTGGGCTGTGTCCTGCCACCCGGCCGCTGGACTAGCTTAGCCCCCGAAATAATTACACGGAAACTGTATTCATTTAAACACTGCTTGGCCCATTATATCTAGCCTCTTCTTGGCTAACTCTCACATCTTACTTTAACCCATATCTAGTAATCTGTATATCACCACAGGGTTGTGGCTTACCAGGAAGATTCTAACCTATGTCCGTCTCGGGTTGGAGAATCATGACCTCTGCCTGACTCTGCTCTTCTTCCCAGCATCCTGTTGTGTCTACTCCTCCTACCTAATTTCCTGCCCTATCAAAAGGCCAAGGAAGTCTCTTTATTCAACCAATGAAAGCAACACATAGAAAGAAGACCCTCCTACACCACAGTGACATCTCTCCAGTACTAGATTTGGAGCAGACTGAGTCTAGTTGCAGCCCATCAGTCAGGCTGGTTCTCTCCAGACCTGTTAGCATGTTCCATCTCTAATTTGAGTTACCCAGATTGGCTCTGGGGTAAGCACTGACTTAGGGAGGTGGTCAGAGTGCATGACTGCATTAATTCAGATTGAAGAAGGAAACGGTACATGCAGAGATTCTCTGTGTTAGTGCTGTGACCTAATCCTCAAGTCAAAATGAAATTGAAAGAGTCAAAAAAAAAAAAGCTGGAGAGTCACAGAGAAATGGATCAGAGCCCTCACAATGCCTGCCTGATGCCTGTATTGGCACTAATCCTTTGAGATACTTCTATAGACAGACTTGACTTTAAAGCCAACTTTTATTTTTCCTACAACAACAAAATATCCCAACTACTGTTGATCAGTAGAAATCTTTTACTTGCCCCATTCCTGATCTTTGTAATATTCTCGTCCTCTTATCACACGGAAGTATTTAACACCAATGGCATTCTTGCTTTTGAAGACCTTTCCTGACTCTAGGGTGTTTTATTATTATTATTATTTAAGAACATATTATAAGAGATGTGGTAGCTGCAGGGAAGTATAGAGATAACAGTTTCCGATGATCAAGATTCATCATCAAAGCCATTAGAAGACCCACACTACAATTTTATAGGCGCTACATTTGGAGATAAGGTGTCAGTGGTTGTTATACATCCAGATTCTTTTTCATTTAAAATTGTAAACTTGCAAATTTTTAGCTATACCCCTAGAAATAAAGAGTAAAATATGGAGTGGCAAAAACTATCTTATGTACTTAAGTCTCCAGACCTATAGCTAATGTTTTTCAAACTATTAATTTTGGGTAGGACACTACATATCATAAAAATAAGAGAGAGAGAATGAGTTGCTAGTCTCCTGTCTATATTTCTTCAGAGAGAACTTACTAGAGGTAACCATTTAACCTATGTATGAATTTGTAAATAGTAGGTGTGTGCAAATGTGAGAATTATAAAATAAGTGTCTGAATAAAAACTAGATGAAAGTTTAGAACAGGTATTTCCCTAGTGAATATATATGCATAACACACACAAAAGGATACTCAACATTACTAGTCGTTAGAGAAATATGAATTAAAACCATAATGTGATGTACCTATTACAATGGCTAAAAAATTTTAATACTATCCATTTTAAATGTTGATAGGAAAAAGAAGAGAACACAAGTCTCAAATGTTAGTGAGGTACAGCTACTTTGGAAAGACCGAAGCCTCTTAAAAAGGTGAACAAACACACTTATCATAGGCCTTAACCATCTAGTGTGTTACTTCAGAGGAATTATCTCTTCACAATGGCTAAGAATCACTTGTAGAGGATTTGTTTATAGTAGTCTAGAATTAGCAGCAATTTCAATGCCTATCAACAGATTACTAAATTAATGAACTGTGCTGTCTGAAAAAAAAACATTTATTTAGCAATAAAATTGAATTAGTGACTGATATGAGCAGCAACACAGATGCATCTCAAAATAATTTTGAGTGAACAAAGAAAAAGGCATATTCTAAAATTTATGTACAATAGTCTCTTTTTTCTCAAAAATTTACATAAAACTTAAATAAAATTCTCTAATGAACAGTGACACAGAGGATCAATATTGACAGAAGGCTGAGTGAGACGCAATGTAAGGTTGAAAGCACAATGGCACATAGTAACTTTTAAGGGCATTGGATAATTTCATCATGATTTTGGTGATGCTTTAAAAGATACACAACCTTTTCAAAATGTATCAAGTTTTACACTCTGTGTTTATTGTGTGACAATACTTCTACACAGCTGTTAAGGCCACAGAATGCCTTAAATGAGTATTTTTTTTTTATACCACGTCTTTCTTTAGCATTCAAAGAAACTCAAAATCCTTCTTCCAACTCCCACCTTTACTAACCATATCCAACACCATTTATCAGCCCGGTCCCTGTTACCATAATTCCGCACGCTGGGTGTTATCTCTCCACCTTCCATTAGGGGGCGATAAAGAAACAGGTAAAAGCAGCTGGCTTTCTAGCTAGGGTTAACGCTTGCCTTAACTTCCGGGCCTACTAATTCTGCTTCCGGGGGAACGCCGGGATTCTTTCACAGGTTCCCAGAGGAACTGTGAGAGCCCTGTGTGTTCTGGCCGGGCGCTTTCTGCACCTCGAGGCTAGACATCACGACGGCTGCTTGAAAGCTTTCTGGAGTCGCCGCTGCGAGCGCGGGCCTCTGGTCTGCACCGGAGCCGCAGGCGACTGCTGCGATGGCGGCCCCTGCGCAGCCCAAGAAAATCGTGGCCCCCACCGTGTCCCAGATCAACGCGGAGTTCGTCACCCAGGTGAGCCCCGGCGTGTCTGCCTGGGTAAGCGGGGAGGAAACATGGCCAGGTCCTGAGGCCGGACTTGGGATTGTCCTTGATATCTTGTGTACAAGCAAGTTACTAGTTAAATATTGAAAATGCCATGCAGAAAGAGGCCGCACCGCGTTGACAGAAAAGAGACTGCAAAACTTGTGTTTGAATAGAATTTGTTAATTTGACAAGACTCCCTCTACAAGTAGATCCGTCTATGAACGTTAATTATTTCTGAAGCTATCATATGGAGACAGCAAAGCCAATCCTGGGCCTTCAACCTTTCCCACTCATCTTAGTTCTTTCGTAGGTTCGTGAGTAAGTGCGGAAGTTTTGAAGCCCACCCGCTTCTCTCCCGTCTCAGCAGATTTGTCAGGGTAGAATCCTAGAAGCTGTTTCATTCACTTAGCCTTTGCCTGACGACATGCTAACTGGTCAGTTACTGGACCTTTCTCCCCCTCCACTCTAAGGCTTCCTGATCTGTCATATTTTCTCCTGTTCTCCTGCAGTCCGTTCTGCAGGTTGCTTCAGAGCGTACATGGGGGTAAAGCTGCCTACATCACTTGTTTTCCTAAAAATTCTCATCAACGGTTTTGATTGTCCCTGGGATAGTGACTGAAATCTTTGAAAGCGCTGTGCTTTTACTTAAAGTGCCCTTGATCACTCCTCTCCCGTTCTCACTTTGTGCGTAAGCTTCAGTGACTTAAATGGGCCATGCTAAATTCTATCTGACTTTCTGGACTTTGTTCCCGCTCTTTGGAATCCCGATTTAACCTGCTTTCTTTACATCACATTAGAGAGGCTATTCCTGACCGGGAATTGAACTCAGGACCTTTGAAAGAGCAGGCAATGCTCTTAACCACTGAGCCATCTCTCCAGCCCTATTCCTGACTTCTTAAACTACATTACAGTTCAGTGCAGATAGGCAGCCAGCTTGAGAAAGAATATGGAAACAGCGTGGGCAATGCCAGTTGCTGATGCCGTGAAGTTTGAATTGAAAGAGTGCTATCGTGTCTGGAATATATGAACTGAGAGGGACAATGGATTAGGAGTGACAGTACATTCCTTTAATTCCCTGAAAGTGAGAGGTGAAGACAAGAGGAATGGGAGTTCAAGGCCGGCCTTGTCTACAAAGCAAGTTCGAGGCCAGCATAGGCTATGTGAGACCCTGTCCCAAACATCAACAGCCAAAACCAAACAAAGAAAAAGGCAGAGAATTACCAGGATGAGAGGAGTATGAAACAATATGCTGGTTATGTTCTCAAGTTGAGACAGTTTGACTTGGGGATAGATTGTGGAAGAAAGATATTAATTAAGAATGCCTTGGACAGCTGGGTGGATGTTTTGGCATATACTGAGATGGAAAGGGTTGGTTGCTTTGGCATATCAAGAGTACAGTTTTGACATAGTAACTGTGATAATGCATTTAGTTGTATATATTGAAAGAGCTCTTGAATATGAGGATAAAGCATATTGGTATTAACCAGATACCAAATTGAAACTGTAGTATGGAATGGGGTGTGTGGAGAAAATCATTTATTTATAAGCATCATATTTATTCTGTCATGTCTTAGGTTGTGAGAGTTGAGCTGGAAACCAGTTGTTTATTTTCCATGTACTTCTGAACACCTGCATTGTATTAGACACATAGAGTGTGTTTAGTATGTATTTGGAATGAGTGGACAAGTCAGTCCATGAACACATGGATGTTATCATTGAGAAGCATTGAGAAGAAGGAGGATTGAGTGGTAATAATAACAAAAATTAATGTCTGGGACTTGCTGTGTGCTATTTGTCTAAGCTGCAAAGAAAGGTTATCCTTGTATTCACTGAGTCTGTGGCCTTTGGAAGGAGGTCTGAAGAAACTTAAAGTTTAATATGCAAAATGACAGAGTAGAAATGTGAAGAAAGTGTTTTGAAGACATAATTTAAATTGTTTGTGTTTGTCTAAGGGTTTTGCCAAAGGGGTGACCCCAAAGTGTGGAAATCAGTCATGGATAAGTGATGTGTTGGGGATAGATGCATGACCTCTTCTGTGAGTTGATTTCTGAGCATCTGACGCCTGCCCAGGAAGGCTCCTGTCTTGTGTATTAAACAAATGATCAAGAAGTTAAAGCATAGCGAAGTTCTGACCATGCTTTTTTATTCTTTACTCTTTTTACTTTCCCTTCTGTCTTTCCGTGACGTTTCTTCTGAGCAGTTTGTGCTGTCCTGATTGTACTAAGTGGAGAGTGGAGAGTTTGCATTTTACATAAGGCAGGTCAGTTAAGGGGTGGGCAGACTATACTTGAAGGTTGTGGTGTCTGAGATTGTAACTCAAATTCCAAGGAAAAGGTAAGACTTGAAAGTAAAGAGACATGATGCTTAATAAATATAAAGCAAACTCTAGGACAGAATCCAAAATTACACAGAGAAACCCTGTTCCAAAAACAAGAAAGAAAAAGAAGGAAGGGAAGGGAAGAAAGGAAGGCTTCATGGAAAAGTAAGATTTCAGCCTTGACTTCATTTGTTCATTTATCTTTTCATATGTATATTTGTCTATCTATATAGCAGACATTTAAGTACCACCAGTATGCCAGACAATGCAATTACCTACTCATAAATCTATTGAATCTTTGTGCTTGCTAGGGTTTCTTGTTTGTTTTTGTTTTTTGAGACAGGGTTTCTCTGTGTAACAGCCCTAGTTGTCCTGGGCCTTTCTCTGTAGACAAGGCTGGCCTCAAATTCACGGAGATTCACCTGCCTCTGCCTCCTGAGTGCTGGGATTAAAGGCCTGCACCACCACCACCACCACCTGGCGAGTTTCCATTTTTTAATGGGATTTTATTCGGTTTTAAAAAAAATCAGTAAGAAGTGTTCAGGGTTTTTTTAATTTTTATTTTTAATTATGTGCTGGGTGGAGTGTGTGTGTGGGTGGGTGTGGGTGTGTGTGTGTGTAGTTACCTATGGAGAACAGAAGAGGCCCTCAGATCCCCCAGAATGGGAGTTGGAGGGAATTGTAAGCCACCCAACATGGTAATCGAGTTGGAACCCAGGTCCTCTGAAAGACCAAGTTCTCTTAATTACTGAGCCATTTCTCCACTCCTAGTCCACAATTCTTGACAGGTGTCCAGTCCACTTCAATTTCTGGAGAGATTATGTATCTGTATTCAAATTTCTAAGTGAAATTTAACCTACTAAAATATAAACCACCAGCTCTTAAATCCTCTGAATAACTAGCCTTTGTACTATAGTTTCTTAAAGATTTGGTCTACTTATATCTGGGTATATAGTAATCATTTAAAGGTTTATTTCTTTACATATCAACTTTCCTGAAGATTTTAGAACTGGTTTTTAGTACTTAGCTGTTGACTAACTAATCATAGGCAGCTCACTAAATCTCTTGAGTCCTTGGTTTTCTTTATGAGTTGTCCAAAAACATTTTTACTTTGATTATGAACAAACCATACCGTTTCAGGGGTTTCAGAAAAGAGATGTTTTGGAATCTGTTATTTGTTGTGTTGGTCAAGGATAATAACTAAATTGTGTACTTATATGGTGCCTTTAAAACTCCCAGTTCCCTAACCCTACATCTGCTTTGTTAAGAAACAGCTTTGCATTGAGTGACCTGTCCAAGTGGTTCAGTGGTGTGCATCTGAACTTAATGTTTGTACTGTTTGAATTTTTTGCAGTTAGCATGTAAATACTGGGCTCCTCACATCAAGAAGAAATCACCTTTTGATATAAAAGTAAGTAGTTTTGTTTTACAACATACTTGCACACAGTTGTACTTTTGGTATCTCTTTTTACAGATTAATTCAACAAAAGCTTTCAATACAATTTTTGAAGTTGAAAATACTGTTTTTCATTATCAAACTAATAATTGCTTATGTTAGAAATTTTAGAGTCTTTAGATGTTATGTATAAGAACATAAAATTCATTACCTAGAGATAATTAGTGTTATCACTTTCTTTTATTTCCTTTAATCCTTTCCAGAAATGTGTCCGTGTAATGATTTCCTCACTGTGGATTCTTAGATTATTTTAAATATTTTATTATTACAGATGAGCATGCAACAAATATTTTTGTAAATATATGGAAAAATTTATATGAAGGTTTGGCTGTTCATTAAAAACAGAATCTTTACTTTCCCAATGATTTCAGGTTGCTAGACTGAGGCAAAGGAGTCTTAAGGATGGAGAGAGTGGATGCTGTCTTGTCTAGAGTAGGTGACTAAAGTCAGGACTGTTTAGGGGACTTACAGTGTCATCAAAGCAATTGTCAAAAAAAAATGAGCTACATGCCAGCAAAATGGGGGTTCTTCCTGAAGTGTCTTAAAATGCCAGGCCTGTCTTGAGGTGCATGCTGACACTGCAAAGCACAAACGAGATGACGACTCAGGCCTTCATCTCTGCCTGTGCAGTGAGGGTGATGCTGTAGGTGCTTTGTTAAAGCCACACTTAACATAAAATCGTACTGCATCATTTGAGCTGCAATATTTCATTTGTAAATGTATTTTTGTTTTACTAGTAGTCATATTTTACTCAGGAAGATATTCATGGATACAGAGCACATGATTTAATTTTAATCATTGGCAGAGTAACCTGATCTCCATACATGGTGTTTGCTTATTTTTACTTTTGTGTTAGAATCAGGAGTCCTTAGAGTAATTTTCCATTAGTAACAAATACCATGCTGTTACTTACATTAAGCTTTTCTTGAGATTCACATTCATATTTCAATCATTTTACTTTATGTTAGATAGTTCTAGGTGAAATTATATATGCCCATTCAGAATAGTTTTACTATTTATTTATATCTAAAACTCATAGTTTAATTTTCATTAAAAAAAATGATAGAGAATTCTATCTAGTTCAGACTAGACTTACCCCATCGCCTCTCGTCCTCTGCCCGTAAACATTTGATATATACGCTTTGAGCATTTAAGAAACATCAACAGTAACGCAGCAGTGCCACTGACATCAAAACGCTCTTTACTACCTTTAACATCTGTACTGTGTTTCTATGGTAACTGTTGCTCAAAGTTCACCACATTTCAGAGTTGTAGTAGACATGCATGTCCTGTCTTATTCATGCAACCTTTTATGGTAATCATTATTTGGGGTCCATTTCTCAGATGAAGAAACCGACATTAGATAAGTCAGGCACTTGTGGTAGGGTCACAGCCTCCAACAGTGATGGTTTGCAGCAGTCTTAGAACTCCAGAGCCTGACTTCGGTGTACCTTGGCTCAGCTGACTAGAAATCGTGATGCTTTCATATCATTTGGATAGTAGGATGTAGCAGTTACCATTTGTTTCTGTAATGTCCTCACACTTTCAACTTACTTTCCAGCTGACTTTTGGGAAGCTGTTATATCTTTTAGAGTCTAATGGCATCTAAAATCATTTAAAATTAAGTTTTGAAAACATGACTTTATGAGGTTTGTTTGTCTAGAAATGTTAAAAACACATCCTGTTTAAAGAGTATTTTAGAGCTGTGTATTTATGTGGATGGATTTTATTATTTCTCTACTTTCTGTTACTTTATAGTTGAGAAATAATGTCAGTGCTAAAAAGTCTCTTGTTATTTAAATATTTGATCTTTCTTAAACTAAATTATTTTATAATAAATAATTGAGTCAGTAATTGAAAGCTGTCAATTTAGATTGAAAAGCAAGGTGCTTGATACATTAAACATTTTTATACTTTTGGAACAGGTAATTGAAGAGATATATGAAAAAGAGATTGTCAAGTCAAGGTAGGAATGAGTAATTGTGGTACCTTGGGATTATGTAGACCATATGGAATGTATCTGAGTGTCTGGTTCTGCTCTTAGCTTGCAAAGGATCTTTTTATGTTTTGTACTGCTCGTTGGGGTGTTGATGGCAAGAATGTTTCTGTGCTGGTATTTATGAGTCGTGTGTTACCTCTGTGTCTTCTCGTTCAGGGTCCAACCAGTGAGATTAAACCCCACACAGTTAATTTGGTTTTTGAAGGACCAAGATAGATATATAGATAGATAGACTGACCATAGATTTATTTCAAGTTCACTAATTTTCATACTATTTCTGATAAATCTTCTAAAAAATCTTTTAAAAATTTTAAAACTAAGATGTCAATTCAAAATAATTATTATATACAGTGCATAAAACCAAGGCATAGTTAGTTATTTTTTAATTATTACATAAATGAGTGATTCAGAAGACGTTCTTTCCTGTTCCTGTTCACAGTTTCTTCAGCCTTGATCTTCCCTGTCCTACATCACACAGAAGGGTTTCGACACAGTGTTCACTCATGGGAGGCTTTAAAAGAAACTAACCATGTAGATTGGTCATCTTTCCACATATTTACTTGTAGATATTTATGCCCAGTTAATTTTTTGTTTGTTTTCTGTTTTTGTTTTTTGAGACAGGGTTTCTCTGTAGCTTTGGGACCTGTCTTGGAATTCGCTCTGTAGACCAGGCTGGCCTCGAATTTACAGAGCTCCGCCTCTCAAGTGTTGGGATTAAAGGCGTGCACCACCACCGCCTAGCCCCAGTTATTGTTTTTAAAAGATACTTGTCTAAATGTTGTAATTTTCTAATTGGTTTTTAGATAAAGTCTCGCAGAGCACAAGGCTGGCCTTGATCTTGTGATCCTGCTGTCTTAGCCTCCTAAATGTTGTGCCATGCGTGCTCAAATTTTGTAGAATCTTTTGTTTGCTTTTTTTTTTTTAAATGTGTTTAAGTCTTAAAAGAGTAAATTTCACTAAATAATTTGAAGGCAAAAATAAGGCAGTGTCAAAGTAGGGCAGTGGTTTTAATGTGTCGTTTGTGAGCCTGTTTAGAATTTTTTATGACATAAATTGCAAAATACATTTAAATCTTTAAATGAACAGTATTTTAGACTAGTCCTGAAGACATTACTTTGCTGAGCAGTGTGTCATCTTCAGTATCTAGGGAATGTTCAATGTAATGTAATTTTATTAATGGTTATAATGCACTGCCAAAATAGACTGTTTATAGTCATAGGAACCTTTGAATATCATAGTACTCATAAGTTATTCAGATTTTAATATTCTTATCTAAAAATAGATTCTTCTGAGATCTCAAAACTAAGTCTTAAAAGCCCTTCACCTAGTCACATGGTTAGCATGGCTTATTGCACAATTCATCATTTTTGCTCTTTCCTGCAGTGTCAGTTTGGAAAGCTTCTCTTACTATATTTTTATGCAACTTCTATCTAAAGCAGGAGTCATTACTGCTTGAGCATTTGCTGTGTGCTGGCTTTGCTCTAAGTGTGTTGCATGCAGAGTACATTTACCCCCACCCCAAACTTTGAGGTACTATTCCTGCATATGGTTGAGGAGCTTGCTTAGGTATTGCCTAGTAGTTGAGGCACTGACCTATTTCCTTGGCTCTTATCCAATACTTTATTCTTTAATAGGAATAGCATCCATTTTCTTCTAGGATCTATTAATTTATACCCTTTGGCATTATTCTTAATCCTGCTATGAATCTACCAGGTGGATTTTGTGGTGGAAAAATAAAAGTAACTTAACAAATACTTTATTTTGCCACTTTGTATTTTTCTTTATTTGAAACGTACAAGCTTTTATTTTGAAACGTGACACCAACAGGATATAGTATGCCTTTTAGATTATAATATTTCCACAAAGAAAACTTGAATTTATCAGCACTCTAGAAGACACTGTTTATTTCTTCCTCTAACATCTTAATTCATAAGTGAAAAATAAATGAAAAATAATTGCTATAGTCTTGCTTTTTATTTTTTATATTTTCAACTTTAAATACACAGACTTGGGCCAGCCTGATGCCTCACCAGGTAAAACACTTGCCACATAGACCTGGAGGCTTAAGTTCAATCGCTGGAACCAACTCCATAAAGTTGTCTCCTGACCTCCACATACACTGTATGTGTGCCTACACATACATAGCACATATTCATAAGACAGAGCCCTTTTTAACATTTGAAAATATACTTTTTTCTTTATATAGTCTTCAAATGTGGTTGTGAGGGTGCTGTACAATTCTAAACTCCATGTTTTAGTACAACTACATCCTACTTGTACAGAAAGTACTTCTGTAGCCTTCAGGAAGAGCGCATGGATTCAGGTTGCATTCAGGAAGGATGCATGGTAATAAAGCAATTTCCATGTCGGCCTACCGTTTCTTTATCAGTTGTGTGTGATTGCCAGTGGCATCAATGGACCAATTTGTTATAAACGATTGCCCAACTGTGGATGGATTTATGAAATGTGTGTTATATTTTGAGCACAGTATCATGCTTAATGTATGTTGTCAGTCAATGTTGGTAACTTGGAAAAATATACAAACCCGTCTTGGTATTATATTTGTGATTATTATTTGTAGCTTTTCATATCCCCCAAACTCTTCCTATCTGGTGTCTATTGCCTAGGGTGGTTTTCCTCTCTTATATGTACACCTTTAGTTAAGCTGCCACTCCAGAGTATGTCTCTTAAGGTGTCACATCCACTCTGTAGCCTTCCCGAACTATAGAAGCTAATTCTTTGTCATTGTTCCTCCAGCTTTTTGCCTTTGTACAGTAAAAGCATTCATTTCATCCTTGCTAATGCTTTGTGACAGTATACTTAGTGAGACTGTTAAAGAGATCAGAATACAATAGAATAGGATTTTGGCAGGATAAGGGTCTCCTAGGGAGTTATAAATTTAATCTTCAAATCTGGAAACTGCCACTACAGTTTTCTGGTCTCGGTAAATTATTCCCAGTATTAGAAAATAAGTTAAAAAAATTAGCCATTCTAACGGCCTCTGGAGCAGTACTTTGTTTGTAAAGCTTCATTTATTCATGTAAAGCCAATACTTCTATTATAAAGAAGAGTATAATAAAGAGAGATACCTAGTATTCCCCACAGTGAAGACCCAGAAGTGTGTGGGACACCTGATTTCCGCATTTGGGACACTGGTAGGTATGTCCGTGAGATGAGAGCATTAGTGCTTTTGAAGTTGACCTGTGCACTCTTTTTGGCCTTTGTGATCTGATGTTATAAAATCTGGTGCATCATTTAATTTGATTACAAAAGATTCCAAATGAATGAGGATTGGGATCTCTGAAATATTTGTTTTCTATTTTAAAGTTGGTGCTTTTTTTTATGTTTTTAGGTTTGCCATCAGGAAAATAATGCTGTTGGAATTTAGGTGAGTGAGAAGCCTTTGCACGCAGGGTGGCTGTGAGTAAAGGCTCCCTTTGCAGCAACGAAAGTACTTCTGTAGCCTTCAGGAAGAGCGCATGGATTCAGGTTGCATTTAGCCTGTAGAAGGCAATGGTTTGATCCCCAGTAGCAAATAAAATCTAAATTCATGACTATTTATATTTTTGTGATGGTCTAATTTGATATTTCCATTGTTTTGAGAGATAACCCTGTTATCAGGGTAACTTTTATTTTGAGATGGTCTTCACTAGTTATACATGGTCAGTGGGAATAATGTTTCGAACACTAGAAAATGTAATCTTTTTCCAGATTGCTAAACATTACTCATGTTCAACATGTGCCACACCTCTGACCCATATCCCTAGCACAAGAACAGGGTTGGTTTTTTGGTTTTGGTTTGTTTTTTGTTTTCTTGAGAAAAGCTCTCTCCAAGCTATGGTGCCTTTACTGCCTTTAATCCCAGCACCCTGGAAGCAGAGACTGTGTGGACCTCTGAGTTTAAGACAGCCTGGTCTACAGAGTGAGTTCCTAAACAGTCAAAGCTATACAAAGAAACCATGTCTTAGAGAGAGAGGCAGAGAGACAGAGATAGAGAATCTCTCTATGTAGTTTTGGCTCTCCCGGAACTCACTGTATAGACCAAGCTTACCTAGAACTCAAAATGGCCAGCCTTTGTTCCTGAGTGCTAGGATTAAAAGTTTGTGCCACCGTGCCATGGTTACATACAACTTCTGATTATGCGTGTATAAGAGTGTGTGCTACATCTAGGTTTGGCGAGCATGTGAAAATGAAAACAGAAGTACTATTCAGCATAGAGTGAACATGTCTTAAGCTAAACAGTGCTAAATGTTTTGTATACGCATCACTCATAGTCACTTAGAAATTGAGACATTATCCTCTCTAATTCCTGGAACAAACAGAGGTCACAGGTGTTTTCAAAATGATGGAATTAAGTGATCGGTAGAGGTGGGATATCTGTGTCAGGTGCCAAAGCTCAGAGCACTATCTAACTTATGTTTGGAAAGTCAGAAATACTTAAAGTAATTTACTCATCTGTCCATAGGACTAAAGTAAGAATTTTGGTACTCAGAGGGGAAAATGTCGATTACCTTGGAAACTGAATTATCTTTTTGGTTTTTTTTGTTTTTTGTTTTGTTTTTCAAGACAGGGTTTATCTGTAGTTTTGGAGCCTGTGCTGGAACTAGCTCTTTTAAACCAGGCTGGCCTTGAACTCACAGAGATCTGCCTGCCTCTCCTGAGTGCTGGGATTAAAGGTGTGCACCACCACCACCCAGCGATTTACCTTTTAAATTATGCTTTATGAAGCTTCTTTTTGACTAAGTGTTTTAAGTCATTTTTTTTCTGAGAATCATTTTAGTTTATAGTTAATAATTGTGGAGTGGTTTTACTTTCACTTGTGTGAGCCTTCAGGTTAGGGAGTATTCAGAGTTGGTTGATTTTTATATATCAGTGGATGAGTGGATTCTCTTGTTACCATGACAAAGTACTTGTTGTGCCATTTAAGACAGGAAGGGTTTGGTTTGACTCACAGATGAAGGTATAGTTGTCCACTCTTGGTAGAGGAGGCATGGAGGACCAGCTGTAGTTCTGGTCACACCATTGCCTCCACTGTCAGGAAACGGGAAAATGAGGACTGGTGCTCAGCACACTTTGTACTTTTTCTTTTTTCATTCAGTCCAAGATGTCTACATTCCTCATTTAAATATCTCTGTGAACATTCTCACAGACACACCAAGTGGTATGTCTCCTAGGTGATTCTAAATTTAGTCAAGTTACCAATAAAGATTTGAACATAACCATCCCTTTGACGTCTTCTTGCCTGGGAGTGCAGTCTGTCATTCATGGAGCCCCAGTTTCTAGATGTAAGGTTACAGAAGAAGCACCGGTGCAGAGTACAGGGAACTCTGTGAAGAATGTGCAAGTTGCAATACTAGAAAACTCGAAATAATCCTCTTTTCAGGTGTGTTATGCAGTACAATGCCTGTGATAACTAATGAAATATTCTGTGCATTTTTTTATCTCTTTACAGTCAATATCTTGAAAATTATCTCTGGATGAATTATTCTCCAGAAGTTTCCAGCAAGGCCTATTTAATGTCCATCTGCTGTATGGTGAATGAGAAGTTCAGAGAAAATGTCCCAGCCTGGGAGGTAAACACAAGAGAGTTATTTCATAGCTCTCACTCTGGCCCCACGTAAGCCATTACAGAGTAGCAGAATCTTCCTGATAGCAGGTACCCCTAAGCTTAGGGTGGGAGATCACCCGATAATAAAGTACTAGGAGAGACAGAGAATGGATGTATGACAGGTCCTGTTAGTTTTCTTCTGATTGTAGTACTTGCAGCTGGTTTTTTAGGGCTTAGATAGACAATAAGAACGTAGAGTTCTTTTTCTGTGTTGGGATTGAAATGGAATGACATTTGGAGCTGGCAAAGCGCAAGTTGTATTGGGAACCATAGGAAATGATGTGTAAAAGCTGATGTGTGCTGTACTGTATTTTCAGTTTAGTCTCCTCACCCTCCTTTCTAGCCTGGGGCTTCTTTTGCCGTGTGGAAATTACTAATGAGCTAACGGTTTATTTTACGGCTCAACAGAGTCTTAACTCGGAATGTAAATTTTCTTTTTTAATGAAGAAAAAACATGGTGGTTGTCATCTATTTCGATGAAGTGGCTTCCAAAGTGAGAAATTGTTTAAGATTAAGTTTAGAATTGTTAAGATTAAAGCATGGATATTTCTCTCAAGTGTATCTCAGGGCTCATTTGAGCTCAGGTTAACTATGGCTCCTGAGATTTGCCAGAAAAAAACCCAGTTTCACCATTTTGAGCCAAGTTAGAAACAAGCTTTATTTAAATATTAAATACTGACCAAGATGGACTTTAGTCAGGACCATTCACTGGAACTTTCAGCTGAATGGCCCCTAGACACATGTTGCAGAACTACTTAATGACAAACTTATACAGCCACCATACTTTCCCATAAGTCTTTTGCTGTTATTTTCTAAGAACTACAACTCCCAGAATCCCAGAAAGTTACTTGGTTCTTGGGCAGGTAGGGTTTACAGGTTAACCTAGGGTGTTAGAAAATTGCTTCAAATGATTATAGAAAGGAAGAGAGAATTTTTTTAAGCCAGATAGTAATTTCGCCAATTGGTAAAATATAGAGACCACTTTAGTGATTATAGTTTGAAATAAAGGAATAACAGGGCAGGAATTCCTCCGTTTTGGACAAAGATGCATTCTAAGATCCTAGTAGATATCACTAACCTCAGATGACAGTATCTATAAACACATATGCACACACACTTTCCTATGGAGTAGCATATAGATATATATATATTTATATATATGCACTCATATCTCTCTCCCTCTCTCTCTCTACACACACACACACACACATGCACACACATACACACACACACACTTTCCTATGGAGTAGCATATAAATAGATATGTATATATATGCACTCATCTCTCTCTCTACACACACACATGCACACACACACATTTCTATGGAGTAGCATATAAATAGATATGTATATATATGCACTCATCTCTCTCTCTACACACACACATGCACACACACACACACACATTTCTGTGGAGTAGCATATAAATAGATATGTATATATATGCACTCATCTCTCTCTCTCCACACATACACATGCACACACACATATACACATACTTTTCTATGAAGTAGCATATAAATATATATATATGTGCACATATATCTTTTTCTATATATACATAGATATACACACACATTCTTTCTCTATACACACACACTTTCCTATGGAGTAATTAGAATAAAGTTCCATCTATAAATTGGGCAGTGTAAGAGATCAACAGTGACTGATAAAATAGAATTATTCTATACTAGTCTTAAATTGTCAGGATCACTTTTTTTGTGCTGTGTAGTGATTATTACAGAAAATGAGGGTTAAATGAAATCAGTCTGCTCACTGAGAAGGCGGAGTGTCTAGTGGGTAAATAGCTTATGTAGGCTGAGTGCCAGGGTGTGGTCAGGCCAGGCCACATGGAGCACTGGTTCATCATATTCCTTAGGACAGTGTATTGTTGAAAACAAATGAACTGTTTCTTTCTAGAATTTTCCCTTTAATAATTTTAGACTGTAGATGGTACAGGTAACTAAAATCACAGAAAAACAATATGGATAAAATGCTACTATCATAGATTCAGAAGACATACAAGATTTAAAAATAATAAACTGATTGGGTTTGATAATTGAAATAGTATTAAGGAAGTGTATTAATTTTCAGTAACTTACCAAACTTAGGCAACTGAAAATAGGTGATGGTACCATTTACTGTAAAGGAATAGAGGAACTGAAGAAGCTGTGGAAGCTTTTTTAGTTTAAGTATTAGAGTTTAAATTACCTTTTTGATCTGGTAGTAAAACAGATAAATGTAAGGATTGGGTGGTAAGGAGACCAGAACTGAAGATGTACCTTTTTTAAAACAAACAAACAAACAAACAAAACCTTTATTTTATGTGCAGTGGTGTGAAGGTGTCAGATTCCCTGGAACTGGAATTACACACAGGTGTGAGCTGCCATGTGGGTGCTGGGAATTGAAGCCAGGTTCTCTGGAAGAGCAGTCAGTGCTCTTAACCACTGAGCCTTCTCTCCAGCCCCCTGAAGATCTATCTTTAGAATCATGAGCATAGGATAATGTGAGTTGGGGAAGAACAATGGACCAAAACTTTAGGTACAAACTTCTGTTAAAGTAACAGGAAGTTAACTACAATAACAAGCAGCTCAGGAGCTAGGGTGTAGTTCATTGGTAGAGCACTTTCTTAGCATGCAAAGTCCTAGAAGGAGAAAGAAACAGGATAAGAGTCATTTGGGCTGAACTGCCATTACTATCATGGGAAATGTTGGTAGAGGTTGGTTTAGAGAAGTAAACAGAAACAACTAGAGTAGCCATACCTCTCTTTCACTTACGTGTGGCAATAAGTAGCAGGGCCTTGAACATATTTATGTTATTTGCATTCTAGGTGTCAAGAACTGGTATAGAGCAGGAGAAACAGATTTAATTACAGCATGAAAACTATAGGTTTTGTCAAAGATGTAGTTGTTTTGTTCAAACTAAAGGAATGAAAATATTCCAAAATCTTACTAAGAGAATAAACCTTTAAGAACATAAGAACAAGTGAGAGAACTGAAGCCATTATTCTCATAACCCTGTCAAAAAAATTCTATTTGACTTACTATCATATGCATTACTTCTCTTATCACATATACAATAATCATGTAATGCTTTAATTTTGTTTGTTTTTGTTCTTTTGTTTTTTGAGACAGGGTTTCTCTGTAGCTTTGGAGCCTGTCCTGGAACTAGCTCTTGTAGACCAGGCTGGCTTCAAACTCACAAAGATGTAGTATGAGGGCTGGCTTGTTGGGGTTTCTGTCCCACCCAGTACCCCAACAAGCCAGCAAGTCCCAAGGAAAAATCACGCACAAGACTCCATAAGGTTATAAACTGATTGGCTCATTAGGTCAGGCTACTTATTAGCTCTTATAACTTATGTTACCCCATTATTCTTATCTACATTAGCCACATGGGCTCATTACCTTTCTCAGTGTGACAGCTTACATGTTGCTTCTTCCGTGGTCTGCACAGGAATGGCAGAGGAACCTCTCTGCTTCCCAGAATTCTCCCAGTCTCTTTGCTCCACCCCTACTTCCTGTCTGGCTTTCCCGCCTATACTGCCTGCCTGGCCAATCAGCGTTTTATTAAAATATGATTGACAGAATACAGATAATTCTCCCGCACCACAAAGATCTGCCTGCCTCTGCCTCCCAAGTGCTGGGATTAAAGGCGTGTGTCACCACTGCACAGCTGGTTTAATTTTGTTAATACATTCCTAAAACCCCCACCAGAATTATTTGTCAGTTTTTTGCGACAGGATTTCTCTGTGTACCTCTGACTGTTCTGGAACTCACTCTCTAGACCAGGCTGACCTGAAGCTCAGAGACCCACTTGCCTCTGCCTTCCAAGTGCTAGGATTAAAGGTGTGCACCACCCCACCCCCCACCCCTGATCAAAGTGAACTTTTATTCTTTCAGACTTTTAAGAAGAAGCCAGACCACTTCCCGTTCTTTTTTAAGTGCATCTTGAAAGCAGCATTGGCTGAGACTGATGGCGAGTTCTCTCTCCATGAACAGACCGTCCTCCTGCTCTTCCTGGATCATTGCTTCAATAGCTTGGTAAATTTACTTTCCATTCAATTCTGCAATTTCCTTATTCTTCTAGACTGAGTTTAGATGACACCTTACTCGGATCATAACCTTTATTATGCTTGTTTCTGTTTAAAGACATCCTACTTAATATATTATTTCGATTATCTATAAGCTCTTCATCATCATCAATGTTATTAAATGCAATTTATCTAACACACATATTTTCTATGTAAGACACGTGGCAGGGCTGGTCAGTGGTGGCACACGCCTTAATCCTAGCACTCGGGAGTCAGAAGCAGGCAGATCTCTGTAAGTTCGAGGCTGGTCTACAAGAGCTAGTTACAGGACAGGCTCCAAAGCTACAGAGAAACCCTGTCTCGGAAAACAAAAAGAAGGGGTGGGGGAAGACACATGGAAAGATGGCTGCATGGTTAAGAGCCTTTGGTGTTCTTCCAGAGGACCTGCATTCTCTTCCCATTGCTACATGTAGGGCTACTTATAATTAATTGTCTGTAACTCCAGGGGATTTAGGGCCTCTTCTGGCATTCTCACGTGTGCGCGCGCACACACACACACACACACAAATAATAAATCTAGAAGAAGATAGGACAGTGTATTGAATATATTATACCTATGAGCTTCAGATAGTACTTGTTTTGGGGATCCATATTAAAAGGGTGAAATCACGAACAAGATACATAATAAAAATTTAACACTACATCTCAGAAAGGACACTTGCTAGTGTATAATAGCTGGAACTGAAGCAGAGAGGTGTCACAGCCTCGGGGAGACAGGTACCTGGGGAAACTTAAACTTCCTGCTGCTTTGTGCTCTTTGTGATTAGTGCAGGAAGTATTAATCTGGGGGTTTCAAATACATTTTTGTTTATAAATGAATTTTATATGAAATCTGCAAATAGTGCAAACTGCCATTTTAAATATTGAATTTTTTTAGAGATTGAATTTGTGTATGTGTGTGTGCCATGTGTATGTGGGTACCAACCGAGGCCAGAAAAGGATGCCAGATATCCTGGAGCTGAGTTACACACTGTTGTGATCCTCTCAAGATGCCTGCTGGGAGCCAAACCCTGGTCCTCTCTAAAAGCAATTGCTCTTAACCATCTCTAGTCCCTTGTTGAACTTCTAAGGAGTAAAATATCACCAGTTTTAAAGTATTGATGACATGTTTTTCTTTCAGGACTTTAAAAGAAAATAAACTATATATAAGAACTTAGGTGAAAATACTGGAATATATATAAACTTGTTTTCTTCATGCTTTGAACAGGAAGTAGACTTGATAAGGAGTCAAGTACAGCAGCTTATCTCCCTCCCTATGTGGATGGGCTTGCAGCCTGTAAGTACCTATTCCAGAATGCTCTCTGTGTGTCTGTTACGTGTCATGTGATTTCAGACTGAGTGGCTTCAATATGAGCACAAAAAGTGTCAGCTAAAATCTACTTTCTTTAGGATTTTATTGTATATTAACTTATTGTAAATGTAGCTTTTACCATTTTTAAGCAATGGTGCATGCATCCTAATGTATGCTCCACTTAATTTTAATATTGTAAAGTGAAATGAGGGGCCATTTATTGAACTTGAAGAGAAAGTGGATAATTTAGTAAAGTGTGTGATTGTTATCCTTATGTATGTATTTGGACGAGGCTAAATGTAAACTTGGATTTTATTTATTTCCAGGCTTAGGATGTGTGTACAGCTATGGAAGGTCTGGATCATGTTTAATATTAACTTTCTCTGCCTTTCCATTAACTTTTTATTGAATGATGTTTATGTAATAGATTAACATATCTTCTGTATCAACAAAGCTACCAGGTTTAAGTATAAAGCTTTATGCAAAATTCTATTTCCTGATTGAGTTTCTGTACACACCCAGATATGCAGACCATATCATCTGTACCAGTTGACTGAGACAGATAAAAATAATACTAAGTAAAAAAGTGATAAATAGTACCAGTTGGTGGGGTGAGATACATTTAACCAAAACTAATTTGACAAGTAGTAAGTACCACAAGAGAAAGTGTGCTGATGTGGGTGCTTTTTGTCTCTTGTTTGATGAGATGGGATCTTGAATAGCCTAGGCTGACCTGGACCTTGCATTTTTTTATCAATGTTGAGCATATTGGTCCACACCTTGTTCAACCCTCTACTACTTATTTCCATTTGGCAGGGCCTGTCCTCTGCCCTGACCCCAGCATTGGGGGCTGAACCCAAAGATTTGTCATGCTAAGCAAAGCATATATCACCAAGATACATATCCAGTCTTGACAGTTATTTGTGTGTTCATTGTTGGAGACTTAGATTTTATTTCAGTGATAATACTTATAAGCATTTGTGCTTATATTTTTCAGCCTTAAATTCTTAATTTTAGAAATAAATTACTGAATTTATAATAAGAATTATTAAAGGTAGTTTCTTCTATCTTATTTTATTAAAATACAGAATTGAATAATAATTGAATACAATTCATTCCTTAGTTTTCACACTTCATCTTATTATTTTCAGGCGATCCCATATCATCATATATTAAGAGAGTAGCTAATGGTTAATCTAAGTATCATCATAAATATTAGTATTACTGATTGTTGTATATCATATTTCTCTTTTAGGCACGATTGGAATTAGAATTAAAAAAGACACCAAAGCTAAGAAAATTCTGGAACTTGATTAAAAAGAATGATGAAAAGATGGACCCAGAAGCAAGAGAGCAGTATGTGGGCAAAGCTTTCTTCTCCATTAGGCGTTGGGTCACAACACTATCTAATCTATTGCTTGCTTCTTCCTATAATGCTATTATAAATTGTTAATAAATGCTTTCACTTAGATTATTATGAGTACTTTACAGAGATCTGCAGTGTGTACATGTGTGTACTCAGAGGCCAGAGACTGATACTAGGTATTTTTCTCTATTGCTCTTTGCCTCAATTTTTTAAATTTTTCTTTTCTTTTTTTAAAGATTTATTAATTTATGTAAACAGTGTTGTGCCTGCGTGTATACCTGCAGGCCAGAAGAGGGCACCAGATCTCATTACAGATGATTGTGAGCTACCATGTGGTTGCTGGGAATTGAACTCAGGATCTCTGGAAGAGCATTCAGTGCTCTTAACCTCTGAGCCATCTCTCCAGCCCTGCCTCGTTTTTTTGAGTAAAGTCTGTCACTGAATGTACAGCCACCTCCCTCTATCCTCGTGTCTCTACCTCTCAACACTGGTATTACAGATGCACAGCCTCATGCCAGGCTTTTTTCCATGGGTGCTAGGAACCCAAGCTCAGGTCTTCAAGCTTGTTGTAAAAGTACAACTTTACTCATTGATCCATCTCCCCCTTCCTAAGTAGACTGTGATCACTCCCCTTACTTTTGCATTTCTGGTAGGAGCATTTGCAACTATCTAATACCTGATGTGTTTGTTAGTTGATGGTCAATTCAGAAAGGAGTAGAAATTTGATTTTTAGACTAATGTTTAATTAGTAATTAAACATTGTAATATTCTCACTGTATTTGATACTGTAAACATATTAAGATACAAAGTTGTTCCTGTCAGTTTAGCTACATTAGTTTTTGTTTGTTTGGTTAGTTTTGTTTTTGTTATTTTTTGACAGTTTCACTGTGTATCTCACTCTGGCTAGCCTGAAACTCACTATGTAGACCAAGCTGGCCTTGAATTCACAGAAATTCTACTTCGGCTTCCTGAGTACAGAGATTATGGCATATACCACAATGCCTGGTTAAATGTGAGATTTTTAAAAGTGGTGTGTGTGTGTGTGTGTGTGTGTGTGTGTGTGTGTGTGTGTGTGTTGCCTGCATCTGTGTAAGTGCAGCACATGCATTCATTGCTATTGGAGGCCAGAAGAGTGCATCAGATCTTTAACTGGAGTTACAAGTGGTTGTGAACTATCATGTAGGTGCCAGGAACTAACCCCAGTTCAGCTGGAAGAGCAGCAAGTGTTCCTAACAGCTAAGCCGTCTCTGCAGCCCCTAAACGTTAGACTTTTAAGACAGAATAGATGCAATTTTGAATCATTCTATGAATTTAAATGAAAGCTTAAAGTAACTGGAGGAGGTGCTTAGTAGGCAAGTCAGGCCAGTAATGAGGCTGTTCCTTTCTTCCTGTGTGTTTACTATGTGCCCAATATCAGAGAGACAGAACATTTAGACAGCTCACTGTTTAAATTTGCTTTTTAATAACTCAGAAATAATTGGGTTACTGTCTGATTTTTAGGGCATACCAAGAAAGAAGGTTTCTTTCCCAGCTTATCCAGAAGTTTATTTCCGTGCTGAAGTCCATCCCACTCTCTGGTAACTGGCCGCCTTTATCCAGCTCACTGTACCTTAGTGTGTAGTTGCCCTCCTGGAGTTTACTCACTGCTGCTCTAAACGCTGCTCCTGGAGTGATTTAACATGGAATGGCAAATGTGTGTCATTTCCATTTCCTGTGTATTGCCAGCCTGAGCATTGGGATTACCTTAGAGGGTTATTGAGGCACCAGCATGGCTATTGAAATGGTCATTTAGTTAGTAAACATTTTGCCTACCAGGTCCAAGTTCTCTGCAGGATGCTGGGGACAATAGTGAATAAGGTGTTTATAGCCCTCACTTGCTGTTTTATAGTACAGTGCTGAATAGAGTTTTCAGGTGATAACATGTCACTGGGGTGGTAAGCGTTTCTGAGATAATAAACTACAAAATGAGATGGCTCAAGCCTGTCTTTAAACATATTTCTTTAATATTTTTAAGTTAGCGTACAATGTAATGGGTCTCATCATGGAATTTCATATATACTTTATTCTCATTCATTGCCCTTCCTCGCTGCCCTCCCGCATTCCTCCTGTCCCTCCCTATCTTGCTGATCTATCTCCTTCCCGTAAAATATCTTCCCTTCAGACTTCATGCTGCGTGCCAAATTGGTAGGTGCAGCACTGGAGAAGGGTTTGTGTGCATATAATACATGCAAACATAGAGACTAGGCTACCAAGTGCACTATGGGAAAGGGTTTTACTGATGCACCTCTGTCTGCAGAGCAGAGCTTATGCACTAAGCTTTGTATTCTAATTTTAACCTGACCTTTGTCAATTTTTTCAAGTTATACAGAAGGAGAGTACAGAATTTATTTTTGTTTGGTTTTCATTTTTAGTTTTAGAACAACAAAAAAGTTCTTGGACAGCAACCAAGTACTAGTTTGAAAGCATTTAATTTAAAGATAGCTCTTAAATTCTTTCATTTATTGATCATAGAACCTTATACGTTCTAAGTTATTTGTGAGTTTTGACTGGTAAGTTTATTGGTTACTTTGAAGTTTTTTGTTGTTTGTTTTTTGGGGAGTTCTTTTTTGTTTGTTTGTTTTTTGGTTAGGTCTTGCTGTATAGAACATAATGGCCTGAAGCTCACTGTCCTCCAGGCGAGTCCTGAGCCTGTGCTCCTCTTGCTATGTTATCCAGAGTGCTAAGATTGTGTGAGCTGATCTACCTGGCTTTATTCGTAAGAGCCCTGTGGCCAAGGATGAAGTCAAAAAGCCAGGATCTAGTGTCCCTCTTCATCAGCTTGCTTTACCTTGTCCTCAGTTTATTACATGGAAAATAACTATCCAGGATAGACATTTAATGTCTCTTTCAGATATTAAAATCCATTGATTTGGCATCTGGGCAATAGGTAGGTACTAACTGGAGAAGAAATTCTGGGGAGAAAACTGCCATTAGCATTTTCATACAGTAGGTGGAAACTAATATACTTAACCTTCCATTTTCCTGCATATGGCAGATGAATAAATGCATTTTTAAGTGTTTATGGCACAACACCCATAAATACCGATCCAGAACTTACATCCAGAAAGTGTTTTATTTCCCAAGGATGTTATTATTTAAAAATGAATTTTTCAAAAACAATAGTACATTATGTTCATGAATATCATCAATTAGTACTATGAGTTTTAAAATTTTTTTAGTTCTTTATGTGTACATTGGCATTCTCTTTTTTCTTTTTTTTATTTTTTTTAAAAGAAAACAAACCATCTTTTTTCATTATGCATACCAATCCAAGTTTCCACTTCCTCCACTCACTCCTCCCTCCCTCAAATCCACTCCACAGAGAGGGTAAACACATTGCTTTGGGGAGGGTCCAAGGCCCTCTCTACCTGAGCAAGGTATCCATCCAAAGAGAATAGGTTTCCAAAAAGCCAGTACATGCAGTAGGGATAAATCCTGGTGCCACTGCCAGTGGCCCCTCAGTCTGCCCCAGCCATGCAACTGTCAGCCACATTCAGAGGGACTAGTTTGGTTCTATGCTTGTTCCTACCCTGTCCAGCTGGAGTTGGTGAGCTCCCATTAGCTCAGGTAGCCTGTTTCAGTGAGTGTACCCATCATGGACCTGATCTCTTGGCTCATATTCTCACTCCTCCCACTCTTCAACTGGACTTTAGGAGCTCAGTCCAGTGTTCTGATGCAGGTCTCTGCCTCTGTTTCCATCATTTGCTAGATGAAGGTTCTATGATGATATTTAAGATATTCATCAGTCTGACTATAGGGCAAAGCCAGTTTGGGCTCCCTCTCCTCTACTGCTTACGATCTTAACTGGGGTCATCCTTGTGGATTCCTGGGAATTTCTCTAATGTCAGGTTTCTTGATAGCCCCATGATGGCTCCCTCAATCAAGATACCTGTTTCCTTTCTCTCATCTCTGTCCTTACACCATCTCGTCTATCCTGTTCCCTCAAGTTCTCCTCCTCCCCTTATTCCCCTTCCACCCTCCCTTCTCCCCCTAGTTCCATGCTCCCAATTTTGTCAGGCGATCTTGTCTATTTTGACTTTCCAAGTAGATCTATATGTGTTTTTCTTAAGGTTCACCAAAAACAGCCTACTGAATGTCATTGACATTTTTATGTCAAAGTTAATGCTCTTTCTAAAGCAATATAATCCCCTTTTAAGATTATGAAAAGGCATACATGAACAGTGAAAATTCTTTTTCTTTGCTTTATATATTTGCCACTTCAAAGTTAGCTATATATATTATAAGTGTGTATGTATATATTATGTGTATATTTTATGATGTATATTATGTGTGTATATACTATATTGTATGGTGTGTCTATGTTTATTCATGAGAATTCTTATGAATTTGATATATGATACTGAGGAAAGTGGAACAAACCAGATATAAAACTGTCTTCTATTAAAAAGAAAACTACCTTTGATTTGGTTTTTAAAAACATTATAGTAATTAAGACCGGAGAGAGGGCTCATGAGTCAGAGCACTTGCTGCTCTTGGCAAAGGACTTAGGTGTAGCTCCCAGCTTGTATGTGACAGATCACCGTATATAACTCTAGTTCTAGATGTTCTGATGTCTTCTGTCCTCTGCAGGCCATGGTGCACGCACATACATGTAGGCACTCATACACATAAAATTAATTTAAAGCTATAAATAATTTACACATCATATTATTACAATACACTTCAGACCCAATCTAAATTTCTTCATTTTCTCATATTAGTAGAATTAAATAATGATGGCCTGCCTTTGAAAAAAAATACGTGAGATTCTTTTTCTGAATCATAATTGAGTTGCATACAGTAAGACAAATGAGTTTGTTTAAATTATTTATTAGCTGCCAGTTTTAAGAAATAGCACACAAATGGCTTGGTAAAATTCTAACATGTTTCTCTCATGTTTAGAGCCTGTCACTATGGACAAAGTTCATTACTGTGAAAGATTCATCGAACTTATGATTGATCTAGAGGTAAGAAATATATATAGCAATTTGCTATATATTCTTTCGCAGTCGAAGATCAAGCTACAGGTACATCTGAAATACCTGAAATGGCCCTTGGTCTGTTCCTATTTCAAGGCTTCATGTAGACAAGGAAGTCTCAGGGTTTGATTCCTTGAAGTTCTGTGTTAACTGTTCTATTGGCATAGGTTGCTTTGTCTTTTAAAATTAAGATTTTTACAGATTTCATATTGTTAAGCATGGGATTCTTGTGGAAAGTTCAGATATAAAGTTGACATAATTCAGAATAATTCATTTCCTTTTCTTCTCTAATGTAGGAAATTGAAATAAAATCTGTCCCCTGGTTTGAAATGAGTGTTAAAACTATTAGACTTACAATCATTCTTGAGGATTTTATCATCTGCTAACTCCACCAGTGACTAATGTATATTCTCTCACTGTGTCAGATCAGAGTAACTTTGTCTCTTCAGGGATTGTCTTCGTAACTGGTTGTAAACTCCATCTCAGTTTCTCACCACTGCCTCTCTTGTTGTCATAAGGGAGGCAGGAGCAGGAGCTGGAAAAGAGCTTTGCTTTTACAGTTCTCTGCAGTACATACTAGAAGTTCACGTAGATCTTGCTTAAAAGCTTGTAGACAAGATAGATGACCTGTTAAAGTCTTCCTGTGTCCGCTCTTATTTTTATCTTCTGAGTTGTGCCCTCATCGTTTTTAGAAGGAAAAGCATTGACACTGAGGGTTTTGTTGTTGTTGTTGTTTTTGGTTTTAGTTTTGTTTTACAGCATGGATGAGGCCCCTTGTTTTGTATACCAGGTGTCTTTGGACATGCAGGAGGGTATTTTGTGATGTCCACTTGATGTGAAATAGCAGTAGATGTTATCTCTACCCGCAGAGAATACAGGCAAAGTGAATGCCGTGGTGTTTATCTTTTCCAGGCTCTGCTCCCCACGAGGCGCTGGTTTAATACCATCCTGGATGACTCTCACCTGTTGGTTCACTGTTACCTTTCCAGTCTTGTTCACAGAGAAGGGGATGGCCATCTCTTTTCCCAGGTGAGTTCCAGTGGATCTGACACTTTGAATGTTGTGATCTCTTAAGTTGATCTTTGCTTTACTATGCAGCTGGAAATACCAGGGCATGAGCCAAAGCAGAATTCTAGAATATTGACTTGAATGTTGTATACATACTTGAATGCACCTATACAACTCTAGTAATTATCTAACTTGTGTTAACTCTGCATTCTTTTATTATTGAACTAAATTATGGCTTTGGAAATGTAGTCTCATGTGTTCATCTATTTTAATTTTATGTGAAAAGCCACTGTGGGTAAAAAGTATTAACTGCAGGTACATGGTTGCTCTTGCCTATGACAACAGTGACAGGCAGTTGATAACACAGAAAAGTCCTGCACCTAGTCTGGTTCATTGAGTAGGAAGGTAAAGGCATTTCAGCTTATTGCTTTGGGTAGGAAAGCAATGTGTTGGTACTTTGAATTTCCTATCATGTCAAACATCTACCAAATTTGTAATTATGTTTTTCTGGTGAGAGTAAATTTAAGATACGGGTTCTGTGTGTATTGCATACTCTTTATCTCTTATCTTACTAGGCACTTCTATTTCTTTTTCATTCAACAAAAATTTTGGTTAATAATTTACCGTATAAACTCTTAGTAATTAACTATAATGTGTCACAGGTTAGGACTAAAAATAGTAAAAGGTTAAGTGAATGCAGCCTAAATGTTCTTTGGATGTGCTTCCATGTGCAGAAAGCAAGGCCTCTTCATCATGAGCTAAGCTGAAGAGGTGTGATGGCCGTGGAGACTCATGGGAGGCATGGGTGATACACTGGTTTGGTTTGTTTTACTGTAGTGGTGATAAACACTGTTGAAAAGCAGCTTGGAGTGGAAAGTATCTGTTTGCCTTAAACTTCTGAGTCACAGCCCATCCTTAAAAGCAGGGCAACAGCGTAAGCAGGGAACCAAAGCAGAACTATGGGGGCATGCTACTTGGCGGCTTGCTTTTTGGCTCATGGTTAAGTAGCTTTCTTAAACAACGCAGACCCATCTGCCTAGAGATGGTGTCGCCCACAGTTGTCCGGGCCCTCCCACATCTATTATCAGTTAAGGCAGTCCCTCACAGACCTTGCCACAGGATGATCTAATATGCAAAATTTCTCTGTTTTATTGGGATTACAGTTGAATTTCTCACTATGTATATGAAGTCGGCTTAACAATTTAGTCATAAAACATATTTTATTTTCACATAAATTAAATATGTTTGGATATGTTCTCAAGTATTTGTTGTGTAGTGCTGCCTTCTGAACTTTTCAACCCCTGAAAAACATAATTTTTATTATTTTTAATAAATAATTTATTACTTTGAATGAATCCTTCCAGCTTTTAGACATGCTGAAGTTCTATACTGGCTTTGAAATTAACGACCAGACTGGAAATGCTCTGACGGAGAATGAGATGACCACAATTCACTATGACAGAATTACATCTCTTCAGGTAAATAAAATGCAGTATACCTTTTCTTATGCTTCTTCCTGTTTGTCATTCTATAACTTAGGTTTTATAATATGCAAATAAAAATAGTATTGATATTTTCATCCTCATTTTCTCATTTTTGATGAATTTATGAAATAAATGACTTTCATAGTCTATCTGAAACCTGTAAATCAATCTCTGTGCTGATATTTGATACCCTACAAACTGAGTCAGCCTGTGTAGAGGTCAGTAGGTCCTTATATTCACAGATAAGCACTGGGGAAACCAGGAATGTCAGACACAGGGGCATCTCTTCAATGTCCTAGAGAAAGCTGAGAGTAGGTGGTGCTGTTAACAGCCTGGTGACCTTTGCTATCTGTAGAGTCAGACCTCGCCCAAGTCCTCTAGAATGGTTATTCCAGACTCTCCCTCTCAAGACCTGTTCTTTAGTTCCCAGTTACTATTGCATACTTTATGGCCTGCTGACCTCCATGCTAGCCTTGTCAGAGATCACACCAGATCCTAGGCCCTTAAGCTGTAGAACTCATCTTCACAGTCACATGTACTTTGCAGAGTTCTGTGTAGTCACGTATCAAGCTTTATTGTGCACCTGGAATTGGAATAACTATTGTCTGGAAACTTTTTTCCAAATTCTACTGTATTTATGTATGCTTACAATAAACCTCCTGGGATTAGACTCTCTACAAGTGTGATCCAAACTGACTAAGTCAGGTTGAACCAAGTTTTCATTCTTGTCTCTTCGAGATTCGTTTCCCTGCCTGTCATGATGATTGCAGGGGGACACACACACTTGCACCTATAACAAGGCGAATTATATCTGGGCGGTGATGACACACACCTTTAATCCCAACACTCAGGAGGCAGAGGCAGCCAGATCTCTGTGAGTTCGAGGCTAACCTGGTCTTCAAGAGCTAGTTCTTGGATAGCTAGGGCTGTTCCACAGAGAAACCCTGTCCCGAAAAACCATAAAATAAATAAATAGATAGATAGATAGATAGATAGATAGATAGATAGATAGATAGATAGATAGATAGATGTAAAAAACAGCAAGATAATTATACATATTTTTATTTTTAGGTATTTTCATATATCTTATTTATACACTTATCCTTTGTAAATATTTTTACAGTAAATACATGTCATAGGAGTGAAATTTACCAGTATAGCTCAAATAGGTCAGTCCCAAAAGTCCCTTTGTTTTCTGTCACTCTATTTATTCATTTATTCACCGATTATTATTTCTGAGAAATAGTCCTGTTATGTAGTCCGGTCTGGACTTTGGATCCTCTTGCCTTAGCCTCCGAGTGCTGGGATTGCAGACACACTAGTACACAGTCACCTGTCGGGCTGCTCTGGTGAGTCAGCCATCTACAGCAACTTAAAGAAGGAAGGGACAGCTCATCAGGACAGGGAAGGTACGGTGTCAGGAGGGTGAGGCAGTAATCACACTGCGTCCGCAGCGAGAAAGCAGAGTTGAAGGCTGATCCTCCCCATCCCCCCCTTTTTGTATTGGTTTAGGTTTTGAAGATAGGGTTTCTCAGTAGCTTTGGAGCCTGTCCTGGAACTAGCTTTTGTAGACCAGGCTGGCTTCGAATTCACAGAGATCTGTCTGTCTGCCTCTGCCTCCCGAGTGCTGGGATTAAAGGTGTGCGCCACCACTGCCTGGCTCATTTTCTCCTTTTTATGCAATCCAGGACCCCAGCCCATGGGATGGTGCTGCACAGGTGTGGTGGTCTCCCCACCTCTGTTAAAGTAATCTGGACAGTCTCTCATAGACACGTCCAGAAATTATTTCCCTGGTCACCCTGGTCATTGCAAACTCCAATAAGTTGACATTCTAGATTAATCCTCACACCTGGCTTGTCAGTTTAGAGAGTGTCTCTGAAGAATAACAGTGCCGTGCTTAATTCACACTCTCTTTCATAGTCAGCCCTAATCTCTCACCAGGTATGGTCCTTGCCCAAATGCCGGGTGGGTGACATGGAGCACTAAGGTGCCACATCTTTTAGGAAGAAGAGTGGGCTCAGGCATCTTTTTCCGCCTTCTGCAGAGCAATGGTGCTTTTGTTCTCTTTCCTCTGCCCTTAAAGTGACCACAGCCGCTGTGTAAATGGCTTTTTTTTTTTTAGCATAGGCAGGTATGCTTATTGGCCCCAAGGAACTTGATTGCTTCAGTATTGACAGAAGCTCCAGCCTTATTATTGCTGTGTTCTTCTTCGAACTGGCTCTTGCTTTTCTTAGTGTAGGCCCCTTACTCTCAGGCTTCGTTTTAGGGTCACTTTGCAGTTGTCTGTAGCAATTTCATGGCAAGCCTACCTCTACCTTTGGTGACCTTCTGTGCCATCCACTCTGATACAAGGACTTCTAGTTCTATTCTATAACACAAAGGCTTGATATAAGAGCAAGACGGTTACTTCAGTCTGTCAGATCCTCACAGTGTGGCTGCCTTGTCCTTTACTCCAGATTGGTCTGGATGCCCCTTGCCAGGTTATGTTCCCAGAGATCAGTCAGTCTGAAGCAGGTTATATTTTCCACTTCTCCCTTGGGTTAATCTCCAGTACAGTATCCCTAGGGCTTGTATTTAGTAGTGTTTGGCTAGTTCTTGGTCATAAAGTATTAGAGTTCACTGCAAAGGAAGCTAACATGCATGTCATTTTCATGTCGGCTATGTTGGGGCTCACAGAAAGATGGGGTGTCACTCTGGTGGAGTGCTTCCTTGGCATGCACAAGGCCTTTGGGTTCGCTCCCTGCAGTGGTGGAGAGGGAGCACAAACCACAGACACTGTTGCTTTCCTGCCAGAACAATTGATACTTTCCCTGTTGTATAACACACTTCCAGTTTAATGAGGCAGGGATCACACAGAAGATACACATAAGAAGTGGTGAGTACTTATTCATTTATTTACTTACCGAAATCACAAATCAAATAAATTTAATAGATATCTCCATAGTATTTATAAACACTAAAGTCACACATTTGTTTTGGCAGTTCATGGAACATTTTTCCAAAATATTTCACATACTAAGACAAAACGAAAGCCTCAACAAATACAAGAGAATGAAATAACGCATGTATTTTATCTAACCATAACGGGATAAAGCTAGATATCAACAGCAAGAGAAATGAAAGCACGCAAACCCATGGAGGCTGAACAGCCTCCTGTCCCCACAAGGCCTAGGAATCCCAGGTGGTTGTGTTGATGCACAGGTGTTGACTGTTGACGGTTGGCTTTTCTAGAGAGCTGCTTTTGCGCACTTCCCCGAACTCTATGACTTCTCCCTTTCCAATGTGGCAGAAGTAGATGCCCGGGATTCCTTGGTCAAGTTCTTTGGGCCTCTCAGGTAAGACGACAGGAAAAGAACAGCATTCTTTCTTAGTACATTGCTGTTGAGATTTTCTTTTCCTTGTTGCTTTTATTCCTTTTCTACTGCCTTAGGCTGTGTGGTGGCCCCTTGTTAACCTCACAACTGTTGCTTACTTCTAACCCTAGGAAAGAGTCACTTAAACATAACTAACCATCTTTGCCTTGGGAAGGGGTGAAAATATTTTTAATAACTTAGGCCATTGTTCTTTGAGCAGGGCATTAAGCTGGCTAGCTATAAACAGAATATAACTAGCCATAAACAGAAAATAACAGAAACCAGTAAAGTTTCATGTTTGATATTAACGGTATGACATAGGAAAATTTTGTGGTTTTAAGATATGTAACATCAATAATACTATCTAGTACATATCCACTACTGTATTCTTTGGAAGATAATAGTTAGTAGCTTATTTACTTCTTACTTCCTGTGTATTTAAAACAGTCAGGGATCTTCTAGGTATTACAGGCACGCTAGTAGTGCTCCCCATTGTACTCCTTGCTTGCTTTGCTGTTGAATATCAGTACATTACATCGCCAATGTAAAAAGCTAGACCATTTATTTGACCTGGAAAATAAAATTGAAAATAAATTAGCAGTTTAAAGGGCTTTGGAATGAAAAAGAGAGGCTTGATATAAAAGACATAAGAAAAAAATTTGGGTTGATAAAAGAAAAATACTGTTAATATAAGACAAATTAAGGATAATTTATCTTTTTTCAGGTAAAAAAATTGCATGTAAAATACATACTTTGAATTTTGTCACATACTTCTTTAAAATGTCTCTCTAGGAGTCCAGTGTTGGTAACTTTTTCAGTAGAAATATTTTCTGTGTCATCAAGGTCACTCTTAAGTGTAACTTTCGATAGTCCTTGTGGGGGCAATGCGGCTGCACAATATCCAAGAGCTAGCTGGGCTCTGGCCCAAGCAAAAAGTGTGTCCTTGCAGAATCCTTCAGTGGATTTCAGGTCCCCAGAAAATACTTCAGAAGTTTTAACCCTTGTCTAGTTTTTGTCATTGTTTGTTTTTGTTTGTTTGTCTGTTTTGATGCCTATGGCCTGGGGTTATGTTTACTTTTTGAGATAAGAGTAGGAAAACCCGGCCAGGATGGTGGTGTGCACACCTTTAATCCCTCGGGTGGCAGAGGCAGGTGGATCTCTGTAAATTTGAGACCATCCTGGTCTATAAGAGCTAGTTTCAGAATAGGCTCTGAAGCTACAGAGAAACCCTTCAGAAAACCAAATCAAATAAATAAATAAATAACAAAACTGTTTTCAAAGTAAATTAATATGAATATTCTCCATTCTGCAGTTCAAACACACTCCACCAGGTGGCATCATACCTCTGCCTCTTGCCAACGCTTCCTAAAAATGAAGACACAACTTTTGAAAAAGAATTTCTTCTAGAATTGCTGGTAAATATTAATGTTCTCGGTATTTCTACCATGGCTTACTGCCTTTTTGAATCCTTCATAAGATATAAACAGTATTGGTGTCTGCATTCAGATTCAGTAATTTACTTTGACCTCAACTTACTTGAATTATTTATCTATCTTATCTATCTACCTACCTACCTACCTACCTATCTACCTATTTTGGTCAGACTTGTTTTTCATTTCTTTAATTTCTTTAACCGCATCTTTCATGCCTTTAAGCTCCCTTATGACAGAAATTCATTTATATCACAGATCAGCTTCTGTGTTACTGAACTGATATTCTGGGAGTGCAGAGATCATGGTTAGACACAGGGCTTGTTTATGACCATGGTCATGTGGTTATTGAAAAGGTGATTATTCAGACGTAATGTATTCAAATATTAGGTAATATTGATAATATAAACTTAATAATTTAGAAATATAGTGAATTATCCCTAAGTAACTGAAGAATTACAAGCACTTTTCAGTTAGTTTTGGTGATGCGGGGCTTTAATTTTTAAACTGATATTTTTTCTAGTTTTGTGTTGCTTTATAGAAACATAGTTTTTGTTGGAGCAGGGACTAATATGCTATCGTTGCTGGGTTTTTTTTTTTTGAGTTTATATTGTTTTACTTCATAAATGTACTACAATTCCACGGTAGTTAAAGGAGTGAAGAACTTATCTACTTGGTCTTCCCCTGTTACTTAGAATTCTGCACTTACTCTCTTCTAAAGTTTTCATATACATATAGGTAGATAGATAGATAGATAGATAGATAGATAGATAGATAGATAGATACATACATAGATAGATAGATAGATAGATAGATAGATAGATAGATAGATAGATAGATAGATGGATGACTTAATTATCTGAGTAATAGTGGAGTACATTTTATTGCTTTAATTTAGACATTTTGTAGGTCAAAATTCAAGTCAAGCATGTAGCTCAATGATAGAGTGTGTGTACAATATTTTCAATGCTATTTATGCATTGGTGTCCAGTACCAAAGGAGCAAAGATTCAAGTAATTCCAAGATTAAAAAAAAAATTAATGTCGTTTTCATTTCACCTTCTTTGGGAATTTAGTTCACTGTGCAGTGTAAGGAGACCTTCTCCCTTCAGTACAACATTTTCTGGAACAAATGACTATTTAACAGTGTTGCAGCTACTGACTCTTTAAGTTGTTGACAGTTTTCACCTTTATAGATACTGCTGCAGTGTGTGTGTGTGTGTGTGTGTGTGTGTGTGTGTGCGTGTGCCCATATGTAGACATTTAATCAGAGCCAGAAACTGGTAACCTGATGTGTGTATTTATCTACATTGAAAAAGAGGCTGCCTGGTTATCCTCCAAAATGTGTAGATTGCCACTAACAGTCTAATGAGCGTGTCCACTTCCTTCTCACCAGCCTTGATCTGACCAGTTTTCTTATTTTTTTTCTAGGGTGGCGAGGGGAGGATTTAAAATGGTTGTTTTAGGTTTTGTTTTGTTTGTGTTTTTTTCTTTACTATTTTAAGATTGATTGGCTTTTCATCTATTTCAGACATTTTTGTCCAAGTAATAAATAAATAAATATGCATGTACTACGCATGTTGAACCATACTAGATGTACCACTGTGATTTATTTTCCAAGCGTATATTTTTAATACATGAGGTAGAACATAACCCTCCACTGTTGGAAAGATGAACTGGGGAGTAGAGACCAGAAACTATTTGTTAACAGGTGTTTAAAGCTTAGTGACAGGTGTTTGAGTGCCTTTTGGGGACAAAGCCTTGGGGAGCATTGTAAATTAGTTCTAGTATGGAAAATACTTTTTATCCTGCATGTTTACTCTGTGAAGTGTGTCTTAGATTGCTGTCTTTGCTGTCCTCCTCCGAGTCACTCATCACTGTCTATGACTGCAAATGCTTCCCAAGCATTCCCTGAGCTCTTTTCCGACCGTGTAAAATCTCTTCTGTGTCAGGCTGTTGATACCAATACTAAAAGTTTTTATGAACAAAAGAAATACAGACCCTTCCCAGGGACCTTTCTCATAGAAAAACCAGTGTCTTTTTGGCATTGTTAATTAGAAAACAGGCGTGTTTGTGTGTGAGGTGCACAACTATGGTATTAAGAATATGTAGAGATCATTACTGAAGGGGAAGTGCAGCTTACTCTATCATTCTACAATGAGAAGATTCAGACTAGGGGATTTATAAAATTTCTCAGATTATGTGAGATTCTTAGTAGAAACATGAAGATTAAATCTAGGATTCAGAATTTTTGTTTGGGATGTTTGTTTGGTTTTTACATAGATGCTGTAGTTCTGAAACTCTTGGCATGTACCATGGAATTTGATACAATTTACAGTATCCCATTTCATTTTCATAAATCCCTGATAGACTGTGATGCTTCATTTGTTTTACTAAGAAAAAACTAAGATTAAGAAGCTTATAGTAACTTCCTTATAAATGAAGGAGCTGGGATTGGCACTAGTACATTTGATTAATGCCTCCTTATTCTGTGACTTATGAGGGAAAACAGGAAGAAAAAAAATGAAGTCTCATTGAAGTACCTCAGTGACTGAAAGGCAGGAATTTCTCAACCCATGCATACAGCAGGCCGTCCTGGTTGTTCTATGTAAACCATAGTATCGCTCATGTTCTGCACAAACGTGTTCCTTCCTGCAGGTGTCTCGCCATGAACGCCGTATCTCTCAGATTCAGCAACTGAATCAGATGCCTTTGTATCCAACCGAGAAAATTATATGGGATGAAAACATTGTCCCAACTGAGTACTATTCTGGGGAAGGTAGGTAAAAGAACGCAGGTGAAGGGTACAGAGCGTCAGATGTGATGTGAACTTAATTTCTTCTTTTATGCCTGAAATGAATGCCAAACTCCTGTACATAGGCTACTTTTCTGGGTTCTGAAGTTAATATTAGAAGCTAGAAAGAATGAGAATTTTGAATGCTTAGGATAAAGATTTGTATTAAATGTAACTATACCCTAAGATATGTTGCCCTATATAAAATACGGTTATTAAACCACAAGGCTGTTTTTAAGGAGACCTAAGAATGCAGAGAGTACAGCTCTCATTGTGTTGCTGTTAATAGACTTGCCTTTCAATAGCTCTGTTAGAGCGTTCTTAAAGGTCTTTGTGAAGGCGTGTAATGAATACATAAAAATAAAATACATAACAGCATAAAATACATAACAGCAGTTGGTAACAAATGTTTGGGGTTCTTAATTTTTACTTTTGTTCTTAATATTTTGAGCCAAGGTATCATACTGTGCCAACTAACCTGAAATTTGCCTTAGGCTGATTTTGAACTTCTGTCTCCTTAATCTCCCAAGTGTATGTACTACCTATTGAGCCTGTAGTTTTGTTTCAAAACTACCTGTTAATACACTGAAGCAGAGAATTTGGCCCAATTGTACCAGTGGTATTATACTAGTGATGACTCTAAAGTAGTCACAATTCTTCCAATGACTGCTGTTCCAAAGATTTCCTGAAATTTCAGAAATCTACCCTTAGAAAGTGTGTGCAATTGGAAATAATTATATTAAACAACATAAACCAGAGCCAGGTGGTGGTGCACACCTTTAATCTCAGCACTCAGGGAGGCAGAGACAAGTGGATCTCTCAGTTCAAGGTGAGTGAGTTCCAGAATAGCCAGAGCTACACAGAGAAATCCTTTCTCGAATCCCCACCCCACCTCACCCCCCCCCCCAAAAAAAACATAAGCCACAGTCAGAAAGACAAGCATGGCTGATTCTGGTTCTTTCCTATATAGAGAACATAGAAATTAAGTTATATGTAGGGTGTGTGTGTGTGTGTGTGTGTGTAGGACAAGACACTAGAGCAGGGATCATGAGACAGGATGAAGAGATACTAAGGAAAGTGGGAAGTAGAATAATGGAATCTGTAAGGAGTCTTTCTCTGTCCCACCAGCCAGCTTTCAAATAATGACATGGAGACTATTAATTATGAAATCCCAGCTTAGTCTTGTTCCTGTCTAGCTCGTAACTTAAATTAATCCATTCATATTAATCTACATTTTATCATGTGGCATTGTCTTTCTTCCATATTGCACCTCCTGTTTCCTCCCTGTGTCTCCTGGTGTCTCTTGTGTGCCTAGATTTTCCTCCTCTTTCTTTTTCTCACTGGAAATCCTACCATACTTCCTGCCTAGCTGTTGGCCATTCAGCTTTTTATTATACCAATCACAGCAGTACATATTCACACAGTATACAAGTATCCCACAACATTTCCCCCTTTTTGTCTAAATAAAAAAGGAAAGTTAACAACTTTGAAGTTGCTCTGGATGCAAAATTTTGGGGAAATTAACAGGCTTTCTTAGAAGCTGGATCACCTGCGATGCTTGTCTTATTTTGGTGTCTGGTTCTTTTTTTCTGAAAACATAGAAACTTTTAAAGGTAACATATATATCTGTATTCACAAAAGTGTGGAATGTTTGGTGTATACAAGTCAGCTAAAGATGGCTTTTTGTTTTATGTTGAGCAGATAAAAGGCATCTGTCAACTTTTTAAGTCCACTTGAATTATATAACCAAACTGTAACATAAATTTCCATCTATCCATCTGAAGGGATGGTATGTGTAAGTCATGAGGGCTCTATCACCAAGATTTATCATGTCTTACCCAGTCTCAAGGCTCTTCCCATGTCAAGTGATCAGCTTCTACATTACCTGTTTTGTGGTCTTTCTTGACTTTTTTCCCTTGTATCTGTAGCCAAGATCCTCAGGAGGTCTCCCCTGGTCAAATATGATCTTGATTAACTTTGAAAGACTTCATAGCTTTTCATTTCCTGTGGAAACAAAAGCAGAGCCCCTCCCCCAATGTAACATATTGTCTAACTTTCAGTTTGAAGCTAAGACATCCCTAAAGTGTATAGGCTGGTTTACTTTAGCAGTCCATTCCACAATTCAGTGTCTCAGCAACTGTCGTTCTGTTCATTAACATTCAAAAAATTCACAGTCAACAGAACAACATAAAGGATCCAGATGCCCTGTGTATTTCTCATCTTTATGTGGCTGTGTGTGTGTATGTGTGTGTGTATTACTTTACTCTCTCTTCAAAGGCTTTATTATTTTTAAACTATTTTTTTCTATGACTGTCTATATCCATTTTCTTTCTTCAGCTTCTAAGCATGTTTAAACATACTGTACTTTTTTACAGGTTTTTTTTGTGTGTGTCTGGACCTGGCTTTACTAAGTGTCTGTAGCATTCTATGACCACATGAGACAAATCTTAAGCTGCCATGTCACCTGCCACATGGCTCAGCTTAGCACATGGCACTGCACATTGCTCTGGGGGCTAACTCCAACCCATAGGCAGAAGTGGAGAGCCGTGTCTCTATGCACTACAACCAGCCTGAGAGACTGGGACTAGGAATCCTCATCTGGTTTCATGTTTGTGTGTTGGGAACTTTTTAAGCTTTCTCAGGTCCTATTTGGAAATACATGCCCCCACACTGGACACCATATGTAACAGGCCAGCTCCCAAACAATGACATGGAGACTTACTAATTATGAAAGTTCAGCCTATAGCTTAGGCTTGTTCCTAACTAGCTCTTATAACTTAAATTAACCCTTTTATATTAATCTATGTTCCATCCTGTGGTGTTACCTCTCCTGTTTCCTCTCTGTGTCTCCTGGCGTCTCTTACACACCTAGATTCTCCTTTCTTTCTCCAGGAATCCCGCCTATACCTCCTGGCTACCTACTGGCTGTTGTGCTTTTTATTACATCAATCACAGCAATGCACCTTCACACAGTATACAAATAAAATAGGAATCTATGTAATAATAAAGTAGAGGCTGGGCTAATTAGGGAAGAACTGCTAGGGAGACAGAGGGAGAAGATCAGATGAAAGCAAGGTGTCACATATATAGACACGATGCTATAAGGAACCTATTCCCTTTTGTGTAGCCATTTTTAATTCAATGGAGGTTACAAAGTGTTAACAGGTTTTTGTTTTGTTTTAAATGAAAATGAGACACCTTTCCTTCAACCTGTGCCTGAGAGAGAGATGCTGAGTCAGATTTCAAGTCAGTATCTACTAATAAAAATGATATGAGTATTTTACACATCATTTCTTTCAGTTCTTTTATTACTGTTATACTTTAGATGATGATTACAAAAACGTGATTTGCCCGTTAAATGTACTGTGGCTTTAAGGATTACTTTGATAATGCTGTGGATCTCTAAATAAGGATAAGACTTCATTCACTGACAGAAGAGAAGGGATGGAATAGCACATAGACAGCGCCTTGACCCTTAAAGTCTACCCAAAGGAATGCTTGGAGTTCTCTTTAGGCAAAGTGACATCATCATAATTAAGTTTGCATAGTAATGATGCAAGGAGAGCAGGAGAATTCTGGGGAGGAGGAAGTTGATTCCTCCCACTCCTGCCCAGATCACCGAAGCAGCAGGATGTGAGCTGCCCCACTGAAAAAGGTACTGAGCCACAGGGCTAACATAGATCAGAAAAATGGGTTAATCAAGATGTGAGAGTTAGCCAGTAAGAAGCCTGACCTAATGGGCCAATCAGCTTTATAACTTATAGAAATCTCTGTGTGGTTTATTTTCTCTGGGGCCTGCCGGCTGGGGGAACCAAGCAGGACAGAAAACACAAACAAGCAGGGCCCCTTCATGTTACATAGTAATCTGTCACTTGTGAGTTTATGCTAATGTTATACACTTAAGGATTTGGATGGCATGAAGGGAAAGGACCTTTTAAGTTCCTGGCGCCTGTACTAGTGTTCAGTGTCTCAGTGAACATTTAGGAAGCACAGTTTGCGTGTGGAATGCTGATGTAGATTACTTTTATGAATGGTACCTGTGCCGTCAGTTTTCAGAAGGCAGCCTGTAGTCTAGCCTTAGTGTCTGCGCAGATGGAAGTGTGAGGATGTGCTGGTGTGGTTTTGTATTTAGATCAGATGGCTGATTCAAAGAATAATGCCATCACCAATGATATTTTCTTTTTCAGGCTGTCTGGCTCTCCCCAAATTGAATTTGCAGTTTCTAACTCTACATGACTACCTCCTGAGGAACTTTAATCTCTTCCGCTTGGAATCAACTTACGAGATTAGACAAGACATCGAAGACAGTGTCAGCAGAATGAAGCCGTGGTCAGTAAATTGATGCCATTTATAATGAAGACATGTGTCTACAATAAAATGATACACCGTGCTAAGAAAGTCAGTGTGTTCAGTAATATGAAGATACCCGTCAAAGATACTCACGAATTGAGAATTTTTAAAATGTGAATTTACTTCTGAGGTGTTAAAATGTGAACTATGTGTCTAAGTACCTGGGGGTGTGGCTGGAGAACTGGGGAGAAGGGAGGAGAGGTCATTTTAGGCAGGGAGGGGGAGAAATGTAGACAAGATTCGCTTAGGTGGTGGTAGCAGGGTAAAGAGGGGAGGGTGTGTGCTGGCTAGCAGTCCTGTGTAGGGCAGAGACACTCTGTTAGTCTTGGGTGGAGTTTGCAGGAAAGGAGATCTCCTCTTCCACAGTTGCTCCCTTGACTGTAGTGGAAAGTGTGAGTCAGTGCCCAAAGGAACTGTCTAGGACCTTGGGTGTTTCAGAACATTGGAACTAACTTGTCAGGGTTCACCTACAGGTCTATTTACATGGGGATTTCTTCTGTTTCTCTCTATCTTTGGCTTTATCTGGAGAGTTTCTTTAAGAAAAGTCTTTTATTCCAGCTGTGGTAGACAATGTTGCATTATGAGATTGGTGATGGTTAGTTTTGGAATTTTACCCTAGAGATTTTGGGTATTCTTTCACTGTTTATAGTCAGTAATTATAACTCACTATATTAAAAGTATGTATTTGCTTATTAATAAAATTGAGTCATGAAGCAAAGCTTCATTACCTTTCAGGCACAGTAGGTACACATATGCAGTGTTGCTGACTTTGTATGGAAAGCTTAATGCTTGCTGGAGTGTGAACCTCCTTAGGTATCTTCCAGCCTTCTCCCTTTTCCTCACCATAGAAAGCGGCCACAGGCACTGTGATTATGATCTATTTTTTCACATCCATATTTTATTTTATACACAGTTCTAGTTTTTTAATTATTATGTGAGAAGTAATTCTGGATAAGACTATAAAACCTAACACAAGTATTTTTGACTTAATAATCAGTTGAGTCAGTAAGTAGGCTAGGATTATGAAATTTGTATGTCCCCTGGCTGTTCATCCCTGCCCACAGCTTTGCTGAAATTATTGCCCATTGTTCGGACCCTGTGGGGGCACTTGATGCAGAAATTCCTTTACAATTTATGGTTACCTTGCATTTATATGCCTAGATTCAGAGCCTAATTTTGGCCATTTTGCAAAATAGGAATTTATTAACTAGCACTTAAGTAAATAGAATTTACTTGTACATTTAATTTAAATATCAAACATACACACAAAGAAAGCAAACAATTACTCATGGTTTTTATTCTCTAATAATAGAGGATCTTTTAAAATTACTCATCTTTTGATATAAGAAAGAAAATGTTGCTTTTGGAGTTAGTTTGTTCACATTTGAAATAATGAATCGTTCTAAAGTTTTGCTTCTGGTGCACATGAAGAAAATGCTACAGGGGCTGGTCACACCGTGAGGGTGGAGGAAGGGAACCCAGGCACTATTGCACAGTACACGCTTTAGGTCACGTTTTCATGTGGACAGCAGTAAAGGGTGATGTGCTTCCAAGTGGCAGAACTCTGTCCTTTTTATACTTCAAGTTTCAGTTCTGTAAGAAATAAGACTGAAGGGCCGGAATTAGTGGTTGCCTGGGGTGCACAGAAACTAACTGCTATTGGACCAAAGGATTCAGGAGCGATACAAATGTTCTAAAGTTGCATTGTGATGGTAGATACACATTGTGTACATTTACTAAAACTCTTGGGTTGTACATTTACAGTAAATGAGTTCCATGAGGCAGTGTTAACTGTTGTGGGGTAAAAAGTGTGGAGACTCTTTTATTTTTTTAAGCACACTGCCATGCCTTCGAGAGCGGTCCCAGTGCTGACCATTGCACAACTTTTATTCTTAGTTTTCTCTGATGTTATAAAGTTGCATAGTAAAAATTAAATGAAGTTGTATAGGTTTTAGTTACAGCACACAATCTTCATAGTAGATGTAATTTAATGTCATTTTTGTAATTAATGTTAAATGTAAGTTTTAAAGTGCTGCCTTAGTTTATGTTCCAAACGCACCATCTAATGTAAAGTTAGTTCTTAATGCACTTTAAAGTAACGTAGATAGGAATGAGTATTTGGGGATTGCTGCTGGTTGTTAGCAATTAACTCAACTTCCCTTCTGATCTTTTTTAAGTGAGTAGATAGATACTTCTAAGTGATTTAAAGTAGTATATCCCAATGAAGATTCTTCCATGTTTTTAAGTTTTTAAATAATAGTTTCCTGGAGGTGAGGGGGAGGGGCCGGAGGAGGGATGGGAGGAAGAACTGTGGTTGGTATGTAAAAATGAAATTTAAATATATATATATTAGGCATTGATTAAGAATGAAAGAACAAAAGATAAAATGTTAATAGTTGAAATTGTTTGAAGAGAAGAAAGGATCAAATAAACCTAAGTAGAACTGTCCTTTAGAAACGAAGGAGACACCAGACGAGCAAAAGCCTTAGGAGATTCCAGTAGGGAGAAAGACAGAGAGCTGAAGCAGTTTCTGTCCAGAACAGTGAAACTAGAGGCATTGCATTTCCTGATTTCAAATATATTACAAAACTACTGTGATCAAAAGAGTGCACAGTAGACCTAAAAAGGGGTGGGGGCATATCCCAGTTGTGACCCACGCCTTTAAGCCCAGCCCTTGGGAGACAGAGGCAGAAATGGATCTTGAGTTCAAGACCATCCTGGTCTATAGATTGAGTTCCAGAGCAACCAGAGCTGTTACACAGGGAAACCCTGTCTCAAAAAAAAATAAAAGAAAACAAACAAACAACAACAACAAAAAATATAGGGTCATATACAAATAGATAGCAGTGGAAAGCCCAGGAATAAAACTATGCATGTATGACACTTGTGCTGAGAATATACAATCAAGCAGGAAGAGTATCTTCAGTAGAGGAAAACTAGATCTGCATGCAGAACCCAAAAGAAATCAGATCATTGCCTCATTAACATGATCTCAAACAGATTAAGCTTAACTCTTGAGACCACGAAATATCTGGAAGAAAACATAACATTGCTCTTAACATTTTTACTTTTGCTTTTGTTTTTTGTCTTGGTTTATAACACCAAAAACAGAAGAAGCAAAACAAAGATATAGCAGTAGTGAGTAGAAAAGCATTAAAGTAACAAGTCTCTGTCCAAAAAAAAAGGAAAATGAGAAGGAAATCTATGACGTGTGAAAAAATACTTGCAACTCATATCTAATTAAGGATTTACATCAGAAGTATAAGGAACATAGGCAACTCAACACACACATAAAAAATTTAAGTTGAAAAAATGGCTGACATCCTAAATGGATGATTGTAATAAAGATATAAAGGCAGTCAACATCTATAAACAGGCAATGCTCCGGCTTGTACTCTGCAGGAAATAGACTTCTAGACACTCATCCTTGTCAAGAAGGAAGATAGCTATTGACAAGATTATTAAGAAAATGAAAGCTTATGCAATGTTCTTGGAACTTTAGTGGTACAGCCATTATAGAATACTGTATGGACATTCCCCAGTAATAGAAAATAAAATCACTGTCTTGAAGAAATACTTGGTCTTCATGTGCTTAGCAGCACTGCTGTCAACAGCAGGGGAAACAGTCTGTGTCTGTGTAGAGATGAAAGTAAAGAAAGTGTGTGGCTGTGTACAGAATATAGAATACTGTTCATTCTTTAAGAATAAAGAGCCCCTACCCTGGGTAACCAGTGCTAGCTAGCACTTAACCTTGAGCTAAGCCTGTATTCCCCCAAGGTTTACTTGTATAAAGTTGTAAGGTTCCTGTTTGTGTAATCATCCACTGCTTTGGCTTTTTCAGGCAGTCTGAGTATGGTGGTGTCGTATTTGGTGGTTGGGCACGCATGGCTCAGCCTATTGTGGCTTTTACTGTCGTTGAGGTTGCCAAACCCAACATTGGTGAAAACTGGCCGACCCGAGTTCGTGCAGATGTCACCATCAATCTGAATGTCAGAGATCACATCAAGGATGAATGGGAAGGTAATTTGGTACTTGAAGAAGTGACGGCTACCTTTTACCTCTTTCCTTTCTAGTTTCTCGTTTAGAACAGTGACTTGCGGTCTTCATAAAGCTGTGACCCTTGAGTAGTTCCTCATGTTGTACTGACCCCCAACCATAAAATTACTTTGTTACTACTTCATAGCTGTAGTTTTTCTACTGTTATGAATTGTCATGTAAATATCTGATATGCAGGAGATCTGATATGTGACCCCCAAAGGGGTCATGGCCCACATGTTGAGAACCCCTGATTTAGAAGCATTGCAGACTATTACTAAATGTTGTCCTTTTAAAATTTTGTTCAGCTTTTCTCTTAAAATTTATTATAAAGTACTCTAGTTATCTTTATAATTAGTAAAAAATACTAAGGATAATATAGGAGTATTTTAAGTATGTAAATGTTTAAATAACAAAATCGTAACTGTCAAAGTGTTCTAAAGATTGCAGTTTGCAAATCAAACTGAGAGGAAATTATAAATTTAGTATAATGTTTTCTGGATTTTTAGAGTCAATATAGAAGCTTTATTGTGCCCTAAAGGAGACTCAAATATAACTCACACATACTTGTAGCGTAAGAAGAGAAAGTAATACTTGAAAAGATGAAAGCAGAGTAGAAGAGAGATGCGTACACCTCATGAAGAATGCAGGTCGGAGGAGGAATCTGCTGAGGAGACATGGAGTGAGGATCCTAAGGAAACTGTTTTACCAGAAGAAGAAAGATGGATAAAGACTCAGTGAAACTAGGTTTACTTGAGGTTGAGTGATAATTCACAAGAAAGTAAACCACTTATGTTACTACCAGTTAATTTTTTTAAAACTATATAAAGTTTTGGCAATGGGAGTTGTGTACCATAATTAGCTTTTGGGGAAGCTATGTTCAAAAATACTAAGTGAAAAAATGTTAAAGCTTTGCTAACATCTGTGTAAGAAGTGGCCCCTGAACCACCAGGCAGTGGGCACTTTTGTATCGTGCTGCCCCCTCCCTGCCTGCCCAACCCCAGCTGTCTGAGGCTCCCACTTGCTGCGCTGTGGTAAGAAATAGCAGCCAGTAGGTTTAATCTCCTGCTACCTTCTTGAGATGCCAGAAGGAAAGGGATAGTGCCATGATGGATCAGTTTCCAGAAACTGTAGCTCCCAGTACAGCATATGTTAGCCTCATAAAGGGATTCTGTAGGAATCTAGCAATGCAGTTGGTCAAATGTTTGACAAATGGCTGCTTTACTGTATCATTTGTGACAGATTGTTTTGGGTCCTGTATCTTTCTGTGAGTTCCAATCTGTTCCATTATGTATCTAGAACATTGTGCACCTTTATGATTACTGTACCTTGAGAATTCATGAGTTGCTGGACAGGATCTTGCCGTTATTACACACTGAAACTTAAGGCGCTAAGTATCTAACACTATTTTACACATTGGGCAATAAAATAAGTGACTTATTGGCACTCTCAGAAATAGCAATGGTTGTGTATTGGTGGACAAGGCAAGGTGCTGTGGAGTATTTAGGGATGCGTGAACTACACTCTGGCACGTAGTGGGAAGAGCAGTGCCCTTCTGTAAGGCTGGGCCCACATTCAGCCCTCATATTAATCCAACATGCGAGCAGAAAATGAGGGGAGGATTGTCTTGAATATTGTCTTACATACAGAATAGCTTTGAAATGGTTCCACAAAAAATTAGAACTCCCTTCCCTCAAGATTTGAAGCTTGGAGCCTTATCTTCATTATTACCCCATATAGAAACTGCATATTGGGTTTTGCTTCTAAAAACACAGTTAGGATGGTTACAAATGCTTAAGAAGAAAGGCAAGCTCATGGTAGTACAGACCTTTTAAGTGTAAATTTAAGGTGTCTCCTGCTGTAATGTTCTGATTTTGGAGGGATACTCAGTCAGCCATCACTGTTCATGTCAGAAAGTGACTCCTACTTTGATTGGGGCTTCCCGGGGCCTCTTCTTTGTCTCTAAAACCTAGATGTTTGAGTTGTACAGACTCGAGGTTATGTAACAGCGTAACTCAGCAGAACTCTGTTCCTTGTAGTTCTCATTGCCTCTTCGATCTCTTTGTATCTATTTGCCCTTACAGATTTGAGTTATTTTCAGCTTTGCTTACACCCAAACTCTACAAAAAGAAGCCATGATGCTTCCAATCCTATTAGCCATAAATTCACATTGATGTCTTAATCTAGTTGTATATCTTTTTCCCAAGATTATAAGTAGACTGACTATGTACATTTTCATTTTTGTCATTCAATGGCTAAAAATAATAGGTCTGAAAAGAAACAAAGATGAAGTGATGTGGCATTCCATGTTGTGAGCTGTAACACTTGGATGCCCCTTTTCTTCCCATGTTAGTGTTATTGGTGGAACTGGGAAGCCAGTAGAAGCCCTGGACTTTGACCCCAATCTCTCCTCTATTGACATTCACTTAGAAAGATTCTGAAACTGTGTGTTGAGCCATCTTCTGTGTGTGATATCTGTGGATAAAAGCACTTCTGTGCTTGGATGCATTATTCTTGAATTAACCTGCTTTAGGACAGTGCACTTAGGCTGTTTGGAATGACAAGGATGGATAGCTAAAACTGATGGTAGAAATTTGATGACCGTGATACAGATGAATTATATTCCAGCCATATTTTTGGTTACTTAATAAGAATTAAAAATAAGGATGATGATGAACATCCAATTTTGGATCTGTAACATGACTTGGAAGTCTTACTCAGTAATTAATTCATGACACAGAAGTTTCTAATTTTAACATAAAAAGATCTTCCTTTTAATTACTGCTATGAAATATTTAATATTAACAACTGTAGGAAACACATAATCATGTTATAATCCAAAATGCCTTATTGGTCACTCTTTTATTTTTAATGTTTTTTTCTCTCCTTCAAAAAGGTTAAGAATTTGCCAATGAAAGATCAGAAACAATGTAATTCTAATATGCCAAAATGCCTTTGTGTTCCACTAGGTCTCCGCAAACACGACGTATGCTTTTTAATCACTGTGCGTCCCACAAAGCCCTATGGTACTAAGTTTGACAGGAGGAGACCTTTTATTGAGCAGGTTGGCTTGGTATACGTCAGAGGCTGTGAAATCCAGGGCATGCTGGATGACAAAGGGCGAGTCATCGAAGATGGTATAGTGATCTATTGCATTCGAGAGAATGTGTGTCTAGAGTGATACATTTCTGTGCTGTCTTTCTTAGTAAACTTTTAGTTCCTTTATGTAGTAAACACAAAAGATTGTATGTAAAGTGCCTATTTCACAGTTGTAGAATAGGTAATGGGTGATGGGGCTATTGCCTAGCAGGTGCTGTGTATTCCCTAGGTTCAGTCCCCAGTGTGGGGGGAAAAAAGGCAAACAAAAACCTGTGTTAAATGTATTGAATTTTCCATTGTGCTTTATAAATGTGCACACATAGTATGTGCAACTAAGTTGCCTTTTTAAGTTTCTATATTAGATAATGGAAAGTATACGGTTTTTAATATTTCTAAGTAGGCCAGGCATGACAGCACACAATTGTAATCCCTCTGACCTCTGCACAACACGAGTTGTAAGAAATGATAAAAAAAAATTAGAAAAAGAGGAATATGCTTTTAATTTTGAATCTAAATTGTCTAAGTAGAGGGCAGTTTATTTGTGGGGGGATACTGGAGATAAGTTTAATGGCTTATCATTTCTATAAGAGAAATACTTTTAACTTTCTTTGATAGTTAGTTGAAAATACATATTTCATTTAACAAAGTCTTTAACAATATCTAGGACCTGAACCCAGACCCAATCTTAGAGGCGAGTCAAGGACATTTCGAGTGTTTTTGGATCCCAACCAGTATCAACAGGATATGACCAATACTATACAAAATGGAGCCGAAGATGTGTATGACACTTTCAATGTCATAATGAGGAGGAAACCGAAGGAGAATAACTTTAAGGTAAGTTTGATTTTGTACCTAAATGCCCTTATATCCTAATACTGAAATCCTAAAATAGAAACACATGCATACTGGGTAAGGGAGTTTAAAGACAACATTAACTCTTTAATTTTGTCATCATTCTTAAATTCATAGCATATTGATTAGATGTGACATTTAAGGAAATCCATTTGCTAAATCTGTTTTGGCTTTAAAGAAATTGGAAATTTATAAATAAATTCAGGTTTTGTCCTGAAAGTCAGTTCCTTTCTTGCTGTTTTACATTAGGTGCTGAGTTTAGGCCCAGAATGAGGAAGACTGTTCATTCATTTAGTGGATCTTCTTAAGTAGGTGTACTCCCAGATGTCCTTAGAATACAGAGTGGACAGAACTACTGAATGATGCTCTGATACAGTGTTTTGACCACTTCGCTCATTAGGAACAGGAAGACCTTGGGGTTCCTAATTTTTGCTTTCATAGTTTAGACGGAGAATTTTAGTAAAGGAAGATCTGAAAATACTTTTTCTGTGCTCACGTGTAAGTCTCTAGTAGGGACTGTAAGCAACACTGTTCTGTCAAGTTGTGTTAATATTGGTAACTTGCAGTTTTTGCAGGGTGACTTTCCTTCCTCTCTGTCCCGAGCCTCCTCGCTGACACAGGCCTGTCACTCTATTGCATTCCCACACTGTCACTGTGAATAAGAAAATGTATAAGCTCTCAAACGCAGAAATTTATTCTCCATTCTTTCTCTGAAGACAAATGCAGTGGGAATCCCTCACTTCCTTTTCTCCTGCTCCACAAGCAGTCCTCCAGTGCTGAGTGGCTCCCCACCTCTGGCGATACTGTATGTAGACACCCTCATTCCACATCCCCGCTTCTCTTCTCCTCTGCTCCTCCCAATATATTACTCTCTCTCCATAGCCTCTCTGCCGTTCTTTCAAAATGTCAGTTATACTTTGGTGCCCCTGTTCTACATTCTTTAATGGTTTCTCATCACATTGATGAGTTTTTAATAATTCAAGACACTGTTGTTACATCGTCATTTGCCCATGGCTTCCCCTATCATGTCCTCCGTCTCCTTACTTACTTTACTTACTAGAGGGTAAGTGATAGATCATTTTCTGGTATTAAGAAAAAACCAAAACTTACATCTAGAAAGTATTTTATTTCCCAAGGCTGTTATTATTTAAAAATGAATTTTTCAAAAACAGTAGTACATTATGTTCATGAATATCATCAATCAATATTACGATTTTTCAATTTTTTTAGTTCTTTATGTGTACATTGACATTCTCTTTTTTCTTTTCTTTTTGTTTTTTTTTAAAAAAGAAAACAAACTCTTTTTTCATTATACATCCCAATCCAAGTTCCCACTTCTTCCCCTCTTCCCATTCCCTCCACTCATCCCTTCTTCCCCCCAAATCCACACCACAGAGAGGGTAAACACATTGCTTTGTGGAAGGTCCAAGGCCCTCTCTACCTGAGCAAGGTATCCATACAAAGAGAATAGGATCCCAAAAAGCCAGTACAAGCAGTAGGGATAAATCCTGGTGCCACTGCCAGTGGCCCCTCAGTTATCCCTGTCCATGAAACTGTCAGCCACATTCAGAGGGACTAGTTTGTTCCTTCCCTGTCCAGCTGAAGTTGGTGAGCTCCCATTAGCTCAGGTAGACTGTTTCAATGAATGAACCCATCATGGTCTTTGTCTCTTTGCTTATATTCTCACTCCTCCCACTCTTCAACTGGACTTTGGCAGCTCAGTCCAGTGCTCTGATGCAGGTCTATGCCTCTGTTTCCATCATTTGCTGGATGAAGGTTCTATGGTGACATTTAAGATATTCATCAGTCTGACTACAGGGAAAGTCAAGATCTGGCCCCCTCTCCTCTATTGCTTAGAGTCTTAGCTGGGGTCATCTTTGTGGATTCCTGAGAATTTCTCTAGAGCCAGGCTTCTGCTAACCCTATAATGGCTCCCTCAATCAAGATATCTCTTTCCTTGCTCTCATCTCTGTCCTCCCTCCATCTCGACTCTCCCATTCCCTCAAGTTCTCCTCCCCCCTCCCCTTCTCCCCCCACCCCCATGCTCCCAGTTTTGTCAGGCGATCTTGTCTCTTTGCAATTTCTAGGTGGATCTATATATGGTTTTCTTTGGGTTCACCTTATTATTTAGCTTCTCTAGGATTATGAACTAACTATAGGCTCAATGCCCTTTGTTTATACCTAGTATCCACTTATGAGTGAGTATATACCATATTCATCTTTTTGGGTCTGCGTTACTCACTCAAGATAGTGTTTTCTAATTCCATCCATTTGCATGCAGAATTCAAAATGTTATTGTTTTTTACCGCTGAGTAGTACTTTCTAATGTGTAAATGTGCCACATTTTCTTTATCCATTCTTCGGTTGAGGGGTATCTAGGTTGTTTCAAGGTTCTGGCTATTAAAAATAATGCTGCTATGAACATAGTTGAACAAATGCTTTTGTAGTATGATTGAACATCTTTTGAGTATGTGCCCAAGAATGATATTGCTGGATCCTGAGGTAGGTTGATTCCCAATTTTCTGAGAAACCACCATACTGATTTTCAAAGTTGTGGTACAATTTTGTATTCCCACCAGATAGATCCATATCTATCGCCATGCACGAAACCCAAGTCCAAATGGATTAAAGACCTCAATATAAATCCAACCACACTGAGCCTGATAGAAGAGAAAGTGGGAACTAGTCTTCAATGCATGGGCACAGTAGACCACTTCCTAAATATAACCCCAGTAGCACAAACACTGAGAGCAACAATAAATAAATGGGACCTCCTGAAACTGAAAAGCTTCTGTAAAGCAAAGGTTACAGTCAATAAGGCAAAAATACAGCCTACTGAATGGAAAAAGATCTTCACCAACCCCACATCAGACAAAGAACTGATCTCCAAAATATATAAAGAACTCAAGAAATTAGACATTAAAATTCTAAATAACCCAATTTAAAAAAGTTCTGGAGTACAGAACTAAACAGAGAATTCCCAACAGAAAAATCTCAAATGGCCAAACGATAATTAAGGAAATGTTCAACATCCTTAGCCATCAGGAAAATGCAAATCAAAACAACTTTGAGATACCATCTTACACCTGTCAGAATGGCTAAGATCAAGAACACTAATGATAGCTTATGCTGGAGAGAATGTGGAGTAAGGGGAACACTCATCCATTACTGATGGGAATCCAATGTGATTTTCCTAAAAGGGAGTTAAAAGAAGCATTCGGGTCCTGATGTAAACAGGGGGACCATGACCTGCCTTTGTGGTATGTTTACTGTTTCCTTGTGTGTTGACATAGAATCCCTCATTTGGTTCTTTGCTTCATTTGCTTTTCAATGAGTGCAGCCTGTTCTAATCTGGATCTTCCACTTGCCTGGACCATTGGAATGGCCACATTTCCCTAGTCCCTTCATAATTCTGTTATTTGTATTTCCTAATTCTCTAGAACACTGACGCTTTATATCCTGCTGCTTAAAACATTTCTGTACTTTCCATTAATGATGAAGTCAATCAGAAGTGATTTGTTGCACTAAATTAAAATGGTACTTTCCTTGAAGCTTTTCCTGCTATCAAGCCCATCTCCCCACCATCCATCTCTCATCTGTAGTATATTCCCTTTGTAGTGTGTAGGATTCTTTACTGTTGTCACATTCTGCTGCTTGTCGTAGTCCATGTCTTCCTTCATCTCCACTACATTTAGAATTTCCTTAGATGGCGGAGTTCTCATCTCATTCATCAGTGTTGTATGAATGTACTCAGTGATCTTTCTGTCTGTTACTCATCCATCCCATGTTTAAACTGTGCTAAGTCCCTGAGTATTAAAAAAGTTTATTTGGCTACTGTGTGCTTTGAAATTAGGGCTCGCCTCCTAATTTCCATATTTATCAGAATGGTTTTTGGATAGTCTAAAAAAATGTTCTAGGCTCTGTTAATTTGTTTTGACAGTGTATATGCTAACTTCTATAGTACCCTTTTATTGTAGTCCCGGTTCTTGTTTACATTTGTTTTGTTTTTTGAGACAGGTTTCTGCCTCCCTAGTGCTGGGATTAAAGACTTGCACCACCACTTAGCTTAGTCCCAATTCTTTAATTCTTCAATTTATTTGGCATTTTTATTATTGACAGCTTTTTTATTTATTTCTGTCCGTACTGATTTTATAAGTTCTGCATTTCACCGGTAGAAGAGCTATATACTATTGAGAGGAAAAACCTCAAATTATTAGGAATCATTTGCTTTTAAGGCCCTGTTCTATAATTTTCCTTCTTTCTTTCTTTGTATTGGGTTGACATAAATCTTATTTTCATCATGCTCAAGGAGAGTCAAGTGGCAAACCCATTTATGTCATTCTGTCTAAATGAATTCTTAGTGGATAAACTGTTCTTGCTAACTTAGTTCTTTTGTTTAACTCAGTGTATGGTAGCAGCTGAAAATATAGCTGTTGGTTCAGTCTTGCCAAGCTCCTGTCAGCAGAAAATAGCTGCTTGCCTTGAGACACATGGGCATTCCGGGTTGGTGCCGTCAGCTCTGCATTCCAGGGGAGTGCAAATGTTTGAGATGTCAACTGACACGGAGCTTTCTGTCCTCCTACTGGCAGGCTGTGTTGGAGACTATTCGGAATCTGATGAATACCGACTGCGTGGTACCGGACTGGCTGCATGACATCATTTTAGGTTATGGGGACCCAAGTAGTGCCCATTATTCAAAAATGCCCAATCAGATTGCTACCTTGGATTTCAATGATACCTTTCTCTCCATTGAACATTTAAAAGCGAGCTTTCCTGGTCATAATGTCAAAGTGACTGTGAACGACCCAGCTCTACAAACGCCCCCTTTCAGGTATGGGTATGCTTTGGCAGCCATTCTGTGGTCCATCTGTTCTAGCATCAGCACTGTTGACTAAGTGAGTTTGGAGCATTGTGTCTGGATTTCATTTTGGCAGTCCTTACATTTGCTGTAATAATCACTGGGATAAGACTATTATATTTGAATCTATTCCTGACCCAGTACAGAAGCTATTTTAAGACCACATTAAAAGTAGCCTCATGTCTCAAAAGAAATCAGTGTCTGTGATTTGGAAAGAACTATATAAATATAGGAGCTGACTAAAGATATATGCCTGTACATCTTACACATAGTCTAGTGTGTTTCCTAGCTGCTACCGTACAGGCATGTGATGTTGAACTTCATTTTGATTCTAAGAAGCTAAATTTTTCTTTTAACTCTGCCTGCCTTTTGCAGATTTTAAATACAGATTGAATATCCTTTATTTAAAATGTTTCAGACAGGAAATATTTTATGTTTGGAGCTTTTTCAGATTTTGAAATATTTCCATAGACATCACCAATTGAACATTCCTAATCTGAAAGTCTAAAAGTCAGAACGTTCCAGAATTCAAAACTTTTGAGGATTGTCTGAGTATCCCAAATGTTTAAGATTTTGAAGCATTTTCAATTTCATGTTTTTTAAATGAGGGATATTCAATATGTATTCAAACTAGAGTTATATTAATGTCAAATGGCTGTAGCTCTTGAGTAGAAATCGAGTGAGCTGCTTGGAGCCATTGGCTGCTGCCGGAGCGTATTCATAAACACCAGAGACTACACGACGATACCTGCACCTTCAGTTCAGATCCTGCTTCATATGCTGGGAACAAGAGCACACGACTTCACGTACCTATTAAATATACATATTTTTCATAATACCCATACCTCGTTTTCCTCTTTTCATCCCTCACTTCTGTTAATTACAGAAACATTACTCTTGTCTCCCATTTTTATTTTTTTAATCTGTTTATGCTCATAACTCTTGCTGTGTATCATAGATTCTGTTAGGAACCCTCTGTGTTCCTCCTGACGTCTGCTTTTCTAGGCCCTTCAGCCTTGCTGGTACTGTATTTCCTGCCTCTGCCCTTGAAATCTCCGATGCCTTTTGCTACATAGAGCCATTCACTCCTTCACTGTAGAAGTGAGTCTGCTGCTTACTCATAAGGTGACTTCTTCTCTGCTTTAGTTCTCAGCCACCTTTGGCTCTGTCTGTACTGTAAGAATGGGAAAAGTACACATAGAGGATTTTTTTTTTTTTTTGGTTTAATTTTAGGAAATTCACTGAAAGCTTTGGCCTCTAACTCCAGACTAAGAACCTCTGGTCTTCAGCCTGGTGTTTCAGAGATGCTATAACAAGACTCCCATCTATCTGACCTTCCTTTTTCCTGTTGTATTCTGTGCTCTGGCAATGCTTGGCTGTTTGTATTTGGCCTTCACTGTTACTTCTGTTTTCTAGGAAGTCTTTTCTTTCTGACTGTGACTCTCTGAGAGTCTCCATTCTTTAAACCAGTCTTCTGAATACATGAACACCAGTGCACTTTACAGTGCATATGACACGTATTTAGTATTTTTTTGATTGGTCCACTAATGGAATGACTTTTTTCCCCAAACCGAAGACTTAACTCCAATTTTAATGATTACAAATCTGCCTTTATTTCATCATAGTTTATGTAGAAGTAAATCACAAATCTTATACATCTTTTTATTCTCCATCCAATGTCATGCACAAGATAGTAGTTATTTCTTTTTTATTGAAAATAATTTTTTTCATACAGTGTATTCTGATCACAGTTCCCTTCTCCCATCTGCTCCCAGAACCTCTCCATCTCCTACCCCACCAACCCAATGCCTTCTTTCTCTCTCTTTAGAAAGCAACCTAGCCAAGGAGGGTAGGGGATAAAACAGACACATTTTTTTAAAAAAAAAAAAGCATGAAAAACATGTGCAAACACACCATATAAACACAAAATTTGAACCATAATATATGAGCAAAAGACCAGTTAGATTTAAAATGTTAAAAAAAAAAACCTCCAGATATACCATTGAATTCATTTTGTGGGAGCCATCAACTGCTGGGCATGGGTCTACCCTAAAGTGAGGTTTGCCAATGAGACTCCATTGGCAAAAACTAATATTTCCTATTCAAGTGGTTGATAGCATTTGGATTAAGAATGGGGTTCGTACCCACTCCCCTTCTCAGCTTGGACCATTTCTTATTTTAAGATGAATGGGGGCTTTGCTCTTGTAGAATAACTTTCCCGGTGCGAAGCGGAAAAGGGAAGAAAAGGAAAGACGCAGACGGGGAAGAAGAGGACGCCGAAGAAGCAAAGACCTTAATTGTAGAGCCCCATGTTATTCCTAATAGAGGCCCTTATCCTTACAACCAGCCCAAACGGTAATTTGACTACCTAGCCTAGTTACAAACTGCTTTTGAATTCTCTTTTGGGTGGGATACTTTTGTTTCATACGTTGGGGCTTTTTCCCTTTGGTTCTGTCAATTATCTGAGTAGCTGAGAAATTTAGGTAATTCTGTAGTCACATTTCAAAAGGAAACATTCTCTGGCACTTTGAACAGTCAGCATAACACAACCACTGTCATGTGAGCATGGAGCTCCTGTAATGGTGGTCTTCGTGGGTCTGTGCTGGGACTGCAGGGTGGTTCATTTGGGAACTAGAACTTCTGCTGGCCAGGGGAGGCCTACAATAAGCTAAGTGGATTCGAAACAACTGCAGTTCGTAAGAATTATTCTCTGGGGGTCAGGGAATAAGAACAGGTAGATGTTTGAGCTTCTCTGCTCATGGTTATCTGAATTTTCACTAAATGTTGCTACATATCTAACAACCTTTTATTTACTCATCTGTTTGCAGTAATACAATCCAGTTCACTCATACACAGATAGAGGCCATCCGGGCTGGGATGCAGCCTGGACTGACTATGGTAAGCAAAACTGGCTGACTTGAGTGTTTTTAAGTAATTGCAGCATTATATACATGAGATGTTGCTGCTCAGCTTGGTGTTCATAGATGCACATATTAGACTATGACCATCTCTGTTAATCAATTATTCTCCTTTTGCTGTAACCACGGAAGTATTTGCAACAGAGTTTTTGGCCAGCAAAGCCTTTAATGGTGTTTGTTCTCTGGCCCTTTACAGAGAGAGGTCTGCATTGAGTGTGTTTAATTTCCAAGTATGTGCAACTTTTTCTCTTAGCTTTTGGTTGTTGCCTTTTAGTCTGAATCTGATACAGTCTGAGAGTTTGCAAGTATGTGATACTTCTTTCTCATCTTTTCACTTAAGTTTGTTTGGGGTTTTAACTTTGTTTTGTTTGTTTAAAGTGAATTTTCTTCTGAACAGGATGTTTGGGACTTAACAGTTTTAACCATTAATCAAATACTTTTTTCGGTATATATTTTTCTCTCAGTGATATAAAATTTATACTCTTTGGTGTTCTTCCATAGATGTATGAATTTCTGAGGTTGTGTTCCTCTGTCCTGTTTTTATGTTACTGAGTCCACCCCATGAAGTTTCTTTTCCTTATTTTTCTAAGTTTTTATTTCTATTGTCTAATAATGTAATAACTTAATCTTTGATATGAGTTCATCATTTTTTCTTAGGTTGTGGGCCCACCTGGTACAGGAAAAACAGATGTTGCAGTCCAGATCATATCCAACATTTACCACAATTTTCCAGAACAGAGAACTTTAATTGTCACTCATTCTAATCAGGTAATTGACTTTCCATATGTCTGTCTGTCTGTCTGTGTATCTTTGCATACACATGCCCATACTCAGGACTTTTCATTTTGAGATTGAAAGCATTAACTACCCCTATTGCTAGTATTTCTCTTTATTTAATAGAATGAGTATTCTTCACATGAAGAGATCTAGAGTGTATGAGTACCAGACTGTTTTTAAATACCTGTGGATGTTCATGTGAATCTGTTACACAAAGGATCATTGTGTGCTCTGTTAATCCTTCTGAAGGTGTCAGGACAGTGAAGAATAGTATTCTTCATTGGCTGTGGCATAAATTTGTCCCAGCAGCTCACAAAGCATCCCCACCCATGGTGAAATTGCTTCCCCTAAACCTGGGGAAGCTTACTCTCAGAGTCTGCTAGTGACTGCAGTTGGTGCATCTTTAGAAATTTTGGTTTACAGTGAACTACATTCTTTGGATTGTCAGTCATTCTGTTGTTTGTGTAATTTGCATTTTTTATTTACTTTTAGTAATACTACAGTTTATTTATCTGGCATACTTACAGTAGTTTTGAAATTTTTACAGAGTGGTAGTTTGTACAATATGCCGAATTTTTGTTTACTTATTTATTTGGGAAGAAAGAGTTAATTTGTTCCCCACCTGAATAAATGCAATACATTAAGTTCTAGGGCTTTTATCTTCTTTCTATTTAATGAAGTTTAGTGTAGAGGCCTATCTGTTAGTAAGCTCTTAAGGTGCACAAACATAAGTGATGCCTTATCGCACAGCATTTCTGACTAAGCTTTGTCTCACACCTTGTTAGGACTTGTTACAGTGCGGGCTGCTTAGGATGGGTTTGGATAGCAGTCCTAGAGAAGGTCTGTGGCAGAAATACCAAAGAAACCCTTGTCACTAAGGCCGATGTTGTCCTTTGGAATTCAGCCACACTTGGTGTCTGTCAGAGGGCTGATTTTCATTTGACTTGTTAACTGTTTTGTTTGCTGTGTCTTCACTTGGCTGTCTCATCTAAGCACTTCTCCTGTACTTTTCTATCTCAAAAGAAAACCTTCAAGTTTTTCTGAATTTACAATATAAAATTTTTCTGCCTTAGTTCTTAGTACAGATTACAAATAATACCATGCAGTCCGATTGAGTTCAATCCAGTTGATTGGGTTCTGAGATTTGAACAGTATGAAAAGCCAGATAGTGAGAATTTTAAATTAAAAAAAAAAATGTAATGCCTTCCATCCTTGAGTCTGCTATAATTTTGGCAGCAAAGGCTACATGTAACATTGTGGAGCCTGAGTATGTATGTTAGCTTGAGGGCAGGGTTGGACTAGTGATAACCGAGGATGGATGCTGGCCAGTGGCTAATACTGTAACCAATGCCTTTACGTAGTGGACCTTCCCAAATTACCAGACTTTTACCTTCCTGAAAATTTTTTTGCCTTTATTCAAAACTTTTCCCTAACCACAGAGGTTGGAGAAAAGCGTTAGAATTTGAGAGAGCCCTTAATATAAACTCTTCAGAGGAAAAGAGAAGTGGGTTCTAAATGACTTTCATCAGAGCAGTTTATAGCAACAAGCACTCCCTGGCACTTGCTCTTTCTCTGGCCCACATAGTGAATCTGGCCTTGCACGCCCTGTGCTCTGCCGTCTCACTGCCCTTTCTCCGCATTGCTGAGTTACTTTCCATCCTCACCAACACTTGTAATACTGCTGGTATTGAAATGAAACTCAGCACTGTTTATTTTAGGAACTGTCACCACTGGGAGAACCTAGCCCTTGAACCTGTACCTTGCGTTCTCTTTTTATAAATTAGACATAGAGATGTAAAGTGTAGGTAGTTTTATAATTTCCAGTTATTCATTTGACCAAGTATACATCATGCAAATACAAGATTCATTATTAAATGTAATCACGTTAAAAGTTTATAAATGGCCTACTATTAAACCTGCTTTCTTCAGTTTGAATTTTGATTCTTAATGTAATTGAACATTACTGTACCCTTCTAGAGACTAGTCTTTGTTCTGTTTTGAAGAACTTAATTTAAACTCACTGTCATCCATTTGCCCTACTGACCAGGCTCTGAACCAACTGTTTGAGAAAATCATGGCTTTAGACATAGATGAGCGGCACCTCCTGCGTCTGGGTCATGGAGAAGAAGAGCTGGAGACAGAGAAAGATTTTAGCAGGTAAGAGAATGGGGGTGAACGTTGAAACATGCACAAAAGAATTTTTAACATTTTCCTCCTTAAAAAATACCAAGAGAAGAGATGTGGGTCCTAAGATTCTAGTGTCACCTACTGACTTAATCTGTATGCTGACCCAAAGGATAGGCAGGGTGCACTTTAGCTGCGTGGTTATCTATGTATTTAATAATTTAATATTGCTCATTGTAAGTGGAATAAAATTGTGCAAATCTAACTTTTTCTACAAGTAATAGTTTGTTTCACTTATATAGAAATTATAACAACTCGTTTCAGTTATATAAAAATTCAGATAAAAAGCACAATTAGTAGGTATACATCTTTAGTGTATCTTTTGATGAATATGACCATTGACCTAAAGTGATAATAGACATCAAAAGCATGTTATATCTCTGTGCTATGTCTGTTCAGAGTTCACTTGTCACAGAGATCACCAAATACTTCGCTTATAAAGTGTTAGTGTTGCACAGAGAGAACAGCACAGTCTAAGTCAATGAGGCACTAGATTCTTGGGTTGGGTCATTTGGTGATACTTGTGAAATCTTCCCATAGGTGTTTCCTCACATCAAGGCCGTTTGTTCAAATAGTTCAGGTGATGTGTGAGGTGATTCCCACCTGAAGATGCCAGCCTGCCTGCCTGCTCAGGTGCCTGGGTGCCCATGTGGTGGAAGGAGAACCGACTCCACAGAGCCGCCCTTTGCCTTACATCCATGTGCACACACAAAAGTAGTAATTATATAAGTTTAAAAACTAAAATGAGTTGCACACTAAATCTAAATGTTCAGAGTTCAGTGACCATAACACTAAGAGAATGCTTAAAATTGCAATCCAGTGGAACTTAGTTTTAAAATCATTCCTTGATTTTCTTTTCCCTTTTTTTTTCTTTTTGCTATGACCAAAGTGTCTATTGTAGAAAAATTTTATAGGTAAGCAAACAGAAAAAAGTTACATATCATATCCACATATCAACTTAAGTTTTTTTCAACGTTTCATTCTGCAGAGCACATACCCTGTTTCCTTAGTGTAATGATAGCAGCATGATTGGGTCGGCATAGAAAGAGGAGACTAGATTTCTGCCCGCCTGGGTTAAAACACTCTGGGGGAAGGAGGGAAGGAAGGGGAGAAGAAAGGAAAGGGAACTATAAGTATAGACCAGCGCCTGTTCCTTGCTGCTCCAGGTGAGCCTCTGCACACTGTAAGACCTAGAAATTCAGAGACAGGACGCTTCCTTTGTCAGGGCTGTCACACGATCCGTAGCACTGATCAGACTACTTACTCTCTTTCAGATGCTGAGGTGTTGTGAAGAGTGTGTAGAGACTCGGTCTAATTCTGTTTCCACTAGGTTTATTGCCTTGTTTCTTTGGACAAGGTACTCACTCCCAAACTCACACTCACTCAACTAGGTTTAAGTGCCAGACTATACACTAGAAAATACAGATAACACAGAATGCATTTTAAAATTACTTTTCAAAGCATCTGAAATATTTTCTGCTTTTAGGATAGTTAAGCAGAGCAGTGCTGTTCAAAGTACCCAGTCTGTCCACTCTGTTCCTAGCCTGGTCTGCTCAGCATGCACTGTAACATATATGGAAGCTTTGGCATAGGTACAAAAAAATTGATAGCTTACTTGATTGATTTTTCTCTCTGCTCAGACTGTTAGTATAAGTAGCAGATCTTCGGTTATACTTTAAATAACTTCCCTGTAGTGTGGCCCAAAATATACCACTTATAGTTTAACTTATCCACCATTCATAATTAAATAAGTTAAACTGGGCTTTCTTTTTCCTTTCTCTCTAATCATTTATAGTTTCTGTGATGTTTCTTGAATTCTGTTGGTAGATTTCATCAGTTTCTTCATTACAGCTTTGCCTTCCTTGTTTGATAATTCTAGGTATGGAAGAGTTAATTATGTCCTTGCTCGAAGAATAGAACTTTTAGAAGAAGTCAAGCGGTTACAGAAGAGTCTGGGGGTTCCAGGAGATGCTTCATATACCTGTGAAACTGCAGGCTATTTCTTCCTGTACCAGGTAGGACTTCAGGGATGGACTCGATAGTAATCATCTCAAGTGGAAAGTGGCCTGATTTCTGGAGACTTTTTTTGAAATGTTACTGCTATTATTTCATTACTTTACAATATATGGCATTTCCAAAACAATTAGGAACATTCTGTGTTCATATTATTACTTCAACTTGTTTGGGGTTTTTTGTTTTGTTTTTGTTTAAGCATTTACCTACTTATTTTGTGTGTGGGGGGATGGCTTTGTGGGTTGGTTCTCTCCTTTCACATTGTGGACTCCAGAGGTCAAGCTCAGGCTTGATAGCAAGCACCTTTATCCTGAGCCATCTCACCAGGTCCTGTGTTTTCATATTTTATGGTTCAGTTTTCTTTATAAGCAACTCTGAATTAAAGCTTATATTACTACGTTTGAAATCATTTTCTTTCTTTTTTGCTATTCTCATTCTCTACCTCACTAAATAATGTAACTAAATATTCTACCTAACCAGTCATAGCAAAGTATAAAAGACATAATTTTATTATTAGCTAACAAGGGAAAACATGTTGTTCTTTTTTAACACATAGAAATAAAGTATTACTTAGAACTAATTGATTTCAATTTAAGGCTGTGATTTTGTTAAGATTAATTTTCTGAGCATGAAAACCATTGAGAAATAGGAAACAACATTAATGAATAAACGGTGAGTCATTTGCATCACTAAGAACTTCAAGTGAATTAAGATATAATCGTAGAATAGTGCTGATTTTATGTTACTTGTTCTCATGGTAGTAATGCGGTCTGTGTATTGTAGAAATGTTATAACACTGAAAATTTTTATAAATATGAGAGAATAGTCAACCTGCAAAAACCACTTGAGTGCATTCAAAATGAGATTTTCTGGGTTTTGTGAAACAAACAAAATATACACTGTCTTGCAAAGTAGTCTGCTTTAGATTCAGAATGTTTAGTTCATTTTCACTAGATTCATAACCCAGCCAGCAAAGTACAACTCGGATTTTCCTACAGGTAATGTCACGCTGGGAAGAATACATAAGCAGAGTGAAAAATACAGGGAGCACCTCTCCAGACGCCGCGGAGATCGCCACATTCTTCCCGTTCCACGAGTATTTTGCCAATGCTCCTCAACCCATCTTTAAAGGGCGATCTTATGAAGAAGATATGGAAATTGCTGAAGGGTGCTTCAGGCATATTAAGAAAATCTTCACTCAGCTTGAAGTAAGGCTTCTCAACTTGTTTTAATGTTTCTTTAAATGTTTGTGGTTTATCTTTTTAATGAGGCAAATTAAATAGTCAGATATTGCAAACCAAATTGTTAGTTTAAGAAAAAGTTTTGAAAATATTTACTCTCTGTGTGTGTGAGAGAGAGGGGTGGGCGGAGATTTTTCCTTTGTAAGCCCTAACTGGCATGAAACTCTCTACATAAATAAGCCCAGGTTAGCCTAAACTCACAGAAATCTTTCTGCCTCTGCCCTCCCAAATGCTGGCATGCACTCTCACACCCAGCCAGGTAGAGTTTTAGTTAAGAAATAAGCAAGAATTAAAATGAGTTATATCCCTTTTATTTAAAAAAGCAATGTTTCCATTAGAATTTGGTTTTCTTTTTTGTCTCAAGTTCTCTATGGAGCTGCAAATTACCTTAAACTTGTGATTCTCCTGTACCTCTTGAGCAATGGAATTGCAGGTGTGTACCCTCACACCTAATTTATACAGCGATGAGACTGAACCCCCGTGCCTTGTACACAATTGGCAAGCTCTCTGCCAATGGAGCTGTTGACACCATAGCCGCTCAGGAAGCTTAACTGTAGTTCTTTGAATGAGGATTTGAGACATGCCATTTCTTAGTTCCTCCATGCCTCATGATCAATAGACAAAATAAGGTTCCTGTATTAGTCAGGATGCTTTATCCTGATATGTAAGTGAAGCAAGGACCATGATTACACATAGAGATAGAGAAGACTGAGAGCCAGTTGTATCCCGTCTTTGGGGACCCCATGACAAACACTCCTTGCAGAGGTTTTTTGAACAGTCATCTTAAGTTTGTTTCCTCAGTAAGAACTTGAAGACGGTGTCACTCCAGGGTCAAAGAAGAGGGACTTTGTGTCTCTTCTATCTTCTCAATATGCTTCCATCCCTTTTCCTAGTATCTGGCACATAGTTGGTATTTAGTAAATATTAATACTTAAAAGTAGGTCAATGGATATATAAGATAATAACAATTTTACACCTGAAAATTATAGTGCTATTACATAAACACATCATAGTATAAAAATATATTCAGTACATAGTAGCAGCTACCTTCTTGCAGAGTACAGGGAGGGGTATTCAGAGCACCTTACCTGAATCAGTAATGCATAAGTTATTTGAGAAACAAAATGTTAAGGAAGAGAATTGAGGTCGGTGTGTGTAATGTTCAAGTCTGGTGCCCTGATACTGCTGTACCTGACCCTCCTCTGCCACAGCTCAGCTTCACTCCAGTCCTTGCGGACGTAATGGCCCTGCCTTCTTTATCAGCGCCTTTTCGCTAGATCCAGCCATGTCCTGAGAGGTGCGGCAGGAGGTGTAAAGAGACAGTTCAGAGTTTCCAGCTTCAGTTCCCTCTGCTTTGGTGTAATCTCCTCTCTTACTCCATTTTTGGTTAGATTAGCCTACTATAGTTCCAGCTGGTGTGGTAGCCCAAGTCCCTGGGCCCTGATGACACCGCTTCTCCTTTTTATCTTTCCTAGTCTAGTAGTGACAGTGACTTCCTTGCTGTTGCCAATCTCTACATTAATTCATCCTTCTGGCTGGCTTTTTAGTCTTTTGTCACTTTCATAACCAGTTGTTTGCTATTTGGTAGGAATATATTAAATAGTTTTTCTTTTCTCAGAGGGACTTTGGATAATGCAGGTACATTGATAATTGATATTTACTCAGCGCTCTTTTTATAATGTAAATAATTTATAAACAAAAATATCTAAATTATAGCTTGAATATTAGCTCTTATTTGAACTCAACCAAATAACAAAAGGAATTTAACTCACTAGGCTTTATTTGAACTCAGACAGTATCCAGATAACAAAAGGAATTATAACTCGTTAGGCTTAGCTTATTTTGTTATGGTTTATTAGGCTTGGTTTACATTTATTGTATTAATAATATCTCAAGAACTGTCTGATTAGGTGGATTGTGGTTATGTACACATGAACTGTTAGCCTCGCATTGTCTCTTGCTGGTGTTCACTCCATAGGAATTCAGAGCCTCGGAACTGCTTCGCAGTGGACTGGATAGATCTAAATACCTGCTGGTGAAAGAAGCCAAAATCATTGCTATGACCTGTACTCATGCTGCCTTGAAGCGACATGATTTGGTGAAGTTGGGTTTCAAGGTAAAGACTTCCATCTTACAGCGTCGTCTCATTGGGTCTTCATTTCCTCACTCTTTTGTGATGATCTAGACTGCTTTCTTGGGGATTCGTTTACTTGTAAAGCTCTTTTTCAGAAGTTTGTGATAATATAATATTTATATGATTAACAAAGCTAAATCTAATTTTTGAGTAATATGTCTGTCAATTAGCATCAATCATTTAATTGTCTAACTAGATCATCATAGTTAAGGTTTCAGTTTTTCAGGGTATCACTTATTTAAAATAAATGTTTAAGCAGATCTAAAAGCTATGAAAGTAGTATTTCAGAATCCTTCCCCGAGACACGTGTCTACAAACACTACTCACATAGTAAGCATGCATCCAGCCCCACTGTCTGTTCAGTACAATGACTTTGTTTATGCCGCCAGATGAGATATTGTAGCACAAATGATAAAACCCCAGACACAGATATCGGGGTTCAACACGAAGATCAGAAAAGCAAAACAAGCAGCCACGAGAGAGCTCTTACCTCTAAGACATCTGTAGACTGAAAGAGAGCGAGTTCCTGTCTCATCCGCCTCACATTCCTCTCCAGTGCTGGGATTAAAGGTGGATCTCTTTCTGCGTGATCTTGTGTAGCCCAGGGTGGCCTTGAATTCACAGAGATCCCTGCCTGTCTCCCAAATCCTGGGGTTAAAGGTGTATGACACTACCGCCTGGCCTCTAGTGGCTTAGTTTCACCTTCAGGCAAGCTTTATTAATATAAAACATAAATAAAATATTACTATAGATATTAAAATAACTTACTGTATGACAAATAGGGAGGTTACAACTCAGTTAATGTGGAACATAATAATTGAGTCACAAATTTGAATTTTCAGAGTCTTTGTCACTGCTAGCAGTACTCACCAAACCCTCACTTTACAGATCTGTAACGTTCACCTTGTGAGGTTAGGGACAATGGAGAATTGTCAGAATGTGAGCTAGATTGCATAGCTTATACATTGTTCTTTTAATATGAAATTACTAAGACTTTTGACCAGTTTTAGGCCTAAGGTGGTAACTGCTTGGGTTATCAGCTACTGTTTGACAAGATTTTCTTTTTTAGTATGACAATATTTTAATGGAAGAGGCTGCTCAGATTCTGGAGATAGAAACCTTCATACCTCTTCTTCTACAGGTAAGAAATAAAGGTCAGAGACAGATTTTTGAGAATCTTGGGCATCAGAAAGCCGTAGTTAGGATGCTGGTTATTGCAGTTTGTGCTCTCCCTGAGTTCACTTTGTTGTCCCATTTTCAGCCTGTAAACCCTCCCCCCGATCTACTCATGGCTTTGTATTCCCTTTAAGAGATGTTTTAAAATCTGTGGTTTAAGCCAAGCATGGTGGTGCACACCTTTAACCTCAGCATTTGGGAGGCAGAAGCAGACTGAGTTTGAGACCAACCTGGTCTACGTAGTGAGTGCATACACACACACACACACACACACACACACACACACACACACACACACACAGTTTTATATACACAGTTTATATATACAATTTTTAAAAGATTAGTTGTTTGTTTTGTTTTGTTTTTTTGAGACAGGGTTTCTCTGTAGCTTTGGAGCCTGCCCTGAAACTAGCTCATGTAGACCAGGCTGGCCTCGAACTCACAGAGATATTCCTTCCTCTGCCTCCCAAGTGCTGGGATTAAAGGAGTGTGCCACCACTGCCTGGTTTAAAAGATGAGTTTTAATCAAGAAAATACATTATTATGTGATTTGGAGGGAAGATTAATTACCTGTGGGGTTTTTTTGTTTGTTTGTTTGGTTGGTTGGTTTTTGTTTTTTGTTAGAGATGTTTTTACAGTTGTTTCTAGTGTTCTCTGGATAAATTGCTTTTCTTAATTGTGTGCCTAAAATTAAAATCAAGTAGTTGTATTTTCAGAATGTTTCTTGTTATATGATGTTCTTTATTATTGAAGTGTTAAAACAAAATGTGTAATTACCAAAAGAAATCTAGATAGCACTTAATTTACATATAAATTTAGCTGTCAAATTGCTTTTATAAGTTATCATATAAAATTTAATGTTCACTATATCTGATGCAGGATGTATTTCCAGGAACAGGGGGGCGTGTGAATAAGAAATTGAAGTTAATAGTATACAAAACTATTAGTGGTATGGTTTTTACTCTCAAGGTCTTCAAAACTTCCTGTCATACTTTTGATACCAGGTATTCACTTTGACGTCTTTCCACTTTTGTTTCTGGGCATGTTTCTCCTTATTTATGTTTTGCATAATGCTGACCTTAACCTTCAAGGTGTCTTCTGATTACCCTGTTGAAGGCCTTCTCAGACCTTCACCCTCTCTTGCTGTCAGTCAGTAGTACCAGCCACCAGCCACCCTTGCTTCTTTGCCAACTAACTCATCTTGTGCATTTGATAGGCTCCTTCATGGAGCTGGTGAGGGCTGAGAATTTGTAAATTAATGAAGTCATGTGATGAACAAGTCTTGTGTTTGGTAAGCTAGAACCCTGTGAGTAATGTATTAATTACAGTATTTTGGTGTTTCTTCAATTTTCATTTCTAGAATCCTCAAGATGGATTCAGCCGATTGAAACGATGGATTATGATTGGTGATCACCACCAGTTACCTCCAGTCATTAAGAACATGGCCTTTCAGAAGTACTCAAATATGGAGCAGTCTCTTTTCACTCGCTTTGTGCGGGTTGGGGTCCCTACTGTGGACCTCGATGCTCAAGGGAGAGCCAGAGCAAGGTGAAGATTCACTTCTAGTTAATATAGGTTCCCTGAAACATCTTTTACATAAAATTTAGCCTCTTCTAAGATTTATAGATCTACCTACTACAAATCTGAAACCATGTTTATTGCCTGTTATATAAAGTATATATTGACCAAGTGAGTTGTTTTCTTCATTAACTGATATTAAGGACTAAAGAGGCTTCACTCCATCCTCTCTCCAAAAGATATGGCCTTAATGTAATTATAAAACCTAAAGCAAAAGTAAACAAGAGTAAAACTGTGTTTTAACTCCATAAGGAATGCAGCCACCTCCCAGGTCCTCCCAGTGTCCCCACTTACAGACTCTGCAGGTTATGATGTAGCAGCAGTGTTTACACAGGAGCACAGGAGAGCCATCCTTTTTGCAACATCTTCATTCCGCAAGTAGCCTAAAGTTGCCAAAGTAGTGTTGCTAAAAAAGATAAACAAGCTTGGCAACTAAAATTTGTGGCTCCTTAAAATATCCTTTTGTATCCTGAAGGGTCCCACCTTGCTAATCTTTTGTGTTCGGGGCTCTTTGTCTTGGGACAGCTTGTGTAACCTCTACAACTGGCGCTACAAGAACTTAGGCAACTTACCACATGTGCAGCTTCTGCCGGAGTTCAGCACAGCCAATGCTGGCCTGCTCTATGACTTCCAGCTCATCAATGTGGAAGACTTCCAGGGAGTAGGAGAATCGGAACCTAACCCTTACTTCTATCAGGTAACATCTCATGGCATTGGAGTTTGTCTTGCATTTGCCTGGCTGAAGTACCATGGAATTCAGCAACACTGAGCCATGTAGGCAGCTGTTGAGGAAAAGAAAGGTTACGAGCTCAGCTTACCACACAAAGGCAGTCAGTTTCAGAAGGGTCGAAGATACAATACACAAAGAATAGCTAAAAACTCAGTAGAAAGTACTAAAAGCAAAAATTGACAAGTACATAAGAAAAGGCCTTCTTGTTAGTAAATTAAAAATAATAAAGAAAACTCCTAATTGATTTAAAAAAAATAAATGTAAATTAAAACAATATATTGGAAATTCTAACTAAAATTTGTTAGAGCTCAGTTGCTTAAAAAAATAGTCTTGGAGCTAGAGAGATGACTCAGCAGCTAGGAACACTTGCTGATCTTCCAGATCTTGCAAAGGACCAGAGTTCATCTCCCAGCATCCATAGGACAGCTTAATTGTGATCCATAACTCCAGTTCCAGGGTATTTGGTGCCCTCTTCTGGCTTCTGTGGGTAGCATGTGCGCATGTGTGTGTGTGTATACACACACACACACACACACACACACACACACACATACACGAGCATATATACATGCAAGCAAAATAACATACATAAAATAAAAATAAACCTTTAAAAATATTACACCAGCAGAAAAGAGAAGCACTTCACCTAGAAAGAAATAAGTAAATCTTTAATAGTAATTAATCACGAAGTCAGACAGTACTTGATCTTGCAGTTCTAGTAGGAAAATAATTGGATGCGTAAGTTGTCATATGTAGAAAAAATAACACTGTTCTCCTTAATAATTTTTAACCAGAAGTTGGGTGAGTATATGAAGACTTAAAATACTGAAATATTTTCACTACAAATTAGTTTGAAAATAAATAATTTAAATCAGTTATCCGATTAAATTTTTACTGTTCTATACATGAGAAATACTGATGTTACTCTCTCATATACTTAAAACACATGTGACCTTTAAATGCTAACATGTTTAGAGCCTTATTCAAAGTAGAAACATGTTTTCTGATACCTACCTTTGAAGGAGTTCCAGAGTTGATTGGTGTGTCCTGATAGCTTCATTACATAGTGGTTCTGAGTCCTTGCCTAAACTACTGGATGATACTGATCTGAAATGGTATCTAAGTTATTCATCTGTTTCCTTACTTGTTAATTCTATCTCTGGGTGAGTTTTCAGTATATCAAGAAATATGGGTATTCTCAGATGATGATTGCTATTGGTTAATGATTGCTATTGGTTAAATGTATTTCTGAAGTATTCAAATCCTTACCCTCTCCAATATGATCAATGTGCATTTAAGCAAATCATTTATTAAATTAGTGTCTGAGAGAATAAATGAAAAATGGATAACAGTCCCTAAGTTGAAGCAACTTACTTGGCCCAGCTTCTAAAATGTTCATCAAAATATACTTGTTTGTCTGTTAAACTTCACATCTGACTCAAGCAGTGCGCTGAACTAAGCCATCTTCATTGCTCACATAAATAAAGAATTGGCTTCTACTTGCTGAGAACTCAGTGCACTGATCTTGCCAAAAATACCTGAATCCTCAAAACTGAATTTTATTCAGTCTTAGCATTTATTACATAAGGTCATTTCCATGGTCCCTGGTTTGTTCTTTTATCTATATTGAAGCTGATCCTTAGATAAATGTGTTTTGCTACCAATATAGAAAATGGAGATTTACAGTCATGTGGCTTCTTTTGTCTCTTGTCTTCCAAAGAATTAGAGATTTAAATGAAAGAGATAATTGAGGCTGTCTGTCACCAGAAACCTGGATATAAATGGTGTCTGTGAAGTTCATCCAGTAATTTTCCTCTTGCCTTTGCCTGGAGTCCAGCTTCCTATCTTTGTGCTTTCCTTTCAGGAGGCGCTTGTGTTCTTGTTTTACTTTCTCGTCTGATGCTTGAACTTGGTCACTACTGAGCTGGATTAAGTAGCTCTGGGTCAGATTTCTCACTTTGAAGTTCAGTAAAGCCCTTGCTTTTAAGTTCCATATCACCCATCTTTAACCAGAAGCTCGAACTTAACCGTAAGCCAGACTGCCAGCTTGAGAGCTCATCTCACCTGGCCGAGTCCAGTTCAGGTGGTAAAGGGGGACAGCGGGACCAAGCTCACAGGGGTCGTCAGGAACAGCTCTGCACAGTGCAGTCAGTTGTAATATTGCTACTTGTACATCCGGTTAGACTGTACATTGTATGGACTCCTAACTAACTCACCCCTTAATATTAATATTTGTTTCCACATCTGCAGTTATAGTATGTTGTACAGCCTATATATCATGATTATTGTGGCCCCAGGCATATTTACTCTATGTCCTCTGCTACAAATGTATTACTAACATCAGGGTTTTATCAGTGTTAACCTAGAACAAGGCTATCCTTCAACTTATCAAAAATTCTCGGTTGTCTATCCAGGTAATTAACTTTTCACTTAAGATGTGCTCAAAATAAGTAGGTGATAGATAGGTAAGCCTCTTGCAGCTGTCATGAAGTAGAAAATAGGGAACTTAATGTCCAGTGTGGCTGTGCTTGCGTTACAGAACCTTGGAGAAGCAGAGTATGTAGTGGCACTCTTCATGTACATGTGCTTGCTTGGTTACCCTGCAGACAAGATCAGTATTCTGACAACGTACAATGGACAAAAGCACCTGATTCGGGACATCATCAATAGGCGATGCGGGAATAATCCATTGATCGGAAGGCCAAATAAGGTAGTTTATGGGTGTAATATGGTTTGCATTTATTGTAAGTTGTTTATATTGCTCTTCTTTGTCTCACAAGCTAGCTTCCTAGAAGGTCAGGATGGCAACAGAATTTTCATGTACAGTGTCTACACATAAGAAGACTTGCTTCAAAATGGTCAGTTCTAATAAGAGTAATATAAAGACAGACTACTATAAAATGGGCAAGTGAACAGGACATATTTCATGGAAGATTACAAATAGCCACTAGAGCATTCCTGCCCTGTAACTAGTTGTCACTACTGTCATTAGCTGTCAGGAAGATGTCCATGAAAGCAGTTCCATCTGCAGAGTGCTGGCTTAGCATTCATGAAGCCCTGGCTTCCACCCTCAGCACCACATGAACACAGCACTGCGGTGCATGCCTGTAATCCTGACCCTGGTGAGGTGAAGGCAAGAGGATCAGAACCTCAAGGCCATCCTCAGTTCCTATCATATTTGTAGCTTTGGCTGCAAGAGTCTCTGAATACAATACAATTAAATTTTTATAAATACAATATGATGATTCTACACATCCACAGAATGGTTAGAATTGTAAAAGCTGATAGTGTTGGGCAGTGGAGCAGCTGGAACTTGGGGACTGGGTCATCGCTGGTGAGTGTATAAATTCAGAAACTTTGGGAAATAGGTTGACAGTTTATAGAGTTAAGCATACACTTGACATAGCATTACAGTTCCACTTTGTGCAATGAAACCATGTCCACAAAAACAAACTGAATACTCAGTGTAGCTTTGTTCTAAGTATCCCTAAAGTAAAAAGAACTCTAGTGTCCATTAACAAGCACATTCATTAATGGGAGCCAGGCTGCTCAGCAGCAGGACACAGTGAACATCTCTATGTACAACACAGAAGCCTATGCTATTGGGCTCCTGTGCTTGTTCAGAGCCAGCAGAAAATGAGGTAAGTAGATCAGAGACTTCCTGGAGCTGGGAAAAGTTGCCTGCTTGTTTACAGCGGGGGCCCGGGGTGGTGGGCATTGTGGTGGTAGTATGTCAGAACTCATTGTACATAATTTGTATCTCTGTGAAGGCCACATCCAAAGAGATGTTTTATAGACTTCCTAAAATGAGAGGGACCGTACTGGTAATTCATATAGGGGAATCAGTACGCTTTGTTGAATTCATAGAGCAGAGATGAAGGCCAAAGAGTTACAGTTGGTGGCTAGAATCTTGATGAGCCTCTCTCCCAATTCATATGGATGCTTTCCAGCTGAATAAAAAGTACTGTGAAGATTTTCTCTTCGCTATGAACAAATACTGGGGGCACACATGGAATAATAAATGAGTATGCTTAGCTCTATTGTTGAGTATTTGGGGTGCCACTTAATAAGCTGAACATGGCGTGCCTTCTGAAGCTTGGCAGTCTAACGATGGGAAGCTGTAGATCCCAAGAACAGGTCTTTAATGCACAGCAGCCGAGAGTGTGAGTGACGGGAGGACGTGACCCAGGTGCTCCCTGTGCTTCAGTGGCTTCACTGGCTGCTTGCTCTAATTCCGAGCAAGAATTGATGCGGGTGGGTGTCTTCTGAGATAATTTTAAAGGTAAGATGCTTGCTTCCAGCATTTTGTTTAGGTGCAATGCCTTGCTGTACTTTTGAAAATAAGCTACATTCCCCACCTTTCCTTCCTAGGTGACAACTGTCGATAGATTCCAAGGTCAGCAGAACGATTACATCCTCCTTTCTCTAGTGCGGACCAGGGCTGTGGGCCATCTGAGGTGCGTGACGTTCAGACGCTATACTCTTCCTAAAAGTTATTGTCTGTTTCTGCTTGGAGAGGCAGGGACAACGTCATTCTAAATTTGTCAGCTAATTGCTATAAGTAATCATTATGCCGCCTGTAGTACTCTCGGTGGTAATAACCTCTCCCCTTGTGTAGTTTATCAGTGCTGTTTCTACCGTGTCACCTCATAATACTGTAGTAATTGTAGCTTCTCCACCATTCCTTTACATGCAGAGAGAAGGTGTTGCCATGGGGCCTTAATAGTCTTGGATCTGTTAGGAACAGTGTCAGGAACCAAAGAAGCTAAGGTAGAAGGGAGCCTCTTCAGGAGCATTTTTTCTGTGCTTAAGGCTTTTGGTCTCTCTGCCTACCATCTTTCAGCTCCATGAGAGGATAAAGGAGCCATTTGTTCTCCCAGGATTAAGAATGGTCCAAACAAACAGTAGCCTATCCTATTTTTATCATTTTTGTGATGTATTTATGTATTAGAGATTTATGGGAGTAATATCTTCTTATTACAAAGCAGCCATTTGGTTTTATATAAATCTTCATCTCATGTGACTTACTAGCAAAACTCAGGAGAGCTAGAGTTCACTGTCTTAATTTATTAGATGAATATAAAGAGAAGGTTCTCCAGGCTCTTGTAAATTGTCATTAAGTCCAGATCTCTTTGGGCCTTAGGTCAGATTCGATGAGACTGATAACCTTTATGGAAGAGTAAGCAAAGACAATAATGCTTTAAGAAATTGTTACAAAGTGATAGTGTTAAAGTTAGCTTATTTTTGCTTACTGAAATGTCAAGCATAGAGTTAGGTCTTTCCTGAAACAGTTTCTTTTCCTAGCTGACATAACTGCTATCTGAATGGCCATCTTTGTTGACCTCTGCATTTGAAGTGTAAATATGTGAATTCTCTGTCCTCTTCTTCCTCTGGGTACCAGTTCTGCACTTGCAGACAAAACACCCAAACATGTGCAATAAAAATAAACTCTTTTTTTTAATTCAGTAACTTGAGTTCTATAGTGATCGCTGAGTGATTTTCTGAAAACTAAAAACACTTATGAATGGAAGATTTAGAAAGAAGAGGTTTTCAGCATCGCCATGAAATCTCTGGATTTTCTGATTAGAAAAACCTTTAACCATCTGTAATTTGGCAATGTTCTTCCTTCTGGATATATAGAAATAAATTTAGCTTTTATGATCTCCACCTGTGAGCAGTTTGGAACCCAGTGTGGGACACATTCAAATAACTGGGAAGACTCCTTTACTTGTATGTGCCCAAAATTTCAGTTGCATTCTTCTCATGTTCTGTGGAGCTGACACTTATAAAAGCCTCTTAGCCAAAGACTGCAGTCAGTGTTCTCACAGAAGGACCTGCAGTGCTGTGTGTCTGCTTATATGAAGAGCCAGAGCCTCCTGGGTGTGCCACGGAAACCCAGCACAGTAATAGTATAAACTGCTTCCTTTTTCCAACACTCCATTTCTTCCTAGATGGCATTTTCACATTTTCCTTTCTGTTTCTGTGAGAATTCCTAAGGAGTTCTAGCACTTACCAGTGTTGGGACCTCTATGTAACTCTGTTTTAGGAATGTGAAGAGAAGCGAGAGGAATTCCTTCTCTAAAGTAAAACTGATCAATTTTCTAGGAAGAAAAATTTTATCTTTATAGAACCTGGGAATTTGTTAGGCAAAAAAGTGGAAGAAGGTGATTGTTATGGTGATGATGATGCGGTAATTGGTGACCGTCACCCAAACCTCTATGATTCTGGGTAGGGCTCCTTGGGTCTTTCAAACCAGTACATTGGTTATTTGTCTCACACATGCACAAACGCACTAAGAAGGTGGTGTCATCGAAGCATTCATTCACTTACTTGGCTTACTGATCACATATATTAATTTGCTTTATGCCTATTAAGTCCTTAACATTTTTATTGCAATAACTTATAATGAGACTATTTAGTGGATTATGTAAAAGAAGGAAAGGCTGATAGATAATAATGAGACTATTTAGTGGATTATGTAAAAGAAGGAAAGGCTGATAGATACATTGTTAATTTCAAACTATGCAAATTATTTTGTTTCCTAAAGAGATGTCCGTCGTTTGGTGGTAGCCATGTCAAGAGCCAGACTTGGGCTGTATATCTTCGCTAGAGTGTCCCTCTTCCAAAATTGTTTTGAACTGACTCCTGCTTTCAGCCAGCTCACCGCTCGCCCGCTGCATTTGCATATCATTCCAACAGAACCTTTCCCAACCTCCAGAAAGGTAGGCCTATCATCTCTGTGGAGTTCTCTTATAGTTGGCCACTTTTTTGAGAATACCCAGTCAACAATATGAAATGCTCCTTACATCGAAGAACTATAAAACTAATATATGCCAACACTTACTGAAACGTACTACATCTCAGGAATGAACTCCGCACGTTCATTGTCTCATTGGTTTCAATAGCACATCCGCTCAGGAGCTTCTGATTATCCTAATTGTACATGTGCAGAAGATGAGGATCAGAGAAGTTAAATAGTTTACCATGCATCGGGTAGGCGGAGGAGCCAGAATTTGTAAGCAGGCAGTGTGACCCAAGAATTCACATTGTGATCACCTCATAACACCTCCTCTCATCCATCAGCTGTCACTGAACAGTCATCTAGTTTAGTTCTTCTTACAAAGCTTGCATTCTGGGTGGTGGGGCAGGAAAACACATGCAGCGTAACCCTCTCCTCTCCCCCCTCCCTTCTCCTCTTTCTCACTACTCTTTCTCTAAGATAGAGTATAATGGAGTTCATTTTTACATTCTTGCACACAAAGGCACAGACACACAATTACTGTTTCTTTTCTTAGAGCATGCTACAGAGTTTGGGTTTTGTTGTTTTGTTTTGTTTTTTTTCCACTTATTGAAATGTCCCAGAGGTCAATTAAATTTTAAATAAAATTGTTTTAAATATATTCAGTGAACTTTTTATTTTTCAGTCCTCTAAAACAAACAAAATAAGTTTAGTGTGTTTTGTGGTAATGTTAACCACTTCTTTCTAAAGACATTTCTATTTGCTTTTTTATTTGTTTTGTTTAAAAAAAAATGCTGCTATGAGAAAATTGAAGGAAAAGGAGGTGGGGATGATGGGGTGGCGTCACAAAAGCCCTGGGTGCTGACTGGGTAGTCACCCTGCAGCTCTACACTTGACTCTTAGACTCACTGTTATGTGCTTGCTACTGTGAGGTAGGGTTTCCACAGCCTTAGATTTCCACAAGACCCATTCCCACAGTAAGAAACGATAGGAGTTTGCGTGTGATCAGTGATGGCGAATAGGAAAGTTGCCAGTCTTCGGAGGCCGCTGAAGGACAGATCTACGTTCACCTCTCTGTTTTACTGAGGACTCTAGCGTAAAACAGTTGCTTCACTGTCAGCTTTCTCCAAAACTGCTCCATCAAAGTCCCCTCCTCGTACTGCAGGCCTGCAGAATCTAGCTTGCCGGCTGCTGCGGGTAAGGGCTGCGCTGGAGCAGTGTCTCAGCAGAGCATGACAGGTGCTGTGAGGCTTAAAACAGGGATTTGGACACCACTTCCCAGCTGACAGGCTGCATACTGATGATAATAACTGTTACATTTTATGATTCAGAAAAACATAAATAGTAAATAGTTCTAATATTTTCATTCTGAAGCAATTGTAGATTCTCTCTGGATTCCTGACAGTAATGGAAATTGTTGCTTTTAGACCAGTGTTTGTTAACCTTTGAGTCACAACTCTTTTGATGGTTACATATCAGATATCCTACTTATCAAATATTTACATTACAACTCATAACAGTAGTAAGATTACAGTTATGAAGTGACAATAAAAATAATTTTATGGTTGGGGAGTGAAGGTTGAGAATCACTGTTTTAGACTATGTTGATTTATTTCCTCTATGAGATTTTATCTTAGTGATTCTTTGATATTAATTCACATACGGAAATTCTTATGTTATTTACCAGCCCAAACTTGTCTTAAAACTTAATGACTCTCAACTCTGTTGTCTTACATTTTTTTCATGAATTTTCATGAAGTACTTTCTGGATCTGACTTTGGGATTTCATATCCTCCTTACCCTAGTGGTATTTATAGATTCTGAGATGGGCTTGTGTTGAAATGATAGGTGCTGGGTTTTCTTCACTAGCTACTTCACTCCCTTTTTGCTTTCTTATAGAATGGAGAGAGACCACCTCATGAAGTGCAGGTAATAAAGAATATGCCCCAGATGGCGAACTTCGTGTACAACATGTACATGCATTTGATACAGACGACCCATCATTATCATCAGGTGAGCATGCTCAGAGTTGACTTATTTCTCTAACTGCAGAGTGGATTGTACTACTAATTTGCTATGGAGAATCCACAGTCAGATATTGTTACTCAAGTAGCACTCATATTTTAATACCTTTCTGTAGTAATAAATTGGCATCAAGTACACTTGCTCAAAGTGTACAATTTGATACATTCTGTATGTATATGTTTGTGTGTCCTCCTAAAATTATCACCTTACTCTAGATACTGAGCATAACCGTTATCCCCACTTTTTCCGTGTCTCTCTGTGCCGCCCTCCTGTAACCCATGGGGTGTGATTTCTGCTCTAGATAGTCACACCAATGCAAGCCTCCTGAAACCCATGGGGTGTGATTTCTGCTCTAGATAGTCACACCAATGCAAGCCTCCTGTAACCCATAGGGGTGTGATTTCTGCTCTAGATAGTCACACCAGTGCAAGCCTCCTGTAACCCATGGGGTGTGATTTCTGCTCTAGATAGTCACACCAATGCAAGCCTCCTGTAACCCATAGGGGTGTGATTTCTGCTCTAGATAGTCACACCAATGCAAGCCTCCTGTAACCCATGGGGTGTGATTTCTGCTCTAGATAGTCAAACCAATGCAAGCCTCCTGTAACCCATAGGGGTGTGATTTCTGCTCTAGATAGTCACACCAGTGCAAGCCTCCTGTAACCCATGGGGTGTGATTTCTGCTCTAGATAGTCACACCAGTGCAAGCCTCCTGTAACCCATGGGGTGTGATTTCTGCTCTAGATAGTCACACCAATGCAAGCCTCCGATGTGCACTCATACTTTTTGGTCTGCTGTTTCTCGGTGTTTTGTTTATATATATATAACCATTCCAGTTGTTGCTTTCATAGAATGATCCCTTCCTTTCAGCTATTGGTAGGCATTTTATCATTTTGTTGTTTCTATTGTGGATTGTTACAAAGTATTGTTGTGTAAAACTTTGCACTTCTACCTCCAAGGAGAGTTGCTGGCTGATCTGGTACATGCAGTTTTTCAAATAGAGCTTGCTGTTGTATGCAGAAGCGTGTGAGTGTGGTCATTCTGCATCCTCACCCACACTTGATGTAGTGAGCCTTCTTATTTTAGCAGGGACAGTAGGAATATTGTGAACCAACTGTGGCTTGAGTTGTTTTGAGGGTGGGGAGGGTGTTTCATTTTCTTCATTTAAGCATTCTTTTGTGTTGTTTTTTTGCCCCCTAAATATCCTCTTTGGGGTGAGTCTGTTTACATTATTATTGTAATGACCTCTCAGAGGTTTTCTGTCTTCTAGCTATAGGATCCTTATCAAACACGTTTTTATAATTTTTTAAAGAAGCTTTTACTAGATTTTTGAATTTTGATATCTGATATGTAAAATTACTTTCCTATAGTTCATTCTTCATGTCCTAAAAATACATACTTTAGCCCCAGTTGACAAAGACTAGCCTCTGCCAATTATAGTTTGGGTTGTGGTGTTTGCAAGTAGGCTAGATTTTGAGTTCATTCTGGCAAGGTTCCATGCAGTATTGTATTATTCATCCATATGTGGATATTGTATCTTATAACGCCATTTCCTCAGTAGACCATTTTATTCTCTTCTGAACTACTACTTGTCACCTTAGTCCAAAAAAAAAAAAAAAAAAGATAATAAGTAAACCCAAAATATCGGCTGTGTACGTGAGTGTTCTTTCTGTACTCCACTGCATCCCACGGTTTGGTGTATCTCTCCATCCCTTCACCATCGCCATGCTACCTGGGTCACAGTCAGTTAGAATAAGCAGATCATAAAATGGGGCAAAATGAATATTTTAGTTCCATTTTTTTTCAAAAATGACCCGTTCTACCTAGACGCAGCCAGCCAGTTTCTAGCCCTAAATGACCACTGTAATTGAGACACTGTCTCCAGGAGTAAAATTGCATGGGGGTCAATTTGGGGAAACTAGTACCTTAACCAATATCGAGTCTCTATGTCTTCATCTCTTAGCTCTGCCCTGAGTGCCCATTGCTATTCAGTGGTACTTTTAAAATATTTTCAAATTTCTGACTAGCTAAACAAAATATAGGAGGAAAGAAGCTATTGTTTGGCTTCAGCTGCCAAGGTGTTGAGGAAAAGCTAGGCATGGATGACTGTGCTCCTCTTCCAGATGAGTGAGCTGGAGGCCTGAACTCTGCCTGCCCTTCATTCCCCACCATGTCTCGCTCTTAAAAATTGGCTCTCCTCAGACACCTTCAGTGAGGGTGAACCCTGAGCTGATGTGGCAGTTAATGCTAACCAACCATTGTGCTTTCTCAGAAGCATTATCAAACACTCCTCTGACTAAAACTCTCAGAATTTTTCATGTTGGTTTTTACTTACATGTGACATGGAGATATATTCTTTGCCATTAGTAGAATGAAGGTCATTGTTCAAAAGTGTCAAATTTGTCATATCAAATGGCTAGCAGTGTTTGAAAAGCTGTAGCAGAAGCTGTGTGTTAAGAAAGTGATGTAATATGAGAGCCTGCTCAGCTTTCTAAGCCAGTGTTCTTGACACTCACGTTCTCCTGGTATTTTGTTATTAGACTTTCTTACAGCTGCCACCTGCAATGGTGGAAGAAGGTGAGGAGGTTCAGAGTCAAGAAACAGAAATGGAAGCGGAAGAAGAAACCACAGCTGCTCAAGCTAACCTCATACCCAGTCTAACAGAAGCCAGCTCGAGTCAGGAGACCGCAGCCTCTCAGCCCGAGTGCTCCAGTCAGGCCGAGACAGCCTCCAGTGAGATGGAGGACGTCTCTGCCACGTGTGACGCTGCTCCTGTCCCTGCAGAGACCAAATAGCAACGGAAGCCTTTCCTGGGACATTCCATTTATAAAGTATTATTTTCACACTTGCTGTATGACTTTAATGATACCAACTAATGTTCTGTCCTTGTTTTATTAGCTGGTTTCCTTATTTTGTATATTTTTATTTGTAAATATATAAACTCCGGTTTGTTTGTTTATTCAGAAGAGAAAATAATTTTGATTGCTGAAGGTATCTGTAATGATACCTGCATTAAAATAGTTTTCTATAAAATATGTAAGGCGTACTTGCCCTTTTTCTCTTCAGGTTCTCCTGAGTGAGCTCCCTGTGCAGCTAAAGATGACCATGGACTCCCGATCTTCCGCACCCACCTCCCTAGTACTGGGCTTGCTTGCACTCTGCTAAACTTCTTTTATGTCCTGCTTGGGATCAAACCTGGGGCCTTGTAGATGCTAGACCGGCATGTATACTGCCAGCTAAACCTCAGCCCAGCGCATAACTCACAAGTTTAGTAAGTGTCTCTAGAAAAAAGGCCACACAATACTGAAGTATTGTTCAGCAACTGTGCACCGGGTCCCAGGTGGGTAGCAGGTTGTTAGCTGTGTGCGCACTGTCAGGCGCTCAAGCCTGTAGCCTTGCTCCCAGTTTTCTTCCTGTGAGGACATAAGTAGCCATAGGGTAACGGTCTTTGCAGTCTGTCAAAGAACATGAACAAATTTTCTTCCTTGGACCTGAAAATGGTTTAGTCACTCGGGTATGTGTGGCCCATGGGCACCGTGCAGCCAAGGGCAGCTATTATGCAGCCCAATCCAAAATCAGAAGCTTGCTTAAAACTTTTCAGGTGTTTTACAGTTTTAAAGACTTATATAGTTCTTTTTAAGATTTGCTTATTTTCATTCTGTGTGTACGTCTATGTACCACATGCATGGAAGTCAGAAGAAGATAGCAGATTCCCTGGGACTGGAGTTGCAGGTGGTTGTTAGCCTCTGTGTGGGCACTGGAAATTGAATCCCAGTCACCAGTACTCTTAACCCCTGAGCCATCTCTCCAGCCCAATCGTGTTGTTCTTAAGCGTGAACTTTGGTACAATGTCAAAAAGTGGGACGTGCCTGATTGTCCATTGGAGTCTTATTCATTGGTAGGGCCCACTTTAGACCCAAGTAATTGGAACCTTGGACACGGGACAGGTTCTCCACAACACTGCGGCACCAGATAAGCCTGGAGCAACAGAACCAGGATTTATCGTTCAGTAGAACAGGACTGTTGGCAGGACCCAAGTCTGGGCCATAGGAGTGGGAGAACTTAGCTCCTGTGTGCAATGTGGAAGCCTCCTGCTGCGGCAGCTCTGTGTTTGTGCCCTTTTGAACTCCCTTGGTCAAATGGGAGGAGGCAGATGTCTTAGGACCTTGTTACCGAGGTGTGGTCATCCAGCCAGCAGCATTGTGGTATACTGAAGTTGCTTAGAGATGTAGAAGTTCTCTGTTTACCAAAATCTCTATTTCAGCCAGGTCCCTTGGTAACCACACACTTTGTGGCTCGAGAGGCGCTCTGCACAGATCACTGCTGCCCTTGTGAGTGAGACTGCTGCTGGAACTAACAGTGAATGGGACTGCTGGTTTCTGACAAGCGACCTCTTCCCATAAGGACCCTGGGCATGGTGGCAGGGCGGAAGGCAGCCTGCACTGGGGACCTGGGACGCAGGAATTGACCACTCGTTCTCTTTGCTCCACTTTGATCTGCTAGAGTTGCCGAGGGAACATTTGCATGTCTCCCCTATAGATTTGACCATATCCAAGGAACCTTGAAAGAAAGACCCACACTGAAATCCCTCTGATCCTGATAGTGCAAAGAAATGATTAACGCATAAAGAAATAAAACCCAGGAAGTCAAGTCACTTACATTTTAAGTGACAACGTTTGTTCAGCTACCAGGCAGGAGCCACACTCTCGACTCACGGTGTGCTACTGCACCATCACACTAGTGTAAGTCTGTGAGGAGAGGATGAAGGGCTAGAAACACCTAGCAAAAAACCCTGGCCTATTTTCTCAAGAGTAAGGATCAAGCCAGATAGCCGGTTACATAATTTCTCTGATACAAGACTTTGAAAACAGGTGCCGTGGGCCTGTGTATGGGGAACAGCACTCATGGAATTATTTTCATTTGGAATATACACTAGCAGACTGTGCAGGAAGGAAAGCAGCTTTGCTGTATTACGGTGTTTCCTGGAAAAGACTTTCCCCTCCACCTGTTAGTAGGTATGAATTAAATACCAGCAGCCAAAACAAGCCCAAGTCTGGGCATGTGTCACCGTCCGCCTAGATGACTGTAGTTTGTTTTTCTACTGGCTCTTTCTGTCACAGTAAAACTAAATCGTGGTGGACCCTGGCCAAGTATTTAGTCAAAGGAATTCAAAGATGGTAATGACACTGGGGTTTCCATTTTAAATTGTGGGTGAATTTTTATAGCAATCAGAAGAGAGATTTGCTGTCTGTCTCTCTCTTTCCCTACCCCTACCCCTCTCTCCCCTGTCTCTTTAATAATAAGGAAACAGTAGAATCCAACTTCAGAGTCCTGAGGATGTGCCCTGTTCACAGTCTAAAGGGACAGCACATGCGTGATTGCTGCACGGACTCTGGAGTTTCCCATTTAGTCTGGAGTTGCATCAGACGGGTACTAAAGTCATGTGACCAGTGTTTCCCGAGCTCTCCAAACTGTTTTTCATATTTGAATATGTCATGCTGCGTGAGTACCTTCCAGCAGCAATGTCATAGCTTGGAAATGTTTTTTAAAGAGACAGAAAGGTGTATGTGCCCTAAGAATGAAGATGAGACAGACAACATAGTGAGGCTTTTTTCCTCCCCAAACACTGAGTTATGAAAGTTCTTTTACAACAGTAGAGAGTAAAGACCTCCATTGATGCAGCCAAATGGCTAGAAAGATCTAGACGTTACTAGGACTTTAAAGTCAGTGTGATGATAAAAGCTAAGATGTTTTGCTCCGGGAAATTGAAAAGGACAAGATCTCCTGAGTGGGACCTTGGGAGAGGGCTGAAGGGGAGGGGAGAGGCAGGGACTGGAACAGAAAAAAAAATGTAGAGCTCAATAAAAATCAGTCTAAAAATGGAGCATTCAGGTAGAGTGTAGACTAAAGAGGACATCCATATGCATAGAGCAGCCTTGAACCCAGATGGTGCCAAAATTCGGCAACTTTTATTCAGTAGTGCTAACCAAGCCCATGAGCACGAAGAAAGAAAATGACTGTTACTGTAGCTAACAAATACACCAACACTGAAGATATCCACTGAAACTTACAACCATCTTGTCAGACATTGCACAGAATTTCAGCATTGGGCAGTTAGCACGAAGACATCTTTAAGGTCTTTCTCAGCTTATTGGTCCTGTGACTTTGTTTGCTGGAGAGTGTTGTGTTTAACTCTGCTTTGATGTAGCCGAGACTCAGCCTCCCAGGAGACGGGATCGATAGAAGACTAACATTTTAAACTTCATGCAGGCCAATTTTGTGCTTCCCACTTAAACATTTTATATAACAGTCAGTCCCATCAGGAACACATAAACTATTCTAAGTGCTGAAAATGGGGAATTTTTATAGGAATTGTATGGCAGAAGAGGAGAGTCAGTTATGGAATGGAAAGATTGTGGAGACCCAAAATTGTGAGCCTGTTTCCACCTGCTCTGAAGGTCAGAGAGTTTTAACTTGTCCAAAGTTGTCAACCAGTGTGGCTACACACCCTAACCTAGGGTGTGATTACTTGCTGTTTTAAACATTAAGATGGCCCCTACGGGTCGATCCACTCCACCCTGACCAAAGGTCAGAGAAGTCTAGCAAATTTCTGCTTCTTTTGAATTAGGAGGTTTGACCTAGGAAGTGACTGCCTTCAGGATACTTGGTCTAGGGTGGATTCACTGCCTAAACAACAGAAAGCTTTTCTCAAGAATTAATGACTTGATGTCTCAAGTATAGAAGCCAGTAACTGTTCTATTGTCCCTTGTATTTTGTGAAAGCAGTCCTTCGCCTTCTCCCCCTTCTTGTATTGGGGTATAAAAGTATGTGGAAAATTAATTGCAGGCAAATTTCAATATTCACTGGAATTCCCTCCCAGTTTTTTTTTTTAAAAAAAAAAGATGTTTTGCTTCATACTGAAACTATATAAATGGCTCATTTGTGATCTATAAAAAGCAGGTTGTTTATGATAGAGCAAGCATGGGTAGTGTAAAACAGACTTGGGACTCCTGAGAACAGACTCAAGTTTTAACCTAGTTATTTATTAGGCATTGGCTTGACCTTAGGCAAACATAATCTCTCTGAGCCCTGATTTTATCTACAAGACCAATGAGAACTTCAGGCGTTTGGTTTTGTGGCTGAGTATGGAAATATCTAATAACCTACATTCTTGGTAAATGCCGCTCGCTCTCCAAGTCCTCCCAAAGCAGTGTGACTGTGGGATATTGCCAGTGAAGCTGTGACTTCAGCACTTAGCAGGATCCCTGTCCTTGGAGCACAGCACAAAGGGTGGGTGATGAAGCAGCAGACGCGTGGAGGCAGTTGACCTTTGAGACGCCTCAGAGATAAGTCTATTGACTATTACTACTGTGTGAGTCCATGGTAACATGCAGCATAGGCTGTTCTGAAATTAAAATTCAAGTGGCACAGTATGACCGGAAGAAAGTCGATAGGGCCCACCATGCTTCTCATATATGGAGCATCGTATCTGGTATTGTCCCGCTCTAAGAGCAGATTTCGTGTTCATTTGCTTTGATTTGTGCCTTCCATGGGCTATTTTCTTCTTATCTTGTAGTCATTCAGATAGTATTTTTAGAGATGTTTCTTCAATTAAGGGCATATAAAAGGTTTGAAAAAAAAATACTGACCATTTTGCACAAGCCAGAAGAGCATTTAAAGATAAGCAGTGTCTTGCTTCCTGGCAAAGTGCTTGGCGGTTAGCCTTGGTAATTATGAAGCAATCATGTTAATAGATGTTTAAGGATAATGGAGCGGGAGCTGTGCTGAGCTGAGGATGGAAATGAAGACATGTGAGACTTTTCATCCACTGGTGCTTGTTAGCATCCCAAAGGGGTTTAATTAACTAGGATCTAGGCGCTGCGGTTGCTCTAGTTTTCCTTCCTAGGAACAAACCCTCGCTCAGTCCCCTGGAACATCCCCAGATCATACCACGGTAACAGGTTAAATTTTTGCCCCTATATGCAATGATAGCCGATCCTACTATTTCTCGGTATGTATTACAGACAATGTTACCATTACAAAGTACTATGAACAGTATGTTCCATGGTCAATCACACATGCATCAAAATTAGTTATTCCCCTTTTATAGAAGCACAATGCATTAGTAGCTAATTATAGGTTCAGAAAAGACCTGCTATAAAGAATAATATTTAACTTCTTCTAATCTAGCATTTCTCAAGCTTGAGGTTAGACCAAAGGACTTTTGCTTTTGTTTTTTTTATAAGCCACCTTATGTAGCTGTCTCCTCAGCCTGTGGCTTGGAAGCCATTATCTCACATCAGTAAGAACTTGCACTCCCCCACTAGATAAGAAAGCCCAAATATGTTTTTCAGTGAGGAAACTTAAGGTGAAATAGTTTGTATAAAATGTTATAATCCAGTATCATTATATTGAGAGAGTCATGTGGCATTAGTAACAGTATCTCCATTAGGCAAATGTAATGAAACTTTGGCCAGGGCACCATGGCATCCTTCACGTGGGTCTTCCGAGAGAAGGTTACTGAGCAGTCTGTTGACACGTTAATGCAGAGCTCCAGATGCTCACACAACCCTTGCTTCCTCATTCCCCCGTACAGGAAGAGCTCATGTATCCAACATAGCCCAACTCTTCATGTCTCTGTACTCAGCTAGTAGAAGTTAGCCAGAAGAAAACAGGGGGAGCTGGATGTAATCTCCTCCCATAAGAATCTTTTTTTTTTAACTTAGCATAACTTATTGAAGTCTCCTGGTTGGTAACTGCTACCATGATCCTCTCTTCCTCTCAGTCTGACTTAATGCCTCACGTGCTCCATATATCCTTTGTCTTGCAGTCTAAGCTAAGCTGGTAAAGGCTGTGGGAGCCGCCTGTGTGTGTCAGGCAACGTAGTTGTACCAAAGAGTTCCACAATAGCCCGAAATGGAATATAACAAAGGTTTATTTATTTGGGGATAAACTCACAGTAAGGGTATAGCAATCCACAGTCCTCTGTGTATGCTGGGAACTGGAACCAAATCCAGCAGAAGAAAGGGACTGTGCACGCTTTTGGTCTGCACTTATAGTATATGAGACCACACCAAAAGTGGGCCGGTATCTTAAAGGCTATTGGCTGAAGGAGTTCCCACAACACCTCCCCCTTTTGTCTAAATAAGAGAGTTCTAAACCTAATACAAAACTATATACAATATAAGCTCCAGTGGTTTGTTTAGGACACTACAATTAACTGAACTGAGACCTAGGCAAATACCCCTGTATCACGCACTTCTGGAGACAGGTCAAAGTAGAAAAGGCAGCTCTCAACCTTTGCACCTAAGTGGGTAAGCCTACTAAAGATTTGTTGCCATGGTTAGCATACCAGAGGAGCCTGGATTACAAAGACCAGAAGGAAATAAGACATCTGTAGAAAAGCTGGACTGATATTAATAATGTTTATACTAATATGTGAAAGCCAAATTATATGTTTTGGTTGGAAAAAGACATGAGAAGCACATAATGGACAAAAACCCTACAACACAGTCTTCTGGGCTTCCAATGTGCTAATTAATTATCTGAAAGTCATGTTCTATTTAAGCAGTGGCAGAGCAGGTTATAAACAATATGAGTTTAGTAAGGAGGCCGATCGTACCACGAAGATTTATGGTTTAAACTACTAGTCCATTTACTGGCTCAGCTACCAGTCAACATTCACTCACAAACTCAGTACCTGTGCATGCCAACTGAAAAGTGCACCCATGGGCCTTAAAGTCGCCAAGAGTCTGAGTCCCTTTGTTAAACAATCTACAGCAAGATGTTCTTTCTCAGCTACAGAAATAAGTTCTGGGTCTGCTGTTGCCAATCCATTTCCCACTCTGCTTCTTGACTCAATTTCAGAAGAGATTGACTCTTCCTAGATATTTCCTTTAGGGTAAGTGTAGAAGACACCAGATAAAGGCCTCTGTGACCACAATTTTCTGAACAAATGGCTTACTTGTGTGCAGCTCCATTTAGTGTTCCACGCTGACTTAGAATCAAACTGAGTTAAGGAGACCTCTCTGGACCAACCACTGTGAATAGGGATGTGACTTTAGACCTGGTGGGCGGCCCACATTTGCAGCAAGTTAACATCTGCTGATATCTGAGGCCACGAACCTCCCTCTTACCATCCTGTCTCAATCCCATCTTCTGACTTCTCAGCCATGGTCTTGCCACCCTGTGCTGGATTCCAACTTCTGACAGCTCTTCTTGCCTATTTTGGAGTATACAGATGTTAGCTCTTTTCTGGTTTTGCTGAAATTGGCATTTGCATTTTCATCTTCTGGTTTCTCTGGAGTGTTTTGGATTGTTTCCCAAAGGAAAAGGATCAAATACTGACTTTGAGTGATAAAAATAGATGACCAAAATGAACTTGTTTAAAGAGAATTCATGAGCTGAAGAGATGGCTCAGCAGTAAGGAATGCTTCCTGTTCTTGTAGAAGATCATATGCAGTTCACAACTTCCTGCAACTCCAGTTCCAGGGTATCTGAAGGTGCCTGATTCCTCCTTCTGGCCTCCAGGAGCTCCTGCATGCTCACACTGCACACAAATTCATACAGGCACACACACATAAATAAAAATAATACATATTGAAACCCTGGCTCCAAAAGCAATAATAATAATAGTAATAATAATGTGTATTGTTTAAATTCTAGAAACTTTCCTTCACATTTCAATATAATGATTTTCATATGTCACACTGCACATAAAAGAAGGGAACACATGAAACTCCTATAATATCACTCCCAGCAATTAAGGCAAAAGCATTTATGGATAACCCTTTAAGATATGCACGTTTGTATGTGTGTGTTGGGGAATATTAGTTTAAGGTGTGTTACATTTGTTTATGCTGTGGAATATTTGTTTAATGATGCAAAGATGTGTTACATTCTTTTATGTTGCATTTGTTAAACTCTATAAAGCTATGTTACTTTGCTTGCCTAAAACAAGCAAAGTATAGATGATTGGTCTAATAAAGAACTGAATGGCCAATAAAAGACAGGAGAAAAAAAAACAGATGGGACTGGCATGCAGAGAGAATAAATAGAATGAAAAATCTAGGGAAAAGGAGAGAGAGGAGTGAGAAGAGGAGGAGAGGAGGACACCAGGGACCAGCCACACTACCAGCCATGGAGTAAGAAGGGAAGAAAGACATACAGAATAAAGAAAAGTCAAAAGCCAAGAGGCAAAATATAGAAGAAGAGAAATGGGTTAATTTAAGTTAGAAAAGCTGGCTAGAAACCATCCCAGCTAAGGCTGGGCATTCATAAGTAAGAATAAGTCTTAGGATTTCTATTGCTGTGAAGAGACATCATGACCACAACAACTCTTATAAAGGAAATATTTAATTGGAGTGGCTTGCTTACAATTTCAGAGGTTCAGTCCATTATCCTCATGACAGGGAGCATGGCAGTGTGCAGGCAGATGTGGTCCCGGAGTAGTAGCTGAGAGTGCTACATCTTGCAGGCAACAGGAAGTCAACTGAGACATTGGCCTGTATCCTGAGCATAGGAAACCTCAAAGTCCACCCCCCACAATGACGCACTTCCCACTCCAACAAAGCCACACCTCCTACTAGTGCCACTCCTGAGATTATGCGGGCCAATTACGTCCAGACTGCCACAGAAGGTCCTTGTGTGTGTCTGTAGAGGAGAGGTGGTTTGAATGAGGACGCCCCATTAGATCATATATTTGAATACTTTGACTCCAGTTGTGGAACCATTTGGGAAGGCTTAGGGGTCTGCAGCCCTGACAGAGGAAGTGGCAGTGGCGGTGAACTTTGAGGCTCCAAAAGTCCACACAAATCCCAGTAAGTTCTCTCTGCCTCATGATTATTGTCACAACTTACAAGTTCTCAGCCTTATCTTCCTGCTTGATGCCATGTTCTCCTCAATGATCATGGACTAACCTGAAACTATAAGCCCCAATAAACTATTCTGGAAGTTGCCTTGGTCATCATATTTCTTCACAATGATAGGAAAGTAACGAAGATAGGGTCCGGAGATTGGTATTTGACATCTTCGTCTACCACTCCTCACTTATATTTTTTTTTAGATAGTTTTTTTTTTTTCTGAACGTGGGGCAGTCCCCAGTTCAACTAGATTAGCTGACCAGCTAGCTCTCAGGCATCCTCCTGTCTCCACCTCCCAGTGCTAGAATGACAGGCTTCTGCTCTCAGGCCTGGCTTTTGATGCTATGGATCAAATTCAGTTTCTCAAGCTTCTGCAGAAAGCATTTTACCAACTGTGCTGTCTCCCCTGCCCCCTGTCTGTCTGTCTGTCTGTCTGTCTGTCTGTCTGTCTGTTTGGCTGGTTGGTTGGTTTTGGTACTGTGTTTTTGAGACAGGGCTTTTCTGTGTAGCCTTGGCTTTGTAGATCAGGCTTACCTCAAACTCACAAAGATCCGCCTGTCTCTGCCCCAAGTACTGGGATTAAAGGTGTGCATCACCACCGCCCAGCATTTATTTTTAACAGGCAAGCTCCTTTTGGCCCCAAAGTCAACTGTGCACAACTCATTTTCGAATGGTTACTTTTGTGTTGTGTGAATTTTCCTTCAAACATCTCACTTTTTAAGAAGGCTGTTATTCAGTTTGTAAGTGTCTTGTCGTTTTGTTACGCATTTCTGCCTTCATTCCTTAAAAAAGGCACATTCTGAAGAGTGGTAATCCTTTGAAATAGATAATGATTTTTTTTTATGTTACCTGAAGATTGCTGCTGAGCAAGCTGCCAGGATCCTCCTGTCCAATCTCTAATGCTGGGATTACAGGGATGTTCTGCCAACCTCAATTTTTAAGAAGCATGGGTTTGGGGCATCTGAACTCAGTTCCTCATGCTGCAGAGAAAGTACTTAACCAACTGAGCCATTCTCCTGCCCCCAAAATATATTTTTTCAATCGCAGTATGATTACAGATTTATTCATCAATTATTCTAGTCCTACCAGATTTTGTGTTTATTCTTTTAAAGCTGTTATTGAAAACAAAGAACTATAAAATTACTATATTTTCCTAATGGATAGGCTTCCTTTGCTATTTAGTATTCTCCCTTTAATTTAAATTACAGTTCTTGCCTTAAAGTCACATATTTATAAACCTATACCGTATTTGTTTTCCTCTGCTCTCTTGACTACCTTTGCCATGCCTTTTTATTGGGGCCTCTTCTATTGTGTGCAGCATATTCTTGGTTTGGAGTATAATTTCTTTTATTCTTCTTAAGCTAATTAATTGTGCATTTCTGGCAGAAGGCAGAAGATTCCCGAGTGCCCGGTCAAGGAGGTTGTGCCATTCATAGCAGCGTGGGCATCAGTGTTTGAGTCACTTCCTCTCCCTCTCCAGATCCCACAGGAATGAGGAGAGTGGATTGTGAGAGGCAGGGGATCCCTCAGAAGTTAGCTCTCCGTCCCAGTGGGAGGCATTTCCTCCTCCCTCAAGGTTTCCTGCTGCAAATGCAACCCTCGTGAGAAATGCCGGGGTGGAGAGCAGCCTTCTGTTAGACACTCAGAGGGGCACATGCACACACGCACACACACACAAACACAAACAGGCACACACATGTGCGCATACACAGCGGGAGGATGGCAGTGCAAGTGCACAGGGGTTCTCTGTGGTCATGAGTGCACACACTGCTCTTCATGTTTTTTTGCTTTTTTTTTTTTGCTGCCCCTATTTTGAGGGTATATGTTTATGTACAGATTTTTGAATTATAATTCCTTCCCAACTAGAAATGCTTTTATAAACAGGAAATAGACTTAACTCTTGCAATGTTTCTGGCCTCAAACTGTACTTTACTGTAATGACAATCTAACTATACCAGTTTAGTTTTCTTTTGCTTAGATTCCTCCTGACACAGCTCTGCTCATCTCTTTGGATCGTTCCATGTTCTTATATTTAACATTTTTCTTCTGCAAGCAGTCTGTGTAATCAGACAATGCTTGTATTTCAGAGAGATTGGGTCATTTAACTGTAAATAATTTGCTATATCTAGATGTTTTGAACATTTCAGTGTTCCCTAATTGCTCTCTTCCCTTGTTCCTGTTGCGTATATAAAGTACCTTTCCATTTCTCCATTTCCTACCTCACTTCTACTATATTTCAATTATCCCAAAGATTACGAGGGGCATTTTTGACTTACTCTGGCCTCTGAAGAATTAACCCCATTTCACTTCCCGGTCAATGCTAAGTCTTTGCAGTGCTGACTGTACTGGCTCCGCCTCCCTTACTATTCATACAAATGTCATCTCAACAAAAGCTTTTGTAGATGTTGTCCGTCTTGTAATTAAAATGTAGCTATTAGCATTGTTTCCTGAGTTAGCATGCGTTTACCTACCATCCACTTTCATGTATTTGGCCTCCTTCTTGTTCTTCCTACCCTTTCTATGCTTCAAATTGAGATCATTTTCTTTCTCTCTGAGGAATTGCATCCCCTCGTTTTTTTCTTCAGGACAAGTATACGTACCCCTGACACTGTCCAGTTGTTTTGTTTTTTTCCTGGAGATGTCTTAATTTCACCTTTGAATCTGAACGGTGTCTTTACTATGTCTAGAATTCTTTGTGGTGGAGCATTATCTTTGAGTGCTGAGAAACATCTTCTAATATCTTATCCCTTACCTCTGTCTCTCTGGAAAAGATGGCTTCCAGTCGTCCATTGCTCCTAAAAGATGCTGTCTGTTTTTATTGGCTGCTCAATGATTTACTCGCTTCTCTTACACACACCGATGCCCTCTTTCAGCTCTGTTCTATGTGATGTTAAACCATCTACAGAGTTCTGATTTTAGATTTACTACTTCATTCTCCATAATTACCATTCTGGTTTTTTGTTTGTTTGCTTGCGTTTTTATTTTAGTATATTGATACATTTATACATATATACACATATTGATATAGATATATATAAGAAAACTCTAATTCTCTCTCTCTCTTTCTCTCTCTCTCTCTCTCTCTCTCTCTCTCTCTCTCTCTGTGTGTGTGTGTGTGTGTGTGTGTGTGTGTGTGTGTGTTAGCAAACTCTAATTCTTGGATGAAACTCTTATCCTCTCAGCTATTTCCTTCAGGTATTTTGGCATTTCTAGTACCTGGATGGCTTGCCACTGTTTCTATTCCGTTCCTTCTATTCTTTCCAGTCTGTAGAAACACAAGAACCTGGCATAGGATTCAAAATGTTACACAGGATTGACTCTATGGTCAGCTGCCCCAGGCTGGCTCACTGTCCTGGAGAGGGTCACTTTAGTCCTAGTGGCCCCCTTCCTGAGCTGCAGCTCCCTCCAAGTCTCAGATTACGGCTGTTTGGAGGTTCCAGACCCCCTTGGAAAGTTCTGAACACAGCTGTCTTTGTCACACTGTGACCACCAGAGACTGGCTTTCCCCTTTTACTGCGCTCTGCTGATCTTCTAAGCCGGTGTGTCAGATAAGCTAATCAGTAATAACTAGAAGAAAACATTCCAATGCTAGGCTCATAGGTGCACAGCCTTATACACGCTAACATCTCAGTTCCACAGCCCCAGTAACCAGGACAACTTCAAACAACCTTTAGGGCCAGTGAGAGGGCCCAGCGGATAAAGGCACTTGCTGCCGAGCCTGAGCACCTGGTTTTAATCCCCAAGACCCATAAGGGAAAAGGAAAGAACCAACTCCCCAAAGTTCTCTTACCTCTACACTCAAATCAATACAAAGTAATAGCAGATTGGTTTAAAAAAATAAATAAAATCTGGGGGCATGAGAGATGATTCAGAGGTTAAGAGTACTGTTCTTCCACCTTTAACTCCAGCTCAAGGGAATCTAACATATAAAATGAATTATTAAAAAAAAACCCACAACTTTTATCTTTGTGACCCATACAGTTCCATAAAGCTTCTGAGGTTAGCTGTTGTGCACTAGGATTTGCCAACAGCTGTTAGAGGTAAAGGAATGTGCAGAGATGGGACTTTTGTTTTTAAGACAGGGTCTTGCTACATATCCTGTGAACACCCAGACAGAACTGTATACCAAGCTGGCCTTGAACTCAGGATTATACTGCCTTGGCATCCTGAGTGCTAGAATTTCAGGAAAGACACTATGCCCAGCTTCCTGCTTCATTTACTACAAGTGCTTGGCTCCTCTCCCACAAGAAATCCAGAGACACCTGTAGCACGATTAATAAAAACCCAGAGACAGAAATTGGGGTTCAACCTGAAGGTCAGAAAAGCAAAACAGCCAGCCACCGGCTCTTACCTCTACCTCAGTCTGAAATGGCGATCCTGTCTCCAGAATCCTCAGAATGAGACTGACTGAGAGCTGTCTCCTCCCATCTTATATTCCTCTCTAGTGCTGGGATTAAAGGCGTGCACCACTACCACCCAGTTTCTTTGCAAACTAGTGTGGCTACTGGGATTTAAAGGTGTGTGTCACCACTGCCTGGTCTGTAAGGCTGACCAGTGAGGCTGCTTTACTCTCTGATCTTCAGGCAAGCTTTATTTATTAAAATACAAATGAAGGGCTGGAGAGATGGTTTAGTGGTTAAGCACCGACTGCTCTTCCAGAGAACCCGAGTTCAATTCCCAGCACCCACATGGCAGCTCACAGCTGTCTGTAATCCCAGTTCCAGGTGCCTAACAGCCATGGCAAAAATACAAATGCACATAAAATAAAAATAAATAAATTAAAAAGTTATTAATAAAATAAAATACAAATGAAATATCATTACAGACATCCGCAAACAGATCCTTCTCTGTAGTGTCTGCTGATCCTGGCAGGCACTGGGAAATGGTGGGACTGGAACCCCAGGGTGGCCTTGGGATCCAAGTTACTCTTACAGTCAGGAAGATTAGCCCAGGCAGGGTCTAAAGCTCATGACTTTAGGGACCATGCTTAAGAGGAAGAATTTAAAAATATTAATATAAAATTAGGGACCGTGTTAGAGCAGAGACTTCAAGTTTCACTTTTATTGGCTTGTCTAGCTCTTCCCCTGGCTTGGGCTTGTGCGGTGGTTTTGGTTCCTGCCTCTTTCCCCATCTATCCATTTATCCTAACAAGCAACTGCTCCGGATCTGTTTCTTTCACACAAAATTTAGAGTCTCACCACCTGGTTGTGTTCTGACCCTGCTGCCTGGCTTCTCTACACCTGGTCTAACTCTAGCCTAACATGGGCCGTCAGGAAAGGCCATCCAAATGCTCCCCAAAAGAACATTCAGAAGCCAGACTAGAAAGGTCAGAAATCACTGAGACTGAAGAGCGACTTTCTTGTCAAATGCAAAATGTCTCCTGCCCACTTGGTATTTAATATGTACTATAGAATAGATGCCGGGCTTTCAAGTGCTTTATCTCCAATTACCCTAGGATGTTGGCATTTTTCAAAGCTCAACTTCTCTAAATGCTATTTGTCAAAGTCACAGAATGAGACAAGGAACTAGCATTTGCACGTTGACACCAAATCCACCCCCCTCTAAAGCACACCCAACATCACAATTTCATCCTACTGATAAAACGTGGCCTGAACACTGACCTAGAACAGGGTTCTGTTGGCTGTGATGACCTTAAAGGGGTGGCTCCATGACATTGAGGGTCCACATGATCCTCAGTCCTCCCTTTGTATGGGATGGGATGAGACGACCAAACTCCTTGGACCATCTTTGAACGTAGGAGTCGGTGGTTCCATTGAAGCTGCTCCTTTTATGTTTTAATCACTGTGGTTATAAATGAATTTACATCATTCTTATTTAAACTTTCTTTAAGTGCTTGTGAATCTAGACTCAGAAAAAAACCCTGTTGGCATTTATGCCTGATTTACACTGCAGTCTATTTAATTTAGCATGCAGTAGGCCCTGGGCTCCTGTTTGTGGCTGACCATTGTGTGATTTATGACCAGAAGGGCCAGTATTCTAGAACCAGGAACAAACCAAACAGAGACTATTTCATCCTAATGGGATGTGCAGTCACACCACTGCTTTTTGTCCGCTCTGCTTACATAATCCAGAAGAGTACTCAGCATAGTTGAACAGACTTTTTCTCAGAGAGGACCTGGGTGTGCAGCACCCTGCCAACTTCCCCATTAGTTATGGAGAAAAGCCATTTGTATTCTGAAATTGCATATCAGCCAGGCAATCACCACACAGAAATAGCCCCCATGAAAAGAAAGCAGTGCTATATTTGAAGCCTTAATCATGTGTATTTATAGACTTGGGTTTAGTTCTATTTGAAAATTTTCACATTATACAGTAGCATTACGATTCCTACCAGACTCAGAGGGCAGAGGGAGAGACATTTGAACTACTCAACTTTCTGAGTAACTTAGTGACCAAGAATTTTTCTGGTCACCCCTACTGAATGCATTTCAAAAATCATTTTTGTTACCTCCTATTGTTTTTAGTTATTGGGTGCTAGAACAATATGGCAGCTTTCTCAATTCATGAAAAATAATGTAAAAACTTATCACTAGAGATTCTGCCTATGGGCCTATGGTATTACCTTTATTTATTTCTCTATTTCTGTGATAAAACACTGGCGAAAAGGAACTTGGAAAGAAAAGGGTTTGTTTGACTTATCAGTCCATCGTGAAGGGAAGTTGAGGCAGGAACTCAAGACAGGAACCTGGAGGCAGGACCTGAGGCAGAGACCACAGAGGGATGCTACTCGCTGACTGACCTCCAGGCTCACGTTCAGGTCTCTGTATCATGCAACGCCAGCTCACCTGCCTAGGAGTGGTACTGTTCACTGTGTCTTGGGCCCTTCTCCATCAATTAGCGGTCAAGAGAACATCCCAGTGGATATGTCCACAGTTCAATCTAACTGGAAGCAATTTCTCAACGGAGATTCCTTCTTCCTAGGTCTAGTATATACCTAGTTGACAAAAGCTAACCAGTGCAAGCATGCTCTCAAGACTGGCGTCTCTGACATCCACTGATCCCTACCTCCTAACCACCTGTGCTGGTGAGGGAAGGCCCTGGTGAGCGAGCACATGAAGGAGGGAAACAAGGAATACAGAAGAGGGAAAGCATCGAGATCCTGGCCCAGGGTGTTCAAGGGGATAGAGCCAGAGAGAAGACCAAAGAACTGGACAAATATGTAAACTGAGGGGTGTTTTTTTTTCCTATCCATCCCATAGTCTATCTAGTCTTTCTCTGAATGTCCCGAGTTGTTTATCAGACTTGTGACATCTTCAGTATTCCACAAAGGTCAGCTAACTCAATGTTTCCCTCCCCGATATTACCCTCTGCTTTGAAAGGAGTCGGACATTCACATCCCAGATCTGACCATACCATTCTTCTCTGAAGCATGCTCAATGACTTTCCCTGTGCAGCGCACGTACAGAGGAAAACCTGACAACAACGGCAAGGTTCTGTGTGTGCTGCCCCATGTCCACACATGTAACAAATGTGGCTGATGAGACTGCGAGAGCAAATCTGAACTTAACTTTAGATCATTTAAAAAGCCACATGTAGCTAGTGTTATATACACAGTTAGACAACACCTCATTTCTATTTTTTTTAACATTTTAGGAAAGCCCTAATTCCTTTGTAAAGAATATATAATGAAAGATATATTTCATTTTAAATATATAATGAATATATAATGAAAGATATATTTCATTTTAAAAATCCTGAAATGGTATTTCCGTGAGAATGCTGAAGTTCAGTGGTTCAGTGAGATCAATCCTTCTTGTTTTCTTAGCCAAGGACCCACAATCTAGAGACCAACACCCATTGCCATTCTGGAACCACATAGACAATGTCCTTCATCTCAAGCCAGGTTGGATGACCTAATTATTCCAAGGTACAGGATCAGACTGTGGAGGCATCAGGGAGGACCAGGAAAAGTGCTAAGCTGATCCTAGTCGGCAGTACAAAATGGCATCATGTCAAAGCAAAACCAGATAGAACATGGTGTCAGGGAGGGGAAGGCAGTGTCATACACACCAAGGGCTATGAACTAAGTGCCTGGACATGGGACAAAGGAGTAGAGCTGGACAGCACTAGCCCACCTTAATGGTTCGGAGTGTCCATCACGAGCCAGCACATCCGTGTTCTCCAAGTACAAGTGGTGATGTGCTGGCATGTGGCTTGCTATAAAACGTGTTCCCACTGGCCTGGCAAATTCCTCCGCTCGTAAGGTCAGCGTCATCTCTGTGATACTGCTGTCACGTCTGGCCTCCCAAAGTCCATCCCTGCTCCACAATGCTTCTCATAGACCCCTGTTGTGCTGTTTATTTCTCCAGAATAAAACCTTCCACCTCGAAGTGAAGTTTGTTAAGACACAAGGTTTTCTAAGGCAGTGGATCTCAATCTTCCTAGTGTTGCCACCCATTACTACGGTTCCTCATGTCGTGGTGACTCCCCCAGCCATACAATTATTTTCATTGCCGCTTCATAACTTTATTTTGCTACTGTTAGGAATCATACGTAAATATCTGTTTTCTGATGGTTTTCCGTGACCCCCATGATAGGGTTGTTCATTCCTCAGAGGGGTCATGACCCACAAGTTGAGAACCACTGTTCTAAGGGACAGTACCTGCAGGGAAGGTAGCTAAGTCAGCAAGCAAACAACTCAAGAACTTCAGAAAGTATCTGAAACTGAGCAGATTCACTAGACCTCATAGGTAGTAAGGACTACAGAGAGGCAGTCTCAGTTTCCAGGAAGAACTTTCTGGAGCCTATTGTGCTGCTTAGAGGCTGTGCAGATGTTCCAGGGCATACACCCACACTCATGTTATGATGAGCTTTGAGACATCCTGCTGTCTTAGAGTCATTTCTGCTTTCAGTTTAGTTTACTCCGCTTAGTTCTACTCTACCCTACCAGGCCAAGCCAGTTTCTTTATTAACCAATAGTATTCACAGCAGACAGAGGGGAATCCCACAGCAGTCACAGACATGTTTTTAAGGGTGAGCTGGCTTACTCTGGCCTCTTAAATGAATAAAAGTGCTCATTTAGCTTCTGGGAATGAAGTTTTCAGTGAGCAAAGGATGCTGACAAAGTCTTGCCCATCCCTACCAGGCGAACCTTTGCCATCACCGGTGACAGCAGCAATGACGGCCAACAGTTGTTCAGTAACTCAGCACACCCAGCCCACGATGCACTGACTCTGTGGCTGCTTAGTTAGTAAAACAAACAACGGGTTCACCCACCACGTGAGTCTTGAAGGGACAGAAAGCTCACTTTCTCCTTGGGCTTTTTTTGGGGTTGTTTTGTTTTTGTTTTTTTGAAAATGACTAGGGACTTGGCATCAGAAAAGGATGAATGGCTGCCCAGCACTGATGACTCGCCACTCAGCTGTGACTGCCGCCAGCCAAGAGGGAGGCACAGCAGGCATCTGCACAGCCGCTGCCTCCTATTCAGAAGGCAGTTGCTGGGCTCCGATGGCTCAAAGGCCTCTCCTGCTGCTGGTTTGTGACCCAGCCTCCTTTGGGGGGTTCCTTTCTGCTAGTCATCACCAGTCCCCAGTGTCCACCCCGAGCATAGAGGTTTTCAGCTTCTTATTGCCCACCCCAGACCTGCCCCAAGCCCCTCCTTGTCTTCAATGGCCTTTTTCTCCCTCATGAAGCTGTGCTCATCCATTCCTGAACGGGGTAACCTGCCATTTCTCAACTCTCCTCCCTACCAGTTGAAATAGTTTTCTCTTACAGAAAAGGTGCCCAATGGAGTTTTAGAGCAAAGAGAGTCTGAATCCCAGCAGCCTTGACTTCAAGCAGAACTTTGGCGGGGTGGTCTGTTGTAAAAACACTGTCTCTGAGACTCTGGCTGCTCCCTGTGTAGCCCTGACTGGCCTGGAATTTACACACAGACCCTCCTGCCTCTGATAATCGCTGGCTTTAGGGACATGCACTACTATACCCAGTTTTAACACAGACCATTAAGGACCCCTTGAGTTCTGACCAGCTATGACTAATCCTTCCTGAAGCTCTTGGAAGATAACTTATACAACCAGCATTTGATCACCAAGAGAAAAACATGCTGTAGCCATATGGAAGAGATACTCAAATGTGGAGAGAACAGACAGAAAGCGCAAAAGCCAAGGTCATTTGCTTGGTGTGGTGACCTGCTTCCCAAGGCCTTTTCATTTCCAATGCATTTCTTTCTTTCTTTCTTTCTTTCTTTCTTTCTTTCTTTCTTTCTTTCTTTCTTTCTCTCTCTCTCTCTCTCTCTCTCTCTCTCTCTCTCTCTCTCTCTCTCTTCCTTCCTTCCTTCCTTCCTTCCTTCCTCCCTTCTCTCCCTTCCTCCCTCCGCCCTCATTCTTCTTTCCTTTCTTCCTCTCTCTCTCTCTCTCTCTCTCTCTCTCTCTCTCTCATTTTGTTTTGTTTTGGTTGGTTGGTTTTGTTTTTAGAAAGCCACATTTAATGGTAAGCCTTAGCACACTCCAGCACTAAGAATGGCATGAAGTCAGAGCAACAGGGACATCTGGGTTACCCCACAGTGTCTCACAGTGAAGAGGATGAGGAGAGCATTCAAAAAACAGAAGAGTCCCATGGCTTCAGACAGGGCAAAGCCCAGAATGGCATAGGAGAAGAGTTGCTGCTTGAGAGATGGGTTCCTGACATAGCCAATAATCAAGTTACCAAACACTGTTCAGATGCCAGCCCCTGATCCAGCTACACCAACTGTGGAGGGCCCAGCAATGTCTCAGGAGAGAGGAGAGAGCTGCTGCAGGAAGGCTGTTGAGATGGGGCCTCTGGGCATCTCAGGAGGGAGGCAGACACAGGCCTGATTAGACCCCCTCCTCCAGGAGCAGATCAGAGCTGGAGAAATGCCAGTGCCTTTGATGTTCTGCATCTTTTCAGCCTCCCGGCTCTAGTTCTTTTCACCTGCTTTTCTTTTCTGCCGGTCTTAGAATCTTAACAAGACCCCAGTTAACATCTCGCCAGTGGCCATTAACATAACCAGAGCCATCATATTCCTGTTTGGGGGCATCTGCCAGATGTTGTCCTCCAGCTTTCAGTGTGGCTCAGGGTTGACAGTTGGTGCCTAATGTCTTGGACTATTTTCTGAATCACTTTGCGATCTTGGGACTGGGAATTCAAAGGCATCTGGTGAGGGTCTTCTTGCTCATTAGGATCCTGTAGATTCTGAAGGTAGAAAGAGGCATCACATTCAAGAGACAGATACAAACTGGATTTTATAGTAATCTCAATCTTATAATAACTCATTTACCCCTTAATTGGCTAATTCATCATCCCGCAAAGAGATGAAGCCATACAAGAAGAAAACACTAATTAATCACCTTTGAAATGCCAGACTTGAGGCTGATTGGGAATGTAACTCAGTGGTAGACCCCTTGCCTGGTGTGTTTACTGCCATGACTTCAATCCCCAATACACCTAATCCTAATCCTTGGTGCTTCACAGCAGAGATGCAAGCTCAACATGAGTTTCAATGGCAACTGTACCATCTACTGATCCCCAAATGCTCACACACATCAAACTCTTGAAAATGGGAAAATGATGCTTGGGTACCCTAGCTTCTCTTGAGTAGTTGGTTTGTTTTCATCTGTTCTTTCTTCTCTCTCTCTCTCTCTCTTTCTCTCTCTCTCTCCTTCTTCCCTTCCTCCCTTCCTTCCTTCTCATATCTGGAAAGTAAAAGAAATGTCATTTCTAGAATATAATCACCTTTTAAAAAGGAAGAGAAAAACTCCTGTCTCCTTCATAACATTCCACTGGTTCCAACCATCTGTGATAATCCACAGTTTTGGAAGGAAATGAATTAAAAAGAAATTGTTTAAGGAAACGGCAAGGTATTACATAGAAGTTTCATCAAACAGAGAGAATTTTACAAAGAAAATGAACGTTAAAGCCTTTTCATCTCTTTGTCTCAGGAGAATGGAAAGAAGTATGTGATATCCCCAGCTACAAAGAAAGAGGAGAGCGAGGTACCTGTTGGAGACAGAAAGTTACAAGCAAGTAAAATGTGATGTGATGCTTGAAGATGGCATTTAAATAAATTCATACCAAGAGAGTAAATCTTGAAAATATGATGCCTAGAGATAAAAGGCAACCAAACCTAGGCACAAAAGGCAGTGGTGATCGGCACCATGAAGATGAAACCAGTGTAGCTGCTGTCACTCCCCCAACAAATGATCCGTTGCTAATGGCTTTGTAATGAGCAGAGTGTGAGGCTGGTACCAAATTTTCCTTGATTGCCTTTAAAGTTGAAAGATGAGTTCTCATTCTCAGAAAAATTACTTCACCATTATCTTTAAATTTCACTAGAAGTAAGAAATGCTTTTAGGCCTAGTTGAAGGTGGATGCAAACCTTCCTTCTCTGCTATAGTCAGAATAATGGTGTGCCTCCAAAGTTATTATACCGAAACTTAATGTCCAGTGAAGTAGTATAGAGGATGCCCAATGGGAGGTGACTATGTTATAAGGGTTCCACCCTCATCCCTCATACTTGTGTTTAATGTTTTTTTAAGACTCAGAATGAGCATCCTAGCCCAAAGGGTGCAGAAAAAGGACACTGTTTATGAAGCGGAGACTGATACCTCTCTAGACATTGAGGCTACAAGGGCCAAGTTTGATCTTGCATTTCTCCAGGACGGTGAGAATTAAGTTTCTATTATTTACAAATTATTCCATCTATTTTCTTATATTGTCTAACTAGAGATAGACCATCTGTCTTAGGTTTTTCGAGCTGTGCTAAAAAAAAGTGACCAAAAGCAACATACAGAGGAATGGGTTTACTTGACTTAGAGGCTACAGACCATTAGCAGAGGAAGCCAAGGCAGGAGCTAAAACAAAGATAATAAAGGAACACTGACTATTTGCTTGCTCCCCAAGACTTCCTCAGTCTGCTTTCTTATACAACCCACGATCACCTGTACAGGGTTGGCACTGCCCTGTGGACTGGGCCCTTAAATATCAGTAGCCCACACTCTGCAAGTTCCCAGGTTTCTCCTTTAGTTCCAGCACCTGTGGGTTGCTGTCCCTTGAAGACACTGCCATCGACTATATTAGAGTGTGGAATACTCTATGTGCTGTGGATTTCCTGGTATTTTACCAAGGACAAGTTGAAAGTCATCCTGTATATTGTCTGCTAGACTAAAGTCTTTATTTCCTCTAGGGACTTCATCTACAGAAGCTTTTACCTTGCTTCTGAACAATAAACATTATAAAAGGAAAACGTTTATTTTTTTTTTATTATGTTGAGATTCCCATTGTAACACCCTTTCTTTGAAACCCATTGTCCCAAATCAGTTAGTAGGTAGGCCAAATTATAGAAAAGAGATATCTAAAGGTGTATAACTATTATCAGTTGATGTCCTAATCCTGGACCTGAATAATGCTAACCGAGCAACATGCTGCCCAGTAAAGCATTGAAAAAGAAAGCAAACACTGATGTGAAAACCAACATGTCCTTTGGGAGGCTGACAGATGGCTATGCCATCTTCTAATCCTGTTTATCCTTTATCTTCTGCCTTATATTTTTCTCTTGTGGTTAGGATCTGTGTTGAATTCTTCTCAAAATGTTTTATTTACCCTGTTTATTGCATTTTGGAAAGCTTTGGTCCTAAATAATTAAAATTAGAAGAGCCAACACAAGAAGGACCCAGTTTAATTTACGAGATGACTAAAATGCCTTTGAAGACAAGGGAAGCCGAGTCATAATCAACTACTATTTATACTTAGTGATCTTGTGCACATGTGATGTTTAGAAGCTCTTTCTCTACTTCGGGAATTTCCTGTAAATTTAAACTTCCCATGGTATCATCACACTAACCTTCTCATTTGCACATACGTATTTAAAGAAGGGAAAATGGCACCCCAAGCTGTGAAAGCCGCATCACTATGTGAAAGGTGTGCTTTTGCCGATGGCATGTGTTAATCGGGATGTGAGGCTGCAATATTCGTACTGTAATAGAGGTTTCCCCACACAGATGTCAGAGGGGAAGCACACTGAAGAATATATCAGATTGTTGATGAGAGTATGCTGTATATGTCTGTCTTAGGGTTACTGTTTCTGTGATGAAACACCATGACCAAAAGCAACGGGGGAAGAAAGGGTTTATTTGGCTTACATTTCTATATTGTAGTCCATCATTGAAGGAGGCCAGAACAGGTACTCAAACATAAGTGGAACCTGGAGGCAGGAGCTGTTGCAGAGTCCATGGAAGGATGCACATTATGGCTTGCTTAGACTAATTTCTTATAGGACCCAAGACCACCAGCTCAGGAGAGCATTACCTACAGTGGGCTGGGCCCTTGACCATGAATCAATAATTAGGAAAATGTCCTACAATCTTGCCTACAAACCAATCTTGCAGAGGCATTTTCTTAATTGACTTCAAATGACTTTAGCTTGTGTTAAGTTGACATAAACTATTCTGCACAATGTCTTTGTACTTTATGAAAAAAAATGTATTTCCTAGATTATCTAATGATGTGGGATTCCCCCCTGTATGCTGTGAATATGTTTTATTTTCATTGGTTAATAAGAAAACTGCTTTGACCTGTGGCAGAGCAAAATAGAGCTAGGTGGGGAAAACAAAACTGAATGCAGGGAAAAAGAAGGTGGAGTCAGGGAGATGCCAAGTAGCTGCTGAAGGAGGCAGATGCCATGTAGCTGGTGAGGGAGAAAGACATCAGAACTTTACTGATAAGTCATAAGCCTCATAGTAAAATATAAAACAATAGAAATGGGTTTGTTTAAGATATAAGAGCTAGATAGGTATGTGCCTAAGCTATTGATCAAGTGGTTTTGTAATTAATACAATTTCTGTGTGTTTATTCAGGTCTGGGAAGCCGGGAAGTGAAGGCACAGTCTCCATTTACACTCTAATATGTAACTTTTATAATACATAATATATAACATGCATAACTTTCTAATACATTGTTGACTGAGGTTTCTGTCCCACCAGGTCCTGCAGCCATTTAGTCCCAAAGAAATACACAGAGGTCTACATTAATTATAAATTGATTGGCCTATTAGCTTAGGCTTCTTATTAATTCTTATAACTTATATTAGCCTATAATTCTTGTCTGTGTTAGCCACGTGACTTGGTACCTTTTTTGGTGAGGCAGTCACATCTTGCTTCCTATGTGTCTGGGTGAGAGCTGCAGACTGACTCCTCTTCCTAGAATTCCTCCTTTCCCTGCCTCTACTTCCTGCCTGGTTGCCCTGCCTATATCTCCTGCCTGACTATGAGCCAATCAGTATTTTATTAAGCAAGTACAAGAAACAAATCTTTACAGGGTAAAACAGTTGTCCCACAACAATACATATCTCACCATACACTTTCAAAGGTTTATTTATTTATTTATTTATTTTTATGTGTGTGGATGTATATTGCCTGAATGTATATCTGTATACCACAAGTATGTAGTATTGGCAGAGACCAGAAGATTATATCCTTTGAAACTGAAGGCACAGATAAATGGAGTTAGCTGTCATATGGGTTCTGGGAATGGAATCTGGGTCTTTTGTGAGAGCAACAAGTGTTCTTAATCATAGACTCATCTCATTAGCCCCAAAGTTTACTTGATTCTTGATTATGTGTCACGTGTGAATATGTGTAGGTGAGTGCAGGTGCCCGAGGAGAGTAGAAGCTGCTGAGAAGCAGACATAGGCCTTCTAGAAGAGTATGAAGTTCTGTCATCCATGGACCCATCCTCTAACCCCACAACACATTCTATAGTGGTGGCTCCCCCAATACCTTTTATCAGGTCCATAGAGTATTCTACAGTTGAAATCCTTCTGATTCAAGAAGTTCCATGTTCAGTGCATGTTGGGAGGATGATGGGGAAAAACAGGTGCACACTAGTGGGCATTGTATTAGATGCCCAGATGATTACACCTTGAAAGAAGTAGAAATAATTCACAAACCAATTAGTTACTATTTTTTTTGTGTGTTTATTTCAAATGCACTTTTTGGATAACCTAAGATATCCCTCCCCAAAAGAAAAAACAAATTTGAGAAAAACTTAGTTTAATTTTTAAAATGCCTCACTTGTAATTGGATTGGATTGTCTAAAAGTGTCAAAGTTGTGCTAAGTAGTCAAAAAAAAAATCTAATCATCTCGTAGTATCCTAAGACACAAAGGCTGAATGTCTGGGGAAACACTGAAAGGTAAAACTGAGTCCCAGAGCTTGTGTTTGTGAGTATGTCTGAGGTCCTAGGCTTAACTACAAACACCAAAATGTTTTCCTAAGAAGTAGAAAAAATAGAAATGAAGAACACGTTTTTAAAACTCAGGAGAATTAGAAAGCAAACCCAACTTCTGTTCAGTTTGCTTGATATGATCAAGCACAGTTTCTTACATCATATTCAGATATTTATTTAATTTTTCTTTATTCTTATTGTTTTTAAGAATGTGTATGGTGAGTGTCTGTGTCAAAGGAACACATGTGAGTGCAGGTGTCTGCAGAGGCCAGAGGCAATGCATTCCCCTGGAACTAGAGGCTCAGGTAGTGCTAAACTGCCTGCTGTGGGTGCTGGGATTTGAATTTGTGTCTTCTGAAAGAGCATTACATGCTTTTAACCTCTGAGCCATCTCTCCAGCCCGTAATGATTATAATTTTTTAGTAAACTCAGTTTCCCTGTCAAAAGGAAAAAAAATTTTCAATGCAAAAAAAAAAATCAGTCTGTAGCGGTTAAACAATCTGCCTAGTATGTATATGAACTGTAACTTTTTTTTAATCTTCTCTTCACACCAATGACCACGACACTAGTAGGCAGACATAGTTGAAAAGTCTGGAATGCATGTATGCTGAAAGATACATTTGCAAAACATGAGCTTTGACTTCCTGTCTCGATGTTCATTTTCCCCCTCTTGTTAAAACAGGCTGATTACTCAGCTTCTGAATCCACTATCCATGCCTTGATTTCTAATACTAACTTCAGAAACTGATCCAATGAAGAGAAAATAAATAGGACAAGAGGAAATAAAATTTTGTTAAAATAATGTCTAGTCAACTTAAAGCACCAACATTAAGTTAAAAATTATAACTGTAGTAGAGTGTAGGCGGTGGTTTTTATTATTTCAGGTTTTAGCACTAAAAGCCCAAAAATATCTACCAAAATTAGCATGCCAGAAATAAGATCATATGGCAAAACAACTTAACTTCAAACCTTACTATTTTATACCTAAACGGGGGAGATTTTTATCATAATAGTAAATAGAAGAAAAATGGGATGTGAAATTCCCTCCGAAGAGCCAAAGGACTGTTAGAAGAAACAGACATGATTTGCCCACATCCACCATTTCTTGTTTGTAAAGCTCTGCATGGTGGTTTGAATGAGAATGACTCTCACAGACTCATATGTTGGATACTTGGTCTCTAGTTGGTGGAACTATTTGGGCACGATTAGGAAGCAAAGTCTTTGTGGAGAAGGTGTGTCACTGGGGTGAGATTTAAGGTCTCAAAAGACTTATACCATTCCCAGTGTTTCTCTCTCTGCCTCATGATTATATCTAAAACATGAGCTCTCGGTCACTGCTCCAGTGCCTTGCCTGTCTGCCTGCTGCCATGCTCCTTTCCATGGTGGTTATGGACTCTATCCCTCGGAAACTGTAAACCCAGTAAACTCTTTCTCTTTTAAGTCACCTTGGTCAGCCAGGTGGTGGTGGTGCACACCTTTAATCCCAGCACTCGGGAGACAGAGGCAGGTGGATCTCTGTGAGTTGGAGGCCAGCCTGGTCTACAAGAGCTAGTTCCAGGACAGGCTCCAAAGTTACAGAGAAATCATGTCCCGAAAAAAACAAAAACAAAAACAAAACAAACAAACAAATAAGTCATCTTGGTCATGGTGTTTTATATGACTTTGGTCATAGTAGTAGAATTATGACAGTGTGTATTCTCCAGTGTAATCTAAGTCAAGCCATTCAATTCATCCCTTATTTTCAAAACCTTCTAATAAAGAGGTGACGTATAGCTTTATGCCATACCGAATGCTCTCCACTGAATAGATATATACTGACATAGATTCCATTCAGGTTAAACAGTGTTTTTAAAAGTGCAGCTCTTTGCATTTTCTCATGTCTTCTTCAATTTATTTCTTCAATGTCTTGAATATTTCATTATAACCTCTAGGAGTTCACCAGGGTCTGCCCTGGTTCACAGGGCGCTTCTAATATGTACCCAACCTTTCCAACAAGCCAGATCTCCCACACACTCTCCTCCAGGATCTAGCCTGGTGAGTCTCCCTAACCTTTCTCATCCACAAACCCTTCACAACCCACAAGATCTAACCCAGATCCCAAATCCAAATTATTCTAGTCTAGCTACACTGCAGTCAGTTTCTAGGCTTCCCAGAACCTCCTCTGCCACAGGTCCCTTCCATGCTGCATCCATCCTTTCTATTCAGCAAGATCTACTCCCACACTCCATCCATGCTTGGACCAGGAGACACATCCTGTACATCAGCCCAGTACCCTTTGTCCACCTGACTTCACTCCACCCAAGCTATTTCCAACCTCTAGGCCCATCTCTGCTGCCCCAACCTGCTCTGTCCATACAGACTTCAAGCTAACAAAAGAAGTCCACATGTCGAGATCTCATTGCAAAAGTAAAAATAACATGAAAGTCAAACCAGTATCTTTTCTTCAAAACCTACCAGTCCTGTAGAAATGTTTGTCAATGGGAATTACCTAGATGAATCTTATGGCACAGAATTTAAAAGAACAATCATAAACTTCAAAGAATTCAAGGAGTTTAAAGAGAACATAAAGAAACAGCTTGATGAAATAAAAGAGAAAGAATTTGAGGGAAATAAGTAGCTGAATGATGCCCAAGAAAACACAGACAAAAGGCTGATGGAAATAGTGAAGACCTGAGAATAGAAAGAAACATCGATGAGTGCTCAAGCTGGAACAAAAATAGAATTGAAAAATCCAATAACTCAAGATTTTTTTTATCATACAAATCTTTCACTTCTTTTGTCAGAAGTACTCCACAATAGTTCTTGAGGCTATTGTGAAAGGTATTCTTTCCCTGATTTCTTTTTCAGTCTGTTATTTGCATATAGAAAGGTTAGTGATTTTGTGCATTAATTTTATATCACACTTCTTTACTGAATGTATTTATACAGCTTTTCTGTATAAAATCTTATTATCTGTAAATAAGGATATTTTGGCTTCTTCTTTTCATGTTTGTGTCCCCTTGATCTCATCCAGTAGTCTTACTGCTCTAGCTAAGGCCTCAAGCACTGTGTTGAACAGATGTGGAGAGAGTGAATATCTTTGTTTTGTCTCTGACTTTAGTAAAAATACTTTGAGTCTCTCTCCATTTAGAATGATGTTGTCTTTGGGCTCGTCATAACTGGCATTTGTTATGTTGAGATAAGTCCTTCCCCTGCCTGGTCTCTCCAGAACTTTTTTTTAAAAAAATATTTATTCATTTATTATGCATGCAATATCTGCCTACATGTATGCCTGCAGGCCAGAGAGGGCACCAGATCTCATTATAGATGGTTGTGAGCCACCATATGGTTACTGGGAATTGAACTCAAGACCTTTGGAAGAGCAGGCAATGCTCTTAACCACTGAGCCATCTCTCCAGCCCCCCCCCAGAACTTTTATCTTGAAGGGATATTTGATTTTGTCAAATGCATCTCTGCATCTTACGTGACCGGGCTGTTTCTATGCTTTCCATCTGTTTATGTGGTGGATTATATTTATTGATTGACATATGTTGAACTATCCTTGCATTTCGGGGATGAAGCAAATAGGACTGTGGTGGGAAATACTTTTGATGCCTTCTTGAATCATGTTGTAAGTATTTTATTGAGAATTTTTGCGTCTGTGTTCATAAGCGATATTCGTCGGTAATTTTCTTTTTTGTTGAGTCTTTGTGTGGTTTTGGTGTCAGTAGCAGTCGTCTCATGGAAAGAATTTGGGAATGTCTCTTCAGTTTCTAGTATGCAGATATTTTCCCCCTTGGGTCATTTTTTCACATGTTCTCATTGAAAGTTTCATTCTATGTTATGTAGATTGTTTCAAATTAATTTATTTTACCTTATACTAGCATGTGAAAACAAAATCCATAAGATAGATGACTGAGTGGGTAAAGACTCCTACCATCAAGTCTGACAACCTAAGTTCATGGTGGGAGGAGACAAACTCCCCTCCTACAGCTCATCTTCTAACCTTCACTCGCCTGCCATGGCACACCCTTCACCCATCCCACAAAATTAACATAAATAAAAACTTTTTTTAAAAAAAGCCATCCTAATGAGAAAAGAAAATGAACCTTAACTAACTGATGAGAGCAAAAGAATGTCCAGTATCACAGTCAAGGCAAGTAGAGTAGAAGCCTTACAGCGGAGCAAAGGAAGGCATCAAGCATGCTCTGTGTGGAGGCTGTTGGTGCAAATTGGCCTAGGCTGGGCTCACCAGACACTGAAGAGCTTATTGGATTGATCTGGAAGCATTTGGTCTGCTAGGACTGGTTCTGAGTTGGAAACAGGAATTGAAGAAAAAGTGTGGAATCTGACAGCCATTGGCTAATTCTCTACCATTCTGGGATTACTGTTGGAAGCTGAGTTTTTTTTCTAAGATTAAGAAGCTGAAGAACTGGGTCAGGGTTTTTATGATCATATATGCTCTGGTTACTGTATACTTATATATTCAGTCTTTCATGAGTCAAAAATTGGAACTTGTAGCCATTTAGAACAGATGTTGGGGGTGGCTGAAAACTGGGTGGATTCCCTGGGGTGTTAGCATATGATTTGTGATCCCTTCAGCCAAATATCCATGAGACAAAGAGCAAACTGATGTGAAGAAAGAAGGGAATGGAAGAGAGACTCTCAGGAATCTACAAGGATGACCCCAGCAAAGACTCCTAGCAATAGCTTATATGTAGCCTGAGCTGGCCATCTCCCATGAACAAACAAGACTTAAAGTAGATGGACACCAACCCAGCCAAATAATCTTCAACCTACGGTCTGTCCTGCTTATAGATGTGTTGGGGTAAGGTGTTTTGTTTTTTGGTTTTTTTTAATCCGTGCCCCATAGTCTTCTTTGGAGACCTTAAAGTTGCCTCTAGGAGCTGGCATTTCTGGCTATGACAATAATTTTTTTTCCCATTAAACACTGTAAATGCCATGTCCAGAAGATCTCTGAAAAGTCTGAGAACCATACTCTGTTAAGAATACCTGCTTTTTAAATTTTATTTATTTAGTTTTTACATACCGATCTCAGTTTCTCCTCCCTCTTCTCCTCCCATTCCCCTATCTTCTCCCCACCCCACCCCACCTCACCCCCTCATCTGTGCCTCAGAGGGTAAGGCTTCCCCTGGGAAGTCAACTAAGGAGTGACCAACCAATGACTGTTCCAGCCTGAAAGCCAGGCCAGGAGAGCAAGCCCCCTCCTGACACCACCTGGAGCACCAGGACCAAGAGGCTGGACGGGCCAGAGACCTAGGGTAGAGCCAAACATGACTAAAAAAAGCCAATATAATGATGCCTAACAATATTCTGTTATACTAATAGATTTGTACCTAGCCCAATTGTCATCAGAGAAGCTTCATCCAGTAACTGATAGAAATAGATGCAGAGACCCTCGGCCAAACATGAGACCAAGCTTGGGAAATCCTGCTGAAGAGAGGAAGGAAGGATTGTAGGAGCCAGAGGGGTCAAGGACATTACATGAAAACACACAGTATCAGCTAACCTGTGCTCAGAAGAGTTCACAGAACCCCAACCAACATCCAGGGAGCCTGCATCTGATTGCCCTTTGCATATACGGGAAAGCTATATAACTTGATCTTCTTGTGGGACTCCTAACAGTGTGTGTAGGATCTGTCTCTGACTCTTGCTGACTTCTGGGACCCTGTTCCTCATAATGGGTTCCTTGCCCCATCTTAATATACGAGAGGTGCTTATTCTTGCTGCAACTTGATATGCCATGTTTGATTGATATCTCTGGGAGACCTGCCCTTTCTATAACAGAAATGGAAAAGGAATGGATGGTGGTGGTATAGACAGAACAGGGGGCAAGGACTAGAAGGAGAGGAGGGAGGAGAAACTGTGGTGGGGATGTAAGATAAATAAATAAATAGATAATCTAAAGTAAAATGTAAAAAAGTAAAAGATCCCAAGAACTTCCTTCAACACTAAACTTCTCAAGACCTCTTTGTAATCACACACAATGAGCCTGGGATCCAGAACACTTCCTCTTACCAAGTGTTAAGAGTCTTTCAAACATATTTGACTCATGGCTTGTGTGAGAACATTATTGCCTGCCTTATTACATACTCCTTTGCTCTATTTAGCCCACACCTTAATTGGGCACCCCCACTAGTGTACCAGCTTTTGGCAGCAGGGAACTGGGTTCCTCACCTGAGGTGTGGGAGGAGTGCAAGGAGACAGATCAGCACCTTGTCTCAGCTGCTGGTGCGGGGGTGGACTACCACTGCTGAAGCTGAGCTGGCTGGGTATCTCCTTTATGCGAATGAAACATTGATCCATCCAGTGCCTGTGTGAGTCTTGTCTGTCTTGGTGACCCTGAACCATGGAGGGGGTTGACATCCTGACACTGTCGTTTCTAGAAAAGCAGGACTCCTCCTCAGCAGGTGGAAACAAAATGCTTCTCCCTTGACAGACAACAAGAAGCAAATCTGGCTTCAAAAAGAGGGGACTTTGGTATGAGAAGAAGAGCCAAGAAGAGGTTGTAAAACCAAGGTTCTAGAATACTGTCAGACACAGAGTGGGGAATGATTGAACGGAGGCCTGGAGGTGGCAGATCAAGAATCATCCAGAATCCTAGGAGGATAAGAACCATTACCAGGTCTGGGTTATATGCTTTCAAGAATCAAGATCAAGATACTATGCACAACTACTAGGATAAAAGTTATGAGGTTTTATTTGTTTCTGATCTATTATAAACCCTTCTCCACACGGGCACTGAAGAGATGATTCGGTGGCAAAGGATGCTTGCTGCTGAGTCTGATGGCCTGAGTTGGATCCCAGAAATCTGTGTAAAGGTGGAAGTTGTCTTCTGACTTACACATGTGTGCAGTGGCACATAAACACTTGTGCACACACACAAATGCAAACACACACATATACTGAATAAGTATAAAAATTCGTTCCTCACATTTAGAAATAAAACGGCCCCCACAGTCAGAAAGTCAATGGTCTTTATGATGAGAAATTAAATAGGTCTATGCCTACCTAGCAGACAACTCCATAAGCCACAACCTCATTAAGACCAGTGTACACTTTCCTTCAGGAGCTTCCGTCTTTGTTATTCTCCTATTGCAGTGACAAATACTGCAACCAAGACAATTTACAGAAGAAAATGTTGAATTCGGGCTCTCAGGTCCAGAGGGTTAGAGTATGTGACCATTAGTCAAGAAGCATTGCAGAAGGCTGCTGGACATGGTGCCGGAGCAGTAGCTTAGAGCTTATATCTGACCCACAGGCAAGAGGCAAGAGAGCTAACTGGGAATGACATGGGCCTTTGAAACCTCAAATGCCAACACCAGTGACATACCTTCTCCAACAAAGTCACACCTCTTAATTCTTCCCAAACAGCTCCACTCGGTCTCTGTAGGTGTCTATGCTATTGTTCTTTCAAGAATGCTGTCATATGCATCTTTGTGTACACACACACACACACACACACACACACACACACACACCACATTTTTAGTGCTTTCCCAGAGTCTTTCTATGCCTCCAGGAGAATGCCATAGTTCTTTTGTTCCTCCAGACACTCTGTCTGACTAATGCCTTTGCTTTAGCCCTAGCTCTCCTTAATATCCTATAAGATCTCCTTCTGCCAGCCCATCTATGTCCCACGTACTCCCCTCCATCCTTCCAGCATCCCATCTAAGCCCCTCGTATTCCTTTCCAGATCAGATTCTTTTACCATGCTATCATTTATCTGATAAATATTTATAGAGTATATATTCCTCGCAGGATCGTAAGGCGTGCAGCAGTGGAAATAAAAAAGACGTGGCACTTTTTCATCTAGGAACTGAGACTTCATCACAGGTACACTCAAACTTCAGTGTTTGCTGGAATCACCCGAAGAGCTGATTAATCCCTGAAATGCCAGGCCCACCCCTAGAGTATCTTGTTCAGTGCATATGAAGAACTTCCATCACTGACAAGTTCCCCGCTAATATTTCTGCTATTGTTCTTGGCATCACACTGAGAACCCCTGCTTCTAGCAAGACACCAAGTAAAATGGAACTATGCGACTAATCAACTATTACATTATCACACAACAATTCTATTATCTACTTAAAATAGCACAGTCGCCACAGTTATCTTAGCAAAAATCATATGTGAGTTTTCCTTGAGCTGTGCTCTGGATGAATTAGACCTGGATGGAGGAAAGAAGAGGGCAGAGGTTCTTGGTAGAAGGCCTTTGTGAGACTCTGGAGTGAGAGGGCAGGGCGCGTTGGGAAATTAAAGAAGACCTTGGCAGAAAGACAAAGGAAGAGGGAGAATGTGACTCTTCCTTTCTACCTAACAGGTGATGTTTGCGGCTCCCGCCAGGTAACTCTGAACTCGGAATTCATCTTAGAATCTTCGGAGGACTGTATAAAAATATGAACTCCCAGAAATGCAGATTTAATTGAACCAAGGAGGATGCTATAGTTTGTTAAGCTTTTCTTTTTAAAAAATCTTCCCAGGTGATTATATTTGACATTTGGGTTGAGAATTTGGAAAGGAAGGAAAATTCCATCTTTCATAATGACTATCTATGCATATAGTGGTGTGTGTGTGCGCACACGCGTGCCCACACACGCATGCATGTCTGAGTGCAGGTGCACTGATATGTTGGGGGGGAGGATGGCACACTTGTATGTGAAGGCCAAAGTTACCATTGAGTATCTTCCATCATCACTTTTCACTTCAGGTTTTGAGGCAGAGTCTGTTGGTGAACCCAGACATCACTAATTGGATAGAATGGCTGGTCAGTGAATATAAACAGAGTATTTCTATTTCAGACTGAAATTTTACCAAATGGTCTCATGTAAAGTAGGATATCTTGTTATTTTTTGTTTGTTTGCTTTTAGGCTTCACGACTGTGGGATTGTGAGCACTGAGAGAGTGACCATGTCTTTTTAATTTGACATGTTCCGTGGACAGTAATTTCAACAACAGTAAGGAGCTAATGTAGAGGTGATCGTCATTCAGTATGTTTGTCTGCACAGACCTGTCAACTCAGAGTCTTTCCCTTCGCCCTATTTTAAGGGAGGTGAATGGTAGTCCCCACTCCACTCTTATTGTCTGTACTGATACTTTGTGTCTTAACAAATAAAACTTGCCTGAAGATCAGAATACAGAGCTAAGTCACTAGAGGTCAGGCAATGGGGGCATGCACTTTTAATCCCAGGACTCCTCATCTAGAACTAGAAAAAAAAATCCATACTGAGTGAGGTAAGCCAGACCCAGAAAGACAAATATAAATGCATTCACTCCTAAGTGGATATAAGACATAAAGCAAAGGATAACCAGCCTACACAGTCCACAACCCCAGAGAACCTAGACAACACAGAGCACCCTCAGAGAGACATACATGGATCCACCTAGGAAGAAGAAAAAGGCAAGATCTCTTGAGGAAATTGGGAGCATAGCAGACAGGGGAGAGGGGAAGGAAGGGGAGAATGGGAAAAATGTATAGTTCAATAAAATCAATTAAAAATGGGGAAAAAAAACAATCCCAGGACTCGGGAGACACAGAGGCAGAGATTTCTCTGTGACTTCAAGGCCACGATGGGCTACACTGGGTTGATCCAGTCTCAAAGAGAAACAGAGCCAGGTGCTGCTGGTTTATACCTTTAATCTCAGTACATGGGAGTCATACATCTTTAGTCCCAGTACAAAGGAGGTGGAGACAGGAAGGGATATGACTGGGTGGAGAGAGGAATGTAAGGCAGGAGGAGACAAGAGCGCAGTGCAGTCTGAGGAAGCAATCCGAGCCTGCAGTTCGAGGACAGGATCGCCCTTTTGGTTTGAGGATTTGGTAGAGGTTTTAAAAGATCTCTCTAGTGACTGGTTGCTCTGCTTCTCTGATCTCTCAGTTTTCACCCCCTAATATCTGATTCCAGGTTTTTATTAAGAACAATCAGAATCCAGGCTATAATTGTCAACGAGGTGAATGGAGCTGTATCAGGAGAAGGGAAAAGGGAAGAGAGCCTCCGGGAACAGGAGCAGAGAAGGGTGGACAAAGTGAGAATGCCAGAGCAAGGGACATTCTCGTGACCTCAGGAGTCCTGACCTAGTGGAGGATGAGAGACTTGCGAAGAGATGTTTCCATGGGCCAAGCATTTAAACACACCTGTACATAGTTCACTTTCTCCTTGTTGTCAGAAATGCCCTGTGCAGTGGGTACCCTGGTAGTATTGTTCATAGTTTACCCACGAGGAAGCCATGAGTTAGGGAGCTTCTGCAGCTCTCTTAAGCTGTATGTGAACAGCCTTGCTCTGGGCATGACACCATTAAAATTTTGTTAATTTTTTTCTACGAATTACTTCATTGAATCTTACAAGTGCTTCAAGTGTTTGGCAGCAAGAAATCACTTCCAAAAGGCAAAATATCTGACCGGAAAACATGACCTGGTAAGTGAGCATGATATTCACGGTGAGGCAGGGCCATCTCTGGTCTCTTCAAACTGTTCGGCTTTACACGCTGAACAAGGCTGAACTTCTCTTACAAAACCCAAAGCTTCTGACGTTTCTGATGGCACCCTGCAAACAAGGAAAGGTTGCAGCGTGAGAGAGGCTGGCCAGTCAGGGAAGGACTTAGAGAGGAACAGGAAAGGCCAGGAGAGTTGGGTTGGGATCCCTGAGTGCTCTCTTTCTGAGCTGTCTTTCTGCCGGCTCCACACCTGGCTCAGAGCAGGGGGAAACAGTGAAAAAAGTCACAACTGCTACACTTAAAGACGGAAGCAGCTATTATGTGCACGGGAACACAAGTAGGAAAACGACACCCTGGAAATAGAGTCAATTAAAGATGCGGATATGCAAGGGAACTGTTAAAACTGGCTTGAGAACCCAGGGGCAGTCAGCCTAGGAGGTGGGCATGAGCGGGTAGTACAGGGGTTTTGTAGGAAATGAGGTGTGGGCAGGAGAAATGCTTTGATGGCCCTGGGTGTGGAGCATGGAGTAGAAGTTAACTTTGCCAGAATGGACACAGGCATGCGTTTTAGCCAAGCTATGGCAATAGTGTCAGAGGTAAAGGGCTGGCTGGCTTCGGTAGAATTTCTGGAGGTGTTGAGTGGCGATGCCAAACTTTTTGCAACAGCTAGAGAATTTAGAATCTGCAAGGGATGGGCAGCCATGACCCCCAGCCAGCATCTAATCTGATGATTGCACTCAGTGTTGTCCTAATTATCCACTGTGACGATTACACACACACACACACACACACACACACATACACACACCATCACCACCACCACCACCATCATCATCTAGAAATCTGTTGAAAATGCAAACTCTTGACATCATTTTCCCCTATCTGCCTCACTAATTAGGATACCCTGATAGTTTTATATACACATTAGAGTTATCAATGGACTGGTGTAGAGTGCTTGGGAATGTGCATGCCTCTAAGAGAGAGTATATAAAAGGGATTCTAAAGAGCCAGACATGTGCATTTGTTTATAACGTTACCCAGCACTGCTAGAATACTTTATGGATAATGGAAGTCAAACACCAATACATTAAATGATAAAATACACAGTTGAGCACTCTGCAGTTCTAATAATAGTCATTAAGCTTTTGTTTGTTTGTTTGTTTTGTTTTGCCAGCCTATTCTCATGTCTTCAGTCCTATAATGAAACACAAATCCTTACTTACAAAGGCCAGAGAATAGGGACTCACGAGAAGCACTGTCTGGGAAATATAGAAGGAACCGGTCGTAGTGCATGTGACCAAGAGCTGGCTCAGGGTTCAGACATGAGCACCGTTTGTTCAATACTTTAAGCGGGTGATGACTTGAAGTTGGCCCCGGAGGAAATATTCATATCACAGAGACAATAAACCCCACAAACAAAGTGTTCTCAGACAACTCAGCACAGCAGCCAAGGCCAAGGACTGAAGAAGACAGTGGTGGACTCTAATAGCCATGTGGGTATTGTGTTTAATACTGTGATCGCTACATTTGGAGCCGAGCCAAGCCTTCCTGTGTCTTTTACTCTTCTTTCCTTTGTATACGTGCTTGTGTATGTGTGTGCATGTTCATTCATAGGTGTGTGTACAGGCACACGTGTGTGCAGGCAGTCACATGTGTGCACAAGCCACGTGGAGGTCAGAAGTTGACAGTGGGTACCTTCACCAAGCTCTCTCTACCCCATGTTTAAAATTTTATTTTATGCAGATGTTTGTTTTGTTCACGTGTCTGTTTGTGCATCCTGTGTTTGCAGTACCTGTGGAAGCTAGAAGAGTGTGACAGATCCCCTGGAACTGGAGCTGTGGAGAGTTGTGAGCTGCCATGTGGGGGCTGGGAATTGAACCTGAATCCTCTGGAAAAGTAACCAGTGATCTTCACAGCTGAGCCATCTCCCAAGCCCTGCCCCCACACACAGACACACACACACACACACACACACACACACACACACACACAGACACACACACCTTATTTTTGAGGCAAGATCTCTCATAGAACCAAGCGTTCACCAGTTTGGTCAGATTGGCTGCCAGCAAGCTCCAGGGATCTTCTGGTCTCTCCCTTTCCAGCTCCGGAACTCCAGGATTGTGCTGCCGAGCCCGGGATTTTATGTAGGTCTGAATGATGGAACTCTGCTACTTCAGCAGCAAGCACTTCACCTACTCAGCTGTCTCTACAGGCCCCAGGGATAATTAGGGTATTGTTATTATTTCTAAGTTAAAAATATGTTTTCAAGAAGCTGTAGCGATGCCTCAACAGTGGGGAGCACTTGTTCTTTTAAAAGACCAGAGTTCGATTCCTAGCACCCGTGATAGGCACCTTACAACTCCCTCCACTGCCATGTTGTGGCTTCAGCAGGCACGGACACACACACACACACACACACACACACACACACACAAAACCAAAATAAATCTTAAATACACATTTTTGGGGCTGGAGAGATGGTTTAGCAATTACAAACCCTGGTTGCTCTTGCAGAGATCTTGAGTTCAATTCCCAGCAACCACATGGTGGCTCACAACCATTTGTAACGAGATCTGGTGCCCTCTTCTGGCCTGCAGGCATACATGCAGACAGAACACTGTATACATAATAAAAAAGCTTTATATATATTTAATTTATATATTTTATGTATATTTATATAATTTAATATATAAATACATTTTTCAATAAAGGAGTGCGTTATCAGAAACTCCCCTGCCTCTCTGTGTCTCCCCTTCCTTCCCTCCTGCCTGTCTCTTCCTGCTAAGCTGGAATATGCATTTCATAAACTACATATCTAACATGCACACCACCCTCCTCAGTTTCCTGTGAAAACCTCACCTCCAGGCCTTTGCTTTGCCTGCACTTTTTATTTGGGATGGAGCATTCTTTCCTTCCCTCTTGTCAACTCCACCCAGACCTCAAGGTCAGACACTGCCCCATCTGGGAAACCTTCCCTGACCCCCCCCCCCCCAGCTTCTCACAATCTCTTTTTCTGTTCTACATTCCTGGGACAATTGCGCCTGTGCTTGCACAGTGCAGAGTTCCCGGCAGAGAAACCTAGGGTAGCCAACAGTTAGTGGCCTGCAGAAGGGAACTTGGTAAACATAGTTCAGCTTTCTGCTTCACCCATCTCTGCACTGTCAAGTTCCCCAGGAGTCACCTGCGCTTCAGTGCCCTAGCAATCTGCCCTCTCTTTGTTTTCTAAAACTAAATGCTGGAGCAACAGTAGTGGCACTGGCCAGCCAGCCCTTGCCAGCAGAAGGAATCAACTGACTTTGATCAAAATATTGTTTTTAAACTGCCAGACTTCATAACTCCTAATTTAAATCAGGATGTCCTGATCTCAGGCCTTCTTGCAAGGAGGACTTCTTGCCTCTTGGTGCATTATGCAGTGTTGAAAGTGTATCATGTCACACATGGCTGTGGCCAGATCTCCAGAAGCACTTCTAATTATAAACCTGCTGTTTCTCTTCTGGCATCGTGGCATCTGATTTTTCCTTTTCATTTCTGTGAAATTGGAGACATCGTCTTTGAGAACTTGCTGACACTGTAATGAAACGACCTTTGGTTGCTTTTTATTTCCCTTCCATGCTATCAACTAAATCAAACGTCTCAAAACTCATCTGGCAGGTGATATTCACACCTCAGTTTCTGCGAGATAAAATCCATAAATTATCAAAGGCTAAGAGTGCGTCCCTAACTTCTAAGGCAAGGCAGAGTGGCAGGTCCACCCTAGTCTTTGAGCCCTGCCTACCTAAGTTCTGCCTTGCTATATGTCCAAAGCAGTTTCTTTATTCATTAATGGTAATCACAGCACACAGAGGAGACTCCCAGATCATTGAAAACTCACTTTCTTCAAGATCTATCAGCAAGAAAGGATAAGCAAAAGACTGAGGAGATGAGTCAGTGCTTAAGAGCACTGGCTGCTCTTTCAGAGGACCTAGATTCCATTTGTAGTACCAACATGGTGGCTCATGGCCATCTATAACTCTAGTTCCAGGGGGTGCAATGCACTCTTCAGGCTGCTGAAGGCACTAGCCAGGTGTGTGACGAACAGACATACATGCAGATAAAACACCTACACATATAAAATAATAAAATAAAACCTTATCTTAAAAGAAAGTAAAAGCAGGAAGAAAGTGTCACAAGTCACTTGACTGAGCCTCACACGGTTCGGGCTCCTGTGCACAGAGAAAAAGTAATTAATGTATGTGAATTTGGAAGTCGGCAGCGGTGGTGGCAGTGACTTCCAGAGATGATGGCCCAGGAAGGAATCATACTGGTTTAACGCTAGAAAGATGTTTTGAAAGGGGAAGGGTACCAGACACTAAAAAAGGAAATGAGAAATCTGATTTGACGGGGGACATCAGAGAGGATATTTGTGGCCAAGGTCTGATAGTAGGATGCAGGGGAGGAGGCAAAAAGGAAGAAGAAAGTGCTGTTAAAATCTTTGGCCATTATACTGGGTCCATAGTAACAGCTCACTATAATCCAGGTTTGAGTTTTCCTATCTCTCCTGAAACTGAGTAGCTTTTCATGCGTCCCTTGGCTGTGTAGACAGATCTCCAGCTGGGGACCTTCTAATTTGGGAGTAAACAGATAATAAAATTGCAACCCAGGAGACAAGGGGACAGGCTGGGATGGCTCCTGGTATGTCCGGAGAATAAAGGAAATCTGAGGGATTTGATTAGGACAGAGTCATCTACGCAGGTTATTTTGACAACAGGTTCACTGGCACTTGGGACGGCCTTAGGAGATTGGCAAAGCGGTTGGCAAGTGTTGGTGATGACTGAGAAACATAATCCTAAGTCATAGTTGGCAGTTCTATTATTAGTTGTTAAGTAAAATTTTTTATTATTATTATTATTATTATTATTATTATTATTATTATTATTATTATTTTTACTTCGCCCCTTACCATGTAGTGCTAGGGATAAAACCCTGGGCTAGGATGTATTCTAGGCAAGGTCTCTACCATTGAGCTCTGCTCCCAGCTCAACTAAACACTCTCCCAAGAAAAGAGATGATTTCGGTGGGTTAGTTCTGTAAGGTGCCTCCTGAAGCAGGGAGTCAAGGACATTCCCAGAGTCTTTCATCCGTGTTTTAGGGGGAAAGGCTGGAAGGACTCCCTTTTCACAGCTGTGTGAACAGTTTCTGTAGCCATGCCTCTCCTAATCCTTCAGTCTGTCTTTATGCGGGCTTGTCTGTGTTTCTTAAGGATTGACAGGTATTCCCTGTGTAGCCTGGATCTGAGCGCCTTTACTGCATGGATACCACTGTGAGTTACTCTCCCCCATAATGTCACTCACCTTTTTGGTCTCCTGGGTGACTCTCAGAGTCAATGTATCATTGTTCTGTTTGTCATTTTCATTTAAGTCAGGAGCGTATTCTCTGTTAGAGAAATCTGTGCGTAAATATATTACTCTGTGTTACGTTCTAGGAGCTTAACTCTTTAAGTGAGTCATTATCTATAACTGACTTAGAGTTGATTTATGTAGATAATAATACTGCAGTGTTCATTTTCCCCCAAATAGCTATCCAATTGATTCAGAACCTTTTACTTAAAAGGCCATGATTTCCTCAGTGTTGTTTGAGGTGATGTGTGTTTCAGATCAAGTATGTTTGCATATATACATATATTTATACACACATACACACACAGTATTGTCTAGATTCTCTATTTGTCTAATAATATGGCATCAATATTCTATCTTCATTTTATAGCTCTATAATAAATTTCAATAGCCTGTCACTCAACTGTGTTACTATTTAAAGTTATCTTTGGTTACCTTAGTCCTTTGGGATCCTATGAACTTTTAGAATCAGCATTCACACAAACACACGCATACACACAGAGTAATGACTTGATATCAGGACCCATGTCCCTTGACTTCTTTTTGTTTCTAGTGGTAGTGAGGTGAATACCTTTCTTTTACTCTGAGCTCCTCTACCGTGACTTGTTGCTTTATTGCAGCTACTAAGCCAAACAATGGTAAAACAGGAGTCCCAGAAACCATGGTCCCAAGGGATCCTCTTCCTCGTGTGTTTATCTCCAGTACTCTTTAACAGCTACAGAATGATGACATTAGGACATCGTCCTCTTTTTATATTTTCCTCTTAAATTTTTTGTACCTTGATATTTTCGGCACTCCATGACGGCGGCAATTCTTACAAAGGAAAATACTTCATTGTGATGGCTCATTTACAGTTTCAGAGGTTCAGTTCATTGTCACCATTGTGGGAAATGGCGGCATGCAAGCAGACATGGTGCTGGTTCCGTGTTGATCAGAAGGCATCAAGAAATGATCTCTGACACTGGAAGTAGGCGGGAACAGGAGACGAGACCAAAGCTCACTCCCACAGGGACACACTTTCCCCAACAAGGCTACAACAAAGCCACACCTCCTAATAGTGCCGCTCCCTTTGGGGGCCATTTTCTTTTAAACCACCACATCTAGTATGACAGTCTTTCTCTTTCAATTGGATTATTACTCCACTTATAATAATGTAGCTTTTGATTCTCCCTAAACCCAAGCTCTCAGTTCCACAAATGCCCCTAAGTGAGATACATTTTGAGTACTGATGTACAACTGAAACTAAGTGGTGCTCACCTGATGATACAGAGAATGCAAGTATTTTCAATCTCCCCAAAATCCACACCTAAGATGCTTCTTTCCCTAAGCATTTTTGAAAGAACCATAGAAGTATTAGTAATGTACTTATCATCTTAAACTTAGTATAGATGACAGGTTTATTTACTTACTTTTTTTGATTTATTGATTGGCTCATGGGTTGACATAGTTTTCTTAGTCTATCCAATCTGGCTTCGAAATTACATCCTTCCGCCTTTGCCTCCAGAGTAGCTGGGATTGTACGTGTAAGTCACCAACCTCATCTCTGATTCAGTAGGTTTATTATTTCATTTCTTTCCTTTTGTTGACTTATTACAAGTTACTCATACTCTTATAGTTTCCCAGTGCAATGTAACTTTTATTCTGACTTGACATAGACTAACACATGTTTATTCTTTCACACGTCCCGGGCAATGCAAGAACATTTGAACTCATTAGGTCACTTCCCACTCAGCCGAAGCTTCCTTCTACTTGTTACCATACTCCCTATGGCTTTCACGTTTGCTCCTTTCCTGCTTGAGGCTGACACGCCCGTTTCTTTGGCTACATTTAAGAGTTCCTCTCGCTTCCAGCTGCTTCAAAGAATGTGTTTCATCTGGTTTTCTATGCATTTGCTCCATTTAAGTTGGTAGAATTTGGCCACCAGGTTGAAGATCTTTCTTCATTTGGGAGTAACTCTTGATCTTTTGTTTTATTTCAAGTTTGGTTTTTGCCACATCATTTTCTGCTAGTAACTGATCTGGGATCCCAAGGCAAATGGTCACACAATCAAACGTATTTTGTGAAATTTCATTACATGAACCTGCGTTCTGCCAATAAAAATCTGTGGTAGAAAGTTGCAGTTGGTTGGCTTTTAATGGAAGAAAATATAGCATAGAGATCAGATGTAGAACTTTGTTTTTCTCTAAATGAAAGACTTTGTCACACTTTGTCATGTTAGGTCTTTGGGGCTACATAGGCTGTGATGATATGCATTTTAAGCCAGGTGTCCCAGACATTATTTTATTCATATGACTATAATAACATAAGTGGTAGATTCTATTTTTACAAATCATAGGTAATTTTACTTGGAGCACTAGACTTAATTGATCCCAAGTTCACTAGAAGATCACAAGAGGAGCACTAGGTCAGCACGAGAAGCAGAGGAAGAGCAATAGCAAAAGATGCTGGTTATGGTCAAAGCAGGTAGAGCTAGAAGGAATGGTAAGGTTACTACGGTCAGGTCAGGCACACTAGCAAAGGCAAGTAAAGGAGCCTGCAGCTGGGTAGAGATAGCCAAACTGTCCGCACAAGAGTCGGGGGGGGGGGGGGGGACATTGGGAATATCTTCAGTCCTGGCAGACCAGAAGGTGCCAGTGTCCCCCTGGGGAGTCGTCACAGATCACCGTCCTTCCACATGCCCTAGAGCTTCTTTGCAGTTAGTTACGTGAATTGAAACATTTCAAAGCATCATATTTTTACTAGTTCTTTGAGAGTTTTACAGATGCATACAATGTATTTAAATACTATTTGCCCCCCCCATACTGCCTCTCAGATCCAACCTCCCCTGCACATCTCCTTTTAACTTTGTATCATTTTGATAACCCACTGAGTCCATTTTGTGCTGCCCATGAACTCACAGGCATGGCGCCATCCACTGAAGCGCAGTCAACCTACCAGAAGCTACCCATCAAGAAAACTGATGTTCTCTTCCCCAGAACCATCTACTGACAATAGCAACTCAGTTAAGGGTAGCAGTTGATGGTACCCCCACCCATGCAGATATAGGATAAGTCATATCTACCTATTCCAGGAAGGAAACCACACCCATAGACAGGAAGCCAGATAGAAGCTACCAAGACAAATTGTAGCTATGTCCTGGTAGTCATCAAAGGCGTTAGCACCCTGTCGTAGTAAAACTACATGCTGGTAACATAGAAAGGAGAACAATGAGAGCCGAGTCCAATTAACAGCTAGCAGATCCTGCCTAGTTCTGAGACCAGTAACACCTTTAAAGTCAGCAAACAGCAACACCGGCCAGAGCTAATGACTAGCAGACAGCTAAGGGCAGCAGCTAACAAAGTAGAAGTCAGAAGTGGACAGAGAGAGCTTTCAGCCATTCTCCTAGCTTCCTTAATTAAGCAAGCAGCTCATGAATGGTACATGATCATCTCCCCGAGTGGCCCAGGGACACAAGGGTAGATAGCATGGGCTCTCCTGTGACTCACCTTGTAGTAGTTCGGATAATGAACCAATCTCAATAGAAATTATCTCAGTCTTTGTCTGGGTTTGGCCATAAATTCGGTAAAAAGCTTCAACAGCATGGCTCTGTAGGTTTTCCCCTTCCCAGGGCCCCTTCCCACATATGGGAAGTCATCTAACCTTTAGGGCCCCCTTCTCTTGCATCCCCTCCCCAATCCCTCCACTTGATTCGCAGACTGCTGCCTTCTGCAATAGATCTTCAAAGTTTCTTCTTTTAGCTTTCTTTCAATAGGAAATCTTTTGTTGATTTTGTTTACATTTGTCTGTGTGTGTATGTATGTGTGTGTGTGTGTGCGCGCGCGCGTGCGCATACGTGCATGCCACTGCACTTGTGTGGAGGTCAGAGAATAATAGCATATAGTAGTTCTCTCTACTCTGTTGGCACTGAGAATCAAATCCAGGTCTTGGCGGCAAGCACCCACTGAGTCATCTATCACCTTAAAAAACTCCCTATTGAGCCCATCCTTCTAGCTGTCTGTGAATTTTATTCTTCAAATCTGCAAAACAAAGATCTGAGCTGCAGGCTTGGAGGAAATTGTATGTATCTGTGCGGGCCCAAAATTTCTACTCCTGAGTTACGGAAACCCGGCTTGCAGCAGCCCTTGCTCTTTTTATTTCATGATCAACTTAGAAGACAAAGTTCAAGTTTTGAACCTCTGTCCTCCAAGAAGTTGTGGGTTTGTGGCCGAGGTAAAGATGTTATGAATGGCCCCACTTCAGGATGCTGAAAGCACACAAAGGGAAATGCTGGTCTCAGAGGATGAGCTTAGATTGACCACAACTGCCAGTTTGTCATGTTATAGACATCCTATGTCATAGACATGCTGAAAATAAGAAACTCCTCTGAAATTTCTGGAATCCCAGCCACTTCTAATCCCTAATAAGATTGTTAGCATAAATATCTACTAATTATTGTACTAGTATTGTTTTGTAATTAACAGCGTGGCTTTTGCAGTCAGAATGACTGGGTCTAAATTCTAAGCCTGTTCTAATGAGTTTCGATTTGAAGTAAAGGTAAGTCACATGTCTGAACCCCAGCTTTCTCATCTATAAATGGGAGAAGTAATCCTTCACAAGAGGGACTTGGGGTTAAATTAACATCATATATATAATGCATTACAATTTATTGCTGATAAACTTATAAAATTAGGCACAGCAGCAGCGTTATTAGTAAATAAGGCAGTTTTTCTTTTGTTCATGAGAAATTTAGTTTAGTGAGAGTAAGTTAGTTACGATCATATGGTTGCTAAGTGACAGAGTCAGCAGGAAGATTTAGGCCTTCATGAGTTTGTTCCTTGGTTTGTGCTTCTTCTCTGTCCAGATGTTTGCATCAGCCCCAGTGGCTAGGGAAAAGAGGAGGTAGAAATGGTATCTCAATAAACATGTGCCTTCGAATGAGTCAGCGTGTTCATAATCGTCTGGGAGTTTTTGGGAAATGGGTACCTCATGCTTCCATTCCAGACATGCCCAGTCAGAAACTGCAGGGATGATCTCACTCTGTTGTTCTCCAGGTCACCTGAATGTGAGTTTAGTGATGATATGCCTTAAGGTGAGTTCCTTTGTGTTTACGGGGTTGTAGGAAAATTTCAGCCATAATGACAAGTGTTAGCTTTTTTGTTGAGCCATAGTTCCTAGGATTGTTTATATTTTTAGTGCATTTTTTTCTGTTCATATTGCATGAATCCTACTGATCTATGCTTCATTTTACTGATTCTATTTCTCATTTTCACATAGTTTAATTAGTTTGTTCGTTTGAGATAAAGTCTTTAAACTAGTCTGAAACCCTCCCATGGTCCAGGCTGTCTTCAAATGATGGCAATCCTCCTGCCTCAACCTCTTGACTGCTGAGATTAGAACTGTGAGTGATCATGCTTAGGTACTGGTTTGTTTGTTTCTGTCAATTTGGGGTGTAGATGTGCATGTTCTTGGCAAATATGTGCTCGTGCACATGTGTGTATAGACCGTACATACGTGTGTGCATACCATGCATATGTGTGTAGGCCATGCACATGTGTGTGTAGACCATACAAATGTGTGTGCATACCGTGCACATGTGTGTGTAGACCATGCACATGTGTGTGCATATCGTGCACATGTGTGTGTAGACCGTGCACATGTGTGTGCATACCGTGCACATGTGTGTGTAGGCCATGCACATGTGTGTGCATACCATGCACAGTGTGTGTAGACCATGCACATGTGTGTGCAGAGCAAAAGTTAGCAATGGATGTTACTCAGAAGATAACCACCTTAGGTTTTGAGACAAGATCTCTCACTAGATCCTGGGGCTCTCTGCACTAGGACACCAAGCCAGCAAACCCCAGGGATCCTCCTACTCCTGCAATCTAGGTACTGACTTTATAGACACAGCCACCATACTTGGCTTTCTTTTGCTGTGGATTTTGGACCTCAAGTTCAGGGCCTCCTGTTTGTGCTACAAGCATGTCACTGACCAAGCTAGCTCCTGTTTTATTTTGTTACATATAGTCATATAAATATATATGTATATCTTATCTATCTAATCTATTTAGCTGCTATTTCTTTGCTGGAGTTTTTTATTTATTTAATTTATTTCAAAATAATTCATAATTTCATATTGAAGTATTTTTAAGAATGGTGGCTTTAAAATTCTTGTTTGATACTTTCAGCATCACATTTGTATTGATGCTGGCTGCCTGTTGTTCGTCTTTTCTCTTTACATTTCATTTTTCGCTGTAGTGATAGGGGCTGAACTCAGGGTCTGAAGCATGGTATTGACACACTCTACCGCAGAGCTATGTCCCCAATCCTATGCTGAATTTTAAAAGTTATATCCTGACAGTCTTGACATTGCATCATGACACCCTTATTTTATTAACAGAAAATTCTCCAGTTGTGTGCAGGGTCAATGTACAGCTCTAGTTCTGACTCTATCCTGGCGAGAGTAGAGTGCCTAGGCACGCTATCTCATTGCAAAGGATGGGTGGGAGAAAGTTCAGCTCCCCTTGACCTCCCTGACATCTGCCCGAGGAAAGTTAGGTCCTGACTCCTGCCATCCCATTTTCTTCAAGAGGGGACAAAACTTCGTTCCCCGATGGGAACTAACTCTATTGTCCACAGGGAGGCAGGGAACAGAAAACTGACCCATACGGCTTTGCTGCTTCCAGGTGAGGACATGAGGTCAGCTCCCCACTACTGAACTCAGACAGGGGGAGAGAAGAGGATCATCTGGGTTCTGCACGTCACACTCCTGTTTTCTAAAGCTGGGTGAGGGCTGTATTGAGTCAAGAAAGCCCTTGATTTCGTTTCTGTTGAGTCTCTTTGTTGACGGAAGCTCAGCACCCCTTTGGACCTGACTGACCCCACATGTGTGGAGTAGCTCCTGCAATTTGCACAGCCCCATCTTGTGAATGGTAGGAGGGCATGAAGCTTCAGATTGGAGGCTATTAACACTTTTCTGTAGGAAAAGAGTAACACTGCCTTAAATGAAAATTAGCATCTGATGAAATACCCCTGCCACAAGGTATGGCAGACATATCCGAGCACCAAAATCTGATGCCTCCAGATAGAGAACGGGAAGAGCCCACACCCACACTGACTGAAGCAATGGATGGAGACATAGTTTTCCCACTACCTTGTCATAAGAGGGCAACTGTTGCCAAAATGGCTTTTCCATCATTGGATCACCCTTTGTTTGATTGTTATATTAAGAGAACCAACTTCTCTTAGAGCTGATTTTGTCTGTATCTGCCGTTAGCTCAGGGCATGTGAGGCAACCCCAGAACTCACTGGCATGTTGGTTCCTAAGCCCCAGGTTCTTACACAGTTCACCTTCTTCATTCCTTCCTGTGTTTGTTCCCTGGGGTCCGGACTGTGAGAGACGGTCCTGGGAGGACTAGGAGGCTCCCATCTGGGCTGGGACCAGAACTCTGATCTATACTCAACCGTAAAGGGAAACATCTAGATAACAGTTGTCCAGTGAATACCAACAATGAATTCATATAAATCATGTTTTAGGTAGAATTCCATACTTTGATTGTCCTGAGAATATTCAGCCCAGTATCTAAATCTGTCATCTACACTTTGGCACATCACAAGAGTCACTTTTCCAAATCAGAACATTCTGGAAAGAACTTCTGAAGTAGCAACACAAATGCAACTATCTCTGCAGTTTTGTGTGGGCGTGTCTAGATGGGCTCGAGCCTCCAACCGATGTAGCTGTCAGTTGACCGGAAACACAGCATTCAATCAATTTGACTAAAAGACATTTTATTGCACACGAAAAACTGAAGAGGAGTTAGATTACAGAGGAAAGTTGAAGAGAGGTTTAAAAATAACCATACTGGTGGAAATGATTTGAACCAACACTCAGAGTGGCAATGGCTTTCTTTAAGTACATGGAGGTTTTTGTGCAGGCTTCGCATTGGGTAAACAAGACAAAAATAATGCTTGACATTCAGCAAGAGGAACCTAAGTCAGACTGCTTTCCTCCCTCTTAAGTTCCTGAGATGAATACACGTCCCTGCAAATATATTCAAATAGTGCTTCAGTAGAAGATGAAAAATACAGTCATTTTTTCCTTCTCCCTCCATAACAACCTCATTCATATTGGAGTGCAGAGGTAGTCACCAGCAGACAAAGGTTTCTATGAACTGATGATACTGAAATCTTCCTGGAAATTTTCTGTCAGCCATGGCAGAAGACTCAGGTGAGTAGGGAAGGATATCAGGTTCAGTTTGGCTTTTAAATTTATGAAAAATAGTATGTAACTCTCTTCTAAAACACTGCACACACACAAAGAGAGAGAGAGAGAGAGACATACACACACACACACACACACAGACACATATATACACACACATATGCACACATGTGCTCATACACACACACACTCTCCAATTGCAAGGGTCACTTGGTGGAGCTATCAGTAACACTTAGGCTGAACTCTACAAGGAACCTCAGAGCTGTCGTCTCGGAAGAATGGGGTGTGGTCTCACTGGTCAACCAGCGTCTGTTGAAACAGCAAATCTCTTTAAGACACAGTATCATGTATGCTTCTGCTTTGCTCGTGATGCCGTATTTTGACTCTGGTCCAAGACTCTGCACCAGTACTCGATACCAGCCTCCTTCCTTGAACTCTAACCAGTCATTGGGGGCAGGTTTAGTTGAGAGTTAGCAGAGCTACGTTCTGTTTGTCTCCCCTTGAAGGTCTTTGCATGAATCTAGTGGTCTCGGACGTTTGTATTTAGGGAATTAAAAAAATAACAGCTTTTATCTAGTGTTCGTGAAAAGTGGACACAGTACCACACTACTCGGGAGAAGCCCTAAGCACATCCGTCCTGCGCTGTCCCAGCATCTTGGGAGCCTCTGCTGGGGATGTGGAGTCAAATCTCAAGTAGTGCCTTGCAGTCATGCCCTGTAGTGCAGATGCAGGACAGAAGGTGCCGTATACCTGTGTGTACAAGCATAGTGGGGGGCACACTGTATCCGACCTGAGAACATTTCCTTTCCATTTAATTTTATTTTCATTTTTATGTGCGTTGGTGTTTTTTTTTTTCCCACATGTATGTCTGTGTGAGGGTGCTGGGTCCTCTGGAAGAGCAGCTATTGCTCTTAACTGCTGAGCTATCTCTCCAATGAAGCTCGATTAATAAAAATTCAGAGACAGAAATTGGGATGCAACCTGAAGATCCAAAAAGCAAAACAGCCAGCCACTGGCTCTTACCTTGACCTCAGTGCAAGAGTGTTGATTTGCAGAATGAGACTGTGTCTGAGAGCTGTCTCCTCCCATCTTGTATTCCTCTCTAGAGCTGGGATTAAAGGCATGCATCGCCTGGTTTCTATGGCAACTAGTATGTCTACTGGGATTAAAGGTGTGTGTTGCCACTGCCTGGTCTGTAAGGCTGATCATGGGGCTGCTTTACTCTCTGGTCTTCAGGCAAGCTTTATTTGTTAAAATACAAATGAAATGCCATTGCACTCCAGCCCCTGAAAGCTAATTAAAACAAAACAAATCAGAACACCACAAAAACGTGCCTGGTACCACAGCAGTACCCGAACTGTGCTGGTTTCTGTTTTTTGAATGATCGATTGTTTGGTTTTTAATCAGAATGCAGTGGATGATTTATCAGTTTTGTTCAGATGACCACGGACTTTGGAAAAGCTGTTGCTGCAATGATACATAACATACTGATACTGTCTTTTGCATATAAATATGTTTGTATACATATATAATTTGAATTTGTGGAAACTGTAGCTGTACTGTCAACGTTGCACAACACGGCTCCAGTTTATCATGTTGAGTTGACATTGTAGCTGTATCAGCAGCTGTCTTGGTCTTGGAATGTTAAACTTAATTTTTTTTTCCATTCGTACACGAGTAAAGCACTGTCCTGAATATACAGTCTTATCTTGTGGGTTTGATTACAGAAACTAGTGTCCTTTAAATAAAAAGTGATTATGGTAGAAACTGATTTTTACAAACGCAGTATAACATGATAAAGCTTACTTAGTAATTCTTTCTCCTAGTGTTTTGTCTTTGAAACCTCTGGTCATTAGCACTCTTGTCCTTTCCTCTAACTCCCATGGAAAATTATGCCAAGTTGATGTGGGTTAGAATTGGGAAGGACCTATTATTCAACCAGCCTTTAGAGGCGTAATTTGAATTATATAGACTATGAAGCCTTCCCAGAATGTCTAATGAGAAAAACTCTCTTCCATCTCCCAGCCCCCTACCCGTTGCTTAATGCTTCTTTTACACGTGCGGCGCACATTTGTGTTAAGTCCTGTCTTGTCCTGTGTTCATGCTCTGACTCACTCATCTAGCACCCCCTCCGTAGCCGATGCAATGCTGTGTCTAGACATGCCATGTGCTGAGAATCAGTCAAACCAGTGGGCTGCATTAACCACATCTGGATTTCAATAGACTGCACAAGCTACATCTGGATCTCAAAGGGACATCACTCCACTGCAGAATTGCATTTGACCCTTGTTCACGTATTTACATCTGCTGCTTGATAAGCATCTGTAGTTTGATTGTCCGGAGAATGTTCTTTCAAGGGAAAGTCTTTATTCATCTTTTAGTCAGGCAACAGGACTCTGGGTGAAGACACTTGCGGCCAAGACTGATAACCTGAGTTGGCTCTCTAGAACCCACGTAGTAGAAGGAGACAGCCAAGTTGTTCAACTTATCCTTTGACCGCTACACATGGACGGCAGCACAGAGCTGTCCTCTGACTGCCACACATGAATGGCAGCAAATGAACACACGCACACACACCCAATAAATGTAAACAAAGCGTGGTCTATTCATCTGAAACACTTTTGTCAAATTATTGACAAAAAATGAAGGTGTGGGACACCAGGATTTATTGATCCTTCAGTTCACCAGAGAAAATACTTGAAGACCTTTGTCTACAACTCGCTGCCAAGATGCAGACATCTCCATAGTTGATGCTGAGAATTTAAATAACATTCAAAGTGATTAGGGTTGTAAAAAAAAATACTTTCTTGAAACAGTGCATGCCCTGACAATAGGGCATTTTGCCTTCCTAGCATGGCACACAATATTTAATTCAGGCTCAGGCTGGTGATTGTAAAATGTTATCCAGACTCTCCTAACAAACAGACATCTCTGGAAAGAAATATCTATTCATTCAAGGCCTTTCTTCGGGTTCTTTAAATTTTTCTCCATGGCTGCGTCTGAGTCAGGTGTTTTGAGTACCCTTGTCACTGCACAGGGCAATGTAGGACGCAGAACCAACAGCCCTTTCACCACAACTGATTCTCTCACGTTCACGTATGTACGTTCCCTGAGAGGGAGAGCAGGCAGACCTAAAGCTTAGCTTTTCACATCTAGTCAGAATAAGGGCTAATTGATCAGAGAATAGACTTTATAAACCACAGAACAGTGTTTTAGAGTTTGGGATTTAGGTCTTAGTTATGGATGTTTCTCGAAGTTATCAGAACACAGGAGCTACTGGAAAGGTGCAAGGCTCCCTTCCTCATAGACTAGTCATGTGCACAGTTTGCCTAAGACTCCCCTCTACCAAATAAAAGCAAAGGTTAGCCCTTGGACAACACCTATCTATGTTTCAGATACAGAATATTTAGTTTAAAAAGATTTTTGTTTTGTTTTATGCTGTTTGGCTTGGTTTAGAAACAGGGTCTCCCTACATAGTTTAGACTGACCTTAAGCTCTTGATCCTCCTTCACCATAATGCCTTGCTCAGCCTCTAATTGTAGAAATTGAAACAATGAAGGCTTCGTTCAAAGCCAGTGATCTGTATTAGCTTAGGGGAAGAGACAGAGATGATGACTTCCAAGTGCTGGGGTCCCAGGCATGTGCTTGCTCTTTGCTTCGAATATTTAGGTTTCTATTCACAACCTATTACGTTCCACCAGCCCTCCTCACCCCCATCTATCAGCGTGGGCTGGCAGCTTGGGGATCAGATATTTTATTTTAAATTTCATTTTGCATTCCAACCACAGTTCTTCCTCCTACCCCCCCCCCTTGACTCCCCACCAGCCCACCTCCCATCCACTCTTCCCAGCAGGTAAGGGCTCGCATGGGGAATCAACAAAGTCAGGCACATTAAGTTGGAGCAGGACCAAGTCCCTCCCCACTGCATTAAGGCTGAGCATGGCATCCCACCATAGGGAATGGGCCCCAACAAGCTAGCTCATGCACCAGCAATAGCTCCTGGTCCTACTTCGAGGGGCCCCTCAGATAGTCCAAGCTTCAACATTGTCTTCCACATATGGAAGACCTAGTCTGGTCCCATGTAGGCTCCACAGTTGTCAGTCTATAGAGTTCAAGATTTTCTATGAACTTGATTCAGCTGTCTTGGTAGATTTCTCCATTATGATCTGGAAATCCCTTGCTCATATATTCCTTCCTCCCTCTCTTTGGCTGGGTTCCCAGAGCTCGACCTGGTACTTGTCTATGGACCTCTACATCTGGTTCCATCAGTTATTGGATGAAGACTCTGTGGTGATAGTTGGGATATTCACCAATCTGATTACAAGGGAAGACCAGTTCAGACACCCTCTCTACTATTGTTAGTAGCCTTATCTGGGGTCATCCTTGTGGATTCTTGGGAATTTCTGTAGCACCAGGTTTCTCCCTAACCCCGTCCTGGCTCTCTCTATCAAGATAACTCTTTCATTGATCCCCAGTTCCATTCCTCAACTGCTCAACCGTCCTGTTCTCTCATGTTCTTATCCCCCTTTCCCTCCCCTTTACCACTTCCTCTTGCCCCCAGTTTACCTAGGAGATCTCATCTAATTCCCCTTCCCAGGGTGATCCACATGTCCCTCTTAGGGTTCTCCTTGTTACCTGACTTCTCTGGAGCTGTGAATTGTAGTCTGTTTATCCTTTGCTTTACATCTAATATCCGTATCTAGTATGAGTGAGTACTCACCATGTTTATTTTTTTTCTGATTCTGAGTTACCTCATTCAGGATGGGTTTTTCTAGTTCCATCCATTTGCCTGCAAATTTCATGATATCATTATTTTTTACAGTTGGGTAATACTCCATTGTGTAAATGTATCACATTTTCTTTATTATTCTTCAGTTGAGGGGCATCTAGGTTGTTTCCAGGTTTTAGCTATTACAAATAATGCTGCTATGAACATTGTTAAGGAAGTGTGCTGTGGTATGATTGAGCATCCTTTGAATATATGTCCAAGAGTGATATCTCTGGGTCTTGAGGTAGATTGATTCCCAATTTTCTGAGAAACTGCCATACTGATCTCCATAGTGTCCGTATAGTTTGCACTCCCACCAGAAATGGAAGAGTGTTCTCCTGACTCCACATCCTCTCCAACATAAGCTGTCCTCAATATTTTTGATATTAGCCATTCTGACAGGTATAAGATGATATCTTAGAGTCATTTTGATTTTCATTTCCCTGATGATTAAGGATCTAGAGCAGTTCCTTAAATATCTTTTGGCCATTTGAGAGTCTTCTGATGAGAGTTATCTGTTTAGCCCTGAAAATATTAAAGTCAACAAAGTTATAACACATAACATCCAGGAAATTTGGACACCATGAAAAAAACCAAACCTAAGAATAATAGGGATAGAAGGAGGAGAAGAATACCAGCTTAAAGGCACATAAAATATATTCAACAAAATTATAGAAGAAAACCTTCTCAACCTAAAGAAGGAAATGCCTATGAAGACACAAGAAGCTTATAGAACACCAAATAGACTGAACTCCAAAAAAGTCCCCTTACCACATAATAATCAAAACACAAAATATAAAGAATAAGGAAAGAATATTAAGAGCTGCAAAGGAAAAAAGGCCAAGTAACATATAAAGGCAGACCTGTGTTCTCAACGGAGATTCTGAAAACCAGAAAGTCCTGGACAGATGTTATGCAGACACTAAGAGACCACAGATGCAAACTCCATATCAAACAACTATTGTATCAAGCAAAACTTTAAATCACCATGGAGAAAACAAGATATTCTATGACAAAACCAGATTTAAACATAAGCTTAAATATCCATAAATCCAGCCCCACAGAAATCACTAGAAGGAAAACTCAAACCTGAGAGACTTAGCTGTACCTATAAAATCATAGGCAATGGATAATCCCATACCAGCAAATACTAAAGAGATGAAATACACACACACTACCACCAAAAAAAAAAAAAAAAAAGAGCAATTAACAATCACTGCTTGTTGTGGGAGGCTGCTTGTTTGTTCCCAGCTGCTCAGCCCCAAAATGATCACACAGAAACTGTATTAATTAAATCATTGCTTGGCCTATTAGCCCCAGCTTCTTATTGTCTAGCTCTTACACCTTAATTTAACCCATTTCCATTAATCAGTGTATTGTCACATGGCTGTGGCTTACCAGCAAGGTTCCATCTGGTGTCTGTCTCCTGTGGGACTACATAGCTTCTCCTGACTCTGCCTTCTTTCTCCCAGCATTCAGTTTAGTTTTCCCTACCTAGCTCTGTTCTACCCTGCTATAAGCCCAAAGCAGTTTCTTTATGAATCAATGGTGATCACAGCATGCAGAGGGGAACCCTATATCACCTGGTCATTAACATCACTTAATATCAATGGACTCAACTCATCTATAAAATGACACAGGCTAACAGAATGAATATGAAAACAGGATTCATCCTTCTACTGCATACAAGAAACACACCTTAGTTTTAAAGATAGACATTTCCTCAGAATAAAGGGTTCGGGGAAAGACTTTCTAATCAAATGGGCCTAAGAAGCAAGCTGGTGTACCTATCCAAACATCTAACAAAATATACTTCAAATTAATGGTAATCAAAAGAGATGAACAAGAATATTTCATATTCATCACAGGAAAATCCATCAAGATGAGGTTTCAATTATTAACATATGTGCTCCAAATAAAAGGGCACCCACATTAAAAAAAATAAATTACTAAAGCTTAAATCACACATCAAACCCCACACATTAATAGTGGGAGACTTCAGCACTCCACTCTCATCAATGGACAGGTCTTCCAAACAGAAATTTTACAGAAAAATAAGAGAACTAACAGATGTTAGGACTCAAATGGGCTTAACAGACATCTACAGAACATTCCGCCCAAACACAAAAGAATATACCTTCTTCTCAGCACTTTATGGAACTTTCCCTAAAATTGACCACATATATGGTCACAAAACAAATATCAATAGATTAAAAAAAATTGGAATAACCCCCTGTGTCTTACTGGATCACCATGGCTTAAAGTTAGAATTCAACAAAAACACAAATTCCAGAAAGCCTACAAACTCATGGAAACTGAATAATGTTCAATTGAATCACTCCTGAGACAAGGAAGAAAAAGAAAGAAATTACAGACTTCCTAGAAAACAATGAAAATGGAGATACAACATACCCAAACTATGGGACACTATGAAAGAAGTACTAAGAAGTAAGATCGTAGCACTAAATGCCTACATAAAAAAGTTGGCGTCAGATCTTTGTGTGGATATCAGGAATGAATTTTTAGGCCAATCTGAGAGATCTGCGGCCTCAAGGCTCCTCCCTCTGTGGCTCCTTCCTTCTCATCCTGGAGATCAGAGCTCTGAATTCTCTTGTCATTAGATCAGGAACACAGAAAGATGATGTGACCACTGGTGGAGAGACAGGCCCATGGTGCATTCAGTCATCACCATGTTTCTTTAATGATGCAACATTTTCCTCAAATATTTCAGTCTTTGGGTCAAGTTTAAAGTTGTCCTGATTATTTTCTAATTCCACTTTATAGTTTAATTGCTGATTCTTTCTTTAGCCATTAAAATCTGGATCATCTTTTTCAAGAACATCTTAAGCTGCAGAACTGTTTCCTTTTGTATTGGGGGCAGCATTTGTGTTTAAGTAAATATAGCGATGGGTTTTTCAGTTACTTTTAGTTTGTCTCTTTCTTTTAACTAACATAGATCATTGACTTTGCACCAAACTTTTATTGTTTTAGTTTCTGAAATTAGCATCTGAACAAAGTATTATGGTGCAATCCTACATTCCGAATGCTCAGAAAACTTAGAGAGAGAAAATCATAAGTTCAAGATCAGCCTTTCTCTAAGCAAGCAAGCAAATGCTATGAAGAAAAGATAAACTGCTTATTTACATTCTTTATTTTTTATTGAAAATAGCATTTTATTTTTTTATACAATATATCGTGATTATGGTCTCCCCTCCCTGTACTCTTCCCAGTTCATCTGTACCTCACTTCCCACCCAGATCTACTCCTTTCTGTCTCTTGTTAAAAAAAGAAATGATATTTAAGGAGTAATAATAAAACATAATAAGATAAACCAAATGCATTGAATTGTGTAAATGGAGACTGCTCGTTTATTTTCTTCCTGCTGCCCAGACCCGAATAATCACAGATACTTTATTAATTACAACACTGTTTAACCAATAGCTTAGGCATATTCCAAGCTAGATCTTACTTCTTAAATTAATCTATTTCTATTAATCTGTGTATCACCACAATGCTGTGGCCTACTGATAAGATTCCGGCGTCTGTCTCCTTTGGCAACTACATGGTGTCTCCCTAACTCCACTTCCTCTGTCTCTTTATCTCTTCCAGTCTAGCTATATTCTGCCCTGCCATAGGCCAAAGCAACTTTATTTGTTAACTAATAAACACAACACATATACAGAAGAACTTCCCACATCAGAATTGGACAAAACAAAACAAACAAAGAAGGAGAGGATCCCATGAAAAGCACAAGAAACACATACAGACACAGAGATCCACTTGCTTGTCCAATCAGGATTCCCATAAACATGTAAAATCAGAAGTCATAATTTGTAAGTAAAAGTCCTGGGCCTAGTGGCACACGTTTAATCCTAGCACTTTGGAGACAGAAGTAGGCAGATCCCTGTGAGCCAGCCTGGTCTACATAGTGTGTTTCAGGACAACAAGAGGTTCATAGTGAGACCCTGTCTTGAAACAAACAAACAACTGCAATGAAAACATAATAGATGCAAAGGACATATATGGTTCAAAAGAAAAAGAGATAAATAAAAATAAACACTTAAATTCTTAACCAAGGGTTTAGAAATACAAATCTCTAAATATCTGTAAAATAGCAGCTTTCTGATTCCTCATAGGAAGACAAAGCCTTCGGAAACATACATATATACCTTAGCTTTGTCTGTGAGAGTTGATTGTTTTCAGACTGCCATTTTGAAAAAGTTCAACAGCTGCACAGAAATACACAAAGGAGATATGAATGGTATAATCCCAAAGGGCAGACGCTGCTCCCTCTTCTGCATTCTTTGGTTTCAGCTGTTAGCTAGAGATGATTTAGGTTTTAATGGCAGGAGCAAGCAATGCTTTTAATGCACATTCCTGGCATTGCACATCTCCCTTTGAAGAACAAGTGGGCATTCTCCAAGCCACCAGTCTAGGAGGCTGCTTGTCTTTCCCCAGCCCAGCAGCTGGAAGTAGATACAAAAGGCAAGGCCAAATGGCTTTTATGTCACCCTTAGTTTCATTCTACGGAAGTTGTAAGACAGATCTTTACAATTCTCCCAGAAGTGTCATTTGATTTTGTTCTTTTTAATGTTCTTCATCCGCTGCAATAAACAAATATTTCTATAATGAGAGGAAGGTTAAATTAGATCAGCAGTTTTATACTTACCATATCGAGAGGAAAACCAACCATGTATGAAAATGCCACAATGAAGCCCATTGTTTTGTGTTTTGAATGTTAACAGAAGAAAAGAAAAGATACCGTGGAATGTGGGCAATGGGTCTTTTCACTAGGTGTCAACTGCTCGGTTGCGACGGAAGGAGCTTGTATGCATTTGTAACTCATATCTGACTATCAATGACTTGTGAAATGAGCAGCCTCATTCCAATTTCAAGTATTTCCATCACCATATTCATAAAGTCATTCTTTTCTAGCCCATCTATTTCTGTTTTTTGTTTTTTGTTTTTTGGGGTTTTTTTTTGCCCATAGAAAGATCTATAGTAACTTCCAAAGATAGATGAGAGAACAGTGCAGTAAAAACTGGAAGAGAAAGAAAACAGAACACCAGGGATGGTTGTGTGCAATAGACCACAGCCATTGTGCTTTGTGTTAACAGATGAACCACATCTGTTGTTGCGGGAGTCATAAATTCAATGCAAACGCCTTTGCTTGCTAAGTGGTATAATTCTTGGGATTAGAGCTGGACAGGACATTCTCCGAAGAGGTTTATAGAGAAGATCATGTCCCTGAGGGGACCATCCATCATGATGTCTTTACAATAGGGAATGGTCTATTTCTTACTCAGTCCCTCAATATACACAAGTGATATCATCTGAAAAAGCAGGTCTATGTGGCATCAAGCTGAATTATGGGTAGAAGAAAGGAAGGAAGGAAAGAAGGAAGGAAAGAAGGAGAGAAGGAGAGAAGGAAGGAAGGAAGGAAGGAAGGAAGGAAGGAAGGAAGGAAGGAAGGAAGGAAGGAAGGACAGGCCTATGGAATGAGCCCTGCAACTGACAGTCTGTTGAGCTTTATCTGCAACTTAACCCAGCTGAATGCACACAAAGAGAAAGTCTCAAAACAGAGCCCCTAAGAAGTGCCCAACAAACGTCTGTGATTAGCCTTATTGGTATACCACTGTCTTGGGTTTGATGTCTGTCTTCTTTGACAGGAGAGAGAGGAACTTCCCATCATGCAGGTGAATGGAAATTCAGCCCACAGCTCACCAGTCATACATGGCCATGACTGCTTTTGTCAACAGAAAGTCAGTGAAGCTTACAGGCTTGAACCTTGCCATGTTTGGCCTAGCCAGGAAAAGGAGGCTTGCTCCAGGTAACACTTGAAAAGCCAAACCTCCATAAATAGACTTCACTGCTAATATGTAGAGCAAGCCAGAGCTCAGCTAAGAAGGACACCTTCCAAGAAGGAACCTACAAGGATGAGCACTTGAGGCTTGAAGGACACACTCCTTTTAAGGAATTAGAAAGACTATGCAGAAGGCCTTTCTGATTTCCCTGCTTTCTACCATGGCATAGGCCAATGAAAAACGCATCCTTGGATAATTAAGCCCACATGACTCCAGAGTCAAAGGGCATCTCCATTGGGGCCCACCTGCCCTTCCTCCTGGTCTTGTCTGCCTTTCCGAATCTCTTTAAATGGCTCTCTACAATTTGTCTGATCACGTCAGAAAGCAGGGACTCCTGGAATCTGCCAAGAACAGAATCGATTTAGGGTCACAATACCCTCCCATCTAGGCTAATCTCTTTGGTGGCTGCATAAAAAAAACAAGCAGTAAACCCTAAAGATTAGCCAGGCACATCACTTTCTTTTTTTAATGAAAATTGAAACTGAGCCCCTGCCAGAGGGCATGAGGATGAACAAGTGTGTAAGGAGATAAAAATGTCTGGGAAGGCTGGCCCCCTTACCCTGTTCTGGTCTGGAGACGGCCTCTCCCAGGCTTCTCAAAGGCACGTGGAATGCAGGAGGGACTGGAGGGGTAGGGCAGCTTGCGGGGAGGAATTAAGTGTGGCTCAGTCTGTTTCTGTCTTCTCCGTGAATACTACAACACCTCCAAATGAAGGAACAGCTGAGATAAGTGACTGCTAATCCTCCATGCAGGGGAGGAGGCTGGGCTGTTCCCTTTCAGAGCCCAGCAGATGGTGGATGGAACAGGCTTCCCCCAGGCAAGGACACAGGGAACTGTCCCACCTTCTGTCCCTTTAGCCTGCTCTGCGTGGCACCCTCACGGCCTATTGTGCCGGGAAGGACCTTGCTGGCCCTCCAGAGCCCTGGGGACCCGCCTGGCTTTGTTATTCCACTGGGACACTCAAGGTCAGCCAAGCAGTACTCTGGCTGCCAACAGCGACAGTTTGGGCTAAGTCCAGCAAAACTCTGTGGGATGGGGAAGCACAGCCAGGCCATGAGGAAAGGAGAGGCTCACCTGGGCAGTAGCAGGAGGTCTCACTAAATACAGATTCCTTTTTCTTCCAGGGTGGAATCCCAGAATTTGAGCTTGTATTAAGCATCCAAGGTGCAGGCAATTCTAACATCCCACAGTGAAAAGCAGCAACCCAGGAGAAGGGAAGGCGTGAGAAGATGGTTAGCAAACAGGCTCACTTGGTGTCTCACTGTAGTTCTCTACTATTTGCCTTCTTTGTGACTTCAGGTGACAGCCCCTGATTCTGAGGACTAGGACTCTCTCCAACTTCTGGACGTAGTCATTCCTGAATTTGAAAATCATCTTAGTTACAATAAAGCACGAATAAGTAAAATTAGAAGGCTGGCAGCTTGCTAATACGGGTGTATGTAACACTACTGAACTATGCACTCGCTTATCTCAGTTTCCAAATGAAATAAATCACTGAAAATTTGTGTTAAATGAAAAACTGAAGATTCTTACCCACTTAATTAACTTCCACTTTAAAATATGTAAAACAGAGCTTCGTGTTTCTAAAATGTGGCAATAAGCAGTGATCCAATAGTAAATATTTAATGCTATAAATCTTTAAGAACAAAACCATGGGAAAGAAAAGAAAAAAAAGGCAAATAGGATTAAAAGCTAAAAATGCATCTGTACAGCAAACAAAGCAATTCTCAGTAAAAAGACAGCCTATAGAATGGGAGGAAATACTTGCAAACTCTGTCAAAGGATTAACATTCGTATGAGGGACTAGAAGAACTCAACAGCCAAGTTAAATAAAGCAAAGAACTTGCAGTAAATTCAAATAGATATTTCTCAGAAGAAAACATACATAAATGGCTAATGGCCAGCAGGCATATGAACGATTATGGAAACAGCGTCACAAATTAGGGAAATGTAAATCAAAACTATATTGAGCTATCCATTCACTCCATTTGAAATGAGTTATTATCAAAAAGCCAAAAGATATTGAGGAAAAGGGACTCTGGCCCACTGTTGGACGGAATGTAAGTTAGTGTAGCCATTAAGGGAAACAGTTTTGGGTGTCTCAAAAACGTTCAATTACAGCTATCATATGATGTGGCACCCTTTCCCAGGGGATCTATTTCCAATGACAATAATGTCTGTATTATTCAAGAGATGTTTGCACAGCAGTGTTTTATGGCAATAATACTCACAAAAGCTGGGAAATGTAAGCAATCAGTGTCTAGCAACTGATGAATAAAGTGTGGTATGTGTATGTGTGTGCGTGTGCACGTGTGTTTCTATATCTATACACGCGTGCGCGTGTGTGTGTGTCTCTGTGTGGGTGTGTGTGTGTAAAAGGAAATTTTGTCATTCACAGCAACATGGTTGGACCTAGAACTAGATCATTATGTTAAGTGAAATAAGACAAGCCCCACACGCTCTATCTCATGCGGAATCTGCAAAAGATGATGTCATAGATGATGATAGGAAGCAGCCTCTGGAGAGAGTACAGTCTGGGGAGAGATGGGAAAGATTCACTAACGTGTACTGAGACATCATTAAGTTTTTGTGTGTTGCTGCACAGTAGGGTAATTATAGACCATGTACAGTATATTTCAGAAAGCTGGAAGAAAAGATCTTGAACGTTTTTACCATAAAACTTTAAGGGACAGTATTCCTTTTTGTATAAGGTTCATGAAATTGTATACAATGTTTATGAAAATACATTTTGCTTCAGGGGTTAAAGGACTAACGGAGGCCTGGAAGGAATTCTCAGCAGATAAAGTGTCCACTGTGCAAGACCTGATGTCAACCCCCGGAATCTACGTGGCGGTAGAAATAGAGAACCAGCTCCACACAGTGGCCCTCTAGCCTGTTCCACATCCTGCGGCACCATCTTGTTCCCATCACCCAGAGACACTGATCATAATGAATGAACATGTCTTAAAAATTAAAATGTGTTGAATGGACTGCAAAACATAGTTTTATAACGTCTTAAAGGACTGGGCAGTGGTGGGGCACACCTTTAATTCCAGCACTGGGAGAGGGGGCAGAAGCAGGGGCATCTCTGAGAGTTCAAGGTCAACCTGGTCTACAAAGGTAGTTCCAGGACAGGTAGGGATGTTACACAGAGATACCCTGTCTCGGAAAGCAAAACAAGCAAACAAAATGTCTTGAAGATGAGGATTGCCCCCCAAAGTGTCCCTCAGTGAATTTACTCATGCTTCACTAGAACTCAGCCTCGGAGTAGGCGGCCCTAACAGCATAGCGAAGTATCAGATGAAATCACAGCACCCAGTTCCGGAGAACTTCAGCACATACACAGCGACCATAGAGCTCTCCCATCAGCCACTGTCAAGCAGCAACTCTCTCAGCCTAGTTCAAGAACTTTACATCCATTCTACTTAGAAACAGCTAAGACGGGGGTGACTGGTGGACCGCGCCTGGAATCCCAGCACTTGGGTGGAGAAGTTGGAACGTCAGGAGTTCAAGGTCATCGTCTGCTACCCAGCTGGTTGGGGTCCATCTGGTCTACATGAATCTGTCATTTCAAAAAGGCTGTCTCTGAAACTCCTTTTAGATGCCCCCTGCCACTGTTTCTAATGGCAGAATGAGACCACCTCTTCCTCCCAACATATACCATGAAGCGTCTCTGACTTCCGCAATTACCACTGAAGAAGAGTCCTGCTGTGTATTATTTATCACTGAATTTTCTCTCATAATGAATGGAACACTGCTAAATCGAGGAATGAATGGCAGTGACCCAATTTTTCAAAAACAGAAAGTTACTGCTGTCTCTAAAAGTATCATTATTGAATGGTAATGGCTCAAGTTAATTTGTCTCATATATGACTTACACCGCTTGTCTCTTACTGGGACACTCCTCAATAATCCCTGCTAGAACTGAGTTATTGTGCTTTTTTTTGGTGGATTGGGAATGGGGTCTCAATGAGTTAGCTACCCTGCCCAAGACCAAATGTACAGTATGTAATGTTCGGGGCAGGATTTGAAGCCCATCAATCACTCTGCTTCTTCCGTTCTCTGCCCTCTGCATCATGTCAACGGACATTCTCATTGTAAAGCGTTGATGGCACTGCGGGGCTTGATCTCAGGCAGGCGGGCCTCTCCCCTGTCTCCATGGCCCAGCTGCCCAGCCCTTTCATCCCCAGATCATCCCAAACATGGTTGGGAAGCTCTGAGGGGAGGACCCAGCATTCCCCGGCCCCCAGGAGTATCTAATCAGCAGCCCTCCTCAGCCTATCAATCCAAGCCCACTCTAGACAGAGATGCCGGTGCCCAGCTTTCTATTTTTAACTGGTGTGAACTGAAGGGAAAGCACAGGCATTAAAAGTCCAGGCACTAGACAAGAACCAAGTATACAGGGCTCTCCAGGGCAAGCTAGGGACCTGCGCCCTTCTACCTCCTACACCGCCCTTCTACCTCCTACACCGGCCCGCCTCCTCGCTTCAGGCTTTCTTTTTCTTTCTGAAAAAGGCGCAGGCCCTTCACAGCCTGTCCCCCACGAAAGAGATGACACTCGTTTGTAGCAATGCTTTGCACAGTTTACTGTAAATGCTAATCACGGGCTCTACGGGGAACCTGGCTCGGTGGGGCCTGGGATGCTTCCTTTCTAGCTCATCCAAGTTATGAAGGTGCCCTTTGCCCACAGCCATTTGAGTGGGAGGACTGGCAAATTCTCATACCCTAAGTGGCTGTGATCTCCCCCACAAAAGTATTTGCTTTTCGAGATGTGTCTTTACTTGGGATGGAGACCTTCACCCCCCATTTAAAGGTGCCCATCTATCTGCTAGCAAGTGTCAGCGCTGATTTTTGATATCGGTGCCTCCGTTTACTTTGGAAGCAGAGGACCCCTTTCTTGCCTAAATGCGAAGTTTGAGTTTGAGCAAAACCCCTACAGAGTGGACGAGGGCTCTTTGTCCTCAGGGCTGGACAGACCCTCAGGCAATCCTTCTCAGCCTTTCCCTGCCAGCTCAGGCCCATGCCTGGGGTGGACCCAAGACTGGTAAATCCTAGCTCTCCCATCTAGGTGAACTTAGCCACAACTCAGGCTAACCGAGACCCGAAGGTGCCCTGCCCAGGTGCCCCTTTTGCATCAAGGTCCTCAGATGTGCTACCGAGGCGCTCTCTGTGCCAAGAGACTGCCGGGGACTCTCCTCCTCTGTCTCTCAGTACTGGAAGATGAGAAGCTGCTGTATCTCCCCTGAAGCCCCAGTCCAGTTGTCAGGACCCTTCTCCAAGGGCAGCGTGCCAAGCCTTCAGGCTCACTTGTGCGTGACTTATGGTCCCTAAGTCTGGCTGGGCTGAAAAGCTCTAAACCCACACAGCAACCAGGGAGTTCCCCCACCCCAGCAGGGAGGAAGGGGCGCATTGGAGTCACTTAGTCTTCCCCTGCCCCCAACCCCTTGCCATCCTGCCCCTCCCTAGCTCCCTATTTGGCCATTGCTATGACTGCCCCCTCCCCTTCCTTACATGGTCTGGGAGCCCCCCGGCTGATCCTCTCTCCTGCCCTTGGCTCCAAGAATGTCCTCGGCGGTCCTAGATGGTGCTAAAGCGACCAAATAAGGCAAGGTGGCAGAACAGGGGCCCCCCACCCCTGCCCCCCGGCTGCTCCAACTGACCCCGTCCATCAGCGTGCTATAAAGCCGCCGCTCCAGGCAACAGACACCCAGTGCCTGCCGCCAGCGCCAGCCCAACAGAAACCAGCCGCCCCTAGCACGGTGAGTCTCAGCCTTGCTCCACCCCCTGCTCCCTGCGGGACTGTGCTTTTGTGCTCTTGTGGATCCCACGCTGTTTTTCTTTTTTAAGCAAACTTTCTGGTGTCGTTTTGGCTTGTTTTGTTTTGGATCTCATCAAACTCTACAACCGAGAAGAGCTCACTTCATCCCACCACCGGAGCTTTTGTGGGTCACTGATCTCTAGAACTTTCCCCCCTTTCCTGGGGTGAGGTTAGGGAGGGAGAATAAGCTTTCTATTGATGAGAAGGTGAAAACTGAAAGGGCTCGAATCAGCGCTTGGGTCATTAAAACTCCGGGGTGTTTAGGATCGTGACTCCTTGCAGCTGGGGTGGAGGGTGAGCCTCTCTGCCAGAGAGCGTGGGTGGGTTCTTCAGCCTTCTCTCAGCCACACTGACTGTCGTCTCCTGGCTTCTTCCAACCATTTTTTGTTTGTTTATGTCTTGGGCATAAGGGAGACTATAGTTGCCTCCCCACTCCCTACAGTCCAATAACCCCACTGTGCCTGTCACTTTCTCCTCTGAAGGAGGCCAGCTCTGCAGACACTGAGTGTGGGCCCCTCTCCTGTCCTTAGCCCACAGATTACACAGAAGCCGCGCCAGGATGTGTGACGACGAGGAGACCACCGCTTTGGTGTGCGACAACGGCTCAGGGCTGGTGAAAGCCGGCTTTGCGGGAGATGATGCCCCCAGAGCTGTGTTCCCTTCCATCGTTGGTCGCCCACGCCACCAGGTAACACTCTGCCCCTTCTAGCCTGGTCCCAGTCACACTATCGACCCTTTCGGTCAATTCCCTCATCCAGCAACAAATCCAAACCACTTCAAGCAACCCTTGCCAACCTCCAAATACCAAGAAGTCCACGGCAGTGGCACACCTGTTGATGGGTCCAACTGTCTCCTATGCAAGGCCATCAGCTTGTCATTCCGGGCCTGTGGATTTCCAACTGTCTCTGAAATGTGGATTTCTTCTGTGCCCACCACCCTTTGTCCATTCAGTTTAGTTCAGATAGTGCAGCCAACTACTTTAATGTAACTACTCGGAACTAAGCAGTGCCCGATCTACGTTCTTCTGTCTTGTTCGCAGCCAGTCTACAGAGTTCCCCGGACCTGTCATGAACCTTCCTGGGTGTTGCATTTTTAGAAGTCAGTTGTGACTAAAGCAGCAAGTGCCATGGTGATAGTGACATACCTCCTTGTTTATTAAAAGAAATGTGATGCTCTCTGGGTTTGTCGCATGCCTGGCCAGACAGGCTGCCAAGGAGCAGAACTGGAAGTCCTCAGGCTTGGACGGTGCAGGATACTCCAGGATCCTCTGAGTGGTTTGACTTTTCATCTGAGTGATAGCGGCCTGTCAGCCTATGTACACCGGATGGTGTCCGAATCTTTTCTTAAGGGCACTAGAAGCTATAATGACATCATTAGTTCAGTTATTCTAAAAGATGGTAGTCTATTTCCTAGGTGACATCAGTGATGAGTAATTTAATGAAGTCATTATGCTATTTCAAAACCAAGAGACTCTGCTTTTTCAATAAAACTCCTTTATTCTTCCCTCCACAGTTACAATCTAATTGGTAGAGATACACTTCCTTGTGTGGAGATAAAGTGTAACATTTATTCTAAATGATACATTGAAATTAGGATTATATCTTAACTCTTGGAGGTGGGATCCCACACTATAGCCCAGGCTTGCCTGGTACTTGCTCTATAGCCCAAGCTGAGCCTTAAAGTTGCAGCCCGTTTCAACTTTTTGAGTACTCAGATTATAGGCATGAACCACCATGGCTAACTCTCTAATTATACCATTAGCATTTCTAGTACTTTATAGCTATTCATTGCATTGGGTGTTGGATATAAGTTAATAAGGCCTGGCTATATTCCTGTCTTGGTGGGAACATGATGTCTTCATTTCTTTTTCTTTTTTTATAGGGTGTCATGGTAGGTATGGGGCAGAAGGACTCCTATGTAGGTGACGAAGCCCAGAGCAAGCGAGGCATCCTGACTCTGAAGTACCCCATTGAGCATGGCATCATCACCAACTGGGACGACATGGAGAAGATCTGGCACCACACCTTCTACAATGAGCTCCGTGTGGCCCCCGAGGAGCACCCGACCCTGCTCACTGAAGCCCCACTGAACCCCAAGGCCAACCGCGAGAAGATGACCCAGATCATGTTTGAGACCTTCAATGTCCCTGCCATGTATGTGGCCATCCAAGCAGTGCTGTCTCTGTACGCTTCTGGAAGAACCACAGGTTTGTTCAGGCTAGGGAACAGTAAACAATTAATCATATTCTCAACTCACTGACTTGGCTATGAACCCAATTCCTCACCTGACAAAGGAAGGCTCCCCTCCCTGGCCCTCTCCAGCAAGGTGTCTGTGCTGAAAGGAAGAGGTAACAATAATCCTAAGGTTGGTTTCAGAGAATATTTATTGTAAGATCTAATAACCCATAGAGTTAGATCTTTCCCTTTTTTCAAGACATGCAGCATTTGCAGCCCCTGGACAGGCATAGTCAAGGGCACATTCCCCTCTGGGGTCTGAATCAAAACAAAGAGACACATTTTAAGTTAGATTGGCCCCAAGAAAAACATGCCTGGATGCTTACATAACATGCTCATGGCTGATAAGAGGGATGGCCATTTGAAAGTGTCCTCGGGAAGTTTTTCTAGTATAATCTTTAGTATGACAAGCCGTGCTGCCTTCAGAGTTAGCATCCATCCACTATGGTCATTTTCATTCTTCGCATTAAGGAATCTGCTTTTATCCAGAGCAATGCCTAAACTTGTTTCTCGTATCCAAACAGAAGCAGGTTTTGCTATGGCTGAAGCCTCCTCGGTGCTTTATTCTCCTCTGCCTTTTCTAACAGGCATTGTTCTGGACTCTGGTGACGGTGTAACTCACAACGTCCCCATCTATGAGGGCTATGCCTTACCCCATGCCATCATGCGTCTGGATCTAGCTGGTCGGGATCTCACCGACTACCTCATGAAGATCCTCACTGAGCGCGGGTACTCCTTTGTCACTACTGGTGAGTGTGTGTGTGTGTGTGTGTGTGTGTGTGTGTGTGTTTGTGTGTGTGTCTTATCTGACACAATGTATACTTGTTGGTTTTGCTTCCTTGATGGACCCATCTACTTCCCCACAACCGATTCTTTCTTCCGAGCTTGACTATGAAGCCCTTTATCTCTGCAGCTGAACGTGAAATTGTCCGTGACATTAAGGAAAAACTGTGTTACGTCGCCCTGGACTTTGAGAATGAGATGGCTACAGCGGCCTCTTCCTCCTCTCTGGAGAAGAGCTATGAACTGCCTGACGGCCAAGTCATCACCATTGGCAACGAGCGTTTCCGCTGCCCAGAGACACTCTTCCAGCCCTCTTTCATTGGTAAGGGATGGGTTCTGGTGTTGAAGCTCAGCTTCTCTAAAAATTCTGGAGTCTTCCAAATTTTTAATTAGAAGGACAGCAGGGTTCTTAAATCAGTCTGGCGTCTCATCCAGCTCAGCCTTGCCTCCTGATATCTCAGGAAAGAGAAAGACTGAGACAGCTGCTCTAGTGACAATGACTGAGGATGTTACACCGAGTTTACCTCACAGCAGAGAATGAGACTGAGAAGTCATTGAATAGCGCATGCCCGATTACTCAAAATGGCCAATTAATTCCAATAAGTTCCATGACCAACAGCTAGGCTTTAAGTTATTCACCGTGAAATGCAGCCACAACTCTATTCATTATGGTAACTGGATACTTGATACCCCCAAGTATCTTTCCTACACACTTATTTCCAGAGGAAGCTGGAATCTGATGTTAGTCCATAAGTTAAAAGTATAAGCCAAGTGTGGTAGCTCCTATCTGCAATCCCAGTGCTGAGAAACTGGGGCGGCAGGATTGCCTTGAGTTTAAGGCTAGTCTGGGCTACAGAGAGTCATCTCAAAGCCAAACAAAATAGGTTCATTTTCACTTAAATGTGTGCAATTCTTTTTGCAATAGATCTCTCTACACTTCTGATGGCTGCAGGATATGTTCACTCCAAACAGGCACTGAACACAGTTGTCTATATAGCTCTTGGCATTCTGTACTGAATTATCTATGAGCACATTTGAGAGACCCCTGTCCCACCTGTTCCCAGCAGTGTGCTGTGGGGGAGCATATGTTTTCGACATGAATGGTGGCAGCTCACCAACACAGAGGCATGCTGCCCTCTCCCCTCCTGGACTTGCTGTGAATACTTTAGAAAGAACTTGTTCCTAGGTATGGAATCTGCCGGCATTCATGAAACCACTTACAATAGCATCATGAAGTGTGACATCGATATTCGCAAGGACCTGTATGCCAACAATGTCCTGTCTGGAGGTACCACCATGTACCCTGGTATTGCTGATCGTATGCAAAAGGAAATCACTGCGCTGGCTCCCAGCACCATGAAGATTAAGGTAGAGAACGTTTGTGAGTGGGAGGGCAAAGGCGGATGGTGATATTCTCACCCAAACTTAGCTTAGTATCTTAGGAAGTATCTTAGCTTCCTATCTTCTATGAAGTTTTCTATTTAGTGCTAACACTATTCCTGGCTTTTTTTTCCTAGCACTTTCCCCAAGATATGAACCTTTAAGACTGCTTCTAAATAGCAAATCTAAGTAAATATTTGAAACACAGGGTGGGGGAGGGGGATAATTAAACTTACCCACACATTTAAAAGGCCCCAAATTTTGAGCTATCCTTCATGCATTTAGACTTTTGCCGTATCATTCTCTAGTGCACAGAAGTAGAGAATTGATGAAATACAGGAAAGTTTGCTAAACCTGATTGGCTACATTGCTTTATGGTGTAACATTTCCTCCTTTATTTATTGTCAGTTCGTTAATATGTGATGCTTTTTCTGGGAAGACCCCAAACCCATTGCCTGCTCCATTGTTGAAAACTTCAGAACACACTCATGGCTTTGTTTTCTTCCTGCAGATTATTGCTCCCCCTGAGCGTAAATACTCTGTCTGGATTGGGGGCTCCATCCTGGCCTCTCTGTCCACCTTCCAACAAATGTGGATCAGCAAGCAAGAGTATGATGAGGCAGGTCCATCCATTGTCCATCGCAAGTGCTTCTAAGGTGTCCCTCTCTTAGTCTACCTTACATTCAGGATGATGGTATTGTGCTTCTTGGAATCCTCTGAGCCCCCTCCCCCATCTCTCATCAGTCATTGTACAGTTTGTTTACACACGTGCAGTTTGTTTGTGCTTCAAATATTTATTGCTTTATAAATAAATCAGACCAGGACTTGCAACCTACAGAAGACTGTCTTTTTTCTTGTGGGAGAAGTACCGGATTGGGAAAGGAGTCTGGTACCCTAGACGAGGGATGGGGGAGGCATTTATTCAGGTACCCTGACCATCATCATATTAGAGCAACACAAAGTTTGCCCAATAAATTCACATGGCTTTGAAAACTAGGAGATACAGTCCTATATTTTGATTTCATCTTTTAGAATAGAATGATAAATATATTTTGAATCTGAGAAGCCGAGATTAGTTCTGCGGTTTAGTTGGTCAGTTTAGTTCCGTAGATGTAAGTAAAGAAGATGGACAACACAGTTATCTACAATTAGTTACTATATTTGGTATTGCAAATTGTTTTAGCACATCTTGCACATTTTATAACCTTATAGAAAACACACACATTGGTTTAAAAAAAAAAAGACGGTCAAAGTTCACTTTAAATTAGGTTTTTCTCTTATTTTGCTGTATTCCTCCATTTTCTGGGTTTCTTGTTTGTTTGTTTTTTAGTTTTATTTATTTTGTTTTCTGTGTATGAGGGTTTTGCCTGCCTGTACATCTGTGTACAATGAACATTCCTGGAGCCCTCAGAGGTATGAAGAGGGCATAAAATCATCAAATCTGCTGGAACTGGAATTACCGATGGTTGTGAGGCGTGATGTGGGTTCTGGAAATCAAAGCAGGGTTCTCTATGGAGGATAGTAAGGGCATTAACTGCGGAGACAGCTCTCCAGCCTCCACATGTCTTTTTGAAGGCTATGTAAGAAATGAGAAGGTCTACTTACCATTGGTGCTTTGTCTTCTTGCCTATACCCATATCCCTCAGTTTCTTAAACCTGGGTATATGAAGGTTGTAAAAAAAAATTGACAACAGTAAAGGCTTATGAATGCACAATGACCAAATGAATGACCAAGTAAGATATCAAATGAATCCAAGGTGTATGTAATAGCCATTGCCTGTGTTGTATCACATGACTTCTTTGCAACATTGGTTCTGAGTACACAATGTACGTATTTCACATTGTGCCTGACATCACTCCAAGGAACACCAACAAACATTGCCTGAAACAGCTCAGATTCAGGACTTTGTATACTATGAATGTACTGTTTTCATTGTATGTACAAAGTTTCCTATTCTTATCTAAACATAGTAGTTTAATTGCTGACTATAGACTTCAATATTTTTCTACTGTCCTGAGCATGTAAGCATCAAGTCACCATATCATTGGACTGTATTATGTAAACATGTTTGCTTTTTAAAGTTACAGTTTGAGCTGCTGACAAGTTTTATTTTTAAAATTATTAAAGGAAGGAATTTTGACCTGGGAATAGAACAGAACTTCCAGCAATTTCTGAAATGGCCCTCATTGTATGTCTGTCATTTCACACTATTTATATATGAAAAATGGCATTGTCAGAACTGATTGTTACAAAAATCAAAATATAGGTCACTTCTGGAAAATACTGAAATAGTCTGTGTCCCACAGTATCAAATATTCAGCCAAGATTTAATTCTTCATGTAAAAATAAATAGGTACAATCATATTATTAATATGCAAATTACTTTCATCTTTAATAAGTGGTATCTATATACATAAATATGTTAAAGAAATATCTTAAAATAAATTCCCTTATGTTTTATCTGTATGATTTGTATACTTACTTTACATGGCTATAGGATCACACAAGTGAAAAGGGACCACAAGTAGAAATTTTAAGAAGATTTTCCCTAAGCAAATTTAGGACACTGAGCATCAGCATCTTCAAAATTAGGAGAAAAGGCCAGATACTTCTGTCCACTTGGTGACAGATGTACAGGACAAACTTGCAGCCAGGCCATTTCTTTGGAATTTTGGAATATTGTTGGAGAAAGTAAAAGGAAGATGTGAAAGTCAGAGGCAAGGAGAAGTTAAGGAGCCATAAAGCATGCTGGGAAGAACGCTGGGAACAGAGTCTACCAGGGTCAAAGCATGCTGAGAATAATCCTGGGAATAGCGTCTACCAGGGTCAGTTTCGTTCTGTCCTTAGACTGGTCACATGAAAACCCCAGACATTCATGACTTCGGACTTCCCCTGATGGACAGATGTCTGTTTAAGAATTAGGATTAGGTAGAGATTGGAGACAGAGTTCAGTGGTGAAGGGCACCGACTGCTCTTCCAGAAGACCTGGAAGCACCACACAGCAACTTCTAACTGTCTGTAACTCCAGTTCCAGGGGGCTCTAGAACCTCCTCACAGACATACATGCAGGCAAAATATCAATGCACATAAACTTAAAAAATGAGTCAATCTTTTAAAAAAGGAATTAGAATTAGATAAGAAAAGCAGGGAGGAAGTCCCAGCAGGAGCGAATGAGAAAGAAGTTAAGGGACCAGACATAAAGCCTTCTAATGAGAACTGAAGAATTTTAGGAAATCTAATTGTGAAAAGTAGGTTCCAACCTGATTGCAGAACCTCAAAATCTCTTCATTTTCAAATTATCTTGTGCATGAACTGTTGGAGCTCACAGAGTGTTTGATAGGCTTAATTAAACTTCATATATTGAGAGAATCAAGATGCAGAAATGAAGCACCTGGACCAGTGTTCCACAGCTCGCCTGTGAACCACTTAAGACAGAACTCAGATGCTTTGACACCCGATGTGACACCGCTTCTAAAAGCATATTTTCTAACTTTGGTCCTAGTTTCTCATGGGTATCCCCATTCTGTCATTCTCTGCCCTGTAGGAAGTCTGGGTTCAAAATCTAGAGCACTCCGGGCTCCTTCAACATCTTTAGGAGACTGCTGCTGTCACCAGCATCCAAGGGCATCGTTGTGTCTGCATGTGCATCAATCTTAAACGTGTCTCTTGATCCTTGACTCTGGACGAGGTTCAGAAGGAGGGTCAGGAGACAGAAGGTTGAATCAGATCATATTATCTGTTACTTAAGGAGCTAGAAGCTTTCTATTTAGCCAAAAAGAAGGTATTTTCTGCAATAATACATGCATAGTAATCTGATTCAGTGGCCTTTTCTTTAGATAAGGCATAAATGTCATTTTAGATTTTTCTCCCTTAGCACTACCTTGTAGCACAAATGGGTTACTTTGAAAACCGGGCATCACAAGAAGACATATTTGGGCCATTCATATGCAGGCCCTCTCTGTCTCCTTCACATCTCAGGTTGGATAAATACATGTTATAAATTCCACATCTAAATATTGTATTGATAGTTTAATGTTACATAATTTACTAGGTTCTGATCTCTTGGTATTTCTATTTATAAGTAGATATAAAGTGCATATTGTTCCTTTTTAAAAGTAAAAGCTTTAAGAACTAGTGTCTGACATTTGTATTCAAAATGGTAATCATAAAGATTTACTTTACACTTTGATATTCTCATCTATGCTTGAAAATTAGATATAAGATACTAGGACAGATGACTCTTTCAAAAACTGTGCTCAAGAAAGGTACAAAAGCAGTCATGGTTTTAAAAACAAGTGCCTTCATGTCGGTAAAATAATTTATATGTTTATAGTAATGGATTCTTTTAAAATTCTATATACAAAGTCTTGTATTATTTATATTTTTCCCAGATTATAATGAAAAAGCTATTGTTAGTACTTTTTCATACCTCCAAATACTATGTTTTTACTTTTATGAACTGAAAAATAGGTCTTACTGTAGTGTTTATAAATATTCAAGAGAGTAGAATTAGGGAAAAGAAAAATTACTGAAGGAATTAGAATATGTAGAGCTCTGGGACTGATTTACTATTTTAGGGCCTAAGTCAAAATTGCTGACACTTTTTTCATTCATTCATTCATTTGTTCCATGAGACATGGTCTCTAAGTAATCCAGGCTTGTAACACCCGATTCTGTGTTACCCCTCTTGGTACAGTTCGCGCACCTCTGTACCGTAGGCGAGTATGGCAAGGGTCTGGAGATTGAAAGAACACACAAGAGACCTGGGTCATTCGAAAGGAGATCAGCCCAATACCGTTTATTTAACCTTGGGGAAATCTTTAACAGACCTCGCTGCTGCACAAGGATTTCCCCCCAGGCAGGTGGGAAATTACCACACCAAAGATGGAGTAAACAATGCCCTACAGCTAATCACCAGGCAGGGCAGAGGGAGCACAGGAACAAACAGAATATTTTAGCTGGCTGACCAGAAACAGTCCTCAAGATAAACCCCAGGAGCAGGGGCAGACCCGGGCCCTACACAAGCTGGGCATTTGCTTGGGGCAGTCTTGGTAGACTAATACAGGCTCCTTCCATATTCTGGCCATGGCAGTATTAAGATCCTTCTACAAGCTCACCAGCCACTGGGATAACAAACTAAAAACTCCCTTTGAAGGTGATGCCGGCAAATGTTCCAGGGAGGTCTCTGGCAAGTCTTAGGGACTGAATCATACGCAGACGCAGCGTCCAGTCAGCATCCAGTATTTATTCCCATGTGACTGATGGAAACTGAAACCTAAAGAGACATCAGCTTGACTTAGGCCACAATGCTAGTTAGTAGCTGAGACTGTATGGATCCTGTCAGCAGGCCAGTGCATCTCTTCCCCAACAAGGGCAGCTGAAAAGCAGAGAACATGCTACCTCCATGAACTCATTCTATCCATAAGCAGTTCCTGAGTCACTGTCTTATTGTAAGTGTACAGAGAAATGTCTTGAAGAGAAGGAAAAAAAATCTGTAAAAACGGATATAAACCAAAAATACTCAGTTGCTTGACATAGCCAATATATACTTATTGAATTTCTTCTAATAGGTCCTAGAGATAAAATAGATATGGCCACTGCATTTGTTTGACTTACAGTCCAATAGTAGGGTGTGTGTGTGTGTGTGTGTGTGTGTGTGTGTGTGAGGATGTGTGCACGCACGCATGTGTGTTGCAAGGGAGCAGCCAATAGCCAAATAAATAAATATACAGAGCTCTAGAGAAGGAATAATGTTCAGTGAGAGACTCTAACACACAGGAGGCATCTAGTTGGATAAGATGGTCAGAAAACACCTCTTAGAAAAGACCAGGATAGTGGGAAAAGTTGACAGGAAAGAGAATATGCTCAGAGAGATGCTGTGTACAGAGAAGCAGGAGACAACCATTGCCGGGAAGCAGTGAGGACCAAAGAGGAAGACCTAGGTGGTGATGGAAAGGTGTTAGGATTCGGGTCACATGGGGTCTTCACATGCTAGTAAGAAGTTTAAATTCTCAGTATGACAAAAGGGGCTTATGAGTCATACAGATAAGAATATACTTCCATATTTAGTTCTGTTTTGACCAAGATGTATTAATCTTATATGTTAATACAATTCTGTATAATATTTCAGCATATGCACACAGCACATACTAGTCAAATCCAGCCTCCCTTCACTTTCTCCCTCCAAAGTTCAATTCATCACTAATCCTCAATCAGATTTTCTTTTTAGCTTTCACATACGATAGAACATGAGGTACTTATCTTTTTGTATCTGGTTTATTTCACTTAATATACATTAGTTCCATCCATTTCCCTGCAGATCGATGTTCCATTGGGTTTTCTTTATCATCCCTTTGTTCTTGAGCCCCCAGGCTGATTCTGTATTACTACTATTGTAAATCATTCCATCACAAACATGGCCATGCCATGATCTTTGATAGATTGGTTTCCTACTGGGACAGCTGGATGACACGGCAGGCCTGTTTTTAGTTTTTAGGAAACTTTCACACTGTTCTCCATCAGGGTTATAATTCACATTCCCACTGTCTTAGTTGGGGTTGCTATTGCTGTGAAGAGACGCCATTACCACAGCACAGCAACTCTTGTGAAGACGACGTTCAATTGGAGTGGCTCACTTCCAGTTTCAGAGGTCAGTCTATTATCATCCTGAGGGGAGCATGCCAGCATGCAGGCGGATGTGGTGGAGAGGTAGCTAAAGAGTCCTACATCTTGCAGGGAACAGAAAGTTGACTGTCACATGGAGTAAAGCTTGAGAAAAGAGAGCTCAAAGCCCGCCCCCACAGTGACACACTTCCTCCAATAAGGCCACACCCACTCCAACAAAGCCACACCTCCTAATAGTGCCACTCTCTATGAGATTATAGGAGCCAATTATATTCAAACTGCCAGATCCACTTATGGTTTACCTTGCCAGTATTATTATTTTTCATAACAGCCATTTTAACTGGGGTAGCATGATGTCATATGATGGTCTTAATTCTCATTTCTCTGGTGGCGGTATGAAACATTTGTTGGATGCTTGATTTCATATTTCTTTTGATTGTTCAAATAATTTAGCCATCTTAAAATTGTTTTCATTGTTGCTGTTAACATCAAGCAGGTGATTCTTTAAGCTCATTGTAGACCTTGGGATGTAGCTCAAGGGTAGAGCACTTGTCTACCATGTGCGGGGTCCTACATCCAATTCCCTGAACCATTCATATGCTGCTTCCACTGATATTAAACTTAAGTATCACTTTTAACATGGAATCAATGTTGATGACTTGCCGGGAAGTACCCAAATTTCTCACACCAGGTTGGAACTTCGAAGGCACCTAGCTTCATAGACTGAGCAGCTACCAACCAGATATTCTGTGTCTTCAGTGTACAGATGATCTGGCCCTTATAATGTAAACCAATCATAAACCCACTGTGTGTGAATGCAGGCATGTGTGCACATATGCATGTATGTTATGTTCCTGTTGAGAACCTTGCCTAATACACCTTGGAGTTCAGTGTCCCTAGAATAAAGACCAAGATTGTAGAGCTAGGTTTTCCTTCATTTCTCAGGGGAAAAACTGACTTAAATAATTTAATAAAATAAGGAGAAATGTAAAGTCATGATATGGGACTTAACAAGGAGTTCAGCTGGTAATTACTATGATTTTACATCATACAGCGTTTGGTTTTCTTTCTTTTTTTTTTTAAAAAAATCTAAGCTGAGTCTTTTGAAATCTCCACGTAGAAAGTACTTTTCACACTACTGTGAGTCTCCTCTCAAATTGAAGGGAACTTATTTTAAAACTCTAAATCTTACAGTAAGGGGTAGCCACATTTCCTTTTGTATCCTTTACCCTGGAGTGTTAATCCCATTGTGCTATAATAACTAGTTTGATTTTAATGCATGGAAGGGAACTCCCTCACTGAAATACAGTAGAAACCTTCTAACTTTAAAAAGAAAACTGTAGGTTGGTAGAAATGAAGAAGTCAACAAGAAGAACCTGATTGGTATTCACTCCAAATATAAATCACCATAGGGAAGATATAAAAACTAAAGTTATCTCCAAACTTGAAGAGAATGGAGTTTAACCTACACAATCAAACGCTGACTGCAGTCCTCCCGTGCTGGATGGAAGCCTCCATCAGTGGGTCCCCACGGATGAGAGTGAGTGGACACCCTGCAAACATGAACCCTTAGTGAGCAACATGCTGCTCTCATTTACCCACCAATATTGTGGTAGTAACTGCCTCATTTCGCCTGCCCTCACCTTATTTTCACATTGGGTTTCTCAGTCTATGAACCCAAAACTCTCCTTCGCTTGGAGTTATGAAGTGATTTCATATTAGATGAGAAATACACCAAGAATAATAAATATCAGGCATTATTTTAATTTATTTTTATTGAACTATTTTAATGTTTTTATTGAACTATCATTTTCTCTGCTCCCTTCCCTTCTTCCTCTCTCTATTTCTATCCTTCCCCATGACCCTCATGCTCCCAATTACCTCAGGAGATCTTGTTTTTTTTCTCCTTCCTATGTAGATATATGTATGTCTCTTTTAGGTACTCTGCTGTCCAGGTTCTCTGGAGTTGTGGACTGTAGGTTGGTTTTTCTTTGTGTTATGTCTAGAAGCTGCTTATGAATGAGATCATATTATATTTGTCATTCTGAGTCTGGGTTACCTCATTCAGTATGGTTTTTTCCTAGATCCATCCATTTGCTTGCAAATTTCAAGATGTCATTATTTTTAACACTGAATAGTACTCCATTGTGCAAATGTACCACATTTTCTTTATCTGTTCTTCAGTTGAGGGGCATCTAAGTTGTAACCAGGTTCTGGCTATTACAGATAGTGCTGTTATGAACATAATTGAGAACATGTCCTTGTGGTATGATTGAGCATCCTTTGGGTATATGCCCAAAAGTGGTATTGCTGGGTCTTGAGGAAGTGAGGTAAGGAGATCACTTCTCCATTGCAAATTGGTACAACCATTTTGGAAATCAGTTTAGTGATTTCTCATGATTTTTATTTGAATTATGGAAGGTTTTTTAGATTATCCAAGGTTATAAAAGAACAGAAATGGAAGTCGTGTTGCTCTTTGAGAGTGGGGACAGTTATATTTTCTTTGCCCTGAGAGTGAAATTGTCACTCCGAAGTTACCCTAGCTGTATCTTGTTGGTTCAAGAGGTGATTCTGATATGAAGAAAATAAAAATGAAGGGGTTCACCCAACTACCTGTGCTTTGGCTTGTGACCAAGGTTTCCTTACTTTTCTGGCTCCTACAGGATTATGTTGCCATAAAACAAGCACATCGTTGAGACACAATTCACACACTACACAATTCGCCCGTTTGAAGTGTACAGTTCAAACTTGGTGGTGTATATCCAGATTAAGTGTAACCATAATCATTCTTTGGATACAAGGGGAGGGGCCATAACATAGATGTCACCTTTATGCCCGAGTATTACACAGATACTTGTTCTTTGCACTTCAACCAGTTGTGAGTTTCTATATTAATTGCCACCCACTGCACATTGGTACTTCTCTGATGGTGACTGAGAGATACACTCATCTATGGGCTTAAAGATACATGTTTAGATGGTAGTTTAATGCTATGTCCATATGATGAGTTTTATATTATTAAAAATGATAGTTTTTGCTATCTGTTGAAAGAAAAGTAAGAAAGGCACCAGTGGCTTTTCCCAGTGTGACCCCTGGGAATGCAGCAGTTGAATTTCATGGCTGACTTGGCTTGCATTAGAAAGTCACAAATCAGGCAGCATCCCCTGAGAGTCAGGGGGCTTCACAGACATACAGACATGAAGGAAGCAGAAATGATGAAGAGCAAACCTGGTCATTTCACAAGAACTTTTCTCGCAAATTTAAGGGGAAGGGACTTTGCTATCATACTGTCTCAGATGGACTAGGGCCCTCTAACTGGTTACTGTGAATCCTCAGGTCTTGGAAGTGTCCTGTTTCCGGGTTCAGTTGGATCACATGGCCGCAAGCAGGAGTGGTCTTCACTCTACCTGGTCCAAGGAGGCCAGTGTAGGAGTTCAGACCACAGCATTAGCCATAAACCTAGCAGTTCCCGCAGCTGAAAGTCTCCTTGAGAGCACTCATCTCAACTGGATCTCCACCACATTGCCTCTCATATTGGCTCAGTTCAGAGCTCTTATGATTTGTGACTTGATTGAAATATAATTTGTATACCACAAAATGTGCTCGCTCAATCCATTCCATGGACGGGGCTCCTTATTTTTTAGTCTCCGGTGTCTAATAAGGGTGTTGCCCTGTTGTCGGGTAACTCCTTTTAACTCTTGGTACATGTGTGTGTAACATGAAGGGGTCTGCTCGTTGGGGTATCTGTCCTGCCTGGTACCCCACAGCTGGCAAGCCCCAAAGAAAATCACACAGAGATCTCCATAAGTTATAAAACTGATTGGCTCATTAGCTCAGGCTTCTTGCTAACTCTTATAAGTTATATTAACCCATTATTCTTATCTATGTTAGCCACGTGGCTCAGTACCTTTTCCAGCGGGGCAGCTACATCTTGCTTCTCTATGGTCTGGGCAGAACTGTGGAGGGAGGTTTCTGCTTCCCAGAATACTCCTGTTCTCATTGCCCTGCTTCGACTTCTTGTCTGGTTAACCCACCTATACTTCCTGCCTGGCCAATCAGCATTTATTTAAAACATGATTGACAGAATACAGATAATTCTCCCTCACCATGTGTGTGCGAGAGGTTTTGGATTGGATTTACGTCCCACTCCACCAGAGGAAACCCATAGCTGGCACAATGATTGGGATAGAAATGTGACAAGCTCTGGGAGAGAGCCTACAACTCTTATATTGCTAAACTGACTTAGAATCAAAACAACTCCTAAATGACTTATTATACTCATGTATCAGTGCATCAACCAAACCTCATCTGAGAAACTCCTATTGGTAGTAAATGGTGATTAACACAGAGACCCACAGATAGTCACGGCACAGAAAAGAAGAGATTGCAAAATGCCCCGCATTAAATGGAGCATTTATACCACATCTCTTCCTCCCAAGGCAGTTGTTAGCTATCGGGAGAGACCATGTCCTCTATGAGGACAGCCCCTGGTAAACTGATCACGCTTCAGTGAAAGGCAACACATCTAAGAACACTTGGGCAGCACAAATTGGTCTTGATGGATTTTTAAAATAAAAATGTCACGAAATTGGGCGTGTAGGAAAGGGGATGAAACTGGGAAGAGTTGGAGGAGGGGCTGAATATGATCAAAACACGCTGTACGAAACCCTCAATGAAGTAATAAATCAAAACCTTTAAAGATGAACCTATTTAGTGCCCATGATTCAGTGGTTTCAAACAACTGTGTAAATCCAATAGACAGCACCGAAATCAAAATAAGGTACCTCCCAAATTGCTTCTTACTTTCAAAGACAATCCTCTCTACCTCAGGCTTGGGTACTCCTTTATGTCACTATAGTTAGTTCTGATTTAGAGTTTCACATTGGTCATCATTAAAACACCATGTTCACTAATCTATATCTTTTCTGTCTCTACTACTAGATTCTGCTTTTAAAAATTGTTTTCCAGCAGTGTCTAGAACTGAGCCTGTCAGGAGGATGGATCTCAAACTATAGATTATCAATCTCTAGTAAAAAAGAAACCTGGAGCCATCTAAACATTTGCAGGCAATGATAACGCCTTTACCATGGGCGGTAACCGTTGTCTCATTTGCGCTGTTTTTCTGGCATCCATCTTTTCCATTCAGGCAGCCTAGATGAGGAAGAAAGTCATGAAAATGGTTATCTTCCTTTGCTTTTGGGCAAAACATGTCTTAAGTGAACCAACTGGAATCGTCTCATCTAGTTGTGATGTTTTGAACCTTCAAATTTTACGCCTTATTCATGAAGACATTTTTAATAGCAACTCCACATCCATATCCTGGATGCAGGCAGGCAGATCGATTTGTGCCACATCCTCACTTCTAAAATACACTTAACACTTGAAAGTCCTGTCAGCAATGTCATAACAGCTCAGCTAATTTTTAGTAAACCTCTCTCCAACTATCATATAATCAAAGCGTGAATCATGCAACAGCTTTTCTTCAGAATGGTTTCAAGCTTATGAACTGGCTTTTCTGCTTCATGCACAGGGGGAAGGGTGCTCTTGTTCATCATCTGGGCTCCACCTAAAGGGAAGCTGAGGTACAGAGGTGCATTGCATACAGCTTCTCTTGCTTCCTTCGCATGCTTGCATGTCCAGTTTGGCAATGTGTGTACCTCCCCTCAGCTGAAGTTCCAAATCTCTCAACTATCTAGGACACATGAGAATTAACCTACTCATGTAGCTTACAGGGCCCCAGCCCTCATTAACCTTGATATTGAAGGAAATACAGCTTTTGCAGTTGGAAGAACGGAAATACCCTCCTCAGCAAAATAATAATATTTGTGAGTGGAAGGAGCAGTTTATCCAAATGTAAATTTCTTTTCAGTTACCAAAAATTTCACACACACATAGAATATAAAGTATATAAAATTCATTAAATGCAGATTCTATACTTCACTTGTAAGTACCAAAGTTAAATATATTCAGAGCTTTCTTCTAGACGTCAGACTTCTTCTGCAGACATCTTCATTCTTCTTGCTTCGTCTGACCTTTGCTACAATGGGATTTAAGTGCTAAGCAATTTTCAGCATGTTTTGTCTCTTCCCTCTGGTGGATAAAACTTATGTTAATGACATTGGTTGGTGGGGGTATGAGGAAGAGGAAGAGAGAGAGAGAGAGAGAGAGAGAGAGAGAGAGAGAGAGAGAGAGAGCAGGATATAATCCACAGCCTGGGCAAGTCAGAGAAATACGCACAGACAGGAGATGAACTCCACATTAGCAAAGTCAAGAAGGCCAGAGAGGAGGGGTGGTTGCTTAGAAGCTGAGTTCTTTCTAGGAACAAATGGATGAAAATATGGGCAGTGGCTCCTCATTCACAGAACGGACAGCTTGTGAAGCACTCGCTTTTCACCAATCCCTGATGACACCTGCTCCCAAGATGAGGGCTTGACTTTTCCAAAAAGGGAGGCTAGAATTTCATGACTGCTCTTTCTCCTCCGTCCCTCCTCCTAGGGCTACTTTTCTCTTGACACAGGTCAATAGACAGAAGTTTAATTGCAGACCAGATCTGACTAATGATTTGATGTTCTCTCTAATTGTAATTTTCAAATGGTGGGACATTATCAGTGACCATGTCTTGACATCCATCAGTCACACAGGTTCCAACAGCATCTTAAACAGCATCAACCCAGCAGGGCAGAGAGTAAGAAAGCAGACAGGGAAGATAGTGTTTTATGGGGTTCTGTTATCACACACACACATATGCATAAAGCAACAACATAAGCTGCCTTTTTGGTAAAGAGTTTGAAAACAACAGGGAAATAGTAATAATGATTTTGAGATCTTCCTTAAAAACCATTTCATCAGAAAAGTGTTTAGACAGATATAAAGTATGGATGGTAGTAAAATGGGCCCTGCTTATGCCTTCACCCGGGCTCCAAATGGTTTTGCAGATCTTTCTCATCTCTCCCAGTAGTTTATAATATGACTTCTTTGTTCCATCCTACCAAAAGCAGATCAGATCTCTATCTTAATGAAAAAAAAAATACCACTTCCTGGTGGGTCTGAGTTGGACTCTTCATGGTAAGGTGAGAGTTTTCCTGAAAGGTCTCAGAAACAGCCCCTGGAGAAAGAAAGCTGAGGAGAGGTGAAACAAACCTCACAGATGCTGTGGTCAGCTCAACCCAGGTCTCTACCTTTGTGAAAGAGACGGTCAAACCATCTGTTTAGTTTGAAAACTGCCCTATTCTGGTTCCCTATACCTCATCCCATCTACACAATGCATTCAAAGAACAGAGAAAGGTAGAGCTGTGTGGGACCTGAGGAAATCTTTGGGTAGGTGAAGAAACTGACCTCTCAGGGTTGGCAGTGGGGTAACCAAGAATGCCTTCCGTTTCTGAAAGCTAGAAGTCTTCTCCGGGTGCTGAAATGTACTCGATACAAGAGAGCCAAGAATCTCATCCGGAGGCCCTGACCATCTCATTAGAGAATCAGCAATGAAGAAGTACTTCTCCCTCCCCACAGCAGGTCACTTCTTAGAGTCAGACGAGTGTGCAGGAATCGGAGTCACCAATTCCCCCGTCATCCTATTTCCCCAGAACTATTTCAACAGGTAGTGGCCTCTCACTGCTTTGCCAATATTGTCCCTACCATGTCTTCACAGTCTACCCTCGAAAATACTGCTCGTCATATTTGAAGAACGACTCTAGGTGGTTTCAGAAGTTCTACACAGAACTTGGTCATCATTTCATGAAGGTCTGTTACATATGTGGCATGGAGAAAGATTTACAGTAAAGAGTAGACACAGACTCAAAACCTAAGTGAATTAAACACTGAAAAATCATTAGTGTTTGTATAAACGGACCAAACGTGAAGCTTATGAGTCTGGCCCACACCAGGTAAATATGCAAAAGCTGGTGCTGTCTCAAAATTCCTCTCTTAACCTTTTGAACCATGACTTTCACTCTTCCCCCTTCATTCTCCTTGCTCTTCAAGACTTTCCTTTTCCAAGTTCAAAAAAGAAATCAGAAGCCATAAAAAGAAACTTTGTCAGTGACAGGTACCTTCAGCTGTCAGCCTGACACACCTAAGAAGAGAAAACCTCATTGGAGACATTGCCTTCTTCGACTTGATCAGTGGGTTCGTCTGTAGGGGGTTTCTACACAGTTAATTGCTGTAGAAGGGCCTAGCACAGTCTAGGCGGCATCTAGACAATTAGGTCTGGGGAGGAAGCCAGCATGCAGCACTCATCTACATTGTTTCAAGCTCCTGCACTGAGCTCTCGTCTCAGTTTTCCTCGATGATAAATTGTAACCTGTAGCCCAGATAAACCCTTTCCCCTCTATGTTGTTTTGGGTCAGAGTTTATCACCGCTGCAAAGGCAAAGTAGGACCGTTGGAGGCTCATGCCAATGTGCAGACTCGTCTTTCCATAAGGAAGCACTCTGACTAACCCTGGCATTCCGTTTTAGCCAGGGGCTTCTTCCTTCTTTTCACGGCTAGAATTCTCCACTGTGACTCCCCTTTATTCTACATCATGCCCCACCCAGTACAGTCTGGTTTTCACTGGATTCTGCGGAGACTTCTCTTGCACCGGAAGGTCTCCGAAGACATCCATCTTGCTGATTCCTCGAGGTTTTTCCTCCAGTTTATCATTTTCTTGAGCCACCCAATCCCTCTCCTTTGTCTTTAAGTCTCAATGTTCTCTTTTTTTTCCACTTGGTCCATTCTGTTGATGAGGTCTCGCATTAGACTTTTGATTTTGTTTACTAAAGTCTTTCATTTCAAGTTTTATTTCAGTTTAGGTTTTCTTCAGAAATTCTATCTCTTTTTAAATTCTCCTTTTATATCTGGAATTGTTTATATTTATTTCAGCTGTTTGTGTTCTCATGGTCTTTGTCCCAGCATTTATTCATATCCTTTCTGGGTACCTCATATATATTTATAATTGCTATTTTGAAATAATTATCTCGTGTGTTCTCTAAGTTGTTTTTTTTTGTAGGGGAGCTTTGCTGTGAGAATACTGATTCCTGGAGGAGACATGTTGACTTGGTGATTCGTGTTGTTTGGGTTTTTGCAGTGGGATTTAGACATCTGGAGTTAGTAGTCAGGGGTGATTTTCTAATGCATATTTACCCCATCTTGTTCAGTAGACCTCTGGATATCTGTTTGCTGATACCACAATTTGCCAGGCTCTGAACCAGTTGCATGGTGCTTGGAGTTCAGTGTTAGAGTCGTTCTGTATGGATGTGTGAACAGGGTAACAGAAGTGGTCCTCCTTAGGATAGATACAGCCTCTGAGGATGGGTGTAAACCTTCCACAGAGCAGGCTGCAAACCCTCAGAAATCTGTGGAAGGTTTATAGGGTTTTACTGGGGGTTGTGGTCAGGGATAGGGCCTAGGGGGGTTGTTGCTATGGAGGGGAGGTGCATGGAGTTCAGCTTGATCCTTAGACAACAGAGCTAAGGTCATGGAAGAAGTGGACAGTGAGGGCTACCTAGGTGGGGTTTGTGGGACTCATATGGTCATCACTTACTGTTGCCTCCTGTAGAAAGACTGTCTTTACAGGATTCACTTCCTTTTCCTCTCTACTGCAGCTTCTCTGTGACCTTGCAATGCCAGTATTTTCCTATCAGCCCTGAGGGAACTTCTCAGCACCAAGAATGGACCACGTGGTATTCCTTCCCTAAAATTCATTGACCAGCTTGCCTGGTTTTAATTCCCACCTTTGTGTTTCAAACTTTCATATTTATCAGCCTTCTTGAATCTTTCTTAAATATCTCAAGGGCACTTTTGTTTCAACTTGTCCAAAACCAAATTCATAAGCTTCTTCATAAACTTGGTCACATTCAGGTCTCCTCGACTCTCTAAATGGTAATTGTCCATTTATTCTGCCATGCATGACACGCACCGTTGCTGTCTTTTCCTCAGCAAGTCACCTGCCCTTTCAATTATCCTTAAACACATCCTTTAACTCTGTCAGTGAGGTTCACCTCCTTCTCTTTTCCCCCTTTTCCTCCTCAGGCTTAGACTGTTGTAGAAAGTTACTGTAATTCCCATATGTTCTGAGGCAGAATAGAAAGACAGGGAAAATTATGAGAGCGTGAGAATAGTCTGACTTGCTTGCCCTGAAAACGAACTCAAGCATCTTAATTTGTCTGAGAAGACAATATATGTTACCAAAAGACAGTAAATAAACTGTGCTTACTTAGGGCTAAGGTGGATGAGGTTCAGGCTCTGCCCTATATCCCTAAATCTAGCTCTCTAAGTCTACCTAACAGCTTTGTTCGTGAAAGAAAAAAACTTTTCTTAACTTTTAACCTTGATGGACTACACTCTTCAAGAAATGTTGAGAAAGAAAGAAGTATTCCTCTGTAGCCTTTATGTGTAACTATAATGTCACCAATATCTTATATGTACCTATGATAAATAAATCTACTTGTGACTCTCTGGAGAACCTCACATCATCTGGTCATGGTCTCTGTCTCTGTGTTTCTCTATTTTGTTTCTCTCTCTCTCTCTCTCTCTCTCTCTCTCTCTCTCTCTCTCTTTCTCTCTCTCTCTCTCTCGCTCTCTCTCTCTCTCTGTGTATTTGTGTTTTTCTCTCTGTCTCTCTCTGTGTTTCTTTCTCTGTCTAATAATTTTATTCATAAGATCTATATTAAAATGCTTTTTAATAAATCTCCAAGGCTGTGTCATATGAGTTTATCTTAGAAATCTTTTCTGTGGTGAGGCAGGAATTCTGGTTATGGCTGAGTGCAGGTGCCCAAGGGAAGAAGGGGCATTTTAGGACACTGTCAAGGATCCAATGGGGCTGTCTCCGTCTCTATTACTGGTGGCATTTTCTCTTGCTCCTGGAGCCCCTCCTGCCCTACCTACATTTTTATAAGGAATGACTTCAAACGCTGTTCAGTCTTCCCCTACTACAATCCTCCTCTGTGCCACCCTGCTTCTGTGGTCCACGAAAGCCTGTCTTCCCTTCCAGTCCCATCTCTTACCTTTCTCCCAGGTCACAGCCCTGACTCTCCCTGCCTTCTGCATGCCACGCCCCCTGCCAGATTGTTGCTCCTGCTGCTCTGCGCATCTAGAGAGCCCTCTCTCTGTAACACTGCCTGTCCCTACCTCTCTTCCTGGACATAGATGACAATAGTTTACATTTTTGTGAACAACTATTTTATTAACATCTGACTCCTTGTCAGTAACTTGTCTGTTTCTCTTTGTTGTAGCATCTTCGACATTTGACAGCATCCGCCAAACAACAGATGCTTCAGAAAACAACAGCAAACACAGCAGGACCTGCTTTTTACTCTTCTTTACCCCTCTTCTTTCCTGCCTTACAGTGCATTTGGAGGCTGATCTCCAAATAAGTGTGTTTGGAGCTTCCATTCACTTTACTGACTCCCCATATGCCTACTACAAATTGCCCAACTATAAAGCTGAGTTATGTTTTCCACTGAACGTTTTGACGGGAGGTGTATCTACTTAGCGTCCAGTGTCTTGTGGGCCTACTCTGCTTTTCATTTCGCATATCTCCTCTTATTAAGGTTCATATATCATCTTCATCCATTTTGATCACTAGGTCATACGCCCTCGTGAGTAAGGCACAATATCCTGCTACTTCTACACTCATTGTTTACTTAGTGCACTTTTCGGGATGCTGGGGAGAAACTCAGTTCTGTCCCCCCTGACCGACACCCTCAGCTAGCTGTTGTTGATTAATATTTCTACCACTGTGTTTGTTTGTTTGTGACAGGGTCTAACTATGAAACCAATGGTGCCATTAAACTTATTACAAAGTCCAGACTGGACTTGGACTTAACATCTTCTAGTCTCAGACTGATGGATGAATGTGTGCACGCTCCAGAATACTTAGCTTTAGTACACTTTCTGTTGGGTTTTCCTCCTTGCTGACTTTTATGGACATAATACACTTGTCATTTTCAGCCATCCAAATTTACATTCTGGATGGATTAGATAAAAGTTACTGACCCCAAACTCCTGTGCTGAAAGCTTGGTCTTCAGTGTTCAGAGGTGAGGATGTAGGGAAGTGACTGGATCATGAGACCTTTGACCTAATCAATGGATTGATTTGTTGATGAATTCATAATTGATGGTGTGCTTGCCAGTTGGCAGAAACCAGAAGGTGGCTAGAAATGTGTCCTGGAAGGCTGGGTCTTATCCTTGGTCCCTCTCCACTCTTCTCTGCTTCCTGGATGCTGAGGAGTAATTTTCACCAGTCACGTCCTTCTCCCCTGCTATTTTTGCCTTGCCACAGGCCTAAAAGCAATGGGGGTGGCTGGCCTAGACTGGAAACTCTGGGTGTGTGACCCAAAATAAGCCCTCCCTTCTTTAAGTTGTTTATTTCAAGTATTTTGTCATGAAAACAAAAACAACAATACTTAACTTAATACTTAACAAGCACAGTGGCATCTGGAGTTGGGACCTTTGCAATGCATTTGTAATTCGACGGCGTCACAAAGGTGGGTCACAATTATGAGATTCATGCTGTTTCAATTTGCCGACAGCACCTAGCCATCTTCGCACACCCCTCCCTACCTCTCCTTTTCACTTCCCGTGTCCCACTCTCTCCCTTTTCCGGCGCTTTCCACCGTAAGAGTATACAAAAAGAATAAAGCTAACTGTAAACTAAGAAAAGAGTGTTACTGGGACTGAAATGGCAGCCTGCAGTACTGTGAAAAGTCAGTATGTGCTCGCTAACTCACCCAACACAGCAGTGCACCGGCAGCTACGGGAGACAACGATGCTGACATTATTGTTGTTGTTGTTGTTGTTGTTGTTGTTGTTGTTGTCTTTGAGACAGGGTTTCTCTGTGTAACAGCTCTGGCTGTCCTAAAACTTGCTTTGTAGACCAGGTTGACCTTGAACTCACAGAGATCCACCTGCCTCTGCCTCTGAAGGCAATGCACCGACTTTAATGGAACCAGTGCTCTCTCTTTTCTCCTTTCTTTGCTGTTTTCTGTCCAGTCCGATGGTTTACACCATGTTTCTATTCTTTTTGTGCCTGTCCTGAAGCATTTAATGCACGTCTGTCAACAGTCAGAAGTTCTATGCCTCTCCGGCTGTGTCTATTCCACATGTCTCTCACTAGGCTTCTACCCATATTAACACAGGTAGTAGAAAGATTTGAAAATCAGAGATACATATTCCACCCCCATAATCTGTTCAGTCTTTTCTTCCTTTTTTATACTTTGTATCTCTGTGCACCCCTTTCAGTGAAAATCTCTAATAGGAATTCTTTTTGTTATTTGTAAAACACACACAAACCTGCACTTCTGCCTTCCTTCATGAATACAGGGGTCTGTAGAGACACCGAAAACTGTAAGACAGAGCTCATATCTGTAGGGAAAGACTGGCTATAGTTTTCTTTATGTATTTTCATATCCCAATTCTTTTATGCTGGATATGATTTGTATTTTTTAAAGTTAAAAACATTAGAATATGGTAGAAAATGAAATCAAGCCAAATCTGACCATATCAAATCAGTACCAAATCTTTGTGTATTCTGATCATGTTTCTGTGAGGTCTTCTTCAAGAGAACCATTTTATGTGATGATGTTACCATGGCAGCACACAAATCATCCTCTTCTTTAGCTGTTAAAATGGAGGAGTCCTCCCATTCTGAACTCAAGTTTCAGCTGTTCTGGGCTGCATTTAAACAGCACAACTTCCATGATAATGTGCTTTAAATGTTGTCTTCTGCTCAACATTAGAAAGTCTCCTTCCCACGACGGAGCATCTGCCTTCACGCGAGACTTAAGCAAGAGGGTCAAGAAGTCATAGGCAGCACTCACTGACTTGGGGAGAATGACTGCGTGCTCTTTCGGCCTTTGTAGCGGGTGTGAGGATGACTTCAGAGGCACTGCAAGCCTTTGGGCGTGGAGGGAAGTGCAGCGTACAGTCTAGGCTTCCTCCAGAGCGCCCAGCTTTCAAAGGACCACAGAGAAAATCAGATTTGTAAGGAAACTGCAGCCAGTGCCCCTGAGCTGGAGTCATTGTCTCGGAGGTTTGGTAGCTGCTCAACAGCAGAAGTCTGGTTTCTGTTTACACAGAACTTCAGTGAGTCAATTAATCCAGGCTGTTCTTTCATTTCCAGCACACTGGGCTTAGGTTCTTGTTTCCTCTTGAACTTAGCTTTAAATTGATTTCTGCTACTACTACACCACAACCTACAGATTGTATGTAGTCTAAATTAGCTTTTCCTGATAATTATTGCCAAGAGATTTCTTTACGAGAAGGAAAATGGTGCAGGAGAATTGTCTGTAGTCTGTCAATCATGTATTTTAATAAAACTCTGATTGGCCAGGCAGGAAGTAGAGGTGGGTCAACCAGACAGGAAGTAGAGGCGGGGCAATGAGAATAGGAGAAGGCTAGGGAGGAAAAAGCTCCCTCAGCCATTCCTGCCCAGATCACCGAAGAAGCAACATGTGAGCTGACAGTTGAAAAAGGTACCAAGCCATATGGCTAACATAGATCAGAATAATGGGTTAAGATAAGTCATAAGAACTAATAAGTAGCCTGACCTAATGGACCAATCAGCTTTATAACTTATAGAGATCTCTGTGTGATTGATTTTCTCTGGGACTTGCCAGCTGTGGGGTACCAGGAGGGAACAGACACCCCAACAAGCTGGCTGTCATGTTACAGGAAAGGTATTGAATCATCGCTGATAGCAGAACCCACCTGAGAGTGTGCCTCCAAAATGGCCAGAGCTCATCATAGCATAGATACTCTATGTGGCAGGTATTCAAACAGGGGCATTGTTTGCATCTGCCTCCTTATGTTTAGGCTCCCCTTACTAGAGAATACCCGTGAATGTATCAATTGGAAGAATAAAATTCTGAGACTTCAATTAATAGGGCAGATAATACATGTATTTATTCCCATTCCCTTCAGAAATCACAATTCCAATAGCAAAGCAATTTTAACATGGCATAAATTTCTAAGATCAAGGAGAAAAGGAAATCGAAAAGTTGACAGGCAGCTGATTATAACTGACAGCTAACTGTCGAAATAGCTGCAGGAATTAAGGATGAACGAGAATAAAGATGTAGCTAAGAGAAGGGAGATTGAAATCATCCTCTACCCTCAGCTCACAGAATGTTGGAATCTAAGCCTGCACTGTCCAAGTAGACTAGTGGATTCTTATCTGAAGACTCTCATCAGACCAAGAGAAAGATAAATAGTACTGTCTTGTGGTTTCTAATTCAGTGGTCCAATGAGCAAGATAGTTGTTGCTTGTTGTCTGAGTTTTCTGTCCTCCCGGTTCCTGCAATTATTAAGTCCCAAAGAAATCACACAGAGTTCTACATTAGTTATAAACTGATTGGCCCATTAGTTCAGGCTTTTTATTAACTCTTATAACTTATATTACCCCATTATTCTTATCTGTGTTAGCCACATGGCTCGGTACCTTTTTCAGCGAGGCAGTCACATCTTGCTTGATCTGTGGCAGGGTCACAACTGCAGAAGAATGGGCTATTTCTTTTCAAAATTCTGTTCTCATTGACCTGCCTCTCCTTCCTGACTGGTTGTCCCACCTATACTTCCTGCCTGGCTACTGGTCAATCAGCATTTATTTAAAATATAATTGACAGAATACAGACCATTCTCCCATACCAGTTGCTGTGAGAAGCTATAGTGTGCATTGTCAGACAGTAGGGATCATGTCTGGTTTCCACTGTCTAGACACCACTAACATCTCCCTTTGTCAGTACCATCCCAATATCTTTCCTCTGATGGAGAGCCCTGGCTTTATACTGAAGCTTAAAACCAGAAGTTCTATTCATGTTCATTTCCAGCCACTTTCTTAGTGCTTTGAACACTTTTAGGCAATGAGGGGACAAGCAGATATCTGAGAAGTAAAGCCTTTGATGTATAATGTGGAGCTCAAAGTAAACGTAAAGTTAGAGACAGAAAAGACTGCAGCAAAAGATAAGTATACTTCAAAATTTATCATCCTTACGGCTAACAACATGGCTCAACACGGTAGAGTGCTTGCTGTAGAAGCATGAGGACTGAGTTCAGAGCCAGAGTACCCATGTAGAAAGCCAGGTGTGGTGACATGTACCTATAATGTCAGTGCTGGAGCTATGACAATATGCTCTCCAGGGCTTACTGTCTAACTAGTGCAGCCAAATCAGTCAACTGCAGGTTCAGTGAGAGACCCTGCCTTAACACAAGGTGGATGCTGATTGAGAAAGATACCTATGTGACCTCTGGCCTTTAAGTGCATGCATATGTACACACACACACACACACACACACACACACACACCACATACATGTATTTAAAAAAGAAAAAGAAAAAAAATCTCCATAGAGAAAAGTCAGTGTAAATGAATTCTTAGAAAATAACAGTATAATTTCAGGAAAAAAAGTACAACAAAAATAGAAAAAAATGAGAAAATTTCCAAGAAAGTGGAGCAAAGAGATACAGAATTAAAGAAAAACAAAGATCAGCAGACTGGATCAGTTAAGATCCACGTGAGAAATCCTGGGAGGAAACAACAGAACACGAGAGAGTGAAGATGTGAAAGAAACCATCAGAAATAAGCCGCAGGCCTTTTCCCAGAGTGGAGGCAGGCAAGATTTTCTCTGAATTGACATGGCCCTCTGAGTTTCTAGCTCCATTGATAAAGCAGATGATTCATACTAACGCATGCCATTGTGAAATCTTAGAACAGAAGAGACAAAAAGGGGGATTAAAAAGGATTGGAGGAAAAATCTGTAACTGGACTGGAACACAAGCTCTAGAAACCCAGCTCTCTGGAGGCTGAACCAGCAAGGGCTCCAAGCTTACAAGCCCAACCTGAACACCTTCATGAGATTCTGTCTCAAAATAAAACATAAAAGGAGGGTAGAGGATGGAGCGGTGGTAGAGCGCTTGCCTGGTAAACCCAAGGACCTCACTCTGAGATAGGTATATATTAATTCCACAGTTTCACGCAGATGAACAAAATAAGCACTGCTTTATGCATTAGTTTGGGGTCAGGGTTTGGGGCTTAGCCATTTCCCAGCTGTAAGATTTAAGCAGGTCACTTAATCTCTCTAAATCCCAGGTTGATAATCAGTGAAATCAAGAATTTTATTCACTAGACAAACATGAACATGTCCCCATGCCCTGGTGGATTGGAAAGGCACAATCCTTCACTTCAAATCCAAGGACAGAAGTGCTCAGGAAGCTGGGCGTGTACAGAGTGGGGGAGAAGGGTGTTGGCTTACTTTCTGTATTGCTGAGACAAAATGCTTGACCAAAGTGACTGGAGAAAGAGTTTATTTGGGTCACAGGTCTCCAGTGCATTGCAGGGAAGTAACGGAGGCAGGAGTGGACTGGTCCCATTGTGTCTACAGTCACGATCAGGATGGCTGATGCCCAGCTAGCAATCTCCTTTTATGAAAGTTCGAGACTTTAGTCATGGAATGGCATTGTCTACATTTAGGATGTTCCTTTGCAACTCAGTTAAATTAATCTATAAAAGTCATTACAGACTTTATACAGACATGCTCATAGTGATTCTCAGTCCTATCAAGTTGACAGGAGGTGAAAATTTCAGAGACTGGCATTTATGGAGCACTTCCTATGTAGTAAGCAATATGGCGTGCACTCAACCCAGCTATATTATTGGCCTTCTAACTGGAGAAATTAGCACTCAAAAAAGCAGTCATTTCACTCTAGAAATAACTGAATGGAAGGATTTAGGCTTAAATCTATCACATTCATACTTCATTTTCTCTTCAAAAACAGACACTTCCCTAAAAGGTACTAGACCTATATACAGAAGAGAAGGTCAGCAAAGATTTCCAGAACAAGCGATTCCAGGGGGAAGAATATGTGGATTTTACTGGCCATGGAGAAATCTGGACACAAAATCTTTCTCTCCCATCAGTGTCTTAGTGCTGTTCTATTTATGAAGCTTCACTCCGTAAATCTTTGAGCATCTATTCCATGCCAGGGACTGTACTAGGCACTGACGTATACAAAAGTAAAATGAAAGCAGAGCAAGAGAAACAAAATAAAACTGTGCATCAGAGAAGCTTGTAAAGTCAAAGTGAGAGGTGTTCCTGTAGATCATAAAGAGTGAAAAGCTAGAAGGAGCACCTGGCAGAACAGAACCATGGCCGGAGAATGGTGGGAGCAGGGGAGTCTTCTCAGACGTGCACCATGGCTGAACCTAGAGGAGCAGGCAGGGTGGGGAGCCAGCTTCGGGAAAGAGTTACCAAGCATCAGACACAATGGCCTGGGCTACAAGCACCATGGTGAATCAGGGGAGAGCAGCCCTCACAGTCCTGTCAGAGTGTAGAGGAGGATCTGGAAGAGATGAACCAGCTTATGTAAGGATTCAAGTCCTAGAGAATTTGGGTTCTTAAGTTGTATATTAATGTGGAAAGAAAGGGTGAAGCTTGCAATGCATGCTCACGGCAGTATGAACAGTGCATTAGAAGGAGGGAGGCTGGAAGCAGGGAGGTCAGTAAGGATGCTAGTGAATTATTCACAGGAAAATGGTAAGTGACCTGAACCAGGTAGTGATAGAGATAAAGAAAGACAGATGGATTTGAAGCTATACAAAATCACTTAGCTCCCAACCATGCCTACTTTGTTTCTGCTAAGATTTCTGCCCAGGTCTTCATCACAGGACGTGCTCTGGAACTTGAGAGAGGACAGCAGACCCATCTGCAGAATAAGTGTGTTCATTGTGTGCCCTCATTAATGCTATGGACCCCATTAAAGTTATAAAAAGAGGTTTAGGGACAATGAGCCAGAGCCTGGCCAGAGGAAAAGGACAGGGATGGGCATTTTTGGCAGACTTTGCCCACAGGAATGTGGGAAGGAATAGTGCATCAGGTTTTGAAGTTATAGGAAGCTCTTTATGGTAAGAATTAAGGCAGTGTGGAAACAGGAGAGGTGAGTAGACAAGAGAGGGTAGGTATGGCCAAATCCTAAGGAACTCCCTGTGTATGGTCCAAACTACTCATGGGACTTCAAAGACTACTGGAGAATGGCAAATAGTTCGACCAGAGCTCATTATAAAAATGCCATTCCTTTAGTAGTTTGAAAGAGAGCTCAGGAGATAAATAGGTGCTTTTGGAGGGTTTGTATCAAATAAACTATGAAGGAAGAAGGGAAATGGGGAGGCGAGTGCTTTTAGAGATACTTAGAAGGTAAACGGGTCATCATGGCTTGATGAATGGGTTAAAAAAAATGAATGGATTCCTAGGCCTTAGTTTGAGGAGCTAGGTTATATTTTTAAGTTAGTCCTTCATAAAAAATAAACCAAGGAAGGATGGTAGTGGATCAATCAGAGCCACCCAGGAACCAGGTGACTCAGTTGTGATTTCTGAAGAGAGTTTTCAATGAATGAAAGACATATAGAAGTCAACAAGAGACAGGTACTCAAACACCCAAGGCGCAACAGCAGCGGGGAGACATTACTACCTGACAGTTTGAAGGCACAAGGAGAAAAATAAAATCACCAGAATGTTGTGAGGTCCAAAGGGCACGGCAGAAACTGTGGCCACAGAGATCCACTGGGTACATCACGAAGCAGAAAGGAGTCACTGCCTGACCTCATAATCCTTCTACCCTTTCATCTGTTGCTAGGACACTATACTGGCTAAACCTGAACACGGTCTCAAAGAAGCCATCAGTAAAGAGCAGCATCCCAAGGTGTTAATGGGGAAAAGAGGCTACAGAAGGCAAGCAAATAGGAGAGGATTTTAAAAGCAAACACTTAATCCTGTCGATATTTTGACATCTAGATGTCTGTGAGGGAGAGATGGAGCTCAGCAGTGTACTCAGCTATGAATAAATCTTTGGGTATTGTTGCCAAGTTTAGTGATGTCCACGAGTTCCTTCTCGAGGATTCTTAGGAGAATTAGGTAAGATATCAATCCTTTAAAAAGTACTTGGGGATTAAATATGCATCTTGTATTCCATTGAGAAATTACAACAATGCCTGTAGTGTGTACCTTTCAGTAGGAGTATGGGAGCTCCTATATTTCTTCAATAGTTGGCAAGATGCATGAAGCACTGTGGAAGAGGGAGCAAAGCAACAAGCCATCTCTGTGGTTTCTTTTGTGATGGGAGTCTTGCTCTATGGCCCAGGCTAGCCTTGAAGTCCAAATTTTCTTAAATGCTTAATTGCAGGGATCAGTCTAACAGTCCATCCAACTCTCTCTTAACATGGACTACACTCTCCAAATCTTTGTCATATTCAACACCCCCCACACACACACACATGCACATATACTTCTGCTTTGGGGTAATTTATTTTCTCTATTTTTTTCATCTTTAAAGACGCTATCTAATGACATACGTAAATATAAATACTATCACTTTGACTATAGTCCTGGGAATAAAGTGTAGGTTAGTAGCCTAGGGCTTGCCTAGAAACAATGTGGGCATATGCCTATATATGTGTGTCTCTTAAAGACATGTGCAGTATTGGAGATGAAATTAAGGGCCTGAACCCTCTCTCGCCGAACTCTATATTTAACTGGAACATACTTTGAATGAAACCTATTTAGCATTATGCCTTCATCCACCAGAAAATCTCCCCTGGTTCAGCTATGCGTCTGATAGTGTGGAGTGCCCCAGACTGCACTGTGGCTCTTCATGCACCTGGAAGGTCATGTGACAGCGCTGCCGGCTGCCACTGTCCTTTGGGCACTTGCTGACTCATGATTGCGATTTTTCCCTTCTGGAGCTGGTGAAAGTATTTATAAATATCCTCAGTAGTGGCAAACACACCTCCTGAAGAGAAGATTGATTTTGTATATAGCTAGAAGCCCATTGGGCGTTAATGGTCAGCATGAAGAACCTTCCCAACTTGTAACTCATAGAAGGTAGAAGGAAAGTGGACCCGGCCTCACAGTTACTGCTATGCAATACAGGAGCAAGTCATTTCATTTTTATCTTTTTAAAAATTTAGGCCTATTAAAGCATGCATTTTCAGAATCTACTAATGTAAATACATTTGGGTAACCAAGCTGGCTGTAGTAAAGAAACAAGGTGACTTGTTGTTTTATTTTGGTTTTTTTTGAGACAAGCTTTCTCTGTGTAGTAGCCCTGGCTGTTCTGGAACTCACTATGTACACAAGGTTGTCCTCAGACTTACAGAGATCCTCCTGCCTCTGCCTCCCGAGTCCTGGGATTTAAGGCATGCACCACCTCTGCCCTGCTACAAAATGGCTATTTTAAGTGATGAGGGTTCGGCTTATCTGCTAGCAAGAGCTCTGAAGATAGCCCCCAAATCGGAAACACTCTTAAGTTATGGCAATATGCTTGGAGCAAGTGTGTGTTTTCTTAAAGATACAACTTTCGTTTATTCTCGTGAGGATTATTTGTTAATAGTCATGTTAGTCCTACTTGGTAGTTGAACTCTTTAGTTTTATGTAACAGTTGCTACATCTTTCAATAAATCTTAAGACACTGCCAAATATTAATGTCACAGCACATTTCTTCCTATAAAGATCCCCATCTTCCACCTAGATTTCACTCTAGACTTTGCAGACCTAAAGAATGGAGGCAAACTTGAAGGGGTAGAAGAAAAAGAGAGAGAAAGAACAATTTGAAAGAATTCTTTCAACGAAAGAATTGAACTCTTTAATTGGGGTGGCCTTCTTACTGGATTTTGAATTTATAGATACCAGAGAGCTGTCTTCAATGATTTGTCTACTCTGGGTAAAGATGAACAAGTTTGAATGCGGCATCACAATGGGCAATTGCTGCTAATATGTATCCACTTGTGGTTTACATTGGCCAATAGAATGAGGGTCTATTTGCTTCCTACGTAAATAAACAACATTACAAATCTGGGATGTTTTCTGAGAAGTCATGGGGCTCATTTACCTGGAGAAAGATGTAATCATTTGCTAGATCTGGAGATGTGCTTCTCTGCTGTAGACATGGTCTTTGAAGGGAGACAGGCATGTGCATGCGGATCCACACTGAGTCGAACCAGCTGGACCTCCTTCCTCGACTCTGTTCTTGCTCACTGTCTGTGGTGGTCAGAACGCCCTGTATACAAGCACAAGCTCAAACATTTGGCTAGCAGATGACACTGTTTGGGAAAGTTGTGGGACCTTCGGGAGGCAAATCCTTGCTGTGGAAACTTTGGGAGATATAGTAGTCACTGATTTAGGATGGGGTGGCATTTTGTAGGTAAGTACCACTTCTCATCTATTCTCAGTTTCCTGATTGAGGAAAGTCACATCCACCTACACATCATTATTTTTTAATCTTAAAGAATAAAAAATAATAAAGAATAATAAGCAAAGTGACCATCCAGCCTAGAGATCCTGCTGTCATGTCTCTCTCAGCATGACAAGTATTGCCTCAAATTGGGAGCACCAAAATGAACACACCCTCCTTCACTTGCTTCTTGTCAGCTATCTGATAAAAGAAACTAGAAAAGAAATGCATCTCTCCACCCAAATCTTGCTGAAATGCAAATAGAACACCCCACTGAACTTTAGTGAACAAACCTAACAGAGTCTGGAGAGAATGTTCAGGGCTTAAGAGTGCGTGCTACTCTTACAGAAGAGCCAAGCAATTCCCAGCACCCATTTGGGGTACCTCACAATCTCCTGTGACCTCAGTTCCAAGGCATTTGACACCCTCTTCTGGCCTCTGAGGGTGGTACACTCACATGCACATAACACAAAAACACATACATTTACATATACTTATATTTTAATCTTAAAGAGTAAATTTTTCTTAATTGTATACTTCCTTTCTTACATGCCTTCAAATGATGTATATGTCTACTAGCAAAGACACTTAAGCTTTTTTTAGCCTAGCATATTAAATTCTGCTCAAATTAATGCCTACCTGTTTCCCCAGTCCTGGTGCAAACTTCTCTCTAGTTGCTAGGCCATGGAGACCACCTAGCTCTTTAAATATGCTGGTGTATCTTACCCGAGGCCTGTTCTGTTGTTTCTCCAGCTCAGAACGCTGCTTTCCTCCTCTTCCACTTGAGTTTTATTTACTGCTCCTTCAGATCCCAGCTATAGAGTATCTTCCACCACCCAACCCGTCCCCACAGAGTTGGTCAGCCTCTCCCTGCTCCATTACACATCATGGGCTGTATATCTTAAAGCTATCACTTAATAGCTTTTTTTTAAACCACAGTTTTAAACATAAACTTTGGCATTCGAGATTATTTGATTCATTACTATTTAGTTAAAATGCAGATGTCTCTTTTACTAGATTTTAAATTCGATGAAGTCAGAGACCATGTTGCTCTGCTCACTGTGATCTCTTCCTGGCACACAGACATCAATGAATAAGTCTCATTGAACAAATGCCTGAATGAGAAGGTCAGAAATCCGCATGGGCAGAGATCAAGTATTAGCGATTTGGGAGAATGCGGTTGAATCCATGAATATAGACACATAATAGGCATTTGTGAACATCTATTGATTGTTAAAAATATGCTCCTGAGAAATGGGAGGTAGGAAGGAAGGTTATTAGTTAGCAGAGTGAATACTGTGTTATTTTTCCTTCACTCACCTTCCGTCAGTTTTTGTTCATTCTGATGCCGACTCAGCCAAACAACTTCACAATAATATAATCCAGGCATGTGGCCCTTTGATTATCTTGTTCTAGAGATGTGAGAGAAATCAGAGAGCAAAGCGACTAGCTCAGTTGCTTCTCTCTTACATCAGTTAGAACAAATCAACCAATAATAGAAACTATATTTTGGGTATTTTAAAGTGGAGTTACACTTTTGATTGACGTTTCTATGTTATGGCTGCTAGGCAGCAAAATTATAATTTTATTATCAGCAGTAACGTATTTAATTTATTTTCTTACCTTAGTGAACAACAACCCCACCTCTGCATGAAACAGAATAACTTAATTGCTGACTTCATGACAGAAACAGTAATGCTGGCGAAGAAAATTCGTGGACTGTTCTTGTGCTCTGAATAAAAGATGTAATCGGATGCAATCATTTCATTAATACACACATGGCCCTGTAATGGAAATACTGGGGAGCAGATGGCCAGGAGTGGACTGAGATGAAATGAGATGGGTGCTTTCAGTTTAGCAACTAACTACTACTTAGCCTGTGTGGATTATATTAAGTACTTACAGACCACATGAACACGTTTCAGAATGAAATTCTGGCTTTGTGTCCAGTAGCAGCCATTCTTACCGTGAGGAAAAAGCCCACGTCGCTGGGTTTGTTAAAAGCTATCAGTGCTCTGCAGTTAATAGTGTACATTATTGCAGTAGGGTTCAAATATGACTGTGTATTGGTCAGAGTAAGCTAAATACAAATGCATAGATTTCACTTCCGGGGATGCTGATTTAATTGGTCTGGAGGACGGCTTGGGCACAACAGAGTGATTTTAAGATGTAGCAAATATAAGAACCATTGCATTTGTGTAATTCCCGTATTTTCACACGTTGGAACCTTTATAGATCAATAAATGAAGCAAGTGCTTTTGTGGTATACCATTTGGAAAGGCTTAGATATCCCTCGCTCCCAAATAGCCATTCGCTTCTTAAAGCATTGCATTTGAACAGCTACCTAAAAACATTCATTTCTTTGGATGAAGACTTTGCAACTTAAATAAGGCTAATTCCTCTCAGAGGGATAATACATTAAGTGGTTATCAGTTATTAACACCCCATGTGTGTTCCTTTATCGGATTACTTTCCTTTGTGGTGGTGGAGTAAGGGGTGGGAGTGGGTGAAGTGTGGTGAAGGAAGACTCAGGGATCAACAGCATATGGAAACAAGGTGAGTCCCAAACACAGGGTATTAGTCCAGTCTATAATAAGGATCACTTTGACTATGAGTCTATGCCAAGAGTCTCAACCTTCCTTAATGTTGCCACCCTTTAATACAACTCTCCATGTTGTGGTGACCCCAACTAGAGAATGATTTTGTTGCTACTTCCTAAGTACAATGTTGCTGCTATGGATCATACTATAAATATCTGTTATGCAAAATATCTGATAAGTGATCCCCTTAAAGGGGTCCCAACGCACAGGTCGCGAACCACTGGATTAGACTAAACATGAACTGAGTGGCAAGTGGCCTGTCGCTAGTCTCACTCATCAAGAAACAAGGGGCCCTCCAGAGCAGTCTTTGCTCCCAATGCTGAAGAGAGAGCAGAAGGCAGGTTGGTTGTCAAAAACAACCTCTGACCTAAGCAGCACTGAGTCTCCAGAATCCCGATGAAGCAGATGTTGGCTGAACTTCCGGAAGTCAAGAAGCAGGCAGCCAGTAGAGTCCACATGGGGCTTGGACATAAGCTCCAACTCTTAGAGATGCTTCCTCTGAGAACTCCTCCCTACCCCACCTTATCACACAGGAAGCTTCAACAAAGCAGCAGGAAGAACTCAACTCTTAGGTCTGACTTTCAGCATCACAGTCTGGTGTAAAAGAGGCAGAGGCAGAGGCAGGTGCATATGACAACCAAAAAACATTCTCCCAGTCTGACAATTTCTCAAGGGCAGGCCCTACCCACATGCATTTCCCCTGCAATTTCCTCATCTCTTTTATACAGACTGGAAACCCAGCAGGAAGCCTGGCTCTATCCTGCGTGGCTGGGGCTCTGGGTGGACGGTGACAAAGAGACCGTGGAGAGGCGGGGACCCAGACGCCAGGATGGCTCTTTGGCGCTGTAGCTGAAAAACTTCTGAATAGCTTCAACTTAAAAGAAATCTCTCCCTGCGGGTCTAATGAGCCTCCCTGAGAAGCTCCCAATGTGAATGGGAATCACGACTTGACATAAACGGGAAAGATTATGTGTCAGCAGGACTGATTTGATTCTTAATGGAGTGTTAGTTTATTTGCTGTGATTTCACACATCTGCCTTGGCCACAATGCCATATTGCGTTAATCCCTGAGACATTACTGCACAAGGTATATTTTTTTATATACAAGGTGAATGGGAAATGGGGAATTTGTACATTTTTTTTAAAGTACATTCTCTTTATTCAAAGGACTAGCAGGAGGAAGATGGCAGATTTGACCATCAGTTAGAAACACGATTTCTTGAGTCTAAGTCACAGTTTGGAATTTGGGCTCATGGAGGGCAACAGATTCTGGCCATATTTAGGACTGTTTATGATCAGTAGGTTGAACAGCTTTATTCTCCTTTGAGACAGTAAATTTTGTGCATCTCTCAAGGCAAGCATTTCCCTAAAAATCTGGGCTGAGATTTAAACATATGGAAGACACACAAAAGATAAAAAAGGGAGACATCACTTTGCACCAACGAGTAAATTTCATTCGCCATTTATGTCCTTTTAAGTCTCCTAAGACAAGTTAGTTTTATCCCTTCAGAAGGCAATTTGATGTTCTCACTGGTGAACAGATGCATGCAGGCCACTGGGGGAAGCAAATCTCAGTTAACTCTACTCGTGAATGAAATGTGAAAGACTTTAGCCCTGAGACCAACCCCAAACAGAATAGTCTTCCCCATCACACAGATCCTGGGAGGCTGCAGATGTTTGTGCTTCCCAGGGAGAGATGCATCCAGGGCTCTGATCATCTTTCCAAGGCCACCTTGCTGATGCTGCTGATGCTGCTGATGCTGCAGCCTAAGCTTTGCTGCTGCAGCACTCCCTGGGTTCGTTTAGCAAGTGCCAGGACCACAGCGAGGAGGAAAAGAACGGAGAAGAGAACAGCAGGGACCAGTAGTTAGCAAGAAGGCTTTCTCCCGAGGAATCCAGGCCACCCCTAATGTGTTAAGAGTACCACGTGCCAAACGGATCCCTTTTTCCTCTCTGTCTTAAATACCATTACATCATAGAGGAGCAGTGAGATGACCTCCAATCAGGGAACATGTAGCCCTCCCAGGTCACAAGAGGTAGTCGGCCCGAGTGTCTTCACCATACTCCTCCAACAAATGTTTGATTTCCACAGTGCTAAAGACACCGTGGAGAGCACCGCGAGGAATACATGCCCTCTGTTTTCTCCCAATAGCAAATGTTCTAGTAAAGCAGAGGTCAAAAGAACAACATTCATTTTTACAAGTATGGAGTTTGGTGAGGTTTCAGCTACCAGATATTTGAAGCTGCATTGTTCACAAGTTCATGTAGGACCTGTGGTTGAAGGAAGTGAGGTTTCAAGGATATATAAAGATGAGCGCACATCCAGACATGCCCACATAGTAATATTTATCATTGTTAGTAACTCTGCATTCCATTCCTGGGTCAGAATATTAATTCTATACCCTACCACACCCCTCGCTAGTCTTGGCAGCTTTTTCCTTCTAGCTGAGATAAAGCTTTTCCTGGTTGGTTAATGGGCATGGTTAGCTGCTAAGACAGGGATTCACAAAGGGAGCAAACCAGAAGTCATTGTGATTTAGACAATTACAGGTACCTACATCTCTATGATCCAAACCACTCTAAAGGTCAGGGTCTTCACCATTTTACATTATGTCAGCCTCCCAAAGACTCCAAACACCATATTTGTCACTGCATGCTACAGAAACTATGCGGCATGAGTTATGATCTCTATTCCCTAAGGATTTATGGTTCAGGAATAGGGCCAAAGCCAGGAGATCCACCTTCACTATAACATGTACAGTTCCCATGAACTTTAGCTTACCAAGTCATAGATAGGTCTATTTTCAGAGCTGTGAAGAATGGGGAGAGTTTTCCTGACTTCCAGGTTTCATTCCTATACTAGCAAGCATGGAATGTAAATGTTATCCAAATTTTAGGTGACAAGAGTTTGACCCTTACTTCCACAGACTTTAATTTAGTAATCTGGTACGTACGGCAGTTCAGTGTCTGTATTCTTAACCTATCCAGGCAGCCCACTGAACACTAAGATTAATTCTATGTGTCCTATATTTGATTATCATTTGATGCCCTTGCTTTAATCTTGTAGAATGAGCTTCAAATTAGAACTAATGGGAGGAACTTTGCAGTTGACTTAAATAAGTAGCTACAATCAGAGAGGAATTGAGAAGTCAGAGTCCAGCCAGATGAAATAGTGCCCCCAGGAAACTCAGAGATGTCCAGCTGTACATAGAACCTCTTTATTTTTAATGCAGAGCAATCAAGGCAAATTATTCATTGAAAATGGCATAGACTGGGCTCAAAAGAGGAAGGGAAACAGAGATGTGCTAAACCACTTATCCACGATTTCTGAAAAGAAAAATAGTTAAAAGTTGGATCTTTTCTGGATTTTGTAGTTCCAATCTTTGGAGTGACATTTGCATTTTATGACTAGATATTTGTGCACCTCTTGCACAGTCTCTTGACAGGCTTTCAACCTCTGAAAATAAGAAAGTTTGAAAATTAAAGCAATAAAATTTAAATTGATGAATATTCTAAGGTTTTTTTCCCATGGAAGTTTTACCGTCTATAATTTCAATTTCTTAAATGTATTTTAATACAGTTTCACACAGAAATTAGGGTTTGTGTTTTTTCTGTTTATTGCAGTGCAGAAAACAACTAAAATTTTGATAAAATAAAATAAAGTAAATAAAAACACTTGTTTTTAAAATATGTAAGAATGAGTTTTGTAGCATTAAAAACAAAGTAATTAATATATCATAGGCTCGACGTAGAAGTGTTTTGAGTGTTTATATACCAATGGTACATGTGTGTCTTCCATGTGTCATATTGAAACATATTTTAAAATAATAAACTGCTGATTAACAATTCTGTCATAGCCTAGTGATTGAAATTTGCATTATACTCACTATCTATAAAAGTTTGGCAAGACCTAAGACAGAAGATGATTTTGAGTTATGTAGCTTATTAGGGGACGTTTAAAGGTTGTTAATCAGATTGCCCTAGGTACTTTCTCATTCATTTTCTCTCTATGTTTCTTTACTCCAGAAATGCCTGTCATAGAAGGAACAAGCACAGGGACTCAAGGGAGCAAAGAGAATGCGCATCACATTTGAGATGAGGGAATCACCACTCCATCTGTTAGCCAACTGAAAAAAAGAATTCTTTCTATTTCCATTCTCGTGCATATTTTTCTGACAAGAGGGTAAAGCTATCCCTGCCTTAACGGTAGCATTCCCTTTATACCCTCCATATTTCTCCATCTCTGGTGGACTCCTTCTCTACTGTCCATGAAGATCGGCTTCCCTGGGCTAAAAGTGTCAGCCCCAAGAGACAACCTTGGCGCAGGCATCCCACAGATGCTCACGCTTGTGTTCTGTCTGTAAGCAGTGTTCATGCAGAATGGGATGTGTGGGGACTCCAGGCTCTACTCTGCACCTTGCCTCCCAGTCTCAGGGCCACCAGGTACCCAACTGACTCAATTCTAGAATAAAAGCACATCCTAGTGTGACTTATATAACACACATATGTGTGTGCTCCCTGTAGGTAATTAAGGCTGCATTATATCCCTAAAACCAGCTAGCAACCCTTTCCCAGTCAGATTTTTGAAAGGACAACAAGTCCTTACTCACTGTGCTTTTGGTATTTATGTGAAACACCCCCAACTTCGATGTCTCCTAAAACTGACCCTTAGCTAATTAGCAGCCTGACGTGATTATTCCAATTTTCCTGGGACCAATTAAGTAGGCACTGTAGAGGGAAGTGACAGCGAAATGTAAATTTAAAAACCGATTCTAGAATCTGCTCATTGAGGTAGGGAGAAAAGCAAAGGCTCAATAAGGAGAGAGGGTGTGTGGCGGCGGGGGGGGGGGGGGTGGGGAGGCTGGTGAGATTTGTGCTGTTGTTTCGGCTAGATGAATACTGGGTCTTAAAATTCATGCTGGACCGTGCTAACGTGAAAAGTACTCCCTGCTCCCATCAGTTACGTGCAACTGAAAACGCAGCCTCCTAATCCGTGCAGGGAGAAATGGGAACTCATCGTGGCCAGCCCACTGACTCGCTGCTAGGCACCTGTTTGGTTGGCAAATACTTTGTACCCAGACCTTCACGCTCAGAACACCTCCACACCTGCAGTTAGGCGTCAACCAGGAGGTAGTCTCATGAGATCTTCCTCACTCCCTCACCTGATCAACTCACCGAAGCCAGGACCCTCTGCAGCACTCCCGCCGGAGGCTGTCCTCTCCCGGTAAGGGCTAAGAAGAGCCCTTCCCCCAACCAGCACCACGGTCTGGAAAAGGAATTTCGGTGGTGCTTCGGAAGGCCCAAAGCTAAAGGTGAGGGACAGGCGGGGACTGGCTAAGCTACCTACTGGGTCCCTCCTCACTCACCTAAGAGTCTGCTCCTCCTGCGGGAGGTCGGCGGCCAGGTGAGGTTACCTGGGAGCCCCAGAAGCCCCGAGGGGCGCTGCAGTCCTTGGTATCCCCAGCCCCGGCGCAGCGGGGGACTCCAGACCGTCTCCTCCTCCCCCACCCCCCCGCGGCGCGCGGCCGCGGCCCCTCGGGCTCCGACGCTCGGCGACAGCGGCACGCCGCGCTCTGCTTCCCTCCGCCGACCTGGCGTGACGCAGGCGGAGACTACTTAAGGGCGGATTAGAGGCGGTGGCCGCGGATTCCCCAGCCCCGCAGCCAGCACTGCGCGCCGCAGCAGAGCGGGAGCGCCAGGTGCCCGCTCCAGTGACAGGCACCGGGGACGGTGAGCCGACCCTCCCTCAGACTGCAAGATCACGGGGAAGGCGGCGCAGAGACCGGTCTCCCGCGGGCAGGAGCTCGGCCACCTGCACGCTGCCACCCAGCCCCGCCCCTCGCCGGAAGACTGCGGGAGTCCACCTGACCCCCGGACGGCAGCTAGGTGCTGATCAGCTCCTCCGCACCGCGCCAAGAGCCCCTTTGGTCCGGACGCGGATAGATTGCTTTCCCCCTACTCACCCTTTTCAAGTGCAATAAAAGGGGAGGGGCTCGTGGATTTTTTTTTTTAAAGAAACATTTTTGTTGTTGTTGTTTGCTTCTTTAATTGGGGGCAATTCGCTCCCGGTCAGGAGGTGCGGCCCGGGGAGGGGCCAGGACCAGGAACGTGCCCGGTACTGCCCAGTCTTTGTCTGCTGCCTCCGGATGCACAGCGATGGGGGAATGGACCATCTTGGAGAGGCTGCTGGAAGCCGCGGTGCAGCAGCACTCCACTATGATCGGGAGGTAAGGGCACCGAGCCAGCCGTCAGTGGGCCCGTCGGGCGGCCCTTGGGAATACCTTCTCCTATCTCTAACGACCCCCAGACCCTCCCAGCCGACCCTCTGCCTCCTCCTTCCCATCCTCTGTCCAAGTGCCAGTGTTGCCTGCATTAAGGGGTTACCCAAAGCCCAGTGACGCCCCCCTGCTCCAGTTACTCCTGACCAGCTCCCCCATACTTTCTCTATACAGCACCACAGGGGGAAGGGGTTCAAGCTTCCGTCATCAGAAAAGGACTTGTGGACTCAGTCCTGGTACCCCTACTCTCCAGAGTCAGCGCCAGTCTCCATCTGGTTCCCTAAATAGATTCTACAAGGAAGGCAGAATTGCATTTGGACAGAGAAGGGCAAGTGGGGAGATGGATTTGCTCATCACAGATGCATCATTCTTTAACAGATATTTATTAGGCGAGACTCTGTCCTCCGTTAAAACTTAATGCCAGAGAGACACACACAGAGCTGGCTTCTTTTGGTGGATAGTTATATCTCTAATATGTACATATACACATGTGTGCATATGGATATATATTTATTTATCTTTATATCTACCTGCAGCTATCTATTTATGTATAAAGACATGAGAATTTTGTGTTAATAACTGTTTCTATGGACAGTTAGGCTTTATATGTTGAGACTAGGACTTACACATGTAGGGGTCAATACTCACCCCATGTGTAGACCCTCAAACGCACATCCTCTGTATAAAGATTTTGTTTGCATTGGCCAGAGTAAAGATGTGTTTAGAGTCTCTAGACAGTCTTCATATAAAGCTGAAATAGATACATTACAAAAGAACAATTAAAAGTGTATGAAATTGTGCAGATGAGAGATCTTTGTAAATATGAAGTAAACCAGGCTTACCAGCCCCAAGCAGAAAACAAAGAGATAAAGTTATATTCTAGGCTCTCAGTTCAGTACCACTCAAGGGTGGACAGCTCCCCTGTCCAAGGACTGGTAAACATTGAAAAAGTAAAGATCAGGGCCGTGCCATTAGTGACTTAGCCTATGAGAACCTCTCTCCCCCCTCCTTTTCCTCTGCTCAGGATCCTGTTGACTGTGGTGGTGATCTTCCGGATACTCATTGTGGCCATTGTGGGGGAGACGGTGTACGATGATGAGCAGACCATGTTTGTGTGCAACACCCTGCAGCCCGGCTGTAACCAGGCCTGCTATGACCGCGCCTTTCCCATCTCCCATATCCGTTATTGGGTCTTCCAGATCATAATGGTGTGCACCCCCAGTCTCTGTTTCATCACCTATTCCGTGCATCAGTCGGCCAAGCAGAGAGAACGCCGGTACTCTACTGTCTTCCTAGCCCTGGACAGAGACCCCACTGAGTCTATAGGGGGACCTGGAGGAACTGGGGTTGGGGGCAGTGGTGGGAGCAAGCGAGAAGATAAGAAGTTGCAAAATGCCATTGTGAATGGGGTGCTTCAGAACACAGAGAACACCAGCAAGGAGACAGAACCAGATTGCTTAGAGGTTAAAGAGCTGACTCCACACCCGTCAGGGCTGCGCACAGCAGCAAGGTCCAAGCTCCGAAGACAGGAAGGTATCTCCCGCTTCTACATCATCCAAGTGGTATTCCGAAATGCTCTGGAGATTGGGTTTCTGGTGGGCCAATACTTTCTATATGGCTTCAGTGTTCCGGGGTTGTATGAGTGTAACAGATACCCCTGCATCAAGGAGGTGGAATGTTATGTGTCTAGACCTACTGAGAAGACAGTCTTTCTGGTGTTCATGTTTGCTGTGAGTGGCATTTGTGTGGTGCTCAATCTGGCTGAACTTAACCATCTGGGATGGCGCAAGATCAAACTGGCTGTCCGGGGGGCCCAGGCCAAGAGAAAGTCAGTCTACGAGATACGTAACAAAGACCTGCCTCGAGTCAGTGTCCCCAATTTCGGCAGGACTCAGTCCAGTGATTCTGCCTATGTGTGAAAAGGCAGGTTTGGAGAAGGCCTGCTGAGTGGCAAGGAGCCCCAAGGCAGATGATGGCTCAAGGGGAGACAGAACTGCCCCCACTTCCGTGATGCTCACTGTCAAGGTCTAGGCTGCAGGTATTAAGGGGTCTTCATCAACAAAGAGGAAAGGTAGAACTGCCATCACATGTCACACCATCGATCGGTTCTACAGAGACAGTTGGGTACAGTGACAAGATGACTGAGCTGGACTTCCTTGGGCCTTTCTCTTTAATGGCCCTTCCTGCTCCTGATGATCGTGGACTGATGCAGCTGCCAAGCAAGACTTCGCTCTGCTGAGCTCTGTATTCTGGTGAATGGCATGAGTCAAATACTCATTGATATAAAATTTGTGACCCATTTCAGCACATCCCTTTATCCTGGGCTGCAGAAAAAAAAAACCATCCCTGAGGATCTTTCTCCCTCATCAGCATGCCCCTTTCTCTCAAACCCAGGATAGCATGCCAGCTTTTCTGCTTCCTTGATCTGGCCTTATATTAGCCCTAACACAGTTCATCTGCAAGCTAGAGGGAATTACATGGGGTGCTTTTTGGATACTGGCCAGGGCAGAGGTTTGCAGCAGAGCCCCATATGACTGGCTTTTAGTCATTATGAAAACCTTAGGAATGTCTCAGTATTTCCAATTTTTTAACTCAAATTGCACTGGTGCTGTTTATTAGGGTTGGGGGATGGGAGGGAGGGACTATCAACCCCACTTCTGTGAGATGGTCATTTCACTGTCAAGCATGTGTTTATGAGCCTTGGGATATTTCTGCCTTCTAGGTTATGGACTGTGGATAGTGTTAACAATACGGTTTCTGTTGAAATGGAGGGTATCTACTCAAGCCACAGAATTTCTAACTGACAGATCTCACTCATTTTTCTTACCTGATTTTGCTGTGCTGCACAGCTGCACATCATTTTGCCATGGTTTGAACTTACCTGTGTGCTCACACCAGAGACCTTAATCAGCCCTTGTCAATCCCAATGTATTACATCATCAGTTATTTTTTGAAACACACTCACACACAATCACTGGCTTAACAAACCTGGAAGTAAACATTATTGGCTAATATGTGTTTATGAATACTTATTTGAGACATATACCAAAGGTTCAAAAACCTGTTGTTTGGACTGAGACAATTTTCCTCTGTTGCTCTTATTTATTTAAGTGCCATATTTCACCCTTAACACCCACTGTATATTTAGCTGAAGCATTAGGCAAGAGTAGTATTCAGATAATATGTTTCTAGGGAAGCCCTCTGTTTCTTTTGAATTATTATTATTACTATTATTATTATTATTATGGGTTTTTTGATTTAGATATGGATGTGGTATGTTATACAACTGAGGATTTGTTTAAAATAAAGTTCTTGCCTTTTTTGTAAACTTGGAAGAGCCTGCATTTTTCTATTTTGATCAGAGTTCTATTTGTTGAAATAAATGTTCAAAATGTTACAATGGAGGGACATTTGGGTACAGGAAGTGGACAATAGATGAAACATATCTGAGGGATGAATAACAAAGTCCAGTCCTCCTTGAGCAGAGAAAGGGAAGCTGACAACCTTTAGGAATGTCTCAGTGGGAATGGTGGCATGTTTAAGGGTTATGTCCTAACTCCTTTCTGACTTTAGCCTGCCATTTCTCTGTCTGTGTAAGTATATTTCTTGCATACAAATGTCAATGATACTGAACCGACCACAGTCTCTCTATTTAGTAGAGAATTTTTTTTCTCTTTCCCACCATGAATTGTCACAGCTGGCAGGCACACAGTTCAACCCCTGGCCTTTTTAGAACCTGGTGTCTAAACAGACATCAAAAGGCATCCTTTAGACTAGCATTGTCTGGTAGGACTTCTGCAGTGATGGCATCTAATCTTGAAACAGGCAGCTACATGAGCTACTGAGATCTTAAGATGTGCTTAGTGCAGCTGAAGAACAGAATCTCCAATCTGATTTAACTTTGACAGACTTAAAGAGGTAGGATGGTTAACTGCTCTAGTATCACACCGCACAGTGCTAGACTTTTTAATTAGCCATTTCCCCTGAATCTTTAAATGGGACTGGAGCTTTTGTCTATACATTATAAGACCTTTCTAACTGGATCATTTTGTCGTTCCGCGTCTTTCCTATGTGTGCTCCTGCTTCTGTAGGCTAATGCTCTTCCTCTGTTCTTTATACATGTTCTAATCTTAATGAGCACTTGGATTGAACAGCAGGAAACAGTGTAGAATTTCCCGGGGTGGTTGTTTTTCCAACACAACACCTTTTAACTATGGCCATGCCAATGCCAATTTTGGAATGAAAATCTGTCTATTTCAATCTATAGGTTTCCATCTGCAGTATAAATAAGCGGTTGAAGATGATTATCCTTGAGTAAAGAAACAGATTCTCCTCTGCCTTGTGTTTGGTAAGCTAAAAATGTTTCAAGACACCTCCCAGAGCTGAAGGAAGAGTGTCGCCTGAGCACTCTTAGCATATGCTTGGGTGTGAAAGAAATGGGGATCTGTGTGGAAAACAAGGTCTGTTGTATTTATGCTTTGATGTAGGATTAAAAGAGGAGTGGTTCCTGGTAGGCACACATCCCTCATCAGGGAAGCTTGTCTAGTGCAGGTGTTTCGTGCTTTGAAACCCAGGCAAGGCAAGGGTTATTAACTCATGTGTTAGGAACTCATGCTAACTCACGGAGAGAAAGCATCCTCTTAGTATGTAGATGCCCCACAGAATATTTTGCTTTTTATCTCATGAACACATTACATGGATGGTTTGATGGTTCACATAGCTGTGGGATGGATGTGACCTTAATCTTTATTTTGAGAAAGGATGCCACTGACATAGTGTTTTAAATTTCTGAGCTGTCTGGTTAGCTTTAAGTCCACGCACAAATATGTGTGCGTGCGCGCGCGCGCGCGCGCGCGCGCGCGCGTGTGTGTGTGTGTGTGTGTGTGTGTATGTGTGTGTGTATGTGTACGTTGGTGGAGCAGTGGAGTGGTGGTCCATGAACTGAGTTTAAGAGTTTGACAAGTAGCTTGGAGGGATTAAGTTACTTAGTCTCAGAGGGAAAAAAAAACCTGAAAGTACATAATTAGTCGTTTGTAGGTCCTCAGATATCTAAAAGGTCACAAATATGAGTGATAACAGTCCAAGCCTGTGACCTCTGGACACAGAAAGGGGCAGGTCCCAAAGCACCTCTCCTAGGAGTGGAGTAGCGTCACTTAGGACACACTATTTGGGGTTATTTTACTTTATATTTTGTTAACAGCTTCGATTTGACTATTTTAGTATGTCAGGGCCAAGGTAAAGGATAAGAGAGTGATACAGACAACAGAAGTTATTTTCTTACGATTCTAGAGGGTAAAAGCCCAAGCTAAGGTGTTGGTAGGTTGGTGTCCTCTTCGTGAAGGCTGCAGCCTCACTGTGAATGTGAAATTCGTTTGCATGTGCACACCTCTCAAGTTCTCTGTGTTCAACGTCCTCTCTTCTGAGGACACTGCCAGGTTGGCTTGGGTTTTGTTTTTAACTCACCTTTTCTCAGAGGTGTGTGAATGAGAGAGGGTCTCATCCCATAGCCGAGATGGTCTTGAGTTACCCCAAATCCTTGTGTGTTTTCTCACATGTAAGGAGGGTGTAGGTCACCAGGCCTGACTTTTGTGATCTTCTAAATTCATTACAGTTAGAGGCCTTATCTCCAAATACAAAAACATTCTGATATGCTGGTGTCAGAGCTTCTACATGGTAATTTGGAAGGACACCTTATTCATAATTAGATTTATTTATTTATTCATTCAATTTTCTATATACCAATCCCAGTTCCCCCTCCCTCTTCTCTTGCGCCCCCTCTTTCCCCTACTCCATCTGCTCCTTAGAGAGGGTAAGGCCTAAATGGAGCCACTTTTGAGAATAAGGGCAAAGTAGGTAATTGAATGAAATATCAGGTCAATGGGGGAATATATCAGACTGCCCCGGGGCAACCAAGTTTCCTGGAGCAGAGCCAGGAAACCTGAAGAAACAAGGATAATACCACTAAATTTAGTACTTGAGGTCTATGAAAAAGCAACTTCTCAGGTGGAAAGATCAAATGTTCAGTCAATAGTAATGGGGGGAAAATGTGTCAATTCCTTTGCTTCATTCCACGCCACCATTCAAAGCTGTCGTGTGCTATAAGCTAAGAATCACCATCGTTCATTTTTCCACTCAGGGATAAAACCTGGTGAGCGTGAAACATTAACACAAGGTCATAAGAATCAGTTACACAGAGGAGGGAAAGGGGAGGATGAGGTTCCCATGACAGACCATGCTAAATGCATCTGGGGTTCACGACAAGAAGCAATAGATGGATAACTGACAGGAATTCTCAAGGCCTTTAGAGTAGCCATGGCCTCAGGTTGGGATTTCCATGGAACACAAGGGTCTGGGCAGGGAACTGCCTGGAGTGGACAGGAGAGGAAGAGTGGTGTTAGGAAGCCAAGAGAGATGGAGTCAAAGGAAGAATGTTTGTAGTGACTTCAAGTTCCACTGAGCGTTTATGTAAATGAGAGTTTTAACTAAATGAAGACTCAGACTCATCTGCTGGATGTGGTGAGTAGCAAGGCAGAACTTATCACGGATTATACTACACACTTCCAGCCCTCTGAAGATTGGGTAGAAAGAAGAGCAGCAACGAGTAAATGATCAACCACAGTGCTCTGGGAGTCAGCCGAGCCTGGCACATCAGCCTTGTCCTTGCCCAAAGCTTACCCTGGCAGGTTGCTCTGCTCTAGGAGAGGGTGTGCTAGTTGAACAGACTGGGTTGAGCCAAGCCTGAATGAGTAGTCATGACTGAAACGATCCGGTGTTTCTTGCAGCTTTGGACCTTTAAGAACAGTACCAGGGAAGCATCGGTATAACATTAGAGATGAACGTTGACTTGACATGGGCCAGACAACTGCTTATCCGGGCCCTTGCCTCAAGTCTCTGACACCTGGGAGGAGCAGAGTGTAGAAAGTAGACCTTATTCTTGCTGATTCCAACCACAGGCAGCCTTACCTGCAACATGTTTAACGTAGCCTATAAAGGGCCATCATTCGTCAGCATGCTATAGAAACTCTCACTTCCAACTTCTCTTGAAAGGACCAAACGTTCTAAAATATTAAGCAGCAGAAAGTCATTCAATTTAGTTCAGTAATATATTGAGTGCCAGTGGTCTATAATCGCCTGGATGGTGTCATGAGAAATACAGAAAAGGGTATACTAGTCTCCTCCCTTCACAGGGTCTCAGTCAGCCTGCGGGAAGGACAACAGTCTCCCAACAGCAGAATGTGATCTGTGATTATCAAGTTTCAAAGCCTGAGGACAAGGGAGAAAGATTCTGTATCTGCTTCATGTGTATGTGAATGTTTGCTCTGTGTGTGCGTGCGTGCGTGCGTGCGTGTGTGTGTGTGTGTGAGTGTAGCTGAGTTATGAGAGTAAAGGGGAACAGAAAAGCTTCAATCAGCAAGGCACAAGAAAACTTTACTGAACATTTTGCTACTTCGTTTGTTTTGTTCTGTTTTGTTTTTGCTGCTGTTGGTTTGTCAAAATGATGAGAAAGTCTCGGGGCTCCCAGTTCAGACCAGCCTTCATTCCATGAACGGCAAGTGCTGTCCGCCATCTGTGAGCAAAGTCCTGTGCTATCCCAACACAGTTTAGTGGGCAGTCAGCCTGACCTGGAACAGGACAGTGACTGGGGACCACTGTTAGTTAACCAGGTGCATAGACTGAAGCTGGGTAAACCTCTAGAAGCTGTGACCTGGTATTGGTTTGTTGAGGATGACCACCTGGGTGTGAGTTAGCGTCGGCAGCAGAGATAAGGACTGGGACCCGGCGTAGATTCAGAGCAGGTAGAAGGAGTCTGAGAAGTTTAACTCTATTTCCATTCTCAGTGTCAGTTAAAGGAGCCGTGTAGAATGCTTGGGTGGTAGTGGAGAACCTGGGCCTGGGGTCCTGGGACCAGGAGGGAGGCTGGAGAGACATAGGCTTATACTGCAGAGCTAGGAACTTGCATCACTTGGAGAAAAACCTGATCTCACCAGAAAGGGGTTATTAGAAAGGTCTATTCCAAAGAGAAGTTAGGGATCCACAGAGATCTGACTTCTGTCTGGGGAAGACGTGGAGGACAGGAGGAGGGGTATTTCCCCTGGGGTTCATAAAAGGAAGTGCGAAGTGAGTCTGGATGGCGAGTGGACTGCGTTACGCACGGGGTAAGGGAAGCCATGCCGATCCGAGCCGACAAGGTGAGAAGACATCTTTCAGCACAGCCTCTCGCTGCTGTTTTGAGCGGTGCCAGGTCCCCAGGCGCAGTCACACTGTCCTGTCTCGCTGTGCAGAGGCTCATTGCACCCATTTCAGGATCAGCTTTGATTTGGAAAACACATTTCAATCTCAGCAGTAAGGGATTGGAGCAAATATCCAGGGTGATGGCTGGGGATTTGGCAGCATGGCCCCACTAACATTAGTGGGAGTTAGTCAGCTAAATCCCACACATGGAACAGAATCCTGTATTTATTCTTCATGATGACCTTCCTGATGTAAATTGATACAATATTTCAGAACCACTTAGACCGATTAAGCTTTATAGAATCTACCTCTTCTAAAAGGAAAATCTTTCTAGAAATTGCTGCTTTGTGCACTGAAATGTTTGTATTTGCGGGCGACTGTGGCCAATAGGAACATATGGGTACCTAAATATAGACTTGGTGAGGTTTGATACCTCTGAGACATTGGACCTAGGGAGCTTTATCTGTTGTACCTGCCTCCAGGTGGGGGCCCATAGTTTTGCAAATTATTGCTTTCTCCAAAGAACATCTTCCTTCTTGCACAATTTTGTATTTTCTCTTCATTTTTCAATTTCTCCGGGACAATGAAAGAAATTCGCGGTGACTTTTTATATAAAATCTGAATAGTCGGAAGAGTCTATTGAGGAGCTCAGTAATAACAAACAGATGCAAGTTTACTACGCGGTGGGTTCCACAGTCACAGGAGTGACCTCACTTGGTTGTCAGCCACAGGCCTGGGCAGAGCGTGCTGATCATCATTAGACCCATTTTCAGATGAAGAACTTAAGACATCCAGACGTCCCAGCCGCCCACCAGGTCATATAGCTGTTGTGTGACCGTGGTCAGAATCAAGCTTATCCATCCCATGCTGAAGCCAAGTTCTCACATTACAGGACAGCTGTCAGGTGACGTCCTGGTGTGTGGTCATCTCACATTCTTCTTGTCACATCTCCAGGGCAACATTTTCCCCCTCCCCTCCCCTCCCCTCTATTCTTAAAGGTTTTTATTTCTCCTTAATATAAAAAAAGTATATGTATGTGCTTGAGCTTATGTGCACCACATGCATGCAGGTGCCTAAGGTCCCTGGAATCGGAGGTGCTGATGGTTATGAGCCACCCACTGTGGACGCTGGGAACTGAACCTAGATCCCTCGCAAACGCAGTGTGTACTTACAACTTCAGAGCTCTCTCTCCACCCCTAAGAGTTCTTTTTTATATGTTGTGATACAACATAAGACCACAAGGCTCTCAAAGGTCATCCTCTTTCTTTTTGTAGTGCTTGGCATAAAATGAGGTCTCACAAATGCTAACTGATTATATAAATAGCTAAAGGTATAGGATCACACAAGCTTGAGGTAGACAGGGAAGTAGATGGTTCCATTCACTCCTTCATTTTGTAGATGCAACTTGGTTCAAGAAAGGAAGTTTATAGAAAGAATTCTAGGCTAGATGGAAGTTGAGGCAGGGTAGGATTGAGAAAATGGATATCTTGGATATCAGGAAAGATTACCCTGGAATGGACAGGGTCATTAGCTGTTATTGGCAGAGTTCTCAGACTCAAAGCCCAGATCTATTTCTAGGCACAGGTTATGTGAATCTTGTTTTAGGTAAGCACATAGCTTGTCAACCCTGTCATACGAGTCTCTTGGCCTTCGTCTACGTCAGATAATGAACTTAAGGGAAATTTCCTATGGTTTGGACCCATGCTGTATGTATATTATCTATATCTGGTACCACATTAGACATCTCTACTCCTGACATACCGTGAGAAACCATGTTTTGGTGTTTTCCTTTTAGAATGTCTGGGTAACATAATGGTCCTTGATGAGTCCCAGGTTCTCCAAGCCATGAAATATCTCTATGACTCTCATCTCCCCTCCCCCAAATCTCCTCATAAAAATTCTCTGATGCCCCGTCTCTTCTCGGGGGTCACTGCTTGTCCTGTGATGCATATTTATTGATCCACGTTTCAGGGAAATTACTAAAATTGTATTTCTTCCTGTTTTTTTCTTTTCCATTGCTGTGCTTTCCATGAAAGATGGTCAATGGATTCATTTATGCTGAGTGTGTATTTACTGAATAGTCTTTTCAATTGTTTGTCGCTGAGTTAGCACTAAGAACACTGTGATGATTTTGACCCTAACATAGCCCATAGCCCATAGCCTCATAGTCCCCCATAGCCTCAAGTGTTTGAACATCCAGTCTCAGGCACATTGAACTGTTTTCGTAGGCCGTTGGGCCCGACTGATGGAAGTTGGTTCATGAAAGGTGACCCTTTCAAGGTTATAGCCTGAGCCTGCTTCTGCCCCCATACTGTCTGCTTCCCCATCCGTCGACATATGAGAGGCCTCTGCCACCCTCTCCGTGAACCCCATCATGTGTTCCTTGTTGCGATGAACGGAGATTGGAATGTAACCACGTAGAAACTGAAGTGGGTATCCCGGAGAAGCAGACGGGCCTCACCTGCAGTCTTGCCAGCTGGCTTCTAGGAGCTCAAACACGGGCAAGAAAGCTGAAAGTCCTACTTGTCTCTTCAAATGGTGGCATTTATTTTCACATCATTACAAAAGTAATATATATATATATATATATATCCAGGACAGAGAAAAACACAATAATAAAAAGAAAATCCACTAGCAGAGAGCCATTGTTGAATTGTTCCTGTCTATTGTTGTGTGCCTGTGTAGGCCTCTGCTAGGTTTGGACACAGATAAGGAATCTGCAGAGTTAAGGCCACACTGTGTGTGTGTGTGTGTGTGTGTGTGTGTGTGTGTGTGTGTGTATGGTTTGTAGCACTTTCCCCGCTTATAGACAGGCTAACATCTTCCATATCAGTCAACATACCTGTAACATAATTTTGATTGATTAATGGGAATGCTGGTCCCACAGTTTACTTGAGTAACTCCCTAGCTGTAGATATCTGGGTTGTTATGAGTTATAACTTTTACATCAATAGAGAATTAATGTTGTCAGTACAGTTTTTTTTCAGCTCTTCAAAAATATGACTATGAGCAGTCAATAAAATTGTCCAAGGAGCAAATAATCTTTGTAATTCTAGCAATGCAAGCTTATATACTAGGAAGACATAGGCCCTCTTTTCATATTTTGTTTTGAGACAGAGGGTGAAGACAAAAGTAATTTGGGAGTTTATGTGTGCATGTGTGTTACCTGCATGTTGATCTGTACACATGTTGATCTGTACACATGAGGATGGGCACACATACGCCATGACTCACACAGAAGTCAAAGCACACCTTCACATTGGTCCTCACCTTTTACCTCGTGTGAGGGAGAGGCTCTCACTATCTGCCACTGAACACACAAGATGGCCAGCCTCTGCACCGCCACGGATTCACTTTTCTCTACCTAGCTCCTCCCCATAGCGGTACTGAGCTTACGTAGAATCATGCTACTGACATTTATGTGGATTCTGGGGATTCAAACTCAGGTCTTCACTTGCACTACAAACCCTTTAACCACTGAGTCATTTCTGCAGCCTAGAGATTCATCTTTCTGTTTCACACAAAGCCATCAGTGCGTGTCACGTAAGTCAGTTTCTGTGTATGTGTGTATGTGCACATGCATGCACACACGTGTGAGTGCCAACAATTAACTTTCTAAGACAAGCTGTCAGTCCAGAGACCTTCAGTGCCAGTGACTCATAAGCTTGAAGTGAAAGTCTTGTCCCAAAGATTAAGGTTGAACATAATGCATCACCCACCCAGGGGTTGATTCTAAAGGCCCTGTGAGAAAACACACAAGTATAGTCAGGCTTTCCTTAGGCTAAATGCAGCCCATGTCTTAGACAAGAGCTAGGCGGGGCTAAGGGAGTCATCTCATTGGAACCAGACTAAGAGATCGGAGCTTAACTGGTTTGTCCTGGGGAAGGGGTGAAGCTCCAGCTCCAGGTCACAGAGGTGGCTCAGCATCTGAGTCACAGGAGTTCGAAATGCTTCCTACTGCGTCTGAGCTGAAACCAAAAAGCCAGTGACTGAGAGGGAAGCTTCCCAAATCAGCAAATGCAAATAAATATTCACACAGGTTCCTTTCAAGGGCCACATGTTGCACGTCTGAGCATAAGAACAGAGCAAGCAGAACACTTGAGACCGCCAGTCTTTATTAGGAGGAACAAACATTTCTAAAGGAGCCCTTGTGTGGGTTTGGATTCTTTTTTCCAAGTATCTCTGAAATTTAAGTGAAGGTACATTTGATAAAAATAGCAGTTTGCTTCTGGGAGCCTGGGTGCTAATGAGCTCAGCAGGTATTTAGTCCTCACTTTGGTCTGTTTGCTTTCTTTACCTCGCCTCTCTCTGGTGCTCCTGGGGGTCCCAGGGTGTTGAGAGGAGAGTGGCTGTTACTTTAAAAAGAATTTCCTGGGTGAGAAAATGGAATGATGTAAGGAATCCTTTTTTAAGAAACTGGGTAGAAAAGATAATACATTAGCAAATTGGGGACTGTGGGCAAGGGTGGGGACCTTTCTTAAATGCAATGCTTTGTTTTAAAAAAAAGATGACAGGAAACTTTGCAAGATATTTTTTAATTTTAAGAAGAAGAAAGGGGTTATGGAAAGTGAACTCTTGCTTCCCTACCTGCCCACTTTGTGGAGATAAATGACAGGCAGCCAGACAGTAGCTGCAAATATAGTTTTAGATACAAACTATAAAAATATCCAAGATCCTAATAATATAGTACTATCCAATGGTCATCTCTCACTGTTTCAGCTTTGTTGTGTTCAATATGTCTTTGTTGAGCCCACCGATAGGTCAGACACTGAAGTAACATCTTGGCTCTTTCCCTATCTAGTTGTGTGATTCAGGAAGTTATTGAACCTGGCTAAGACCTGGTTTCTACATCTGTAAAGTGAGAATAATAAAATCATCGATTTTATTGGATTATTGGAAGTTTTAAATTTGACTATTTTCAAGAGTTCAGCATGGTGCCTGAGACACGCCTAAGAGTTTGTTTTAAATGTTACTTCTCTGTCACAGTAACAATTATCTGTTAGTGAGAAACTAGGCACTTTTGTTCGGTCATTGTCACATCGAGCCCTTTGTGCAAGAGGATACTAAGAACACACAAGAAAGCATTTGGGAAAGGAAGACCGTTTCTTTCCGCCTCCCATAGTTCACCGCCGTCCCGTTACATAACTCCTACTGCTAGCTCAATGGAGTATGTCATGTGTTGAGAGCACACAGTGGAATCCCACTCTGGGAAAAGAAGAAGGCCCAGCAGCCAGTACACCAGGCTTCTTGCTGAAGGAGAAGCATCCAGGGAAGACCTATGGAGGAAATCTCTTCTTATTTCCTCAGAACGTGACTCTTCTCCAAGACCTAAATAAACCTCCATTTCTGCAAGGATAAATAGGATAGAAAATAGCTGTTTCACATTGCCAAAGCAAGCTCTGAAATCACTTGCTTTTCAGTGTCAGACAGCCAGGTGCAAAGAAAGACTTCAAATCAAAGCCCGCTCTAGCTCTAAATCTCCGGTTGCTAAAACGGTCCATGGTCAAATCAATCCTGAATGGGCCCAGTCTTGCCTCGGTTACTAAAAATGTGCTACCCATAAACCACAGTGAGACTGACGATCTGGCCTTGACCAAGGTCCCAAAGACAGAGGCGAGCTAGCGACCAAGCCCCAGAGTTCTAAAATGACTTTGGGGGAGATTATGTCATAGAGGACCGAAATAAAGAACCGAGGCACGTGCGACAGGAGAGCCTGCGGTGCAGTTTAACACTCATCCCACTACCATTGACTAGGATGCTATAGCTGAAGCTGAAGGACACATGCCAGTTGGGCAACGCATATCTGTAATGTACAAGTTATGCCGAGATTGGCGAGGCTCAGCTATGAGCTGATCGGTGTGTTAGGGAGACTCTCTGAAAGATGCGCTCTACAGATACTTGAAAATTTCCGAAATATCTCAGCCTATGTCAGACTGAGTCTCAAGTAATTGTCATGTGGGGCACATGTCTGAGAGCAACATGTGTCCTTCCTTTCCTTAGTACTTCCCTTCCTCCTTCCCTTTCTTTCTTTCTTTGTTTCCACTCAATGACCCTCTGGGATTTCCACCTCCTTTTTTCTCTTAGAGGAGGCCTTTTTAATCCATTCAAGCCATTCCATCAGGAGAAACTTGCTTTGGGACAAGAAACAGCTCAGCTCTTTTGTGGATCTGCAGGCGCCCTAGATTGACAGGCATTTCAAGCTACTCCAGCTTCTTGTATACCCCCAAGTTTGTGCTCCCTCCTTTCAGGATGACTGTCCCAGCCATGATTGAAGACCATAGCTTTCCCCTTGTGGAAGATGCCGCTCATCCAACGGCTCTCCCTGCTCGAAAGCTCTCCCTCACGGCAAGCTAGAAACCACCCCCACCCAAACAGAGGCACCCTCCAGACAGTAGCCTACAGAAAAACGGGATTGTGCTCCGACTTTCTTCTTTTAGACTCACCTCTAGGGCTCACTGCCTGAGGTGGAACTAATTGCCACAAGCTTCCTTCCAGAGAAAATTATCACTCCTGTGACGTTTGACACAAGGTGTCCAATAGGGAGGAAAGAATCTGAATGTTGAAGGTTTTGCATTAGCAAAGGTAGGGCACTGTCTAGTCAGGGACATTGTGTACTGGCATCTGTGGCCCTCCGTCTTTGGCAGGAATAAAGATGGGCAGAAATAACTACTAAAATACAAGTAGGAGGATCATTATTTTTCCCACTCACAAGCAATGATGATTGCACTAGATTCATATTTGGAAAAGGCGGGTAACTTTGATGTTCATTCAGAACAAATTGGTATCAGATAACCACAATCCCATATGTTCCTATTTTCTGTTTTGGTTGCTAGGCACACGGAATTCATGAGAAGTTGGCTAAGTATGTACGACACATTTTTGCATGTGAATCATAAATATTGGCTGATTCCTTTCAGGAGCTGCTGTCATTCAGAAAGAGATGCTGAATGAGGCCTTCCTTCTCTCCTTAAGAAGACCCGGGCTTTCAGTAGACGCCGAGTGTGGGAGGGAGGCAGGTGTCTCCAGCACACGGGGAAGAACAATAGAAATGACAGTCCTTTCCCCCTGTGTGGCATTTTGTAGTTAACCAGATACCTCTCAAATCACAATCTCATCACGCATCCCTCTGAGCTAGGTATTAGGGATGGCAGCTGTCTCCAACCCAGGGACAAGGGCACATGTACCACAGCAGTGATGATGGGATAAACCCTGGAAGAGGGCATCTCCTGAGAGTGATGGGCTCTCCTGGCAGTTCTGGAGCTGGTCCCTCAGTGTGAGGCAATGTGCCCCACCACCCTTCTGGGTCCAGAATTTCATTTCTTGTTTTTTTCTTTTTTTTAATTTCAGTGGTGCTTACACAAATATCCTACTAGGGAGGCAGGGAGGCAGGGTGAGAGAGAGAAGGGGGAGGGGAAAGGGAGAGCAGCTGTCATCAGAGTGTCAGGCTGGGGACCCGCCATCTCATTGAACAAACCTCCTTTCAGCTCCAACAGAGTCCTGAGTGCCGCTGTAATCAAGGGTGATATGACTGTCCCCAGGCTCGGGATGACTCCCTTTCTGTAAAGAGAACAGGGAGACTGAACACTTTAGCCTGTTACCAAGTTACCAAGGTGTTACTTATGAATCATTAACCAGAGGCAGAGAAAATGAGAATAGGTCAAAACAAACAAACCCTGACAGCGGGGCCTCTAAAGATGTCGCTCGGGTCAGCATTTGGGCATCAGTCCTACCTGGCTGTCACAAACATGCAATATGCTTAAGCGGGAGAGCAGGCTGTGCTTTATACTTCAGTCAGCTCCAAAGAGCCTTCCAATATTTGGCACTTTTACACAGAGTTGGAAAATATCTGTCTCTCTCCTATCTCTGATTTTTCTTCCTTTTTCCATCTCACACACACATGCACGCACACGCACACACACACACACACACACACACACCTATGTGCACACTCCTTCCATTCTGAAGTCACTGTGTAGTACATGTATCATGGAGACACTTTCCACCCCACACTCTAGACCCCCCTTCAATGCTGGTGTTGGTTTTTCTCTTCCTGGAAGTCTGCTGCTTAAATAACCACCAGGAAGCAAGAAGAGTGAACATGGATACCGGTTGAAGCTGGTTGCTGCACACTTGGAGACAGGTTGAGTTTGTCCATGCTGTGTCTGTAAACATATCAACACAAGTTATAAAAAGACAAAGCACTGAAGTGGCAGGACTCGGCTAAATCCTATACTGGGAATCTATATGAGCTCGGCAACATCAGATTCATTCAAATAATAGCCGACAAACCCAGCTAAGCCACTTCCTAACAGCGACTCTACAGAGCACAGAATCCTCCTAACGCTTTCACATTTGGAGTATTAAAGAAGCAGGAGCTACCTCATTGGGTTTCTATCTACACTATTTGAAGAAACTTGTTTCTTAACAAGTAGTAAAATAACACCTACAGAAATTTTAAAGGGGAATGGAGTGTATGGGTGATTGCGGATTTGAACACTCAAGGCTAGGTGCCTAGTAGACTCTCACAAAGGAACTGTAATGGAGAATCTAAGAGCATGAAGCCTGCACTCAGTTTCCCATGTCTTCATGCATGGTGCTTCCTCTTCTCTCTTGGCCACAGACCAGCTCTCTGTTTGCCAGTCTGCACAATGAAACTGCACAGTGAAACCCCAGCTTGCCAACTGCAGCTCCCAGGTTTTCACATTTTCTCAACTCAATGGTGTCACTAGGGGCTGGGGCTGGATCTCCTACTACAGAGTCTAAATCTTCTGAAGGGGGATTTTTTTTCATTGTTCAACTTGAGCAAGAGTTTTTTCCCCCCACACCCAACAATGAATCATCATGAGTTAATATCGAGGTTCCTATGGTAGTCGCATGGATGGAACCAACAAGGAGATGGCCCAGAAGACAGTAGAGTAATCTCCAAGCACTAGTTTGTGTGTGTGGAGTCATGTTGGTTCTAGGCAGGCATTGTGACAGCAGTCAAAACATAAAATGCTTAGGACACAACAGTAGGTAATGGATAAGTTCTGAATCCTCTTCCTTTGAGATGGTTCTCCTTCACGTTTTCAGGGTAGTGTCTAAGGTTAGCCTGTCTACAATGGAGGGAATGAAAACTCGAATTGCCTCTGGTAGCTTGTGCCAGTTAAAAGGTGAAGAACCTTAGGGGAAAAATCAAGCAAGGATGTAGCATAGGAAGTGCTGGTGTCTCACAAGACAGTGACAATTGGACAGTTACCAACAGGAAGCAAATGAGTGGGCCACGCTTTTTTTTTTTCCTTAGGAAAAGCATTCTAGATAGAGGGACTAGCAAGTGACAGAGCCCTGCATTAGAAAGAAGAGTGAGAAGTCAGGGACAGCCAGGATTGAGTGAGACAAAGTTAGTGTAATAAGAGATGTATGGACGTGCTGACCTCCCCCTGATCTTCAGAAGCTTTTGTGCCTGGAAGAGAGTAAAGGTATAAGATGCAGATGCAAATGGCCAGAGCGTCAAACTTGTCCATTCATCAGTGTTCCTCTGAATAAGCCAATTGTAATGAGATAAAAATATGCCGAGCCAATTTCTTATACCATAAATATAACAAGAAATAACAGAGTGGATTCAGAAGCAGATATCTGTCTGCCAATACAGAGCTCAGCTCCAGGGTGCTCTTCTTCCTCGGGAAACTGAAAGAATTGCACAGTACTGGTAGGAGATCTTATATTTCAAGCAGAGTGAATGAATCTCCCTTTACGCACAACTAAACTGCTGAAGGAAGAAACTGTATGGGCAAGATTCATTAGGGAAAAAAAAATGCCATTTTAAAAGGTACCAAAAATCTAACCTTTCAGTGCTTAGTTATGCTCTGTAATCAGAAGATGGTCAATAAAGTTAATCGAAGAGAAAGTCCCTGTTACGTGATGGTGCTCTTTCTGTAATGAACACTGACAAGTGTTTTGGATGTGAACATTAGCTAATAAAGTGTCAGAAAGAGTAGGGTGGGAGTCGCAATGCTTGTGTTAAGAGACCTCCCTCTCCTTCCCAGAGTCTTGCCCTTATACTATCTGTACTATCAACCCAAAGCCCACACTGATGAGGTCTTTTCCTGAAGCTCTGATTTGTGTAGGAGTTCATGGAAAATGCAGTTTGCCTGTGTGTCGGGTACTCCAGTACTAAAAGAACATGGGGGTTTTTGTGATGGAGCCCAGAAGTTAAGCATCTGTCAAATATCTGGAAAAAATGAAGAGAAAATAAGTTATAAAGGAGAAAGAAAATCCAAGTTTCCTGTAACAGGTGGTCCAGAGACAGTGAAGGGGCAGAATACGCCTCTTAACTAACCTTAATATAATAGCATTGTTCCCTTCTTTTTTAAAAAAGATAATACTTTATTTAGCTTTGCTTTATGCGCACTGGTGAAAGTATATCAGATCCCCTGGAACTGGAGTTACAAACAGTTGCCCTGTGGGTGCTGGGAGTTGAACCCAGGTCCTCTGGAAGAGCAGCCAGTGCTCTTAACGGCTGAGCCATATTCCTAGCCCCACCCCTGGTTTTCTTAAAGAACTGACTGACGGTCAGAAAGGAGGATCTCCTTCAGTAGTTCAGAATGATGGTGTCTTGGAAGAGAAGCACTTGGAGTGTAATTGATCTCTCCCGCCTCTCTACATTCATATGACAAAATGTAAAAGCATCCACAAAAGAGACGGCCGTACTGAGGGGTACAATGAACACAGAGGAAGGACCTTCTATAATGTTTCTTTCATATTTGTTTATTTTGGTACACTGGCCAAGCATGTGATTTTATTTCTCTCATTACAGCACTGATCATGATAAAAATTTCTCTTTACCATCCTTAATATCAAGAGAAAAGGATAAAATATATCAGAGTTCATTATGTGATGAGGCAGACTATTGTGGGTCTATCTGCCAACACATACCAATTTGTCATTTATCTCTTCCTTCTCATTTATTCTTTATTGTGCCTATTGCCTATGTATCTAACTATCATCTGTCTATCTATATATACCATCATCTAGCCACCAGGCTGTCATAGTTTTGTTCTTTGATTTTGAATTTTGAAAATACTCTGGCAAAAGCAGCTTACAGGGAAAGGGGTTTCCACAGTCCCAGGGTACAGCGCATCATTGCAGGAAAGTCGGGAAGGGAAACTGAAGCGTCTGGTCACATCACACCCGCAATCAAGAACAGAGAGAGAAACGAACGCCTCATTCAGCTTGTTCAGCTTGCTTTACACAGTCCAGGATCCAGCCCATGAAATACCTATCTGAAATAGGTCTCCCCACTTCAATTAATCTTTGTTAAAAAATTACTCATAGGCACACAGACATGCCAACATTATCTTGACGCTTCCTCATTGAGACTTCCATCCCAGGTGATTTCACACTGTGTCCAGTTGACAGTGAACACTGATCATCACACTATCCAAACAAACACACAGAAGTCAGGCATGACGTATTCCCCCCAGATTGTTCCTATCCCACGCCACTTTCTCCAGAGATAAAAGACATTATATGCATCTTTTGGTTCAATGTCCCACTGAATAAACATCCTCATTGATCTTGCATTGCCTTTTGCTTAAAGAAATGACATGATGTGACTCCATAATTAGTACGGCATCTTATTTTCCTCTCAAGGAATATTCCATCGCATATTTGTTCCATAGTTAATTTCCCACTTCTCCAATGACGGATATTATTGGTTCTTTCCAAGTTTTTATCATGCAAAAAAACAAAAAAACAAAAAAAAAACTCTACCACTGGATGTTTGACATTGTGTAAAAACAGCCAATTTAGGAACTGCTCAATTACTGATCGCTAATGCTTTACAGTCGAGCTGAGAATGTGGAGTGACGGCCTTGTGACTCAGCCTGGCGTGACGGGGAGTAACAACATGTTATCTTTTTCCTACCATCAATTGCCGTGAAGCAAATTAGTGGTGTCAGAAGGGAAGAGTAAAACATTCTTGGCTCTTACAAGTCAATTTTCAATCTTTTATTCACCTGAACAGGACAAGAATAAAGCGGAGGAAAGCTTTCGATTCATATTCATATTTAGGAAACATATTCAATGCCATTTGGCTCTGAATCTGGAAATGAGCAGTGACGTAGAAAGGCTGTTCCTCACTACATCCTTCACAGTCAGAACTGGCACAGGAAAAAGTCTGTGAGGTTCGGGAGAAAGGAGTGAAACAGAGCTGTGTCTCATGGAGCAGCGTGTGGCTGTGACTGTGGTGATGGACACAGAGGTAGGAGTCATCTTCCAGCAAGTGTTGGCCTTCCTCCCCTGCTCCTAGGCTGACTTTCCTTCCCACCGCCCTGATGACCAGTGATGGCTTACACACTCCACCACCACCATGCTCAGCTGCAACCCGCACTTCTGCTTAGAGCCATGGCTTGTCAGTCTTGTGAACGCCCCTTTATTTTCCCACTCTGTCACGAGGATGTGCTCCACTCCTCAGATTCCCTCACAAGGTTCAGCATGTCTTCCAGCTAGTGCTTCAACGAGAAAGTTGGTGACACTCTCTAGGGTTGTCTAACACCTGCCTCCCTGCCTTGCAGACTTCTCCCATATTTGTGTGAATTTCTCTTCTTCTATCAGCTCCACTAATCCACTATACCATATTAGCTTGCCTTTCCTACCTAACCCTGACTGTTATACGTGGACAAAGGTAGACACTGTTAGGCACACTTTTACTGAAGATATACTTGGCTGATTGACACCAAACATATATCAGTTTTTTTTTATGTGAGATCTACTGATTTACCTATCTTTGCTCTTAGTAATGGTAAAATATATAAAATATATGTAACTCAAAATATGCCATTGTCACCAATTTTAATTATCCTAATTTGTATCATTATTTATAGTCACAGTGTTTGACAGCCACCCCTACTGTCTAGTTCTAAAGCTGTATCACCTCAAATCGAAGAGGCTCCATACTTACTAAGTGTTAAATCTATCTCTCCTCCACCTCCATGAATTTGCCTGCTCTAGATGGGTATAGCTGACGTCACATAATGTTTGTCCTTTTGTATCTGGCTTTTCTGATTAGTGGTAAGTTGTCAGGTGACTCTTTTTGAGACTCCGTGCTTCTATGTTATGTTGAATATAATGTTCCTCTCCCTCAGTTTCTTGAGAATCTCTTGGTGACTCCATTTTATAGTTTGCTTTTTTAAAAAGTGTCATCTTTGAAAAAGTAGAAGGCTCCAAAAACATTAGATTTTATTAAAATGTAATGCTTTGAAAATACAAAGAAATAAGAGAAAAATGCGACAGCATAAATATATTCACTATTCTTTTATTGGTGTATATTCATTGTGCATGATATTAGGTTTCCTAAGAACATTTCAAGCACAAGAATAATGCACTCTGACTATGCTCCTTTCATCTACTTACCCCTTCCTTTCCCTCTTTTCCTCCTCCTTCCCATTAGTCCCATTTGATTTCCCTAGATGGTTTTTCACATACATATATGATACCATATATCTCACATATGACTATATGATATATATATATAGTTGATTTTATATATCTATATAAAATGTAGGATCCACAGATAAGAAAAAATGTAACATTTGTCTTTTTAAGTAAAACTGGCTTAATTAAAAAATGAAAAAACTCAATGTTCTTAAAAGCAACTTCCATTCAGATGAAGCATCAATGACTTATTTCTGCATTTGCATTGAGGCAATGAAGGTCACATAGCTACTGATATCATGTTATTCAAGGCTGCTAAGTCTTCAACTAGCTCATAATTGTCTTTAAGTGTTTAAACATATCTCCCTCAATATATGAGGAAAACATGTCCACACATCTGCAAGCCATGATTAATCCCTTTTGACATTTCTCTTCAGTCTTTGGAGGATGGCTGGCTTTGCTCATGGCTGCATTGACAATAACCTATCTCTTTCTCTTCCATTCCTGAAGGGAAATGTCATAACGAGAACCCGCCATTAAATAAAACATGTACATTGCAAGGATCTTTTTTCTTCTGAGAAACAAAAGAAGCTGACCTCAGAGTCAGAATGAATTTATACCGAGCGAAAAATAAGCAAGACCTAAATATAGAGCTTGTTTGTGTGATTACTAATTAGCATTTGCTATGCTTTTCTGAAGCAAGAAAGTTCTTCCAGAATATTCAGCAACAGAAAAGTAGCCCTGCTCATCCAGGTCAGTAAATGATCTTCTTGTGAACTCTCAGTACTTTGGCAGTATAAATTATACCTTGATTAAAGTAATCATTTGCTCCTCCATCCAGCAAATACAAGTTGCACGAGGCACTGTAACATTGTCGGCTCTGTCCAACACGGTAGCCACTCACTCATGTTGCCCTTTGTAAGTTAAATAAATCAAATGAAGTTTGAAAAAGCCCTGTTTCTGATTTGTGTGAACTGTTTTTTAAAGTACTCAATAGTCACATGTGAATAGTTGCTCCGTGTTGGTCAACAAACCTGGCAGACCGGCCCCTTCACTGCACAAACTGCTAGCAGGTAGAATGGGTATGAAGTATCAAAGAATATTAGCAGAGAATTTCCATCAAAGAGCTTGTGATCTAGCTGCGCAGGCTGTATGTTTATAAAGGGTGTGTAATTCTTATTTGTCTCCATAATACATGACAGCATGAACAAAAAAATAGTAGCTGTCCTTTTAGGGGCACAGACTACGTGACTCGAGGAAGAACAGAAATAATAGACGTCTGGTAATTATCTTGTTTCTGCCTTTCTTGTTTCTCATCTCTGAAGGCGTGGAAGGGCATCAGCATTTGTCAGATGTGGTTGCATAAGTTTGCAAGAAGGGGCAGACAGAAAACTGAACATGGAAGAAGAAAAGAGAGGGTGAGGAGCCAGATTTCCAGAATCTAGGGCCAAGAGGGGAGTTACAGGGAAAACATGGAAAGAAGAGGTCTGAGCAATTGTGAAGTGTAACGAAAGCCCGAGGGCCAGACAGGGTACTGTAAAGGTCAGCCCTGTTTCTTCCAGGTGCAGAAGAGTGTGAGAAGAAAGCCATTTTGAAGACTGGACTTTGTTCTTAGATGCTACAGTGTTCTGAAGCAGGACCATCTGAGTCGTACAAAATGGGTTTGTCCTGTTATTATTTATTTAACCTTTGTTGCTTCTTTGCAAAATAAGATACTCTGTTTTTAAAGCTTTGTCCAATATCACCCCATTTCTCCTACTTGTCTCACTTAAAGCCATCATTCTACCCCTGCCTCCGAGTTTAACTTGCATGTTTTTGTTCTCATTTTACCAATGTGTAGCTTGAAAGTCATAGTAGATGACCCAGGGCTACACGTCAGATAAGTATATGACACCAGTGCCTCTGGTTTCAGTTGCTTAGTTCAGTTCTCAAAGTAAGAAGGCCCACACAGTACATGATAAAGTGCCAAGAAAATACAATGAGCATTAATATGAGCCTTGGAGCCTGAAGAACCAGTTCAGGGTACCAGAGTGATTGTCTCATGCTTCATGAAGAAGGTAAAAATATAAGCTCACTTTAAGGTGACACGGGGGTGACAAGGGATATGAACAACAGTAAGGGCTACAAACTATTACAGGAAACACGTGCCTCATGGTCTTATGACCTTCTCAAAGAGAATGGAAGTGGAAACACACACACACACACACACACACACACACACACCTTTGCTGTTGGAGGTATATACTGATGGTGTTTATGCTGGTACTTAAATTTCAGCCTAGTTACGGGTCCTTGGCATCTCCATACCTACTCTCTACAAACCTTTACATTTATCAAGAAGGGTTGGGTTATAACTCAGTGGTATGGTGCTTGTCTAACACATGTAAGAACTGGGCTTAAGCCTCAGTACCAGGAGCAAACAATCTACGGCAATATCTAGTGTTTAAGGATTCGATCATGGTGATCTATTACGGTTACTTCAGTCTTCCTGAACTTTTATTTTGTTTATTTTTATTATGAAGCAAGATTTAGAGTTTATTTTAAAACCAGATGTTAAATATTTTGTTTTTATACACCATTTACTTATTTGTTTGTTTATTTATTTATTTTATTTGGTGTGGATGGTGCTCATACCTGTGTGCTCTCATACATGTGTAAAGGTTGGAGGGCAGCTTCTTGGAATGTGTGGATCTGGGAAACAGAATTCATGTCTTTAGGCTTGGTAGCAAATGTCTTAATCCACGGAGGCATCTTGCTGGTGCAGAAACAGTTTTAACATAGATTTAAACATAAGCAATAAAGGAGAGAGAGCGAGGTTTAAGAAAAGGACAATATATATCCAAGACGAGCGTGTGGGTGTCTCAAGAAAGGGAGTTGTGTCTTCCCAGACTTTTAAGAGTCTCCTCTAAAAGCTTTACCCAAACAGTATGATTTTGGCTAACAGATAAAAGAAGAAAGATAAAGGCAGATGTAAGAGGTAAAGAATTGTGACCAGACTTGAGCTGAGAGTGTTCTTTTCCTAAGTCTACTTCGTATCACTGCAAGTAGAATCCAATTAACCCCAAACAGCAAGTCAGTCAAGCTTCAGATCTTTAGCCAAGCAAAGCAGTTTGGTGCATTGAACAGATCTGGTTTAGTGTTGTCCCAGGCAGAGTACAGTTCAGCCATGAACCTTTGTGATTCGGGACATATTAAAGACAGAACACCACATGGAATAGTCAGTTCATGGGTCATGGGGAGAATAAATTGAACAAGCTTGGTGCCAGACCTACCTCCAGACACTCAGGTTTCATGTTTTGGGTGGAAACATAAATATGTTTACTCTAGTAGACTCGAAAATGGAACCATCTTGCCTAGACCTCCCAAAACAGTAACTCCCAGATGATGAAGAACTACCCAGACTGGCTCACACATACTGAGACTTAAGTCAGTTTGATCAGGATGAAGCAGAATCCATCTTCTCTCATTCCCTCTCCTTGCTGCTTTGTAGAGACTCAGGGTATTAGGAGGCTTTTCTCCCCTCCATGTGGCTCTAGTCCTGCTCCCCTCCATATTTTTAGCCTATTCTCCCCAGGATATGTTTCTTAATGCAACCGCCAAGGCATTTCTTGTTGTGGCATAAAAATACACTCAGGCTCCACCTGGCGATTTAGACTCTGCATTATCAAGAAGTCCCAGGTGTTTTCAGTAACTTTGACAATGTATGGCTCACTATCCTGTACCACCTCCCAACGGATCCCCTGGGATAAATGCTCAGACACCAGGGTATGTGCCGAGCAGAGGGATGCTATGCTATGTTCTGTCTTTTATCTCCTAGGAAATGAAGTCATTAGTTCCCAGCCATAAAGTCCAAACTGTTCGTTTAAAAAGCAAAATTACACATAATGTGCATTTAGTGTCAAGTATGTACTTAGCAAGACGGAGACAGGAAGACCATCCAGTTGTCAGTGCAGTTGGACAGACAATTGTTCTATGTGGGGGAGGGCTGGGTAAGAAATGAGAAGGAGACACCTTGGAATGCCAGCGCTCAGCATTCAGTTATGCATTCAGTACGCAACAGCTGAGTGCACGAGCCAGTTGCTTGTCGGCCATGTTTCTTAAGCCTCTTGTTTTTCATTCCATTTGGCTTATTTCTCTTTTACCTTCTGTTGGTTAGAATCTCCTTCTTTTCTGTCTTTAAAAGCAGGCACCGATGGCTGGGAAAGAATGACCAATGCCTTAGGTATTTGAGAATTTTTATAGGCGGTATCAAGATGCAAACTGATCCACAGTAAATCTCCTAGGCTCAAGCTCTCTCTCTCTCTCTCTCTCTCTCTCTCTCTCTCCCCCCACACACACACATCTTTATTACTAGATTCCCTGAGAATAGAAAGTCTGAAAGACTTAAGGTGAGATTCCTGAACTCTTCTGTTCTCTCACCCTGGTCACCACCAACAAGCGTGAGACCAATATCCCATGTTCAATATAACATAGCAGTACATAGCATTGAGATGACATGACCAATCTCAGTTCACAAGCACACACACACACACACACACACACACATACACACACACATCAGAAAGGGAGTTATTTGATGAGAGGAATAATGAAGGGGGTAAATATAAGGAAAGTACATGATGTACATATAAAATGAAGTTATTTTTATGCTAAATAACAGGTTTGGGAGTTTGCTAAGCTTCACCTGAACTTAACTCTTGCTACATGTAAGTGTCAACTACAGAGATGGTTTTGAACAGTCCAATCAGTGTCCTCTTTGGGAAAAATAGGATGGAGGAGCAAAAGAACCTGTCTCAAGCAAATGTTCCTAGCAAAGCATCATGGCACAGACGTGCTCTATAGATAAAATCATCATTAAAGTTGTTGTTACCCTAGTCTACATGATACACTTTCACAGGCATTATCCTTGCAGGGTAAGTATGGAGTTCCCCTAAGGAATGCAAATTCAGTTCACTCACAGCGGTCTATATAAGCTCAGAACGACAAATGTTATGTGTTTTCTCTCATGTGTAGCACCTAGATTCCAATGCTACAGGTGTATTTTAAAACTCTAGTGACTCTAAGACCGGGCTGTGAGAGAGATGGAGTAACGGGAGTGAATACAAACCAAGCACAATGATAGACACGCATAGAATGTTATAATGAAACCCACTATTTTGTATGTTAATTTAAAGATTAAAGAGTCAACAAAAGTACAAAAATACAAACAAACAATAGTGTTTACAGTCACATCTACATAGGTGCCTAGACTCTTAGATAGTCTTTCTTTCTTTCTTTTTTTTTTTTTTTTGAAGAAAAACACGCCATCTAGAATAGTTACAGGTGAATCTTGGCAATCTAAAGACACTCAACAATAAATTTCAAGTCCTACGAGATCTCCTGAGTAAATTGGGAGCATGGGGACCTTGGGAGAAGGGTTTAAGGGGGAGGGGAGAGACAGGGAGGGGAGCAGAGAAAAAATGTAGAGCTCAATAAAAATCAATAAAAACAAATCATGAGCTAAAAAATTATAACCTTAAAAAAAATCAAGTCCTAATGCAAAAGGTTTTTTTAGCACCATGTGTGTGTGTGTGTGTGCGTGTGTGTGTGTGTGTGTGCATGTGTTGAAAAAAATTGGCTAAGAAGATTTAATAATTGTGATCATTTTTGAGCCGTGCTTCAGTTCTTACCAACTGCCAGTCTGCTAAGTTTCCCTTGATGGTTCCCACACTGGAATGCCAGAGCTTGAAGGCCAAGGGGTTGAATCCCCTGGTGCCAGGTTATTCATGGCAGTCATGCACCTTGGCCCAGATGGAATCAGGGAGCTCTGTCCTCTTTCTTTATGGCTGGACTCAAAAGAGATCTGTCCTGTGTGAAGTAACATAGGCATGCATGATAATCTCACTGGGCATACCCCAGAGGTCCCCAGGAAGGAGGCCTCTAAGATGAACAGAGGAGAGAGGGCAACAGAAAGAGCCAACATTTCTATTCACGGAAGTCCAATAAGACCAACCAGCCCTTCTAAATAATTGTTTATATCTATGAAGTGTGTAGGACAGCATTTTAAAGTTTGTTAGTACTTACGCCCTGTCTGGAATATGCTAAGGCATGTCTGATATTTGACCAAATACATTCCTTGTCTGGTGTCTAGAAAGTTAAATCTTAGAAAATGGTTATGGTCATCCAAGAAGAAAAGGAGGAGAATATTAAGCAAAAAATTGGGTTAGGCAGCTGGCTTGAGTAAGATCAGAGATCAGTCATCCCATACACTTTCAAGGTCAAACCATGGACATGCATGAAAAGACACAACACTTCTACCTGTCGCGTGTCACATTCACGTCTGTCTTATGTACTAAACGCCTTATATCGATCCTGCTTCCCCATAGGGTCTGCAAGAGAACCTGCCAATGCTCTGCTCTCAAGTTCAGAATGTAAATTTATGTGTCAGGAAAGGACTGACACTCCAATACAATAGAAACACCTGAGGTTGGGCCCCTTCCTCTTCCTCACAGACCTCCTCTTTCTTTGGGGATAGCATCTTCTGTGATAGGCTGGTTTCTAACTCACTGGGCAGCCTTTGTGCTTCATCTCCTGAGCATCCTGTTCCCCGCTGCCAGCCCCCAACATGCACCTCCAGAGGGAGAGAATTACAAGAGTGCCATCAGGATAGGCTCAATATTATGCTTCTTTTTTCTCTGCCCCCTGATGCGTCTTGGGAGGGCAGTCACTGTAGATCCTTCAGAGCTACTCCATTAAGGGCCAAATAAAACGGGTCAAGCCAATAAGGAGTTGAAGAACAGCTGAGCCGACAGAGCCAAAGTCTCTGGCTGGTTGTGGAAATACCTCCAATTTTTCCCTCCCCCTCCCCCTTCTCCCCACCAACACACAGCAGGCCTTGCAGCCTCCGAAACTCCTTAAGAAGAGGCCTTATTAAGGAACAGTAGCAGTCAGCTGATTCCCGTCCCATAACTTAGGAACTGAATGTTCATTTACACTCAGTCCCCTTTTCAGCGTCTGCATCCCTGGGGTGGATTCGCTGGTGCAAATTCAGCAAAAAGACCCTGGGTGCTGTCGGGGGGATTGGACTGGAATGACAAGGAAAGCGAGGTTGTGGGGTGATTTCTTCCAAGAGCGCACCAAAGAAACTCCACTGGCAGCAACAGGTGTGGTGTCCGTGTGCCTAAGGCCCCCACGGGACCCTGCCCGCCTCCTGTAGGTCTCCCTTTCCTTAATCTGCGGCATTGTAGTGGGTAAAATGTGGATCTGTGTGTGTACCACCCTGTGTGCTGCTCCTATGAGGTATGGACACCAGGCATCTGCTCCTTCTGCCGGGCCCAAAATAGATCATCTCATTGTGATGGACTAATCCTTTGGCTGCTGTCCTGCCCGGGTCACCAGCTCAGCTTGCACAGAGTGCGGAAGGGGAGGGCGACAAGGGCCACTTAACTCATTCAGCACATTCCCTCTTCAGCCCACAGAAGTGCCCAGCTGCTCGGCACTTCTGTGGAAACTGAGATGGGACGGCAGGTGGCCGGGCTGTCCTCCAGAAAGGAGACCAGTTGCTTCCTTTTAAGTGGCTTCTGGACTCCTGGGTGCAGAGAACCTACAGGAGCTCACTCTAGTGTTCCCCTCCCCCCAGGTACAAGTTCTCCCTGTGTGTTTCGCTCTCCCGATTTTATTTACCTTCTAGGTCTATTGCTATGATGAAATGTGTTAATATACATACAATGCTAAAAACGTCACAAAAGGACAAATACTGTGTGATTCCACTCTTATGTGGTACCAAGAGTAGTCCAATTCACAGACCAGTTCATAGAAGCAGACAGCAGAAAGATGGCTGCCAGCATCTGGTGGACAGAGGAATACATTAGCAGAGTTTCAGAGTGAGTTTGTATGTTTCTGATTGGTGGTTATAGTTATTTTTCACAGCAATGCAAACATGCTAATGTAAACTTTGTACTTCACAATGTTAAAGAGGGTTGTTATGCTATGTATATTTTACCACAATAACGCATATGTAGCAAGTGTGTGTAAATACTGCCTGTTATCCATTTATTGTTCTTTTTTCTTTTTTATTTTTTTATTGATTTTTTGTTAAACTCTATATTTTTCTCTGCTCCCCTCACTTCCTCTCCCCTCCCCTTCAACCCTCTCCCAAGGTCCCCGTGCTCCCAATTTACTCAGGAGATCTTGTCTTTTTCTATTTCTCATGTAGATTAGATCTATGTAAGTCTCTCTTAGGGTCCTCATTGTTGTCTAGGTTCTCTGGGATTTGTGGGCTGGTTTTCTTTGCTTTATGTTTATGTTAAAGATAATTGTCTTTCTGGGTTACCTTTTCTAAGAAAATTAGGAAACAACCTTCCCCAAGACTCAGTAATACCACTTTTGAGTATATACCCAAAGGATGCTCAATCGTGCCACAAGAACATGTGCTCAACTATGTTCATAGCAGCTTTGTTTGTCATAGCCAGAACCTGGAAACAACCTATTTATTGTTCTTAATCAGCACTTCCTACTTTGTTTCATAAATGTTTGCGCATGTGTCTTCTCTAAACAAGAAGATGGATTCACACATCCTGCCGCTGTCATCTCATTTGACTCAACAGACAGTTCTACCCCACCTGCACTAAGTAATCAGACATCCTGGGCAAGAATCGAGATTACTCTGGAGTTAATCCTGTCACCATCAGCCTCCTGGCTTACGGGGATGATGCGTCCTACCTGTGGGTCATCCGGAAGGTCATCCTGGCAGGGCACCTGAAAAAGGTAGGGCACAGCACTCTCTCTCAGTCTTTTATGATTTTCTTGTTTGCAAATGATGTAAATGAACCTGCTGGAGCTGCTCCGAGACCACCCCAAGGTCATCCCGTGTTTGGATCAGAGAGGCTGACATTCTTAGGGTTTGGACCAACCCTAACGTAGCCTGGAAGCTTCGTCCGATTTTCATGGATGTCAGACTCCTAAGACTGGTCCTAAAGAAACCAACCTTAGAGGAAGATGTAAGAAGTTATGCATCCTGCTATTTATTAACAATCATCCTTTTAGAAGGGGCCCTCTCTCGTGTCCTCAGCATCCTCTATCACCACACCTAGAGTGAATAAGGAAGAAGGAGCCAGTCAACAGTTTTCTTTCCTCTCTCTCTCTCTCTCTCTCTCTCTCTCTCTCTCTCTCTCTCTCTCTCTGCTTTTGGATTACAGGGTCTTCTGTATAATCCCCATTATCCTTAGCTAACACAGTACTCTATGTATGGAGAGAATATATGTCTTTATATAGAGATAATACCTATCTATGTATCTAGCAATATACCAAGGTGGTCCTCAGCTTACACAAATCCTCTTGCTGCCGCTCCTGAGTGCTGGGATGACAGGTGAGCTTCACCATCCCCAGCTGTAGCTTTCAGCCAGTTCAGTTCTCCAAGCCTAATCATTTAGAGCCTTAAGAGATATTGCAAATATGCTGTAGGAATCACCTGAAAAAAAAATTCTCTGGAAAGCTTCAGGGACAAGTGACTACATCTTGTCAGTAACAGAAAACCAGAGGGAGCTGGTGGAGGCTGGGTACACCAGAACCCGAGTCTCACACAGAAAGCACCAGGCTATTTTTGTGTGGAGTATTTTCACCAGCTCCTTGAGGGTGTGAGGCTTCATCAGAAAGCAGGAGTTCACCTTGTGGGGAGAGTAGACTGATTTTTCAGAGACCTTAAACAACCTTTGGCCTTGGCTTAGAAGGCCAAGGAAATGGGAGTTGAATGACACCGAGCAGCAAAATGAAAAGCCACAGATGGATGACTGAGATGGTGGCTCAAAAGGGCAATGGAGAGGAGGTGAGCCAAAGGCTTGAAGGTCGTGAGAGCATCCAGTGCTGTGGCTGGAAAATGCCACAGAGTTAGGTAGGGGCACACAATCTACATTCTGGCCCTGCCTTCCACCTTCCCACTGGTTTGGATGCTTTCTGCCCTGAACTGACCTCCCACTCCACAGATTTTGCTCTGCAATGGTGGGATTTGTCTAAGGTCCCCGTTAGCCAGAGAGATCAGAGATGAATCACTGTGTATAAAGGGCTGTACCCTTTGCACCACCTTGGGAAGGCACATTCTGCTGAGCTGGCTCAAACTTAGCAGATGACAAGTCGATTTCTTGTCAGCCAGAGGCTCCCTTCTGAAGACTTCCCACGGGGTGGCTATAGGGACAAGGGCAGGGAAGCATGCAAGAGCTTAGCATGTGACCTTGATCTGAGTGACTGTGACTTTAACTCCTTTGGATAGGATTAGAAGTAATGCTGCCTTCGCAAGGGTCCTGTATCCAATCAGGTTCTCAAGATTATCTTTATGACCACACACACACACACACACACACACACACACACACATATTTACTTTACACAGCAGCTGGACCCCACTTACAAAGCCAGGCCTGGGTTCATGAAGGACTTGTTCCAGAGGAGGATAGAATTGCTAGAAATAGTACACTGTTGCTTCCAGCGATGGGACAGAGTTACACATTTATGAACATTTTGCACGTAGATAGAAATCTGAAGCAAGAGTTGATTTAATAAAGGTGTTGAGAACAAAAGTAAGTAACGTGAAGAAAGAGTGTACCCAGAGAACTGAGACGTGTTTGTTCCTACCCAACTCTGATATCGGTGGCCTTACAAAAATAATCTAACATCCCTGGCTCTCCATTTCTTTAAGCATTACTCAAAAGTGGTAATAATTAGTCAGTCCGCTACACAAAGCATAATTGGGGGAAGGAAAGAGAGAGGGAGATTGTTAGCAAAATTCTTTGTCTATGGCCAAGTGCACAGGTCTAAAGATCACAATAAAGCCTTCGCCGTCAGATCTGGATATGAACACTGAAGTTTCCTGCCTCTGTCCTTTGGGCTGAGTGCCGTCAGTAACTCAAGCTGAGACACCCCTGCTTGTAACACCTAGCACCAGAGAGACACTGCTGCGCAGTTAAGCAGAGCACACAGCCATAGCCCCAGCCCATCAGACTCGTCTTTACTGCTGCCTTGTTTGGGGGGTGAGTCCCAGGCTGTCAATCATGTGCCCACACCTGTGCCTCAGGCCTCTTGTTCTGCTCAGACTGCTTAGAGACCCCTCTCTCCTCAGACTCCCACGGCCGTCATCTCCACCAGAAAATTAACACTTCGCTTCTTTATTGATTCACATTTAGTTAAGGAATATACGCTTTGGGGTTTAGAGCTGATGTTCTTTGTTTATTCTGCGCTCGCCACAGGCAAGATTGATGACTTCTCCTGAGCCTACTCAAAAACCACAAACCAGATTTCACCCAGCCCTCCTCTTATGAACTTCCATATTTGGGGTAAAGGATGTGTTGGTGTGAAAATGTCCAACAGCCAATTGGTGAGTACAGTGAGACCTGACCATTTTGTTCCATCTTCAACAGAGACCGAGAGCTGTAACCCGTTCTCTGAAGCTTAAGTTCTAGATGCTGTGGAAAAGAAATGGATTAATTAATCTTCAGCCATTGTGGTTATTTTCATTGCATTCAGCGTTCTGCATTTGTGTGTGATTTATTTTTGCAGCATTTCAATATCAGTGTCTAACAAGATAACCAGAAATAATAAGTGCTTGACATTTCCCTCCTCCTCTCCAGCAGAACCTAATTATTCCCTGAGCCAACTTTGCTTGTCAGGAGACTTCCACAGAGTCTAGAAGCAAGGACATTTTGGCCTTTACAGAGTAACAGGGCTGAAGAATTTATATGTATAGCTTTAAAATAGCCTAAGAGTCAAGCAAGGGTCAATTTTCACACAGGACTTTGCTGTTGGTGAAAAATCTAGAAAATTACTAATTGCTTAGCATATTTATTTATAGCAAGTTAACTCTTACAAAGCTTGGTCCCAGGTCTTTTCAGAAGCTGTAGTGACATCAACCTCACCACAGAAGGAACAACTGCCCCAATCCTGGAAGTGTTAACACACATGTGTGGGCACCTGTCCTTGCCTGTCTCCCAACTGGACATCAACTAAACATTCTCTCCTTCTACTCGTGAGATACTTAAAGAATCATGAGATATTTAAAGAATCATTGAAATTCGGCACCCAAAGACTTGATTTGCTAACAAGTCTTTGTGTGGATAGGTAGGGTGGTGATCTTCAAATGGTTCTCTACCTCCGTGCCTAGTTTATCATGGTGCTGTATTAAAGGGAGCAGGGAGAGGATTCTCATATCTTCCCAGTTTCCTTTCTTTATTTCCTTCGATTCGTCTTTCATCCTAGATCCCCCTGCCCTTGATTCCTTCCAAATACTGAGTGTCCTCTGGGGAGCTGAGGCTGAAGGCTGTCTGAAAAGTCAACGACTACTAGGATATTGATGTTTAATAGGAGATCCTGTTATGTAGTTTGCACATTAAAAGAGAAATACAGATAAGATAAAAAAAATTAAAGGAACTCTACAAAATGGGATTGAAGGGGACTTGGCAGGGTGGACTAAGGGAAGATGGGTGTAATTGCTTTGGGAAAAAGGCATCTTCCCAATGCTTATAAAAAAAGGGCATCTTCCCAATGCTTATAAAAAAAAAGGGCATCTTCCCAATGCTTATAAAAAAAGGGCATCTTCCCAATGCTTATAAAGAAAACCAACATCTGTGACATTTCTACTTTCGGTGTAACCATCCCAATGAGGAAAGTTTACTGGGTCTTCTTTTAACATGTATTGACTTGTATGTGTACATGTGTACAGGTGTGGACAGGTCAGAGGATGGCTTTTGAGATGTCTGTTTCTACCATGAGGATCTCAGGTTGTCAGCCTAGGCAACAAGTGCCTTTACCCACTGAGCCGCCTCCCCAGTCACAATCCAGATTAATTTTTATTTATTGCTCGTCTTTAGGCACAATCTTACTCTGTAACGCAGGTGATCTGCACTCATGATGTAGCACAGGCTGGCCTTGAATCCATGGTAACTCTGCCTCAGGCTCCAGAATGAAATGCTGGAATGACAGGTGTTGACTTCATACCTGGCCCATTTTAGTGTTTGGGCTAGAGAGAGCATCCAGCTGATAAAGCACTAGTTGTGCAAATAAGTGGGCCTGGATTCCTATTGGTAGCACCCACATAAAAGCTAGGAGGGGCAGCTTGTGTCTGTAACTGCAGTGTTGGAGAAGCAGAGAGGGACATGTCCCAGGGGCTTCCTGCCCAGTCAGTCTAGTTGTAATAGCTTCAGGTTAAACAAGAGCCATGTCTCAAAAAAAATTGAGGTGTGTAGTAATAAAGGAAGACATCAACTTCTGGCCCTCACATGCGTACACATGGGCACACATCTAGCTATCTGCATAGACATAAACCAACACACGCGTGCACACACACACACGTACACATACCCCTAGATTAATTTTGTTCTTTGCCATAAACTGTTCTTATACTTAAAAACATTTAAAAAAAGCATGTTTATTGGTAAACAGTCTTCATACTCTTTACATATTCTTGGAAACTTACTAAAAGCGTTCCAATTTTGACAGATCTCTCACCATCCATTTTCCTGAATTTTAAACTCTTCCCTGGCTTAGTTCTTCAGAAAGCCCACCTGATCACAGATATCACATTGGTGTCCCTCCGGGGTGCTAATGATCAAGGGATAGGTGCCATCATCATAGGGGAGACGGGTTAGGTCCATCCCCCACATCGATCTGCATGTGAGCATTGCCAACACTCTCTGGACTATTAATTCTGCTTGAGGTAGACCATTTTTGCTCTGAAAGATGAGGAGCAGTGTGGTCACCAGGCAGGGCTAATGGGCAGGAAGCACCATGTTCTTTCCAGTCTCTGAGCACTGCTGGCAGCTGGTCAGGGGCAGAGATGGCTGGAGGCAGAGAGGTCACGCCCGTGTCCCAACTCTGAGCTCTTGAGCCATAGCAACAGTCTGGTTGTGAGGAAACACTGTCAGTTCACACACACAAATGCCTTCCCTCACCCAGTCAAAGAACACGGACGTCATAAATGACCTAACTTTGCACATTCAGTCAATGCAGGGGGTAGGGCAGATACTGGACAGCAAGGTTTAAACTGCAAAGTAGCTCACGTTGCCAATGTATTTTGTGTGCTCTTGGTCCGAAGTGAGATCCAATCCTTAGGCTCTTGCTTGAAGCACTTGGTACCATCCCTGTTGGTTACCTGTTCTTGTTTTTGGTCTCTTCTAGACATCCCTCTTTAAATGAGTTCAGATAACTAACATGGAATGTTTCTGCTCTGTTTGACTCCACCAATTCAACCTGTTTGTGTTCCTCTAACGTCTCTTATACTACCGTATGTAAAGAGCCTTGGTTGTGGTTAGACTCTGTCTTGACTGAAAACCACTTTTATAGCATCCCACCGAGTAGCTGCTCAGGGAGTAAGGATTCTGGTGTGACATCTGTCCTAGGTAGTGCCTAGAAATGCTCCTTACCTTTCTCTCACTTAGTTACTCTTCTTATGAGATGGGAAAGCCGCTCTTCCCTTCTTTCAAGTAGGGAGAAAAGGAAGCGGAGATGCGCTTCGGATGTTATTCCACTAAGGTCCTCTAAGGTGTGACACAGGTTTCCATGGGAACAGTCACTTCCCTGTGCCCATCCTTCTGATCCACGGATATAATCCCATCTATGCAGGCTCTATCAAGGCAGAAGAGATCGATCAACCAGAAATTGGCTATGGTGTGAAAGTGTTCTATGACGTTCTACAAGCTATGATGCTGGTAGATACTTTTCAGTGGATTTCTTCATCATTGACCGTCCATTGTCTGGTAAAGAGGGTATGTTCAGTAAACACTAGATTCATGATTGACCGACTGAGTAAAGTATGTCCTTTTCTGGCTATAACATCTAGAACCTACTGTACAATGGACACTTGATATGTGTTTGCCTGACGCTATTCTGTCACATTCAACCCTTACTGTAAAGTATCTAGCATTTGCTGTTACCTGTTGGGATTTTACTGTCTCCAAGGTGGATGAGGGCTACACTCAGGGACACCCTCCCAACATCATATACAGATATCCAAAAGTGCTGCGAAAGGCAGTGACATTTTGTGTCCCTGATTGGGGAGCACAAGAGGTCCAGAAACTTGCTAGGAAGGCATGATCAAACCCAATGAATGAATGGATCCATTCTTCCAGTTGAAGCCGATACACTGAAGTTCGACACAGCTTTCTCCAGCCATAGGGAAACAGTCAACAGACCTTTTCTTGATTAGTTATGCAGAAAACTCAGATCTTTGTTTTCATTTGCTTCTAAGTCCCCGAGATTGCACAGAGAGAAAGTGCATCTCATTTGCTAACCAACTCCAGGTTTCCATGGCATCTGCAGGGAGCAGAGGCTGCAGGTCCATGGACCATTCTCATATTTAACCCGAGGGAGCCAGAGATATATGCCGAGGCTTTCATCATTTCTCAGATGCAGATTGTCATGAGTACGTGACTGGACTGTTTTCAGGGGGTCCCTTCCCATGTTGATCTTGTGTCTGCGTGCGAGTTGCTGTATAGCCATGGTTTATCCTTTTTTTATTTGAAAAAAAAAAGAAAAACCTTACTTACATGGAATAGTATTAAAGAGGGTAAACATTCTGGTTGCTAAAAAATTCTCTAGCTTCGGTATCTGCTGTTGTAGAAGGGATGAGGGAACTGAATGAAGGACACTTCAAGTTGAGGGACTTAATTAAGAAATGGAGAGGGAAAATCTAATCAAGACTGGGACAAATGGCAATGAGAAAGTAAGGGCCAGATTTACACTAAAATTATGATGGTTTTGCGAGAAGCCTAAGAATTTGAGTTTTAACCACCTTTCGGGGTGGATATTTCATAAGCCTTTTAAGGAAGCTACATGGAAGATTTGCATCTGTCCAGGAAGGCGAGCACAGTTCACCTGCATCTCTGAGCTGTGGAATATGTAACAGGCAAATGCTTCACAGGAATCATGAGGATTGAATTACCAACATAATACTGCATTTCTCAAAGCACGCCCCCCCCCCCGCCATCCCCACTGTTCCATCTGCTCCATGTGCTTGGGGCATTGCATGGTTCAGCATTCAGAACACTCCAGTCATTTGAGGGCAAGGTGACCTTCCACTAGGATGAAAGCCTTGTACAGTGACCTAATGAGGACAGTCCCTTAAGACCTGAGGACCAGCAACCAGTTGTCTTTTGGGAACTGGTGCTTTCGTGACATCTGTGGTCCAGTTTGGCTTTCCTATTTCTGTGCATGCCTTTTCATATAGTGGTCCAGCGAGGACAGAATTACATCATCTTTTATGTTTGACTGCACAGCAAAAAGGGTAACTTTGTGGACTGCATCTGAAGCTAAGTTTGATTAGTGCTGTGACACCTCATGTGCTGAAATTGCATTTACCCTTACTTTCCTTTGTGCTTAACTCCATTACTGGGGGGAATATCAAGTCTTTTTCCTGTGTCCATCAGCCTTCCTCTTTCCTTCCATTCCTTCCAATAACACTATGCTGGCCATTGTCATCTGAAGTCTAGGTGTTTTGAACAGCCTCCGCATCTACCTCCATGCCACAAGTTCCTTTTCCTTCGAGGCCGTTCAGCCTGACCCTTCCTGAGTAGACCCTGCCCTTGCAACAAGCTGGCACAGCGTCCACAAGTCCCCCTACTAAGGAGCTGTTGATGGTCCCCACTGAGCACTGACCCAAGTCCCAGCTCCACAGACAAGCATTTGAAGTTCTTCCCATTACATTTCCAACTTCTTTTTAGGGGCTCTTGATAAGCAGAGGTGGAGCTTTTTTTTTTGTCCTGACCTCCCAGTCCCTAACACTCACACTAAAGCTTATATTAATTACAGAATGTTTGACCTATAGTTCAGATTTATTATTTATTAGTTCTTCCAACTTAAATGAATTCATTCCTATTCATCTACATTTTGCCACATGACTTCGAGGCTTTACCTGTTTTCTAGCACATCTTGTTCCTCTGGCAGCTGACTCTTATTTCCCTGTGACTCTGCCCCTCTTCCTGTATCTCTGGTTAGCTTTCCTGCCTAGCCATATTCTGCCTGGATATAGGCCAAAGAAGCTCTTTATTAACCAATGAGAGCAATACATATTCACAGCATAGAGAAGAATTATTCCAGAGAAGCTCTTGTTCATGCACAGCCCGTTTATAGCCAACACCGTGTAGACCACAACTACACAAATTTCCAAATGCAACTTAATGTTCTTCCATCCACATTCACCTTACCCCTTTCCGAGTTTCAAGGTGAGTTCATAAGCCTCTTCTCTACGTGAGATATTCTCATCCAAATTCATGTGTGTGTGCATATGCATTCATTTAGGGCTTTAAGATAAAACTTGTATAAATAGCATATATTCATTTAGCGGAAAAACAATCGATGAAATGTAAAGAAAATGAAATTCATACAGACCTATCTCCTAAAGATAATTGAACTTCAGTAGGCTATCTTGTTATGGGCACTTGTAGACTATTTAGAGATTTGTAACATGATTAATAAAAACCCAGAGACAGAAATTGGGGTTCAACCTGAAGGTCAGAAAAACAAAACATCCAGGCAATGACTCTCACCTCTACCTCAGTCTGAAATGGTGATTCTGCCTCCAGGAATCTCTGAATGAGACTGTGTCTGAGAGCTGACTCCTCTTTTTTTATAATCCTCTCTAGGGCTGGGTTTAAAGTCATGCACCCGTGGAATTAAAGACATGCACTGCCTGGTTTCTATGACAAACTAGTGTGGCTGATGGGATTAAAGTGTGTGTCACCACTGCCTGGTCTGTAAGGCTGGCCAGTGGGGCTGTTTTACTCTCTGAACTTTAGGCAAGCCTTATTTATTAAAATACAAAGGAAATATCACTACAGAGGTCCACACACATACATTTCATATGTGCTATGTTTCTTGACTGGCTGTGCTTGGGTATTGTTTTGGATAAAAGTAATGCAGCTTGCACTGGAGTATGAACTTCCCAAAGGTCGCAGTCTATTGGCCAACACAGCACTAAATTCAGATCTGAGTATAAATATGTCAGTATTCATTGAAAACAGAGCTGGGAATGTGGCCCAGTGGTACAGCGTTTGCCTAGCACGCATGAGGACTTGGGTTCATATTCTCAGCAATGCAAAAGGAAAACAAATTTCTGTTAAAAACACAATGAATGAGCACACATTCTTGAACACCTGGGGAACTCTCAATAATCATCCCAATGAAATTAAGGTGATGTTATGCAAAATTATTTATTTATGCGATGAAGTACTTTTTTTAGTTGTTATTAAGGTTTGAACCGTGGAAGGTTATGGAGAGCCAGTAAGTTATGCCAAGCAGCAGCCTGAGGTGATTTCTAGGTACCTTTTAGAATTCCGGCTCTCAACTATGAGTTTCAAACAGAAATGTAGTCTTGGTGTATTCTGGAAACTTCTGTTCTTAATCTAAATCTCTTGTGTCCTGTATATATCGCAGGCCCCATTTTAGGTCTTTCTGTCTCCTGTGCAATCTATGCCTGTCCTCGAGAAACTGGGGGCTAAGTGTACAGCAGTGCTTGCATCTCCATAGCGACTTCCTAGCTTCTCTCGTCTCGCCATGTAGTCCCAGAAAGCAGAGGGCTAGCCTGTCTCCAAAGGAAATATGGGTATTGTAGTTTCCAACTGAAGCTAGTGTTGGTTGCTGAGAGGCTTTTCCCAAAACATCTTTGCAGGAGTGAAATGGTTATTCATGATCTATGTTGCCCACTTCAGTTTTTCAGATGACTCATGTTGGAAGCCCATCTGAACCGAGGGAGCCAGGGCTTGGGTACAAATCTGCTGGGTGAAGCAACGCCTGCTGCTTGAGTGAGAAGTCTAGGTCGGCGCTGTCACTTCTCTCTTTAAGGACTGTGACCGAGAGAAAGGAATGTAGTTCTAAAGGCCTCTCAAAGTATTTCTTCCAAAGGGGTTGAAGACTCAGGAAGGAGATTATTCAAAATTTTAAAGGGAAGGGCTGAGATTCTGGAACTTTGAAGATGGTAAAAGCTGACACTTCTCTTTTTTCCCAGTGTAGTTCTGTTTGTGTGTTTTGGAAGCAATACTAGAGTAAGTGCAGAGACTTGCAGTTTAGTTACTGGGCATGGTTTTCTTGGTGAAGATGGGGAGAACATTCCAGCCACAGGGGGAAGATGACTATTGCTTATAGAGTTAAGATGTTTTAGGTTTCCTTTACTAAATGTTCACTTCTCTGAAAGTAAAATTTTTCTTAAAAAACATTTAGAGAAAGAAGGATATGCACCATGCTTGACAGGCCTGCAGAAGTCACATAGAGCCCTGGGTGTTCAGGAAAGCACTCTTCATAGGTCATTAAGGTCTAGTCCATCTGTAGCTCTTATCACAGACACATCGTTACTGTGGGTGTCACTGGTTTTCATAGTTAGCACGGTAACATGTCATCAGTGATGTGAATCTGGAGTGTCTAAAGCTGATGAGAAAATGAATCAAGCAGAGAATTAACATGTTTTCTTTCTTCTCTTGAATTAACCTTTCTTCTTTCACTGGGTTCTGAGGCTAACAGCCAAAATAACCTAGATTATTGTCTGAATATCGTCTGAGGATGAGACCCCTAGAGATGCTACTTGAGCCAATGTCAAGGCATTAGGACCTATTAATAATGATAGTGGAATAGTATTCTGTAATTAAGGAAATAACTAGAGAGCCAGCTAATCTATGAAAATATTAAATCTCAGTTACTCTGCTCTTTATTCACAACAGGGCCACTGACAGATTTTTTTTGATACTGTATAAATAAAGATGGTAAAGATAAATTGATGGAGGCCATACTGTGCTTGCACCTTCACCTGTAAAATGGAGATGTGAAGGCTGATCTATCTCAAATCTATCTTGTCATTTTATAAACCCAGCTCTTTTATAAACACTGCTTTCTAAATGCTAGAGTTGTTCAGCAAAATTCAAATACTCAAGTGGGAAGTACCCTCTTCTTTGGAGAGAGACGCTGGTGATGGTGATTTCTGGGTCAAATTCAAAAGGTCTGAGGGATCTCTACTAGAGGCCGTGGGTGTCAGTGTCAGAGAAATTCTGAAGTCTTCAGCATGCTTCAGGAAATCACAGCCAGCACATTTGTCCAAGTGAGTTAGAACCTGTCCAGGAGCGCTGGTCCTCTTTGTCTAGGATGGGAAGTTGAGAAGATGTCTCCAGGATGAGATCTCCTTCTCAGAAGCACTGTAATCAGTGTTCTGGGCTTCACAAGAACTAGTTTTCGAAAATGAAGCTTTGTTTTTATTCTTCAGTCTGGCTATATTTGTTAGAGGAGCTGCTCTCTCCAAGACGCTGTAATTGGTGTTATTATCTATATCCTGGGTGAAAACCACACTCCTAGCACCCCATGAGGCAGTTCAGGAAATAGAGAAGGGATCTGGTTTGGTTTCTGTCCTTTGTCTAAGATGCAGATTGAAGAGACTTGATCTTTTATTTATTTATTTATTTATTGTTTGTTTGTTTGTTTGTTTGTCTCCTTATCTAGGATGTCAGGTAGAGAGAGAATAAAATGAGAAAATGATGAGTTCTCAACACTGCGTCCTTCCAGAAGCGATGGGGTCTCCATCAGAAAGCCACTTTGGCTAGAAATCATTGCCCACGACTTTAATGCCTGCTCTGCATCCTCTTCTCGGATAGGAGGGTTCAAGCATCCTGCACCGTGTACAGCATTCAAGTGCTCTTGTGTGATTAGGGAAGCCATAGTTCCATGTGTTACCTTCATGTCATTTTCCCAGTGCTTACTGGCTATTCAATAAATACTTGCCGAACAGTTTCTCAGCTGAATGTACAAAACAATATCCTTTTCTGGTCCTTAAGTGCAGTGCTGCTCTATGCAGTGGGTACTGAATGAGGGTTTGATGGTGTGTTGTTCTATTTCAGCTCGCCCACCTCCTAGAATGCAAGCCCTGCTCCTGACGACGGTGGCATTCAATTTTCCTCAAGATAGACAAGGAGTGCTCAGCGCTGTCTATGCCGACATCCTGTTAGCAAATGAGAGCGAGGTTATCTGCACAATAGTCACAGGGAATGGAATTCAGTGAATCTCCCCAGGAATGATGAGAGCATCGTTGCTGGTATTTCTCTTGCCTCCTCCTTGACTGACAGTGAGAAGCTCTGTTGAGAAGCTAGTAAGCCGGAAACAACCAGGCTTAATCAGTACTGTTGAAATCTGCTAGGCGTCTGCATCATAACGACCACCTTCTTGTGATGTCAAAGAAGCCCCATTACATAAAGGGCTGAGCAAGTGAGTTAATTGCTGAACAAGCCTCACCATTAGAGGAGGGATGGGAAAGTCTGACGCCTAGTGGTCACCAGGGAGCGCCTGCCACTAGCCACAGAGAATTCGAAGGAGGGAACATTTCCAGCTAGAAGGAAAACAACCCAAAATTCATCCAAAGCCATCAAAGCTGTCCTGTAATCGTGGTCTGCGTGGTGACGTTTTAATATTTGTAGTGGAAACACCTGATTACCAGCGGGCTAATGGGGTCATTAGGTAAATCTAAAACAATCTGTTCTGACTTAGCAGACGGCTCTATGTCAAACTACCGGTACCATCAGCAAGCTCAAAAATGGACCAAAGAGACAGAACTGTGGACTCAACACCTCCCTTCTTCAATCGGCCTAGAAAGGTAGGAGCTGCAACTTAAGCGGTTTCCTAGGACCTCACAAGTTGATCTCAGCTGATGTTTCAAAAGAGATAGTCATGATACCATCAGGAACCTGCTGCCCACCTCAGTTTACCCAAGAAGAGGAAGTAATGCTGCTGCTTGCAAACGTTCTGAAGGTAGTGTGACTATAGTTGATGAGGAAGTAAAGGAGTGCAAAGCCCCTTGATCCAGAGTACTTCTTAAGAGAACTCCCTTCAGCGTGATGTTTACAACGGTCAGTAAAATGCACGCGGATGGATTTTCTTCCCTGGAGAAAACAAAACTATCCAAATGCTCAGCATGAAGGAGTTAATCAAATAAAGTAGCTTCCACTTGATACAATACTTTGAGAATTTTTTTCCAAAAGGTTAAAGCAGTATTAAATGTTCTATTATAAATTGCTGAGAATCTACCGATAAAAACACAGACAACAGAGACATCATGATTTTTCTGGTAATGTGTTAATGTATATAATGAGTATTTGAAAATCTCATTAAATGGAGAGATTATGTGATCTTTACCTGTTTATACTTTCTGGAATTGTCTGATTTATTTTGGGCAATAATCACATATAACATCCCAGCAAAAATCAGTGACAAATATTCTTAAATTTTTCCTTCTTTGTAAGAGCAGAAGGATGAAAAGAACAGCTGACAAGAAATCGGAAACAGGCATAGCAGCAGTGTCTGTCAGCATGGAACTCTGGCTGCTCTTGGTGTTGTCCTCGGGGGATTTGGAGTCCTGTTCCAGGGTGAAGCAGATGGCCAGACACCAACTGCAATCTTTGGAAGAGAGAAGAGGGAATAGAAAATTGCCTCCTCCGCTTCCATTTCCTTCCTTTAAATCTTGATGTTAGACGCTTTACTCCACAGATGGCGTATACCTCCTGCGGTCTTTTCTGCTCCACCAAACTGGAGACTAAGGGAACCCTTTCTTCACGTTGTTGCAGCCAGACAGCTTTGATCCTGAGCATTGCTCACCAGAAATGGACCGCCTATCATAAATGAACTTTCTGAGTCCTGTTCATGGTCTGTTACGGTGTGGAGGGGGTAAGGAAGACAGAACAGGACACTGATCCCATTGAGAAGGACCATGTTCATGAACATGCCAACCCAAAGAGTTCGGAGAGAGAGGGTCCACGACAGGAAGAGTGAGGCAGATGTTGCACCCGTAGCTTGGCCCCCACTAGAGATGGCTTTGCTGAAACTGAATGACTTCCACGGCATGTGCAGAGCAGGTCAAGGACCAGTAAACTCTGCCTAGAAAGAATTATATGAGGGAGATCTGGACTCAGCCGCTGAACTGGCCTTCTGTACACACCCTTCGCACCTTCTGTATTATTTCTCAGGATTCTGTGTGATGCATATACTTTAGTAATGGAGGGAACTGAGGAGAGACCATTAAAAAAAGATCAAGTCTCTTCAATCTGCATCTGAAGTCATTCTTGAGATATTTTACCCCTATTAGGGGGCAGTTAAGAAATAGTCTGTCAGGTTGTAACTTCATTTCATGATTTTCTTTCTCTTTTCTCCTCCTCCTCTTCTTTCTTCTCCTCCTCCTCTTCCTCCTCCTCCATTTTGTTCTTTGTTTAAATGGGAGGACAAGATCTAATCATCAACAATATCACTAAGGAATACCCGATTTTGCATGCTTATAAAGTTTTGGACCATGATCAGCCACTTTGTCGGGCACTGTTGGTGCTGAATGGATGAAGATGCCAATGACCTTGGGTAACTTGCTAAACACTGTTCGTAATGATCTTTTCTAATGCTTATCCAAATCTAAGACATGTAAAAGAACATTCTACATTCGAGGAAATGAAGACTCAATTATCTCTGTACAAACAGCACTTGTTTCTTTTCACTCAGATTTCCTCCATCTTACGAATTTCTCTAGAGAGAAATCCATTCCCCAACCATCCTTGGTCCTGAAAGCTACTGCTTCAAACCCTAAGTCAATGTTTAGACTTCTATCAGGATTTGATTTTCACTAGTAACAACTTAGGTGAACATTTTTATTGGATAAGAGTATAATCAATTTCACAAAACAGTAATGAACTTGCCTTCTGGAAAAAGACTTCTCTCTCCAGCACTTAATATTGTCCCAGCTTGTATCAACAACACAGCCCCTGTTTCCCAGCGTGCTGGCCTGCAAAGGAACCTTCACGCATAGAATTGGTATGTGTGGGTGTTCAAAGTGCTCGGCCGTAGCAGCGCCCAGTAAACACTGAGAACATCAGTCATTGCTGGTATCTTTATGTGTTCTCATGTCTTTGGTATTTCCATGCATTCTCTGATTGAACTTTTGCTACTGAGATGAGGTAATTGGGACTCAAGAGCGTACTTAACTGACCAAGAAAAGAGTTCATTAGGGGAAGGTGGCAATACTGATTCAGATCTGACTCAGAATCTACTCTGTATTGCTTTCCAAATATCTCTAACATGACCAAGACAATATAAAAACATACCAGAGTGTAAAGACTGCCCATCTTGCTTAGATTCGTAACACAAGCACTTGACTTCTGGAGTACTTTCACACAGGAAAAGCCAAGTTTCTGAGGCAATGGTTATATGACGTGCTTTCCACACACCAGTGCAAGGGAGATGCTCTTAGATCAGATGTAGTGTCTGATCCCCCAAACTGCAGGTGTGGCTCAACCCAAGCTCTGGGATGATACCATCAAGACTAAAGGTGAAGGACATGGATCTCCACAGGAAACATAATGTAAAAGTTTGAATGAGAATGGGCCCATAGTCTCATATGTTTGAGTACTTGGTCTCCAGTTTGGGAAGGATTGGGAGGTGTGGCCTTGATGGAAGAGGTGTGTCACTGGAAGTGGTTCAAATTTAGGCCTGGTCAGCTGTGACCTTGTACAGCTGTCTCACTGGTCCAATCTTTGTTTTTTTCCATTGTTTTCTTTGAATGAACTTTGGAGCACACACTAAGGCTGACTTAAATATCCCCAACTAAAAGCAGCTTATCCTAAAGATAAACAATGGTGCTCTGCCTGTTCGTGACTGAAGGTGAAAGTGTCTCTGAATTAGTAACTCACATCACAGTGCAAAGTGGTTGCTTTTTTTTTTTTCTGAAAAATGAGCAAACCACAGGCTTTTCCGGCTCGCAGTTCAGTAGTAAATAAGATGATCATGTAAAGGGAAAACTACCTTGTTTTTGATTGTTCAACAATATAAAATGTTAATTTACAGTCTATAATACAAAAATATAAATATTAAGTCACTGTCTATCATATTCATTGTTTTAAACTTTTATAATAGCCTGCACGCACACGTGTGTGTATGTGTGTGTGTGTGTGTGTGTGTGTGTGTGTGTGTGTGTAGAACGTAATTATATTTGTGCACATTTGTGTTGTGTTTGTACATGTGGACCTCTAGAAGTCAACATTGGATGTCTTTGTCTCTATCTCTTTTTTCTGGGGCAGGGTACTGAACTTAGGCTCACCAACTCCACAAGACTAGCTGATCAACAAGCTCCAGAGTTGTTTCTGTCTCTACCTTTCTAGTTCTGGAATGATAGATACACAAAGACATGCTAAGTTTGTGGTTTCTTTGTTTTTTGGTTTTTTTTTTTAATATGGATGTCAGGGATTCAAACTTGGGTACCCATGCATGGGTGGCAAGCATTTGACCAGCTGGGCCCTTTCCTCCACCCTATTTTAAAGTGTTTCTTTTGCAGGAGGCATGTGTGCATGGTTGTGGCATTTGTGTGTGCATGTTTCCCAGCTGTCCTTAAGCATGTGTGTGGAGATCAGAGGTTGACAGACAGTATCTTCCTCAGTCACTCTTCTCCATCTTGCTCAATGAATCAGGGTTTCTCACTTGAACAACGAGCTAATCTAAATTCGATTCCTGATTTCATGGCAAGCTCTTTACCCTCTGAGCCATTTCTCCAGTCCCTTAAACTTTTCCAGTAAGAAAATATTGAACTTTCTCATGCCTTGGAGAAACATTTTGTGTTTACAAATTACTTTTTGGTAGGTAGTAAGCCTTGTCACAAACATGACCTGTTAAAATTGTTGAGGCCATGATTCTAATCAGCTGTGTGTTGGTCATGGGATTTGTTCAGGTTAACAAGTGAAAATAGCAATAAAACATATATATGCTGCAATATAGAATTTAGCAAGGATATGAATACTTCTGAGCGCTCCCTTCTGAAAAACCCACTTGGTACCTGTGATAATCATTATGAATGTTGTGCTAGTGGTAGCAGCAGCTACTGTTGATGGCATTAAATTGGACGAAATGTTTTATTTGTGTTTCTTTAGTCATATTACATTTTATGAAAGTAGTATTATGCTGGATTTTATTTTTAGAATTAATGTTAAGAAATAATTAAAATTCCCAGAGTCACACAGGTACAAAATACTACACTTAGAATTCAGGCTTTCCTAAAATCATATTCCCAGGTTGACGTTTCCCCCTGGAAATCAGATATCTGATTTCTGGACTCTGACATAGGCACCTAAGAAAGCATCATTTACCACTCTGCTAAAAGCCAAGAAGTCCGGAATCGAGAAGAATGTCTTCTTTTCATGGCTTCTCAAGGACTATCTTAAAGCTCTACTTCACAGGAATAATCCTGAAGATGAGGAACGGTGGCTGTCCTTGGGGTCCAAGCAGATCATATGTCACACTAAGGTTGTGTTTGGATCTCTAGGAAGCTTTGCTTTCGGCCAGGCCACTGGCATTGACGTTTCTAGCACAAAGCACCACATGCATTCTGCTGTCATCAGAGCATCTTCAGAGATAATTGTAGCATGCCAGCCACGATAATAGCCGGCCCTGGGTCTCATGGCCTACTTCTGAAAGGAGCTGCGTGGTTTGACAATTATCACTCCGATTGGCACGGAGAAGGAGAGGGTGAGAGAGCAGGAGGAGGAGAAATCCTTTCAAACTGGATGAAGAGATCCGCTGCCCTGGATGCCACACTGCGCTGGCCAAACCAGAGTCCCTGTGACATCATGCTCGACTCTCATATTGTCAGCAAAATTCCCGGAGGACAGCAGCTGCCCTCTCCGGCAAACGTGTGCCAGCTCCTCCTTTCCCTGAGGTTGCTCGTCACTTGTCAACTCCTAGGACGGTCCTTTCCCTCTCAAGACTGCTCTAGGATAGCAGACGTGAAGAAGGATGACGTGTTTCCGTGACGGGTCCAGAGACCCATGGATGTGGTGGCTCCTTAAAAGACGTTTCCAGAGTCCCCTGCCAAGTGTCCAGAGGAGTTACAGATGAGGGACCTAGCTCCTCTTCAGCCTCCTCCATTTTCTCAGGGAACCGTTCATGCACAATCAGTTCCCATGTGTGGCAGGATACGAAAGAACTCCAGATAACCGAGGTGAGAAAGACTTGACTGCTGTTCTCGTCACCTTCACAAAGCAGCAACGCAAAAGTACAAAGAACCTCAAGGAACGTTAACTTCTCTCGTGAAAATAAGAAACGCATACCTGAAAGCTGAATTCTATCTCTTATTTGTTGATTTATGGCAACACTGTCATTATACACAAATAACTGGAAAGTTTCAGCGTCCAGATTTTCACTATCAAAGCAATGTCTCTCAACAAGTGTGCTAGGGTACCATGAGAAACTCAAGAGTTTCTGAATTATTGAAAGTAAAACTGTGGTCATCATCATTGACTGGCATTTGACTAGGGTCTAATTGATCATGTAATTGCATGACGTCACATTTGTGACATAATGTTAGGATGTCTCACAGTCTTATTGTTTAAGCTGAGCCTTTTCCCCGGTTGCAGCTTTTGACTACAGTTAAAGTGAGCTATCAAATCATCACTAACTGTTCAGCCTCTAATGCTCCCTGGACAAGCTTCATGGAGATTTTTCTATGGTCTTTCACGCAACATAGATGCCTCTTGATTGATGATGGGGCACATTCCAATAATCCTTTTATAAGTTGAAGATACTCTATATAGGAAATCTATGGAACAGCACAGCTTAGCAACACAGGGCAGTGTGGAACATTGACTGACTGGGAACTCCTTCTGACACCAGTGTCATAGTAATGTCTTTCAAAATGTCACTAGTCCAGGAAAAGACCAAAATTCAAAGTATGGTTTCTATTGAAAATGTATCATTTAAAAGTGAGACGACCAGAAGCTGAACTATCCTAAGCTGAGAACCATCTGCAGTCATACTTTCTTTAAATAAACAAGACAATTCCAAGATGTTCTGTTCCCAAAAGACGATATGTACGGAGAAAGATCTGAAGAAATTGCAAGTTCCGCATGCTCAACGATCCTCAGCGGCTGTCACTCAGAACTTAACGTTTCTCGCCACAGTTTAGTGTGCCATTGTTTGCTCTTTAGATGAGCCATTCCCAGGATCTTGCCTGTAGGTTCCTGGTTATGCACAACAATTTGCCACAAGAAGCCTGTGAGCTTATTTTCCCAAAGAACAATACAGCCAATTATACTCCATTTCGTCTCTGGGACTCCCCAGGTTGCTATATTCACCTAGCTGCACCAGTCAGAACAGTTATCAGTGGTAAATCTTGTGTAATATTCTCCAATACTAGCTTTCTGATGAAAATCCATGCTCATTTTCAAATTAATTTTTTCCAACTTTTCTTTTCGATAGGCAGGTAACTAGCTTCAAAACCGCTTTTAATAGCAGTTTTTCTGTCATTCTAAGTATCCAGCAAGTACCCATGATAAATGAAATATTCAGTTATCTGATAGACTATTTTACTAACATGCTCTTCTTTGAGAGCAAAGATTCTAAAGTACTTGCACACAGTAGATGCTCAATAAAGGTCGAATCACACATGTAATTATTTGACGTTCCTTTTATTCTAGCTCTTGAATTCAGCAGAGGACAAAATGACAATGTCAAAAATACTGCCGTGTTGAACTATTAACAAACTGAGATTAAGAAACAATACTTGACCAGGCATGCAGAATACAAACTAATGTTTGCTCAAGGACTCAAATATGTAACTCACACTAAACATACTGCAGAATATGAGTGAAGATCTGGTGTCATGAGACCCAGAGTGGTCAAGCATTGTTTTTTGTTTATTTGGTTGGTTAGTTGGTTGGTTGGCTAGCTGGTTGGTGTTGGTTTTTGTTTGTTTTGGTTGGTTGGTTGGTCAAAAAGCACATGCACACTCGTGTATGGGAGTGATGGGGACGGACGGGTAGGGAAATGTCCAAAAGTCAACTCGGAAGAAGCACCTTTGATTTCAGGCTTAAGAATTATTCTCTGCTGAAACCGAGATGGAAAAATGTAAAGAAAGGGACAGAAAACAAAGGAAAAGCTATTTAACTTGCAGCCTTCACCACTGGTGAGTCTCTGGTGGCTCAAGCAGCTCCCTTCCTGGGAAGAGAGAGGGGAAAAACCACCAATAAATGCAAATCCTGTGGGGAATGTAAATTCCTCACAAAATATGAGAATTCCCCTGTTTCCAGAATTTTTTTGTTTCTGTGTTTACAGTTTCTCAGAAATAAACATCTCAAAATAATCCTTATGCCACATATATTTCGAAGTAGCATTCTTACACGGGTGTGCTGTGGCTTGTCATGAACCCAACCTGAAGAAGTAAATTGGCCCATGAAGACACCACAGTCTTGTGGCTGCCAGTCTGCCTAAGCCTTGTTCTGTTCTCTGAAATGGTGAACAGAAATGTCAATTACTCTGCAGGTGCCCTTTGCATAATTAAGTCTCTCCTTGTTTTACCCTTCTTTATTCTTAACTTAGTTCTGTCCTCAATCATTTCTGCCTCCTTCCCTGCCTGCTTTCCTCATTCATTCTGACTTTATGTGCTACCGGGAAGTCATGTCCCCTGGAGGCCTGAGAAGGGGCACCCTGCCTAGGTGAGGCCCATTTTCTCCCTGTGCCCCTGTCTGACTTTGTGCATCCCCCACGGCACCTTGGAAATGCAGCCGGGAGGTGTATAGTGCGGTTTCTAGCAGGGCTATGAGCGGAATCCATTATTGCTGCATCTTATTAGCAGCCTTTGGAACATCTTGCAACTCACATCATTGTGGATCTGCGAGATGAGGCTGCAGAGAAAATGAGACCTGTGAGAGGGGAGAGAGGTGCCTGGCAGTCCTGTTTCTGGGCTGTGCATCTAGGCCAGAGGGAGGTTACTCTTGGACTCTGACAGGAAGTGCGAATTTTCACCAAATTGCGCATTCACTGGCAAGGAAGAAGACCACTGATTTCTTTCCCCAAAGAAACTATTTTCTTCCCTACGACTCCAGCTCAAGATTGTGACAACAGCTTTTTCCCTCTTCAGAACCAGGCCTGAACTTCTGCCTGGTCTGTGAGGCATCTGAAGCTAGTCTACTCACCCATTCACACTCTGCATGCTTTTCCAGGGTTCTCCCTTCCCTCCCTGACACATTTGCTCCCCTAACACTAATGCCGCGGTTAGTCTCATCACTAGTTCTCACATGGAACGGAAAGTAGCCTTTTCGTGTCTCTGGCCTACAAAATTCAGTGAATCTTCTAGAACCATTTCACCCATATCTTAGAATTACAGATCCTCAAAATCAGAACTCTTTAATATTTTGCAATCAAAATCTAGCTCATACAAGATTCTTTATCAATATTTATAAATGAATTAATGAACAGTGCTTCTCTGTGTAATTCTAACAACAGTTATCTTTGATCATGTTGGTTTAAGATATAATCATGAGTCAAAACTAGAAGCTGAGTAAACTCTTGAACAGCTTGCCTGAAAAACTTGAGTTTTACATTTTGAAGATAAAAAGAAAATATCTGAAGGCTGGTGCTGATTATTACAAATATTGTAGTTTTGGACATGCATCCTAATTGTTTCTTACAGTAAGGATGGACCATAGTGGGTGTCCTAGCTCAGTGATGCTTACAGTAATTATTAAGAATTTCAGACCAAGGAATTTTGAATTGACATTTACTCCTGGTCACTTTATCATAAATTGTCATAGAAGACAGAAATGTAAAAAAAGATGACCATTGAAGATATGTCAGACTCTTCACTGATGTCACAAATATCCATGACCAGCAATTTGAGTAAGAATGATACATTTTGGCTCAAGGTTTCAGAGGCTTCCATCTATGGTTAGTTAGTTTCATTATCTTCAAGACCATGGCAAGGCAAAACTATGATTAAAGTACATGGGAGAGGAAAGCTGTTCACCTCAGAACAATTTCTAGGACTTTCTAGCAAGGCATGCATGCGTAAATTTCTGCATGTTTACCACAGTCTGAAGTCTGGTACCCATCAATCACTGTAGTATTCAAGGAAACACTGCACTGACATTCTACCAGGCCATTTCCCAGGGAGCCAGAGGACCAAAGGGTGCCACTGTTGGGTCCTTGAGAGAGGTCACTTTGCTTGGTGAGAGACTCTAGGTAAAAATAGAAGGCCCAGTGTAGCCTCCTGGGCAAGTTATTTATTCATGAATTCTAAATTATTGAGGTCATTGAACAGTGTGCTATTTTTACCCTATGAGAGGAGCGAACACAGTGAACTGGATTTCTAAGGGAGGCTGTGTCTTCATGGGGCAGAAGGCAGATGGTGTAAAAAGTGACTAGAAGTGTGGGCATGTACTTGGTGGTGACCTGGAGAAGCCTTCTGTCTGTAGGCAGAGCTGAGTCATTTACTGCCAGTCAGTCATAAGGATGGGGCCAACCGTAATTTGAGACTGATGTTAAAATTGAATTGATACCACAGTGTCAAGAACCAGCACCTTTATGAGGTGATGAGGTCACAAGGAAGTCTGAAGTCACAAGTAGATTGACGTTATTATTTTGAAGTAGGTTTGTAATGATAGTTCAATCCTCTCTTTTGTCTCTGTCTTTCTTTCCTTCCTTCTTCCCCTACTCTTTTGGGATGTCTTCTACCATGCTATGACAAAGCAAAAAGGATCTCACTTTAGCTGGGTACAGTGGAGCACACCTGTAATCTCAGCACTTGGGAAGGCAAGGCAGGAGGTACACAAGTTCAAGGCCAACTTGGGCTAGACTCTGAACCTAGAAATAAAAATAAACAAATAAATAATAGCCTTCATCAAATGCAGCTTTTGATCTTTGATTCTACAACCTTCAGAAATAAGTTTCTTTTTTTTTTTTTTATAAAATTACCCAGTCTATAGTGTTTCAGAAAACAGATGAAGACAAATTCTTTATCAGGCTGGTTGGCACTACAGGCAGATGTCTTTTCTCATGTGAATTTACAGTGTGCTAAGAAAGTTCAGTGCCCTAATGTGATGCCCAACTTTGCCGTTCCTTCCGAGGTCAAATGCTTGGTTCTACTCTTGGAAGCAAATATTCCCTAGAAACATCACACATGAATGACTGGTGTATCTACTGCCACTTTGATTCTTTCTGAGTACCACTACAAGACAAATTAGCAATAATTTTATTTTTCTTTTTGCACTTATTTACTTTTTGTTTATTTATTTATTTGTTTTTCTTTGTACTTTAACATCCTTCCTCCCAATTCTACCCATCTCCCAACTCACCCCCAAATAAAACAAAACAATTTAAGAGAAAAAGAGGGAGAAAAGGAAGAAAGGAAGAAGGGGAAAGTCTTGACATGGAAGCTTCAGTATGACACAGTGAGTCACACAATGAATCCCTTTATCCATATATTTTTACATGCAGATGTTTATCAAAAAAAATCATTGATCTGGTTCAAGTCCCCTTAAACTCTGCTCCACCATCGACGTTGGAGCAGATGTTGCAGGGGGCCAGCACATAACCCTGGTTCTGGTCCTGGGTAGTTGCAGGACTGGTCACCCTGCCAGACAGTGGACAATAGTTTATTGAGAGAAAAAAGGTGGCACAAAATCACACTTGGTCTTGGGAAAGGGTAAGATTATAGTTGACAAGGGACCTAGGACTGGAGGAGAAACCGACAGTGCTTTTCCCTACTCTGTCTTAAGAAAAATCTACATGATTTTTGTCTTCTATACATTTCCATTACCTTACACTTTCAGGAACTCACCGAGATTTGCTCAATAAAAATTTGTGCATAGCCTGTGATTGTTTATCCTTGTATGGGGGTCTAATGGTTCTTTCATTTAATGTCATAATCCTTCTTCCTGGGTGCCTGTATTGCTCAGGGTTCTCTAGAGGAACAGAATTGATAGAATGTGTGTGTGTGTGTGTGTGTGTGTGTGTGTGTGTGTGTGTGTGTGTGTACTGGCTTACAGGCTGTCCAGCAATAGCTGTGTAATCACAGAAAGTCCAAGAATCCAGTCTGTCAGTCCACGAGGCTGGATGTCTGAGCTCGTCTTCAGCATCCTCTGTAATCCTGAAGAACTAGATTTCAATGCCAGTGAAGTCATGCATGCCAGTGAGTGCAAACAGGCAAAGAGAACACGCTTCCTTAATCCATGTCCTTTCTATAGTAGAAAATGTGGCCCACGTTATAGGTGGATCATCCCACCTTAAAAGAGCTGGATTTAAAGTGGGTCAACCCATGTTAAATGATTTAAGAAAACAAAAACTCTCGCCGATATACCCAGCTACTTGGATTGAATTCTAGATGTAGCCAAGTACGCAAGAAAGAATAGCCTTCACGGTGCCCTAGACCAATTAATATTTCTCATGATGTCTCACTGCCATTCCTAAAATTGAGAAATCTCTGACTTTGTGAGGTAGAACGTCCCGCTCACCAGAGGAACTCTTTCATAGCTATAGATGAGCCTTGGCCTCTCCTACCACAAACATAATCCTAACCACAGAATGAGCATCCACCTGTCCAAAACACGGAATCACAGTTAGGTGGCTAATGAATGTAGGAAAGCCTTACTTTTTCTGCTGGGGGAGTGAAGGCAGTTCCCTCCCACTTCCAGGAACAGCAGCCTGGTGCCAGGGACACAGCACTGGCAAATTGCAAGACTTGTGATGTTTTTGCCCGTACGGCTTTGTGGCACCTGCACTGTGACATCCCCGCCAAGTTCCTCGCAGCCATCCCGTGCACTGTTGAATTTCCACTGTAGAAAGCCCAGTCCTGCTCACGTCACCAAGAGTCCGTCTCTGTCGAGTGCCATTTTGACTTCTGACTTTTTATATTTAACACGCATAAGTGTTGGCAGTAGCAAACCTCATGAATACTAATTGTTAATATTAATCAATTTAATTCTAAGTGTCTGAAGTAAAACCAGAATATTCACCGTATGAATAACGAAACAAGCATTAGAGAGAAGACATTCTAATTTGTCTTCGATAACTCAGTTGTTAAGTGCCGAGCTGCAGTTGGAAGGCAGGCAATCTCTGCATGCAGGCCTTGTACCCTCTTCTTCTCAGACATGCCTTTCCCCATGGACTTCCCCCGTGATCCCTCCAGTGATGCCCCCTCTGTGTCTTCATGCTTAGACATTCCCAGCCTATAATAAACCATAACACAGACCTGTTTCCCAGGCCTCGGGGCAGATTACTTTGCCAATTTAAAAACCCAAGGAATTAATAAAAAGGGGGGAGCTGCTTTCCCAAGGCCCCAAATCACTTGACTACACTTGTGAGAAACAAGTTCCCTTCGTGTTTGCCTTCACTTGGCAGCTGTGAGAACGCCTGATACTTGTTGACAGAAGGAGGAAGCACGGCTCTCAGCTGGGAAGACAGCAAGAACCAAGGAAACATTGATAACCATCCAAGTAAATTTGTAGGCCCTTCCCCGTATGCAACAGCTGATGCTGAAACTCTGAGTAGTTTCACTTCCTTCTGTGCATGAAAATAAGAAAAGTATGGGTTATATAAGTACTGGTACCTGTGTTGTTCGTGGTTCCTGTATCACAGAGTGTTCTTTGCCTGTCTCATCATCATATTGTTTTGCTCATGACCTGATACAGAAAGCTAATTGGCACAGCTGCTCATGCCACTCACTGGGCAGTAGTCCCAAAGGCCTGGCACTGCCTTGCTCCCATTTGCTCCTTCTGGATCTGTCAAAGCTTCCCTTCAACTCAGTTCCTTATGTTAGTTGGGGCTAGAATCATCATCCACAGAGAAGGGAAAAAAGATCTCTACTTGTCCTCTTCTTCAGTCACAAACACACATATAGGTTGGCTGGGATGTCCCAGTAGGTAATGAGCACTCCATACATGAGGACTAGAGGACTCAACAGAGCAAGTGGTCATGTCTGTGACAGCGGGAGTTTGGGTGAAAGTGGGAAGGGTTCAGGACTGGGAGTAGAACGACATTGGTACCAAATCTTAAAACCATCGGTTCACCTCTTGGTGATAATATTTTTTTTTAACTACAGGCAGGTGCTGTTAAAAATGAGAAAGCCCCAGAGTGGGAGTCTAGATGTCCCGCTGTGCCACTTGAGTGTGCACAATAAGCTCTGTGGATATCTGAATATACATAGGGAGAGCCAAGGTCAGGAAAAAAGGAAGGAAAAGAAGGAAGGATGGGGCTTGGTACAGTCATCCCTGATTATTGAGGGGATACTGAAAACCAGAGATGCTTATTCCCTTGCATAAAGTGTTCTATGAAGTGCAGGAATATACTATGATACTAAGAATGTTTGGAGCCATAGAGACAGGACTCTGATTGCATTTCTGTATGATCCCCTGCTTGCCTTCCTCATGTTCAGGATTCAGTCTGGCAAGGATAAGCGTGGGGAGAGCCATCATCTTCCTGAGCTTGATCTGTTTCAACATAATCAACTCACCATTTCCAGGCTTGAGAGACTTAAGTAATTCTCAGTAGGATGTCACAAGGGACCCCTGGATCTCAGAAGGTGGCCTCACAAAATTGGAGATTAACACCTGTTCCCACAAGACAAACAGATAAACCTTGCCATTTCTAGACTACTGCATGGAGTTCTATGAAAAGGTTTGACTTGCCAGGAGGCAACATTTGGCTCTGATAAGCTGCTGCTCTACACCAACAATAAACTAATATACGGGACACTCCAAAGGACCAAACCAAGTTCAAGGCACCTAGCCACATTTTGGACGCAATGAATTTCTATGGAAATGTTAAAACACCCCAATTCATAATGCCAGGCATCCAATTAAAAGTGACCAGTCCTCTGAAGAAACGCGGGGAGGGAGTGAAAATAGATCGGGAGTAGAATCAGTCAAAAGTGACTCAGGGCTGATGACAGAGGTGTCAGAACTGTGACAAGGATGCTGGAACAACCATAACTCTGTTTTACCTGCCTTAAAATATGGAGGGGGGAAATGACATGGCAAGGGGAAGATAAAAGATATCCCCCCAAATACCCTTGAACCTCTGAAGTAAATAATAAAATCTACAATATAATACAAGAATATATGTATGTATGTATGTATGTATGCCTCCAGGTTAGGTGTTGTGCCAGTACTTCAGTCCTCAGCATCTGGTAATTATTTGAGGTAAGAAAGCTTGCCCATTATTTTGACTCCAACTCTGGTTTACCCTTTGTGGTTTATATTAGTTATCGTTTGTTTGTTGTGGTTACTATGAAAAAAATACATGACCAAAAAAAGAAAAAAAAACAAAACAACACAAGGGCAAAAGAGTTTATTTTGGCTTATGGCACCAGATGGAGTCCACCAAGACAGGGCAGCCTTGGTGGCCAAAGCAGGAAGCTGGCAAATCACATTTCAACCACATACAGAAAGCAGAGAGGACAAACTATAAATCAGGGGAGGCAATGAACTCGCAAAGCCCATACCCAGTGACATGCTCCCTCCAGTATGGCTCTACTTCTTAAAGTTTTCATAACCCCCTCCCCCAAACAACAGCATCAACCAAGGATTGAATGTTCTAATACACGAGTCTCTCTCGGTCTTGTACCACGCCATATATACAGCTCTCTTTGGAAGATGTCTCACACGTCTGAAATAGCCAACATTTTAGCATCACCGCTACAACCAAGCCTTCACTTTCAAAGCTTCATGCAATGGCCTCTTGGGGTCTCTTGACCTCTCAGAGTCCTCTTGCAGAAACCCCAGCAATGTCACACACTGGTTAGCGCCAGTGGTTCTCTGAAACTTCAGAGGAAGAGTCCACAGTCCACCAACACCCCCTTGCATGTTGGCTTCTCAGTTAGCTGCTTACAACAAACCTGCTTCCTTGCTTAGTGGTTTATGATAAATGCACCGAGTTTCCTGACTGCCAGTGTCTCTCCATCATAGCATATGGCCCACTTCATCTCAGCCTTTCTATACATGTGCCTGTCTATCTGTCCTTTCTTCACTCTACTGTTATCCCAGTCAACTCAATCCATAAAACTGCTCAGATTGAGACTTGAGTGGGTATACAGAGAAAATTTTCATTTGGTTTAGTGTTTTGAACATTTGAACCAATTAGTGAGGCTTGTTTTTAGAGTCTTCTTAAGTATGTGGTTTGAATCTAGAAATAATAAGTCACACTAAGAAGGAGGCTTCCAGTAATCTCATTACTCTCTGGGCATGACGGGGTCTCACAAGTATGAAGCATCTGAACGTTCTGGTCTCATGAGGAGTGAGTCCCCAGGGCAGATGTGTGGCTCTGACCTCACACCAGGGGACATGGAGAATCTCATTCATAGAATGTCTTTGCTTCCTTTTTGAGTAGCTTTTCCCACAGAGCAGATTCTCATTCACAGGCTGTCCTATATTTATATCATCTTACCCAGTGAGGGAAGTACGGAAGAGTGCTAGCTCCTGGTCAGACATGATTTAAATCCAAACATTTCCTAAAGGCAGCTAGTTACTCTGAAACTATGTGATCATTTACCCTCTCGGTTAATACATTGAATTGGGCGACGAAGGGAATGAATGAGGAATGAAATTCAACCAGTTTCCTTTTCTTACTATTATGTTTTCTCTGATCCATACAAGAGTAGTGCTTCTCTTCTAGGTTTTGAATGTGATTGAATAAATCTTGGTATCTCACACATGACTATTGTTATAATGATGACGTTCTGGTTTGACTTCTGTTACTATATTAAAACCCTGACTAAAAGCAACTTGGGGGTTGGAGAAATGGCTCAGCAATTAAGAGCACTGGCTGTTCTTCCAAAGGACCTGGCTGCAATTCCCGCCATTCACATGGCAGTTTATAATTATTTGGGACTCTAATCCCAGGGTATTTGATGCCCTGTCTGGTCTTTGTAGACACTAGTCATGCACAGATATACAGGCAAGGAAATTTTCCATACATATACAAGTAAATAAGTAATTTTGGAAATCAACTTGGGGAGGAATTTATTTCAGCATATACTTTCAGGTCACAATCCATTGTTTGAGGAAAGTCATGACAAGAACTCAAAGCAGGAACCCGGAGACAAGCACCACGAAGGACGTCTATTAACTATCTCATTCATTGGTTCATGCTCGGCCTGCTTTCTTATATAGTCCAGACCCACTCTCTTAGGAATGTACCACCCATAGTGGGTTGGGCCCTCTCACATGAATCATCAATCAAAACAGACTCTCATAGACATAGTCACAGGCCAATCTGATCTGTAAAATTCCTTAATTGAGGTTCTCTCTTCCCCCATAACCCTAGATTGTGTCACATTGGAAACAAAAATTAACCATGATGGGTGACATCTTTAATGTGAACATAATGACAGTTATTGTTGTTTATCTGCTAAATCAGTAAATAGTCAGTATCAATTTGATACTAGACCGTGTACTAAACTATGTCTATTCTAATTGCCGGAACAACTGCAGTGATAGCCCCTTTCGTCTTGCAATTCAGGAAACTGAAGCTCAAGAAGACTTAAGAACCAAGGTAAGAACAGCCGATCTGAAACAAACCTCCCTTTCCTCCACTACAACAGCATCTCCTATCAGTTAGGCCTCAGGACCAAAAAAGGAACTTGTTAACAGAGAAAAGCTGACATGTCGATCATGTCACCCAATAACTCCCCCTGGAGAATCCTTGCCTTAAGTCTGTCTCTTTGCTAACAGGTCCCTTGATGAAGTAGGCAATGCAGGCTCTTCTGTGTCCTGATAAAGAGCAGGCTGGGCCACATGAGCAAGTACTCAGACTACTCCCACAAAGCCTAGTCCTGCCTGGATACGACTGAGCACATAGTCTTCTCTTTCCTTGGTTTATTGATCAACTCTTAGTACTTAGATCTCGTCAATGGGCTGATTTAAAGCTTTTCAAATATATCACTGGGCACTTTCTGCTTCTCTGTAAGCAGCATCCTCAGAGGTTTAGAAGTAACAAAAATTAAATGTGCCCTGCCTGATGTTGGTATAACTTACTCTTCTGACAGAATTCCAGCCCCGGCTCCAGAAAGGGGCAAATTAGATAGAGGTCAATTGGCAAGAAGCAAGCAGCCCTTCAGCGTAACAATCCGTTTCCCCTGTGAAACGTCTTCACCCTTAAATCTCTGAATCATGAAATCTGAAGAAATAAAGAGGAACAACAAATAAGTGTGGAACCACAGCAGTTCTTGGCAGACACGCTGAAGGATCATCATGACTAGAGAAAATTCCTTCCATTCCACGGATTGCTTCTAAATATAGTTGTGAATCACTTAATGACAGAGCAAGTTCTGAGAAATTAATGGTCAGGAAATTTTGTCATTGTGAGAACAACATGGGCATACTTACAGCCACATATTGGCTGGCTTTTATTATCAACTTGACACCAACTGGAGGCACATGGGAAGATGGGACCTCAAGTGAAGAACTGCCTGCATTAGAGCATCCTGTGGCTCTGTCTGTGGGACATTTTCTTGATTGCTTGACATGGGAAATTCAGGCCTACTGTAGACCTGGACTGTATAAGAAAAGTAGCTCAACATGAGCCAGAGAGAAGCTAGTAAGAGGTATCTCTTCATTATTCCTGACTCCACTCCCAAGCTCCTGCCTTGGCTTAGTGAAGAATAACCTGTAAGTTAAAATAAGTCTTTTCATCCCCAGTTACTTTTGATTAGGATGTTTATCATAGCAGCAGCCTCAGATTAGAACAAACAAGCAGTGTGACTACAATATTATTATGGAATATAATCTATGTAATCACCACTCTATACAGCCTGGTATGGACCAAATCACTGAGAGCGATGCATGAACATGACTGTCAAAACCAAGCACAAACAGAATGCTTTAAACCTCACAATGGAGATGCGCCTCAGAGATATGACTGGGGTTGGCCTCATCCAAGGAAATTCTTTCTAGCTCTTTTCACATGCTCTCTCAATGATCTATGGAGCAGCATTTAAATTAAAGCAGTTGTATGGCAATATATTAAAATATTTTCCCTATATGTCTAAAAATTATGAAAACCATTATGGGGAGCTGAGGAAGTCCAGAGTAAATGTTCCAGGAATGGAAAAATGAATGTATGTTGTTTGCCATGGGAATGGCCATGTCAGGGACCAATGCCTCAGACCAACAGGAAGTCAGCAAAAGTTTCCGCTTGGGTGAAGTTTAAAAGGATAGCAAAACCTTCCTATGGTCTGGTGTAGGAAATACTTCTGTATATGTGTTGCTTTTATTGGTTAATGAATAAAGAAGCTACTTTGGCCTGTGATAGGATGGAGTAGAGCTAGGCAGGAAAACTAAACTGAATGCTGAAAGAAAGAAGGAGGAGTCAGTGAGCCACCATGTAGCCACCCACAGAAGATAGACATACAGGAACCTTGCTGGTAAATCACGAGCCTCATGACAAAATAAAAACAGTTCATGCCATGAAGAACATAGCTGCAAAACAGAGAAACAAACAAACAGAACATTCAATGCACTGAAAATATTCACGGCACAAATTCATTGGCAAACACAGACTTCATTGCCAATCTAACAAGCAAATCAGAACTGCTTTGCATCAGAAAAGAAACAATTTTTCAACGTCAAATAAATGACACACGATTTAACATGTATTCCTTCTTAACAATTTTCTCCTTTTTGAGTTTTGTCAGAAAGCAGGTGAAGGAGACTGAATGGGTGGACCACCTGGATGACATCAAATTTAACTCTACCCATGTCTTTCAGCCAATAATCATGCGCTTACTTTCTAGCCCCCATCACTATGTCTTCATTTGAGTCTTTACTTTTGTTTCCTCTGGAAATACGCTCAGTACAACTGGGACTGGTTATCAAGTGCCTTCCCTTTTAAACTCAGAAGGGTCTGGGAAGACCGAATTGGATAAGGAAATCCTGCAGGAGTAGGCTTGTTCCTAGGTACAGCCTTCTCTTTCCATCCTTCCTTCTCCCCCTCTTCCTCCTTCTCTTCATCAGCCCTTAGGGGTAGAAGCACCTCCTCCTCCTCCATTACTGAGGCTCCTTTACACACTCATTTCCATGCCTTCAGATGACACAGATTTCTCATCACATTGAGACATCACCAAAGGAAGCAAGCTTGTGAAACTGGGGTGCCAGATTGTCTCGTTCTCACCATTGCTTCCAAGATCTTCTGAGGGTTCATAACACATTTTTATAAACCCACATATTTTTTTGAAATTCATTAGTGAAAGGTATTTTGGAATAGTCCAAACAGAACTCCCTCCAATAATAGAGCTTCACATCCCATTAGAGTTTCTGTATTTAGCAAACAGAAATTCACAACTTCAAGCTAAACTTGAATTTCAGAGAAATAATATGAAATTTCATTATTTTAAATATTTCATGGCATATAACTTACTTTTAGAAAAGTATTAACTAAACAACAAATCATGCTCTTTATTTCAAATATTACATGAGAACATTTATTCCAGAGTCTCTGTTTTCTGTTCATTTGAAAAACAAATTTAAATGGGAATCCTGTATTTTGTCCAGCAGCAAACCAATAAACCCGGATCCTCTTTCAGTTGGACTCTAAAGACTAGGGTAAGCTTTTCATGGTCCCAGTGAGAGAAAGTTGTCTTCTTAAACCATAATTTGAGACTTTCAGAAAAATCTGTGCTAACTAATCTTATGTGACCTTGTTTGTTTGTTTGTTTGTTTGTTTGTTTTGACTCATTATGGCCCCAGACACACAGATTAAAAATGAAAAATTTTGGGAGATGTTATCGACGAGCTTTCTCTTGGGATTCAGCATAGAACATGTGTTTGAGGAAGTATGGTATTGTGCAAACCTTTTCCATGGGTAAATATAAGCCATACCTACTCCCCTCCCCATAAGGTCCTAATGGCAAACCAAAGTGTTATCTTTCCCAAATTCAACCAGGAGAACCAATGAGCTTATTAGGCTTACTAAGAGATAATGGGTAAGTGGTTACTGGCAGGGGTATGAGTGACCATAGAGCAGTTGCAATAAAAGATCTGTACCCAGCATGGATGATAGCATCCCCGTGGCTGTATCGATGGAGACTTACCCAGTTAGCTGTTCTCAGTCTATATGATCTAGCCCCTCCCCACTAAGGCAACATGGCTAGAAAGAATATCTGGGTATTCAGGTGAGGGTCCTATGACCTACCCGACTCCCCTTCCATGAGAAAAAGTCAGTAGTCAACAAGCCGGACTGACAGCTGATCTCATGAAGACAGGTGGCTCTTTTGTTGCGAGGACCACATTCTACATGTGATTATAGACTTCAGTGGAGCTCCAGTTAATGGGGCAGAACAGTAGAGGGAATACTGGCTCGAGATCATTTGAGTCACACACACACACACAAAAAAAATGTTACACCAGTGTTCTCAAATGTTTTGTACCCTTATTTAAGCAGCGAATAATAGTGATGCAATACACATATCCATATACATGGAATTGAAATATAAATGCCATTGAATGTTTGCTGTCACTTCATTCCCACAATGGTTTTTCCGATGCTAACCTATCTTATTTTTTCTATCAAAAAGAGTTGATTGCACCCAAGTAATTTCAAGAATCACAAAAGACAGGAGATAATCCCAGGGCTAGAGTCAGTGAATAAGAAGCAGGAAGAGAGAGGGACTAGTGAATGACACTTAGAATGAGCATGTCGCTAAGACAAGCAGCTTGCCGTGGAGAGGGTGGAGGAAGCATCGACTTGAGAAGAAAGGCTTTTTGCAGGCAACTAACTCAATCACAGAAATTTCAGACATTTAATTCCTACGTTCAGAAGAGAAAATGTGAAGATGTTACTGCAGAGTGAGATTGCTTTCCTGTGTCTGGAAAGAAGCAAGTCATCTCTCAGTCTTCATAACTTTTTGGTTAAACCTGCAACACTCTCCTCAAACGACCAGTTCCTTCAACTGATCTCCTCATGCTAAGACAATGACCTAGACAACGGCCATCAGAAGGGAATTCCTGCATTTTTCTTTCTATTGAAACTACCACCAGTTCATCCAGAATACCCTTGGACTTCCTTCTCCAAACTGAGCGCTCCATGTCTGTAAGAGATATTGTGTGGACCTCTGTTACCCTGACAACGTGACCTTATACTCGCTCAATGCAGTATTATAGTGCTGGATTATAGTGCTCGGATCAGTAATGGGGAAAGATGGACAAGCAACAGTGAACCCAATAGCTTTGTTCTGAGTACCATTCAGCCTTATTCTAAAGTTCATTCTAAATCCCTGTCACTGAGAGAACAGCATGGAACCCTGAGACCCCCATCTGTCTTTTGGTGGAACAAGTATTTAGCCATTCTGTTGGAAAGCTGTCTCGATGCCATGCTGGTTAATAGAGCCCTTCAGATTCTAACTCTTCCTGTTGATCAGATCTGTCCCATCTAACCTTTCAGGCAATTAGGACATTGATTGCTTCTTTTCCTCCTCTGTATTGTCAATCACTCCCTCTCTACTGTCTTTTATATCTGCTTAAGTAGGTCCTGTTTTTGGTTGGATGGGGACAAAGAGTTGTTATTTATTTGTTTTTAATTTGCCTTCAGCCAGCACTGGTAGACCCGGCTTACAATCTCAGTGATTTAGGAAGCTGACACAGGAGTATTACAGCTTAAGGCTTGTCTGGGCAACATAGCAAGAGCCTGTCTCAAAGTAAAAATGATAGGTATGGAGCCAGCTCAACAGCTCAGCAGGAAAAGGCATCTACCACCACCCTGTGGATCTGAGTTGGTTCCCAAGCACGCAGTGAGGAGGGGAGAACTGACTCCAACAAGTGTCCTCCTTTCTTTTTTTTTTTTAAATAAATCTTTATCTATTATGTATGGTATTCTGCCTGCATATATGCTTGGATACCAGAAGGGGGCACCAGATTTTATTATAGATGGTTGTGAGCCACCATGTGGTTGCTGGGAATTGAACTCATGACCTCTGGAGGAGGAGTCAGTGTTCTTAACCTCTGAGCCATCTATCCAGCCCCAAGTGTCCTCTTACACTTCAGCTGTTTGGCTGCATACATATGCAAAACAGATAAATATGTTTTGTAAATAATCATTTTGAAATAGGAGGGGCCAGAGAGAAGGCAAGGTGCTTAGGAGGACAAGCTGATCTCCCAGCATGCCCGGGTTTGGTTGGCAGCACTCGCCTGGCAGCTTGCAATGACTTGAACAGCAGTTCCAGGGACTCCCACGCCCTCTACCGGCCTCCGCTGGCACCAGTCATACATGTGGTAAACAGACATACATGTAAGCACAACATCCACATGCATTGAATGTCATTAAATAGAAGTCTGCAGATGTGGCCCAGTGACCATGCTTACCTAACTTGGATGAGACCGATGTAAATTCAGTCTTCCATGGAGTGGGGAAGAGAATGTCTTTGTTGACTCCGCCTCCCTCTGGTTGCTGGGTTTTCTCTCCTCCCTTCAGCCCTCTAGAGAGCTTTCATCTCCGGCTGCTAACCTTAGCTAGTTTGCCTTCACACCCAACACAGAAGTCACCACAGACTTTTGTTCTGTTTAATTGAATGGAGGCTTCTCAGGTCTCATCCTCTTCGATGTTTAACCAGAGTTTGGCAGCTTCTTACTCCCTTCTTTAAACACTCTAAGCCTGGCTTCCTAGTAATACACCCATTTTCCTGACTTTGCCTCCTTCTCTTGGCCATTTTGTTTGTTGATATAACCATCTCTGATTTCTTTTTAATTGTAAGAGGGTCATTTTCTATTTATTTTGGTGTATATTAATTGTACAAAACAATTCTATTATTACATTTTCATACAAGTGCATAAGATACTTTGATCACTTTTATCTCCCTCCACTACCCACTTCAACCCTGTCTTTACATGTTGGGAGACCTTTTCTCTTGCATCAATACACACACACACACACACACACACACACACACACACACACACAGGATGTAAAGGCATAGATCTGTAGTCCCAGCTATTCAGCAGGCTCAGGCTGAATTACTTGATCTCAGAAGTTCAAGACCAGCTGGAACATTGTGTATATATGTAAACATGTGTTTAAATATGTATGCATATATCTATATATGCTATGTATAAGAATGTATTTTAAAAGAGAAGAAAGATGGTAGTCCCTTAGTTTTCACTACCCAATGGCAACTCTAGTCACATAGTTATTTCCTAAGCTGATTCTTTTGGTTTTATCCCAGGATGAATTTAATGTTATTCTATTCATATTAAAAACACCATACCAAGTGTGTCCAAGCCCCAGTGTGAGAGCTATATACAGCTGAGAACTCAAAGTAAAATTATAAATTGACTTAACACATTAGGAGATTTTTTTTTTGTAGTTTATTTGTAGCTCAATTGCATGGCTCTTGAGTGTGAACTCTGCAGGTGACAACTTCCTGTCCCAACGTGAAAGGTTAAATCTACATGAGGGTTAGGCCAGGTCACTGTCAGACATCACCTCTGCTCTACAGTATTTGTCTTCCTCCTCCTCCTGTCGTCTAGTCCCGAATCGTGACATTTCCAAGTCATGATTACAATATGTCACTTCCCTGTTGAAGTAGAAAATTATTTCCCATCAGCACAGAGTCTAAACAGTCCACAAGGCCTGGTTTGGTTGGCCCCTGCACACTTCCAGCTGCCCCCCTTGTTTCCCACTCAGCCCCTCATTGCTCCCCTATTATGCTGCCCTTCTTTTAGTTTCTTAAATGTCAAGCTCTTCTCCAGCCTGTGATCTTTGTAGATATTCTCCCTGCTTCTCAGGCTGCCCATCCCTTTGACCACTATAGTCCCTGCTTCCCATCCCTTCTGGTGGCCAGGCCAGTGTTAATTCTTAAAGAGATCTGCTTGAGCCACCCTCTCTCGTCTTATCAATCTAAATTAAATTACCTCAGTCGTATTCTCTTGGCTCCCTCTTTTCTTTATAATGTACACTACGACTTACAATCAATAAATGTCCTTGCGTTCATTTGTTTCCTTAATATGACTTTCCCGTTTCATTTTAAGAGCCACGAGAGTGACGGATCACTACTGGAAACACTAGCATATGCTCAACAAGTTTTAAGCGAATGAATGAGAAATATGGTGACTAATAATTTAAGTTTTATGTTGAATCTTGACAAACTTAAGTTTTGTGTCTTTCAAACGCTATCCGAAAGCTTTCTGGGCGCCACATTTATTCAGTACACAGTGGAGCAAGCACTTGTTATTAGTGTCTACCTCGGGTGTGCCAGATTGGACTTGTGAAGGCTTCAGATTGCTTCCAATTTCAATTTCATCCGTAGAGATACTATTTGATAGCAAATACAACAGACTGGAACTTTTCATTTGGAAGGACGGTTTACCAACATATCACCTCTTCTACTACATAACAACATCTTACTATAATGGAGCTACCACAAAAATTTAGTCATGTTCCCTATCAATTAGAGTCCAGCCTAAGGAACGTGACATCAGGAATCAAGGAGGGGGATATCGTAACTGCAGAGTGAGTTTATTAGTGCTCAGGACAGGGCACGATCAATATGAGCCAATGTTGGTAACAATGTGGGCATGCAGAGGGTGTATCCTATGGTGCCTGATGGATGGAGAGACCTCTAACACCTGAAAGAACACAGAAGACAGTCTCAATGGAGAATTAGAGAGGATCAAAGCCTGGTCAGGAACTGATCATGAGTCAACGCAATTGAAACGAAACTAGAGAGAGCGGAAAAGGGAAAGAGGGCAGGAAAAGAAAGAAATTATGCAGAAGGAGAAAGAGGAGGAAGAGTTACTCTTGAAAGTTCGGTGTTGTTTTGTTAAATTGAGTCACGCCATCCTTAAACAAAGGGTCTCGAACAGTTTGAATTCTTAAGGGAAGTTCTTTCTTTCTCCTTTGATAAAGTGCTGAAACCGTAAATAAACTTCCTCTGTTTCTCCTTGACTCTGTTCGTCTCCATCACGCCTGCCCAGATGTGACTCCAAATTGCTAGGTGTTCTATTGACTGAAGCCTCCCCTCATCTCTAGCCCTCTGTCTCCTCACCTGTGGAACAGGATGGACTAACCTGATCCTCTCTGAGTTCCTCTGTAGCCCAGAGAAAGCACGCAGACTGAAAGAATGGAGCATGCGCCATCTCTCTGAGAAAATGTCAGAAATGCACCCACGATGAAAGGGTCCCTGCTATGCTCTGAGAACTCCCAGTGTCTCTAAAGGGTGAAGGACAGGCGCTACGAGACGAGCTTGGTTGGTTTTCTTTTATTGAAAGAAGAAATTTAACTTCTAGTAATGATGAGGACTCTCAAGGGTTTTCCTCTTAACCCTTAAGTAAATCCAGTGACCGCTTGGCAAGGCAACAAGGCCACTATGTTTAAATCAACAGGAAAAGAGCAGGGCATCAGGGGTAGAAGCATGATTTATCCTGTGGCCAGAGCGCATGAAATTGACTGCAGAAATTAATCGAATCAGACTTGGTAAAGCTGAAGCTGCCCTGTATCCCCTGTGCCTAGAAGCCTTGTCAGAGCCAGCTCTACCATCCACCCTGATTTAGGACACAAGCTGGCTGGCTTCTTTGGCTCTTCCTCAGAGTCTAACTGGATGTGTCTGAATTTGCTGCGGTATTCATTTAAACATCACTATTTAATAGAACTCGGTGATTTGCAGGAGCTAGGTGTGGCAATAAATAAATAGGTACAACGTCCGTCTATCTAAGGTACCTGCTGTTAGACCCCTACAGAGTTCACGGGTAAGACTGATTTGGTGTCCAGAGGCCCTTTCCCCTTTCTCTCCGTGTCTCTCCCTTCTCCCTCCAGGCAAGAGAAGCTGCTGCCAGGTTGGCTATCCAGCCCTCTCATCTCAAGCTGCCCTGAAGCTGCAGGATAGCATGCAGCCTGACATCGCATTCCCTCTACAGCACAGCCCAGCTGTGATGGCGCTGCTGCAGACACCATGCTGACAGCTCGCTCGGAAGGAGGAAAGGCTAATGCCTCTGAATCCAGAGTTACCAGCTCTGTGGGTTGTGACCATGACAACAATGGGAGTCAGGACCGGGGTGCTTCAGCAGATGCCAAGACATTTTTTTTAACCTCTGAACTTTTTCTTCTTTCAGTAGGAAATGGTGCCTCAGAATGGCTCTGTTCACTGTTCATTTAATGGCCGCCCACACCAAGGATAGAAAGGAGAGGAAGATGAGCCAAAAAAATAAAAACACCGCTTTTGAACTTGAAGCGTTCACGATCCGATGTGTGAGATTTTTACATAGTAAATGTATTCACTGAGGCAGTCTCAGCGGCCACATAAAAATATGCACAGGTTGCTATGGGATCCCTGGGGATGGATCCCAGACCAGGCAGAGCTGTCAGGTGAGTTACACTGTGAGGAAGGCACAAGAGTCAGATAAAGCCATTTAGAGTGCCAGGCCCTAGTTGTGACGGCGGCCAGATCACGTATGATTTCATAACACAGAGACATAGCCCATCACATGGTGTCATTGAACATCATGTCCTAACGCAAGCCTAGATGGAATAGCATATTACACACCTAGACTAGATGGTGATTATAAACTGTCATCCTTTGTTCCTTTGGTCATGATGAACAGAATATGCGAGAAAATGATGTCATCCAGAGGCACAGGGAGCATATGTGGACAAGGAGGCCAGTGTACCACAGGGTACCGTCTTAGAGCACATTTGTTTTTGCATGGAAAGGAATAAACTCTAAAATGATGCTTAAAGGTATAACATAGCAAATACATAAACTAGCAACATAACATGGTCATGCTATCAAGAATTAAGTGCTGAACGAAAATGCATGTGCTATGATTTTTGGTAACTGGCAGTGAAGTACCCTTGTCCACACCAGCACCTCCATAAACACGTAAGAATTGTGTTGTGCTAGTAAGCAACTATGCAAACACAGGCTCATGGCTCATACAGCAAAAAAAAAGCTTCTAAGGCAAGTGATATATGCTAAAGACATTGTGGGAAACAGCAAGGTAGAAGGCTAAATACCCAAAATAATTCATCTCAGGCTCTTATAACAACTTTATACCTGCTTTACACATGTGGAAACTGCACTCAGAAAGACTAAATAACTAAGTGAGCATTGCTGACACCCATTTAAGGATGAAACATCCCTTAACACCATTTTCATGAGGTAATGTCATAGCAAATCTTCAAGGGAGTAGCGTAGCATATGGTGTTTTCCAGACAGAAATGACCATGTAGGATCCCTCGGGATAAAGGGGACTTGGGATGTGTAACATCAGAAATATAAATTCATAGATGAGAAATCATGTTTATGCAAACCATGTGGGCATATGGCAGAAATATACCAGGAGAGAAATATAATTAAGATGTTATATAAATAAGCTAATATCATTTCTAATATTGGTGTTCAAGGGAAATGATCACCTAAGGCATTATCATTTGCAAAGAACAACTAAGTACTGAAAGAAGAAACTTGTCGCGGCCCTGCTGCGGTCTGGATTCATGTTGATGCCTGTGACTCTTGTTACCATCGAGAGCCGTGTGAATCCCCCAGCTCTGGGCCGCTACTTGGGGTCATGTTCGTGTCCAAAGGCCATGCTGATCTGGGCAACCTGTGTTGCCACCTGGAGCCATGGTGCTATCCAGACCCGGGCTGCTGCTGAGGACCATGTCTGGGTCCCTGGTCCTACCACAGCCAGTTTCTGTACTGATGTCGGTGGCTTGTGTTGTCACCAGGTTTACTGTGGACACCTGAAATCTGAGCCACAACCTGTGGCCTTGTCGAGGTCTGGGGCCATGTTGCTACTGGAGCCATGAAGATACTGATGTCCGAGATTCTTGTTACTATCAAAGACCATACTGATGCCTGAGGTCTGGGGCCCATGTTAGTGTCCAAAGGCCATACTGTGGCTGAAGCCCCTGTGGATCTGAGAGGTCTGCACTGTCTCCTGGGGCAATGGTGAGATCAAGACCCAGCTGCTGCTGAGGATCATGTCTGGGTCTTACAGAGGCTGGGGTCTGTGTTGAAGCCCAAAGACCCATGTTGTCACCAAAGGTCACATGGAAGCCCAGAATCAGGGCCACAACATGTGGCCTTGTTGGTGTCCTGGGGCATGCTGCTGCCAGAGCCGTCCTGATCTTGGTGACCTCTGCTTCCACCTGGAGCCAGATGTTAGCCAGGCATGAGCTGCTGCTGAGAGCCATGTCTGGGTCTGTAGTACTGCAAAGGCTGGGGTCTGTGTTGATGTCTGTGGTCTGTGTTACCTCAGGGAGTCATAGGAACCATGCATGACGAAATCAAAGGGACATGCTGAGTCATCCTGTCCTTCACTGGCCCTGGAAAAGCTGGCCTTGCCCCTCTCTGAACACTGTAACCAGAGTTGGCATGGACCCTCAGGGAAAAGCTAGCCCCCCCCACACTTGGGAGAGATGCCCCACCCCTCATGACAAGCAAAGGAGAACTGACCCTGATGGCAAGGGTATAGGGGAGCTGGCTCCGCCCTGTTGGCTAAGGTGAGCAGTTCCAATGGGCCAGGCTGACCAGTTCAGCCAGCTACCACCCAGGCCCACAGCCCTGCCGTGTGTTGGCCCAGCTTTAATATCTACCCCATTTAGGACCTGCTAGAGCTCATGAAGGAACTAATTTCTTGGGGAAGATACCTGCAGGATTTCCTTGACTTGGGGTCACCATGGGATATTTGAGAGAAGTTTCGGTGACAATCCAGTGATAAAGGTGTACCAGGAACCAGAGGCGTTGACCGGGACCGAGGACTCATTGCAGTGAACATTAACAGATAAAGCTGGTTGCACAAAAGGGTCCACTATGTGACACACCATGGGTCCCAATGCCACCGGGACGAATGAAGAGGTGTTGGAGAGGCAAAACCGATGGAGGAGCGAAGCACTTTGTTTGGTTTCTGTTTTTCTGTTTTGTTTGTTTGCTTGCTTTGTTTTGCTTTGGGTTTTTTTTAAATTTTCTTTTGGGGAGGCTCTGCAGGAGTGAGGGGAGGATATAAGAGAACCGGAATATGAGCAGGATTATGGTACATGATGTGAAATTCCCAAAGAATTCAATAAAAAATTATGTTTAAAAAAAATAAAAGAAAAAAATCTGTAATGCTTATAATAAAAGTTCACTGCTGGTTAACGTTAATCCTCAACATCAGAATCATAAGATTATTTTTCTGTTATTTTTCCTAGTTTTCCAGCCCTGATACTCTAAATTGTCTTTCCAGTCCCTGGGGAAGCTCACACAGTTCCAGGAGCCGACTGTAAGAGAATGAAGACCAACCACCAAGTTTCTCCACCGGCTCCCAGCAATGAGTGGCCAGTGAGGAAAGACTAAGGGACTATGCAAACACCTGACTCTCTAAGAAGAATGCAACAATCCCATTGAAAATCATTTGAGACACTTTGTAGACCCATTGCTACATTTTTGGAAAGGCAAAGAATTTATTTCTGTTTTTCTGTTTTGTTTGTTTGCTTGTTTTGTTTTGCTTTGGATTTTCTTTTAAATTTTCTTTTAGGGAGGCTCTGCATTTTTGGAAAGGTAAAGACTTGGGTTGAGAAAGGAGAACAAGCTGGTAGCTTATATTCAACAGGCAAGCAGAAGACCTCAGGCCTCCATGAGGACTGTCTATCAAACAGCAGGAAGACCAGAACACAGGACCCCTCTCCCATAAGTGTTTGTCTGGAGGGAAAGGACACAAGGCCTCTCTCTCCCACAGCACCGCAGCTGTCCCTGGAAGAGTCTGGTTTACTGGTTACAGTTTGAAAATTTAAGGCAACTGATTGTAGTAAATGACCTGCCCAGGTCTGATTTCCTCTCCAAGTGTTGAGAAGGTAGTGAGAAAAAAAGAAAAGTTGTGTTGAAAAGTTTAAATAAAAATTGGCAGGTCAGCCGACACAAGGATGCCATAAAGTAGCGGTAGAGGAGCAAGCAAAGGCCAAACATGTCAAAATGAAAGACAGAAGTTTAGTGCCCCCATTGATCAGCTAAGTGCCGTTCCACGTCGGGTCACCTCACTGGAAAGATGGAGTTGCAGAACCACATCCAATAAGGCTTACACTTAGAAAAAAGAATTTGTTTCGCGTTAGAAGCAGTATCAAGTCGGGAAGTGGTAATGATGCCGGCCCCGGGAAGACATCGCAACAGTGTCTTGGAATGACTCATCATAATTGATGCTTGACCAAGGAATTCAGGAAAACCGTGGATAGATTGCAATGAGGCTGAGAGGGCTGATCAGGCCTCCTCCTTTAAAAGCGGCAGGGGGTTAAGGGCATCTATTTTCCCTGTTTTCCTTTTACAAGAGGAGGTGAGTAAGCTTAGGAGAGATTGAAGGAGCCTGCCTCTGACTCTCCCTCGTTCCTTGCTGTGAATCTGCTTCCCCCTCATCCCCCCGAGTATTGCAGCCTATGCTGCTCCTCCATCCCTGCCAGACAGGAGGTGTGCGTGCCTGGTGCTGCCATGACTGTCTGTAGAGCTAAATTCCCATGCATAGGCAAAAGGAACCCATTTTAACCACACCACATATCAGTGTCCTTCAAGTTCCACTGGCTCTGCTGCAGGACTCCAGGTGACATTTTAGCTCTACCCTGCCTGTCCCTTTCCTGTACATCTGAACCGTTTCCAAACTCCAATGGTGGTAGGGTGCTATTTTCTACCCAAGAGCCAGATTTTAAAATGCTTAAAAAGGCAATCAGGTATAATAGATTTAAATTGAATTTGCCAACTAATTCTAAAAATCTATTTCTTGTCTGATTTAAAGCCATCATATCCTTACGTAGTGTCTAACATTAATTTCCTTTCTATGCAAGGCCCTCTCTATTATCATCCACCAGTGATGTCCTTAGTACTTTATAACTCCTGCTTTGATTCAGTGGATTTTTTTCATGTCCATATCTGACATATTCTTTTTTATTGATTTTTTCCTTGACAAATTCATAAATGTATATAATAGACTCTGATTATCTTCCTTCACCCTCTGGCACCTCCCTGCCACCCCTGTCTTCCTCCCATCTTCCCTGAAAATCTCTCTCCCATATTCATGTTTTGTTTGGAATTACCCATTGGAACTTGGCGAGTTCACCAGCGTGGACACAACTGAAGGCAGTGATGTCCCCTCTTCTATAATTTGCCAGCAGCGAATGGTTTACCTATAAGGGCCATGAGCCCCTTTCCCAACCATGGCTAACCACTGGCCTGGCCAGTTTCACGCTGGTCCAGTGTCAGTAACCACAGATATGTTATCTGATGACAGCACTGGCTATGTCTTGCCCAGATGGCCTTTTGTGATTCTTTTCCCTCCTTTCAGTCCGTACAAGTTTTTACTCCCCTTTTCTGTACTTTCCCTGTGTCTGTGAAGGCTGGAATAAATATGAGTTTTAGGACTAAACACCTAATCCTCACTTATTCTTAGCCATCTTGGGCATCTGATCTATTGTTTATTTTTAAGTAATTTGTTTTAAATTTACATTAAATTTTCTTTAACAGACAGGCAATAAAATATAAACTATACATATTAATGGTGTGCCGTGGGTGTTCCTTTAAGTGTGTACTTTATATGATTTTTAAATAAGGCCAAACATGCCCATCTTTTCAAACACTATTTATTTGTGGCAAAACAATATAAATAACACACACACACACACACACATGCATGCACACTGCAATATCAGTCACCTTAAAGTGATAGCACACCAAACTTTTTTCTCATGACTATAATTTGGTAGCCAATGATTAACTTCTTCTCAGTCCTCCCTTTCCTCTATGAAATATTTACTCATCAGCTGACGAACTCTTGGCTTATCCATTTCTAAGCTATTGTGAATAACACTATGCAGCACCTGTTCCTATCCCAAATGGTTTTTCTAACTGCACAGAAGTTGACTGACACATAGAGAACTTGGCTCTAGTGAATTTTAATGTGTGGTCATTTTTATTGAGTTTTTTTATAATAAAGTTTATTACATTTATTTTTTTTTAAACTGTGGGAGTTCAGGAGCTTCTCCAGCATTACAATCTTACTTCTTCTGTGTATATCTCTAGTAATGAGACCGTGGGGTCAAATGGTAACTCTACTTTAAACTTTAAACGCCAGTCATATTGTTTCTCCTCATCTAGTCCAATCTCACCAAATTCTCAGGTGCCTCGGTAGCAAAGTCTGTGGGCTCCTCACCCAGGAGTCATCCTACTTTTGTCCTTCTCCACAGAGTCCTGGTTTTCTTTAGTTATTAGGTGGCCAAGTGGCAGTGCCACTGTGAACCTTGATTATCTTGTCCGACACTACAGGGCCATTCCCCCTGTAGAAGATCACTTTGGGAGCAACATACAGGAAGAGTGCGGAAGCTGGGGAAACACTTCCCTAACTCCAGATACTCAGGAACCGTCTACGAAAGCTCCTTTGAGTTATGTATGGTGGTATGGTGGACATATCTCTCGCTAACCACCATACTCAGCAGCAGGCTGAGGCAGAACCAACACTGCGATTTTCAGGTCAGCCTTGGCTACATAGTCAGTTCAAGGCCAAGCCTAGACTACACAGCTAGACCCCTATCTATCAGAAACAAATGAAAACAAAAAAAAAACAATCACCAAGCAAAAAAACAAGAGAAAACAAACAGAAACTTAACACCATGAGTTTTGTTTTATGAAGAATCGTTAACTTGACTCATATTCTCTCCCCAACACTCTGTGTGTGTGTGTGTGTGTGTGTGTGTGTGTGTGTGTGTGTGTGTGTGTGTGTATGTGTGTGTTTTGCTAGGGCATGAACACAGGGTTTCATACACACACTAGGTTAAATCCTGCTACATCCCTAACCCATCTTTCCCTTTTTTTTTTTAAAGGATATTTCACTTCCTAGTCCTTGCCCATTTTACTGTCTCATAACAACCCACCTCTGCCCCTATTTTCCTTTCCTTTTGCCTATCCACTCCATGCCCCACCAGCACATCCCAGGAAATGTCATCCAAGAATGTTGATTCAAGTTTACACACCTTTCATCAGTACTCTGTTTTTTAAGGGGCTCCTATATAGTGGATGCTCACATTCCCTATTATGGTTTAACATTCTTGACACTTTTTACACATTCTAGAAAAATAAGCTCTCATTACCTGCTGTCTTATGACATTTGACAGTCTTCTCTTCCTTGTTTATAGCACATCTGCAATACCGATTTACTAGACCACTCTTCTTTTAATGTAAGTACAAATGGCAAAGCTGCAGTAAATAAGTGACCTTTGACCCTTTGTTTTGCAAGCTGATTCTAAGTATTTGCTCTCGTGCATTCCTGCATTACTTTTAGTCCTTCCAACTGCGCCCAAACTGTGACTGAGGTTCCAAAGCTGCCCTCTTGTCTCAGTATGTCTCTTTGCCCCTCGCTTCACGCATGCCCCGGATTTGAGTAATGGATTATCATTTTCAGAGGCATAGGCGTGCTACACTCAGTTGCACAACTGACACACTCGTATTATCACCAATGAATGCAATGAATTAGCACAAGAGTTTCTAGTCAACTTTATAATCTAGTCATTCAGGCTTTGTGGCTAGTGCATATAGAATTTAGAGCAGAAACATCTTTAAATGGGATGGAGGTAGCTGAAGCCTCTTCTGATCACCCTGTATTGCTACTGCTTCCACATCAGCCTTGGCCATCAGAGGATGCATACTACTCTCCACTGATCTGTCTTAGTTAGGATTTCTGCTGTTGCAAAGAGATACCATAACCACAGCAACTTTTATTAAGAAAACATTTAATTGGGGTGGCTCGCTTACAGTCTCAGAGGTTCAATCCATTATCATCATGATGGGAGCATGGCAGTGTGCAGGCAGACATGGTACTAGATACATCTTGATCAGATAGCAACAGGAAGTGGACTCAAGCGCCAGGTGTGACTTTGGCACATATGCGACCTCAACCCACCCCCACAGTGACATATTTCCTCCAACAAGGTCCTACCAACTCCAATAAAGCCACACCTCCTAATAATGACACTCCCTATGAGCTTATGGGAGAAAATTGCATTCAGACTACCCTATGATTGCTCCAGGATTTACTGAGCTGTGACATGGTCAGGTGATAGTACTCAGTAGGCACTCTGTAGGTGCACCATCCCCTTGGTGATGCCGAGTGAAGGGATCAATTGTGAGACTTTCCAAGTTCTGGGTAGTGGGTATTAGCAGAGGGAGGGAAAGAGCTCCCATTGTGTTTCCTTCTGCTCTAGTTGGTACTGAATGTTGCAGACACTAACCAGGACTGAACATGGTACTCCCTGGCTCAAATCTTATAGGTGATCACTGGAAATCTCCATGTGCCTGAGCGTGGATGGTTTGTTTTTCTGGTGTGTGCTCATTTTCTATATAAAGCAACAGATGTTTTGTTTTGCCTCCTTCCCCTCTGTCCGCTGCTCAGAACGTGGGTGATATTAACCAACTGTGACAGGTTTCAGGTTTTTATTTTTAGCAGTGGAGATGGTTATCATGTATTTGGAGATTTCTAGGCCTCTGAAGCTGAGATTTTGTGCATTCTCAACTTAAAATCCTAAAGGGCAAGAGTTCTAGAAGCTTGATGTTTCTAAAAGTTAAGCATTAGGGTCAGAAGGGAGTATAAGATTGGAGGACACCAATGGAATTTCATCTCTTTCACCTACACAAAAATACATAATGACTTAGGTGGTTAAACCTGTGAAGTTTTAATTATAGAAATACATACATTGCTATAGGAAATGATCTCTTACTTGGCAAATTATCAAAAAACACTCACAAGATTAAAAGGGTTCATGTTGAGAGATCAAAATGCTGACTACTTTGATCATTTATTTTAGCTAACATCAATGTCTGTCTGCAGTATTCGTCTGTCTCCATTTCTAAGTGTTTATCCAAAATAAATGGAAGCAGATCTCATACAAATACTTTACCATTAATGGTCCAAGAAAGTTTATGTGGAATAGCCAAGAAGGAGAAACAATCGAAACATTCATCAGATGAATGGATAACGTTGCGGCATGAAGGCTGGATGGCTTGCTGCTTGGCAATAAGTGCGATGCCAAGCATTGACACAGTGTGCGTATCAAAATGAGCATGGCAGCTCGAGCGAAGGCTCAGGGCAGAGTTCTTGCTGCACAAGCATGAGGACCTAGTTCCGATCCCCAGTGCCCATGTTAAAAGCCAACCATCCTAGTGTCCTTTCGTAATCCTAGTACTCAGGCGTCAAGGGCAAGAGGATCCCAGGAGCTCCCTGGCCAGCTAGTCTAGGGGTTTTAGTGAGTTTCAGGTTTAGTGAGAGGCTTTTTCTCAAAAGACAGAGGTAGGGCAAGGAGTGACCAATAGAGGACAATGTGAACCATTAATCTCTGGCCTCCACATAAGTGTGCACATGAGCATGCGCGCGCGCACACACACACACACACACACACACACCAGAGAGGGAGAGAGAGAAAGAGTATGTCAAGTGAAAAAAAAGTACATCAAAGAAGAATATACATTACACTGGTGGATTTATGCAAAACTCTAGGAAATGCAAATAAAATAATTTTCTGGCAGAGACTGAAAATGGTGTTGTGTTTTTAATTTTAGTTCCATTGTGTTTATTATTAGTATAGAGAAAAATCTGTGGGTCTTTATATCTATGACTTAGTCACAGGAGGGCTGGCATTTTTTTTTGAGATTCCTATGTCCTATTTTGACAATAACAAGCTACTCAATTAAAGATGATTTGTTCCTTAATGTTTGCTGTGGCTTTTATTTGTTCTTCTTGTCTGTTGTAGTTTCCAGAACGCCTGTTAATGTGTCGAACATGACTGGTAAGTGGTCACTTTCCCTGCCGTGTTCCCGAGCTCAGAAGGAAAGCATTGGCTCTTTAACCACTGTGATGTCACCCGTAGTCATTCTGTACATGTTCTTTATGTACAGAACGCTGATCAAGTACCCTCTGGTTATATTTTTCTGAGTGTTTTTTTTTTTATCATGAATGGGTGTTGAATTTGTCAAATACTTTTTATAGGTCCATCACTTCTCTATAGAGCTGTTTGATATTCAACCCCTGTCCTCTCTGGCTCTCACCTTGCTTCCACCTCCCTCTTCCATGATTTTTCCTGAGATTTACGTATAAGAATTGTGTCACGTATGTATCAATCATGATTGGGGACACCATGGTCACTTATTCTCTGATTTCAACAAATTCTCTGATGTATGGATCTCTGTAGCTGTCCCTTTATGTTGCAGAAAAAGAAACTTTTTGACCAGAGGTCAGAGATACACTTCTGTAGCTACACGGGTAAATATTCAAAATGAAGTCAGGAATCACATTGGGTTAAGAAAATGGCAGAACTGGGGTCTATGGCCGCTCTAGCCATTGTAGTTGGCTAGGTTTACAGTAGTAGGCATGAATGCCCCCACTAGTGAGCAGGCCTTAGATTCAGTTAAAAAGTAGTTGGTTACTCTCAAGAGAAAAGTGTCACTATTGCACCATTGATGGTATCTTGCCTGGCTGGGCATTGCTGTGGTTCATAGGCCCGAATGCTTGGTGGGACTGTTGATTGCTTTTCTCCCCTGGGAGCTTTCATAGCACATTATGAACATATTTCTTCTATGAATTTAACATTGGATTGACCTTGGATTGAGTAGACTGATCTTCATAATGTGGATGGACCTCATTCAGTCAGTGTAGGCCTCACTGTCAAGAGACTGGTGTCTTCAGCAAGAGAGTTCTCCCTGTGGGCTACTTTCTCACCCAAAGGACAACTTCTTCTGAGTTTTCAGACCACCTCCTGCCCTGAAGATTTTGGACTTGCCAATTTGTACAATCCTATGAGCCACGTCCTTAAGGTCAGTCACCCGACACAAGCAACACAGCACACCTTTGGTTCCGTTTCTCTGGAGATCCCTGAGTAACATAGCAACACCCCCAGTGCTGCCAAGACCAGTGAATAATTCTTCACTTCTCATATCACCCCAGCTTCTAGAAACCTCCTTCTTGAGGTTATCTTTAACTTGAGGTCTGCAAGTTATCTTTGAAAAAATATTCTTTCTTAGATTTTTCTCTCACTTTACTGGCCCAAATCACTTTACGGCCTTCTAAATGTGACCGTGAAGTCAGTCAGAAGTTTCATCTTTGGTCTTAGATGCTTTGCTCTTTGCTTGAGTCTTCTCATTCAGTCCCCTTGAGGCTTTTGGTAAACAATTCTTTACTTCAGCATAAGCCCTCTATTCAAGACAAACACACACAAGTTCTAATGGTTAATCTTGTTTGTCAACTTGACTGGATTTAGAATCAACCACAAGACACTGAGCACACCGGTAAAAGGTTTGCCCATCTGCCTTGTTACTGGCAACACCATTGTTCCTGGTGATGCTACTGGGTTCTTTAACCAGTATTAGAACCCAGATTCTTCAGGGTGCCGGTGTGAACTGAAGATTGGGAGCCTTCGAGGCATCCTTCGGGCCTTCAGTGCCTAATTGGGGCATCCATCTTTTAAACCAATCAGCTACTAACCTTTCAGCCTCTCCAGCATGAAGTTGGCTACCCAGATGATAACATATAAGCCAACCTAACAAATTCTCTTCTAGAATATTCTTATCTGGTTGATTTTGTTCCTCTAACTGATATGCATGTAATGAGCTTTCTTGGTTTTCCATCTATTTCACTGGCATCTGCAACATCCAAACTGGAACTCCAACCTCTACCATCCACCCCTTAATCCCCTTCCCTCCTTCAGCCTTTCTCATCTACCAGTCCATGCAACTGCTCTAACTTCTACCACACACCCAGTTTAGTAGCACCCTCAATCTACTGTACTCTTAGAGTGATCTTAAATCTGTCCACCTTGAAATGTCCACAGGTCTCTTGGTCAAGCTCCATTTGTTTCTCCAGCATCACTTGGTACCTTTCAGCCTTTCAGTGTGCATTCAACATGCATCATGTCCTGCAAATGCGTTTTCTGACTTGCCCTCTTACACTACACATTCTCATAAATCTCCACTTTTATGAGTAAAATTTCTTGTGTCATATGAAGATTTTTGTTTACTTGTTATCCATTATAATAGTCTCTCTCTCTCTCTCTTTCTTTCTTTCTTTCTTTCTTTATGTGTGTGTGTGTGTGTGTGTGTGTGTGTGTGTGTCTTTAGAGAATTTTACTCTTCAATCTTCCCTCCTAGTATCAAGAGTATATCTCTGTCATAGCATAGGAATTGCAGAAATATTTATTGAAAGTTGATTGAACAAGCATCTTGATGTTGGATACCATGGCTCACACCTTTATTCTCAGCACTCAGAAAACAGAAGCACCAGATGTCTGTGAGTTTGAGGCCAGCCTGGTCTACATAGTGAGTTCCAAGTCAGCCAGAGCTACATAGTGATACCTTTTCTTTAAAAAAAAAAAGTGACTTGATATAACGACAGCAGAATTAGAAAGTTTACATACACAACTAGCTTTTACTCTGCTGTAACAGAAAAAGGTGAACTGCCTCTAGTGACTCGTTTTCTCTATATCTTGTAGAAGAGTGATATGAGATTCTTTTTAGCACACTTTATCTGAGAGATATTTCCAAGACCTGGGAGACTACTCCATGGCCAAACACACATTTTGACATTTTGTGTTTACAACCACCCTTATTAAAAACTAAACCAGAGGAATTCCCTCTGTTGTTTTTCTGAGGACACTGCCATGCCTCTTCTTCTCTCTTAAAACGGACAGCATGCCTCAGTTAACACAGGGATATGTCCTGAGAGATGCATTATTACTCATCTGCCACTGTGCAAACATCATAAAGTACACATATATAAACCTGTATGGAATAACCTACTACTTACCTAGGCAGTGTGGTAAAGTCTGTTGCCTTCACATGCATGATGTTTTTTTAAAGCATGAGATGACATTAAGTACAGGAGAAAGTGATAGAAACAATAGACACAATACACATGAGACAGCCAAGACTGAAGCCAGCATAGCATGGTATAGCATTTCTGCTTATAGTAACTTTGAAACATTCTATCATAATATAGTTAATGTAAATACAGAAGCCAACAATATAGTCAAGATCACGTATTCTAGGCACACATAACTGTACACACATCTATTACACTGGATGTATGGGGAGTGTTTATACAAACATGAATAACAAACTACCCCAGTTCTTCAAATAGCTACACCATAAATTAGTGACTAGACCTGTACAACCATCTTATACTCCTATGGTCACCATCATGTATGGTCCTTTATTTAAAGCACACAACTTACAGAAGTATGGCTTAAAACACAAGGAGAAACATTTGCACATTTTTTTTTCCTGTTTTGTAGCCTACTGATGCTCATTCTATTGTCTGCTAAAATAAAACCAATTAAGATCTTTAAATTGATATGTGTGCGCATAAAACAATTTAGAAATCTTAATTGGCTTTGTTTTAGAATCTAGACTCAAGCAGCTTCAGTCTACAAAATGAAATAAATGTTCTAATGATTCAAGCATAAGGGGATGGCCTTATAGAGATACAAGGTTGGACGGAAACAGAAGCCAACAACAGAAAGTAGATTGGTTATTTCAAGTTACTGTTCTTGTAAGGCCAGGACAAGGATTGAGGACAATAGGTAACCGGCTTCTCAACCTCGGGTTACTTCTTTTTATAAGGATTAAAGCCCGGAAAAATTTTATTATCTTGTCAGTTGAAACTGGTTTGCTTGGGGAATTTAGTCGTTATCTCTCTGCTCTTGGTTTTTCAGAAGATGAGATAGACAGTTTTAGCTTGGTGACACGGAACTGTAAAGCGAGCAACCCCCATCCTTATTTTTAGCCTGGTGTGCTGAGGCCCAGTAAAGGAGTCTAGACTAAATGATGGCCTCATGAAATTTTTCTTTAACTCTTAGAAAAGAGGCATTACAGATACAAAAATAATACTCGTGATACTCAACCTTATCAATAATGAAAAACAGCTGTATTAGGACTGATAAATCAATACACAGATTGCAGGAACCCTGACTACCTACCCTAGAGGGATCTACACCTATATCTATATCTATATCTATATCTATATCTATATCTATCTATAGTCTTAGGGTTTTTGCTGCTGCGAAGAGACATCATGACTATGGCAACTTTTATAAAGGAAACATTTAATTGGGGTGGTTTGCTTACGGTCTCAGAGGTCAGTCTATTATCATCATGACTGGAAGCATGGCGACATGCAGGCAGATGTGGTGGGGAGGTAGCTGAGAGTCCTACATCTTGCAGGCAGCAGGAAGCCACACTGTCACACTGAGTGAAGTTTGAGAAACAGACCTCCTCAAAGCCCATCCCAGAAGTGACGCACTTCCTCCAACAAGGTCACGCCTCCTAATAGTGCCACTTCCTTTGGGAACCATTTTCTTTCAGACCACACACACACACACACACACACACACACACACAATAAATAAATAAATAAATAAAACCTGGCATAAGAAGAATGCTATCACTTTCAAGATCACAAACCTCTAAATCTGGACTTCTTTGTACTCACCATTTTGCCTGTTATATGTAGTTCTGTAAGTCAATCAAGACACAAACAAGATGCTCTGGACAATAAATGTGCCCCCCTAGTCTGGTGGATTTGGACACATGGTTCCCAGGTAGTGGTGCTGTTTGGGAGTTGGTGCAACCTTGTGCTGTAAGAAGTCACTGAGGCAGATTACAGGAGTTCAGGACCTCTCCTGACTTCTAGCCTCCTCTCTGCTGTATGTGTGTGTTTGAAGATATTCAATCTCTCAGTCTCCTGCTTCATCTACCTCCTGCCATGCCCCCTTCACAATTATGGACTCTCCGTCTGAAACTTTAATCCCAAATAAACTCTTTCTTCCTCAAATCGACTTTGGTCATGATCTTTTATTCTAGCATCATAAATGTGACTGATACATGGTCTTCTGTCATCATCTACCTGTGTGATCTGGGGAAAGTCAGTTAACTCTTGACACGAATTTCATTTTTTAAATAGGAGGAAAATATCAGCCCTGTATAAACCAAGAAAAAAATTAAAAATCACCTGAAATTAATGTATGTAAAAGCCTTGAAAATATATAATCCAGCAAGTCTTTTCCTATTATTGGATTTTGAAAGTAAAAACTGAAAACAAATACTAGAAATGGGACAGACCATTACTATGGAAAACAATAGAAAGAGAGTTAGTTATCTTTAAAATAATTTCTGACTTCAGACAGCCAGTATCTTCTGAGAACGGAGACTATCTGAAAAACTGAAGGCCTGTAGGAATGAATGCTGACAGGACCTCAGATGGATTCAGTCCCAATTATTAATGAAGACAGTGCAATGGGTTCTGTGCTTAGTCTTAGCGAGTAATTCATGCTGCTCTCCGAGCAGCCTGCCATTCTAATAAATCTATCTCTCTCCCCGTGGTACTTACTGGGACAAGACAAGCTGAGCCAGTGATTGCAGTGGAGCCCCTGGACATTGGATCAGATGGCAGGGTTATCCCTGTGGTCACAAGCGGATGCTATAAGATGCAGGCCTTGCTAAAGCAGAGAGAGCTGCCATAAGCATCTTACCAATCTAAGCTTAGGAACAGCCTGCTCTTCCTGGATGCTCAGCACTTTTACATCTCTCATTCCTGGGAACCTTCCAGCAGCACGTACTTCTTGGTCGGTTGGAACTGCTGATGCTGTCTTGGTCCCCAGACATCATACGTGAGATGAAAATAATAGTAATTAAATTTTTTCTGATAGAAAGAGACATTTATCCCCATATATGAGAGGTATGATGCTGTAGTTAAATGACATAAATTCAGTCTGCTTTCTTTAGTGCTTCGGGATTCAAGTAAAAGAAGCCACGAAGATAAAGTAAGCACAGCTCTGTTACTAGCAAGGATTCAGCTTCATGAGTTAGAAAAGCTCCCACTTAAGACAGGTGAGTTACAAACCGGTAGACGTGCCAGTCGAGTGAAGGAAGCCTTCAGAACAGTTAGGAAGATACGCCCTTTCTACACGGGCTCCACAGTTTGTGAACTGGCCCAAGAGCAGGGGCAGACAGGGCCTCGCTCTTTCCCTCCTCCGCTCTCTCCTTATCTCCTGGCAGGGTCCCAGATCATAGTTTATCACTCTATGAAAAGCAAGGTCTATCTTCTTCCCAGAAGACAAGCCTCTTATAGGGTCCAGAATGCGAAATAAGCTCAGCATCTGTGCATGCCTGAAGGCCCAGCACACAGCACACTGAAGCGAGAGACTGACAACTGACTGACTGACTGACTGACTGACTGACTGACTGACTGACTGACTGGAGATGGAAAACTAAGCAGCCTTTTCTTCCTATCACACCACCATGACCAGCGCAACCTCAAAAGGTAGATATGGTAAATTACAATTATCATAATAGTAATGATAATGGAAAAAGGAGGGGACAGGTATGGGATTGAGTTGAAAAGCAGGAGCCCCGATAAAATGTCACAAGGAGTACCCCTGGATTTTGACCACCCAGCTTCACTAAGCTTGCAGAGCCATCTGTGTCCAGGGTGGGGCCTACGTCCAACCCTGGCATCCCTTACTTCTTCCCATTTTTATAATAGCAGATCATGGTATGACACGGTTTACACCAAGGCAGAGCTTTTACTGTACCAGGTATTTTACACAGACCCTTTGACTCTGGAAGTTGCTACCTCGCTGTTCAGATAAGGATAGGGCATAGAGAGATTTAAATAAAAAGGCCAGGGCATCCGCTGATGGTTGATAGAGCCAGAGACCGCACCACATCACAATTCTGCAGTCGCCTGCCGCTATTCTGTGTTAAACCTCAGTTGCACGGCTCTCTTTAGAGATCTGAAGAAAGAGAAGTCCATCTTCATTTCACATGCTCGCTCAGAACTCGAATTTTTGACACTTGCAGTAAAGTGACCATCCAAAATCAGGTCCCAAGAACCTCCCCATGCCACTGCAGCACAGGCCTAGGAAGAGGAAAAAAAAACTCATTTGTGTTTTTCTGAGAATGTATCTGACCATGCCTGACTTTCCAGCCCCAACCAAACACATGCAGCTCACGAGCAAAGAGTGGAAAGGAAGGGCTCATGATTGGTATTCTTGGTAGTCAACTTGACTACATCTAGAATTAGCTAAAATTCAAAAGTGGAGGGCACATCTTTTGGGGATTTTCGCTTAAACTGAAGCGAGAGGATCCACTTCTCATTCAGGTCTTGCGGCCGGAAGACACGCCTTTCATCTAGGCCACACCTTCTGCTGGAAGCCTGCAGAAGGAAGTGAAAGAAGGAAGCTTTGCACTTGCACTTCGCCTCCTTGCTCTAGCCTTGCTAGCAAGGCCATTCAATCACTGAAGTCACAGCCTATTTCCTCTGGCTTCTAGCATAAACTGGAGACCAGGGGAGACATTCAGCCTGTGATCTTCTGGATCCTTGGACTTTCCATTCACAGCCAGCCATTGTTGGATTAGCTAAACTGCAGTCTGTAAGTCATTCTAATGAATCATATATATATTTATATATATATATAATATATATTAATATTATATATATATATTTATATATATATAAATTCTTATAAATTCTGTTACTTCAGAGAACCCTGACTAATATAGCCCTCTTTTCCATTTTGTGAGAAACTCTTAATTTAATTGCGGTTTCTAATTGCGTTATCTATTATTTAAGGGCAATATAGGCTTGAACAAGTCACATGCACTTTCTCTGTTCTTTTCTCATTATCAAAGCAAGGGGTCAGAGCTAGAGTCAGTGTGCTCCATCCCAAATCTAACACTTTGTAATTGACTCCTCTTCGGGTGATATCATTTTCTGAGTCCATGGCATCCTTTCTTCTCTTCCTTCTGCCAGCACAAGATGCATTTAATTTTTCTGACCCCACAGGCAGAATTAAAGATCGCTGTTCAGCACCTGGGGTCCCCTTCATATAGTGCTCATATAGGTCATTAACAAAAGCAGTTCCCCATTACAAGGGTTGGGAGCAGGTCAGTGTCGTTGGGAACAGAAACTTCTAGCTTTGGAGGGCTGATAGCGGGGAGCAGAATTTCAAGAAGAGTATACATGAAGCTGTGAAATTGCTGGAGATGTTTTAAACATGCTAAAGCAGATATCTCCAATACGTTAAAATTGCCATGGCAACTCACACTGGGGCCAGGATGTCAGTGGAAAACAAGCTTCTGAAAATTTCGGGCTCTCTGCATCTTCAGCCTTAGACCAAGTGACTGCTTCGAGTTTCCTTTGCTTCGCTGCTGCCCACTCCATCTCCCTCAAAAAGAAAATACCTCCTGGCTGGGCTACCCATGCCTGGGTGTGCCCTCTAAGCAAAGGAAGAGGATTGTTCTTCATTCCTGTCATCTCTCATACCAAATGTGGAGGTGTCCAAAGCCGTGAAACCCATGCGTTTGTGGGCACACTCACTATAAACCATGGGATGTCTTGAACCTCTGAGAAAGGGGAGGCTGTATGATGTCTTCAGGTGTACCCAACATACAGTGACATAGGTGAACACAGTAGAAGACTCTGACACAATTGTCCTTTAATTCACACTTAGGCTAAACATGTAAGCACTCGTGTGTAGAAGGCACAGGTGCTTACAGATAAGCACTGGAGAAACCAAGAGTGTTAATCACACAGGGTTGTCTCCTCAAAGGAGGAAATGAATACCTGTTTTCCACGCAGAAGGCTGGGGGCGGATGTTGTTAATAACCTGGTGGCATTTGTTATCCATTCACCTCACTCAAATCTCCAGGGTGTTATCCCAAACCCTCCCTCCCTAGACCTTTAGCTTTAGCTTTGTTTCTCAGTCAATAGGCCCTCTCCTTAGGGGAGATGCCACACGTACTTCATAGCTTGATGATATCTATGCTATCTGGATCAGAGACCACACCAGATCCTGGACCCTGCTATAGAACCCATTTTCATGGTCGAGGTCACAAGTACTTTGCAAAAGAGATTCAATGTAGTCGTGCCTGAAGCTTTATTGTGCACAAGCATGGGGATAATTGTCACCAGGAAACATTTTTCCAAAATCATGCTGGACTTAAATATGTCTAAAAATAAACTGGCCTAGTGTTAGATTCCAGAGGTTTAAACATGCCCAACTATGTCCTGCTGCACCGGGTTTGCTTTCTTGCCCCTTGGGGTTCATTTCCCTGCTGGCTGTAGCATTTGTAGTGACCCCCACCACCAGGGGGCGCATGGTTACACATCGTACTTCCTTTAGTACTTAATGTTTATTGTAATTTGGTTCCACTCCTATGAAAGAGACTGAGTTTTATTTAGGGATGAGTGCCCTCCCAATGCTACATTTGTAAGTTCGAGTTTGCAGTTTTCAAGCCATCCGTTCACTACTTTGGGTGAAATACTGTGATAAGTTATACGCTCTAGTAGGAAGTAGAAAAATTGTGGCCATAAATTCACAGTCCTTCGATAGAGTTTGTAATTTCATAGGAACCAAATAGTACCTCAGTAACACAGAGAGCTCACTGCCCATTATGAGGCAACTCCATTTAAACTCTTTTCTATCTGTATATGCGTATGTTCTAGGAAATATTAGTAGGCTTCCTCATGCCTTACTCTGAGATCTTTAGTGTTAGTTCATAGACTCTCCTCTACTCCGCCTTCTTATCCCCCCACATTTCCTGTTCCATCTCCTCCTTCATACCACCATACATCCTGCCATCCTTCCCTTGAAGTCTCTGTGTTGCCCTCTTACCAGCTTTCTGCTTTCTCTGGTGGTTCCAGCTGAAATACACGTTATCTAAAGACTCAAGCTAGAATCTATAATGTGAGAGAGGGAACCTGCCGCATTTGTCTTTCTGGGTCTGAGTTACCATATTCAGGACTGTTTTCAGCTCTATACATTTACCTGAAATTTTCATTTTTTCTTTACGGATGAATAATATTGCACTTTGTATGTGTATCACATTTTCATTATCCATTCATCCACAGATGGAAATCTAGATTGTTTCTGTTTCCTGGCTATTGTAAGTAGAGAAGCAATAAGACTACAAGTGTCTCTGTAGGAGGATATTGAACCTTTTGGGAATGTGTCCAGGAATAGATAACTAGTTTATGTAATAAGTCTACTCTAGATTATTGAAGACCCTCCACCCTGGTTTCCAGACATGGTGACACAAGGTCTAGCCTCCCAGCATGTGGATGAATAAAAGAGGAGGTTCTTAAGCTTGTGACCAGCTTGAGCTATGCAGTAAGATCTTGCCCCCTCAAAAGAGTTTCCTGTTTTCATTGCTTGGGATTTTTGTGATTTGCTTGTTTTTGAGACAGGGTCTGTCTGTGTAGTGGTAGCTAGTCTGGAACTCACAGCAATCCTGCAGCCTCAGCCTCTGGAGTGCTGGAATTACAAGCATGGATGGCCACACCAGTTGCTCCCTCTTTTAAGCTATCTGTCTGTGTGACACAAATTCTAATAGGAACAAAGCTTCTGGGGCTTTCACTTCCTGTCCCCAGATGCACGGCATTTAGAGTGTGTTGAGCATCCTTTCAGAGTATTCTACGCATTTCACACAGCTTTTTATGTTTTTTCCTTCCTAGTCTTATCTTAAATCTTTATCTTGGCAGACAGTGGAGATGGCTCACTTGGGACAGTGCTTGTCATAGGAGTGTGAGAATGTGAATCCTGGTCCCTAGCAACCATGTAAAAAAACCAGCTTGGCTATGCACATCGTTAGCCCCAGCTTTGAGAAGACAGAAATAAATGCATCTCCGGAGCTCACTGGCCATTTAGTCTAGCCAAATCACTGAGATCTGTGTTCGGTGAGAGAGCCAGTTCAAAAAATAACACAGATCTAGGGCTATAGCTTAGTGGTTAGAAGTGATTAATGTGTGAGGTCCTACATTCAATCCTCAGAATTGCCAAAAATAAAAAGGTAGAAGGAAATCAGAAAACAAAGTGGAAAATTACTGAAAAAGATACCTGATGTTGACCTCTGACCTCCAGATGCACCCACATACTCAGATGCACATACACATGAATGCACACACATGTATGCACAAATCACACACACACAGAGAGAGAGAGAAAGAGAGAGAGAGAGAGAGATTTCCTAGGTTGTACATATATATTTTCCTAGGCCCTGTAAATCAGAATGGGTAAACTGTGATCAAAGCTGGTCTCTTAACTTTTTTAGGAAATAAAATTCTTACTAGAGCAGAGTCTCGTGTAGCCTTTAACATATTTTCTGCAAGTGCTTTCTTGCTACCATGCCATAGTTGAGCGATTATAACAGAGGTGGCATGATATGAGAAGGGCAAAATATTGACCTTACTCAGAAAGTCTTCCGGCCCTTGCTTTTAAAGACTGCCTAATATATGTATGAGTGTGTTATAACTAAACAGTTTGTCCTTAAAATACATGCAGATAGGTTATTTTTAATGTTATGTTATTGCAAAAATACTGAGATTAATATACTAATGTATCTGTTATCCTCATGTATGTGGTCATATCTGCATAAGTACGTAGGAATGGAAAGGTTAAGCAAGAATATCACATGCTGTTCATTGACATATTTGTTAGTCTGGTGTCACCTGCATCAGCGACGTCAAGGAAGACAGCAGACAGACCAGTTGCAAGGCCCAAGAGAGGACTAGACTGCCGGGAGATGGGAAGAACAATACTGTTCCAGAGGAATAAGTGGGGGCGGATTTCAGCTCCGCCTCCAGTACGGAGAACAGGTAGCTGGAAAATGTACAACTCCATTTAACCAAAAGGCTCAAGAAAAACCCCACACGAGCATCTGCTCCTGTTAAGGCTACTCTTTGTCCTGACTGAACTCCTCCTCACCTTCGTCTTCCTTCCCATTTCCTAAAAACAGCTTCACCAGCCTTGGAGGCGAGCAGGGCACCATCGAAACCACTGCTTTTGGGGCAGCTGTATAGATCACTGTGGGCACCAGGATTTGTAAAGGCAGCTTTGCCTGACTCTGGCTTCGCTGACACTAACAACCACCGGCAAAGAGGCTCCGGCTTCCACGGTCTTTGAGGGCCACCTTGAGCCTTTGAAGTGGAAGAAGAACTCCGGAATCCACAAACTCTGTGAAGAAAGCCATCCCTGGGAGACCAGAAGAGTCTGGCGAGAGTTCAAACCTGTGCTTTCACCGAGAACCCCTTACAGTGTGCCAGACATGCGCGAGAAGAGAGTATGGACGTGTGGAAATGGGAACTTGACATGCGCGAGCGGGGAGTATGGACCCGTGGAAACGGGAACTTGACGGCTGCTCTACAGGATCACAGCCCAGTGGAGGAAAACAGATACACCTGCCATTTCCAAGCTCTAAACACCTTTTCTTTTTCTTTTGAGAGAAACACACGATGCCTGACAAGCGTCAGACAATATGTGAACAACCAGCTCAAAGCAGATCAGAGCTTCAACACTAGATCACTACATTCCCTTTGTTAATGTCATGTCTCTGTGAAGCTAAGCTTTGGCAGTCACTCTTGCTAAAAGGCAGATTCTGCATGAAACTCAGTTGTAATAGGGTATGAAGACAGTGCCATTCAATTAGACTCCAGGTGTGAGAAGCTGCGCATGCTCAATGGGTCTACAGCACACCACCAATGAGTGACCGTGGTCACTTCAGAATGGATTGTGACATTTCTTTCATGTGTGTTATCTTTTCAAAAGACTACTGAGCTGTGAAGCCGGAAGTACTTATAACTCCCTAACAAGTGGGACTGTTAGCTATTTCTTTTGACTTCTGTGCACTTAGAAAAACTTACAGGAAGAGCGCTGGAAACCAGAAGTGGCTGAGAACTTCAGAGATGGAAATTGTGAAAACATTTTAAGTGTTAAGGGAACCGGAAAAGTCTGGGACCTTCTGGGTCGAGCGCTTTACACTACTTAGCAACATTGCGTCCTTGGGAAAGCATTTCTCGATGAGTTCTGGGTAAGTGGAAGCACCTTAGGGGCCACCATGGAAGTTAAGTGAAGAACACAAGTGAAGCATTTGGTGCAGGCCTTGGCACATCGTCGGCAATCAATGAGCACTCGGTAAACCTACAAGATCCTAGACTATAAATGAAAATTAACATTCAACCTTAATATTGCAGCTTTAAATGATTTTTAAGCCAATGGCTTCTCCCATAAAGTGCTGTTGCCATGGCACCTTGCTGTGATACGTGGTGTCAATCAAGTAAGTCTAAAATCAGGAAACCCCAACTCCCCTGAGATTTGTCCCGGTATCCAAGTGACTTCACTGACAACTTTTTGGTAGTGGTTCCTCTCCCTGTTCAGTTTTTTACCTTTCTCTTTGGTGCTGGGCTTCTGACACAGGGCACGGGCTTGCTAAGTCCATGCTCCATCATAAAGCTACGCTCCAAGCCTCGGCGCTTCCTGCTTATGAGTTCAAAGACTTAAGATTTTGTTTGGTTAAAAGAGAAAGAGAGGCACTTTGTTAACTCCAGTGAAAATTTTAAGACGTTAACTTCAAAACTTACATTATTCTATTAAGTTCCTGAAATATTTGCATCTTTAAAAGTACTTGTAGTTTTTATATTTCATGTTATTTTAAATCTCATGTTTGTGTTATGACTTGTTTGCCCAAACCCCAGCAGGCATGAGAAGAGGTCAGTAATCCTCTAGCCAGCCCTTCCTCAGACACATGATCTGAGCTTGTTCTCATTATACTTTTGACTTGCCATAATCCTTGGGAACAGAAAGAGACATTCAGGGACATGGCATTTCCTGCTGGACTTCTAGTTCCTCCGATGTCATGTACTGACATAGAATTTAGAAGCCAGGATGCAGCCACAGGACAGCTACTCAGTCCAGCAAAGGACAGTAAGGTCCACAAATGTCAAGTCCTGGAGGTGGGACCCCAATCTATATTGTTTCTTTCCTTTAATGAGTTACACTTTAAAAAAAAAAAAAAAAACCTTTCTTCGACACACTTTCTGTCAACCTAAGAGATTCTTTTGAGTATTATTTTCTGAGGTCAGGTAATGAACAACTTAAGAAAAATATCATGTTCTCTCCACATCAGCGATCCTCAACATTTCTACAAATTAAAATCACCTGAGATGAGAGGAAGGGGGGATTTCAAACTCTAAAAGTGGTGGGATTCTATTCCTGGGCCAATTAAAACCAAGTCTCCAGGGCTGAGACCTGATCACACTGTTTTAATTTCCCCAGCGACTCCAGTGTACGGGCAGAATGGGGGAGCCTACACATAAATTGGTAGGCAGGTCGTCTTCTGTGCTAGCCCTGCACCCACAAAGAGAGAACTCAGTTGTGCAGGAGAGATATTGCGATGGCTCTTTCAGTGTAGAAATATGTCTTTCTTCCCTTCAGTTATGGGTCATGTGGGCTGTTTAAGTCAAGAGTTATTTGAGCTTTTTTCCCCCTATGTGGCTTGAACACTGGAGATAAAGGATTTGGGGGAAGATTACTACATGATAAAAATCATGCATGTACAGTTTCTCAGCTGTGTTCTTAATCTTCATCACAGCTGTACATAGAACAGAGTGTTACGTATTATGTTCATGTGGGTACAGCGTAACATGTAAAAGGGGAGCAAGAAGGTCTAAATAGTGGGGTGTGAGGAAGGACTGAATGCAGGCAATGAACAGTTATGAAAGAGGATATAAAGCTAATTGTGTTTTAATTCTGTCTGAACTTTTTGGTTTTGGTGGTGGATAACTGCATAAAAATGTATTATATAGTAAAAGTGTAAAATCCAATGTGACATCTCTGGAAGACACATTATCCCAGCAAACGTCCTGTTCCTCTGGCTTTTGCAATCTTCCTGAGATAATCCCTGAATCAGCGGGGCTGCCTAGGCAAGACCTGAACAAGGACAGCACCAAGAGGCATGCTAACATAGAGTGGGGAAATCTCAAGGGGCCTCAAGCCTAGGCAAGGAGCTACAGGTGACTAAGGAATGCTGAGAGCTGAAATGGTGTTCCCCAGGGAAGAGCCTGCCAACTGCTTATCCAATGCCAAGCAGTGAGCTCTGATATCAGATACAAGCAATATTACATGCACTGAGCAGGATTTCGTCTGTGTGTGTAAGAGGGTGTGTATGTGTGTGTGTGTGTGTGTGTGTGTATGTTTGTGTGTAAACAAAGAAAAAGAAGTTATGAATTTGAGAGAAAGACAGAGAACTGAAGACTGAAAAGGAAAGGTAAAAACGATGTATGTAATATTTTCATACCAAAAAAATAAAAAACATCTTTAAAAAAATGTCCAAAGTAAAGCTCGCAGCTTCCATGTTAAGTAGCTACTCTAACTGCATGGGTGGATAGACTTTGTGTATGGTTAGCTTCATTGTGAGATGTTTATTTGAACTTTTTTAACAATGAAGCTTAAAATAAAAAACTAAAAAGAAAATCTGTCATAAAATTCTAAGAGGAAGAAAACTACTTAGCTTTGTTCTCAGAACCCACAGCTTGCCACTCACCTTCTCTCTCTCTCTAAAAAAAAAAAAAAAAAAAAAAAAAAAAAAGACAGTGTGTTTCCACCATGGGTGATCAGGACCAGTTGAAGCTGGATGCCTCTGAGAATCCCAAGAGGTCACAGGGTTTTCCAGCTCATCCTTTTTGTCTCTTTCACCCCAATTCCCACCCCCCACCCCACCCCTGACAGACACACACACACACACACACACACACACACACACACAGAGAAAATACCAGTCAAGCAGATGGTTTGGGTGTGCTGCCCTGGAGGCTGACAGATGTGAATTCTGACGAGCAAGGAGAAGGACAGACCTTTCTGTCACTGCACACGTTTGCCCCACTCCCCCCCCCAAACAAATGCTGCTTCACGTGGCTGACTTTGAGCCTGGGTCAAGGGCTTCTCAGAGTACGGGGAGAAGTAATTTCAACATCTCAGGAAATTTTAATAGACAATACTTCTCACAGTTCAAGTGTCAAATATGAATAAGTCTGAGGTTTTAAAAGAAAACGGAGGGTTCAGCACTGAACTGTCACAAAGAAACTTTATTGCTACTTGATTCTCTCCCTCTGTCTATTCTCCCAGGGTCCCTCCATCTCCCTTCTTCTTTCCCTCCTTCTCTCTATAAAAGCATGCTTTCTCATAATTGGGTCCAGGCCTTTAAGTATCAATAATTTCCTTTTAATGACTACCTTCATTATTGTGGGGGTCACTTCATCCTCAGCAGTAGATTTAGCATGTCTCTGATCACCATGTAACACTTATAATTAAGTTGACACTTAGCATAATAGTGGTTGGTCAGGGCTCAGGTCCAGTGTTTCCAGGTTCTAGGCTTCTTATCTGAAGAATTAAAAATCAGGACTCACATTGACTCTCAAAAATAGTGAGATAGCTTTTTTGGAGTAAAGAAATAACACAGATTACAGAAGAATACCCTGCCAAGACTGACAACAAGCCATGTAAGTGAACATACTGGGGGGCAGGGGCTGATATTGTTTGGGGAGCTTCCTTACATGGAGTTCAAAAGAAGGCAGAGCTGGATACTAACAAGTGTAAAGATAGTGGTCTCTATTTTGATTGATAGATTAGGTCATGTATTCATTCCTACTCCACATGTCCTTACCCATAATGCATCTGATTTTAGTTCAATTATGCATAGGCATAAAATGGTAAAGAGGATATTCCCCTAAAATTTCATTTAAAGAATACAGTTTGCCTTACTGGGACTATACCTCAAACCAGTTCAGTTTAGATCAGGCCTTCTGTCTTCATACACGATACACTGGGAATACACCTGAAGAGAAACTCTAAATTTGATTGTTACTAAAGGAGGAGAAATCTATACTTTTCAGAGATGGGGTTACATGTAGCCCTGTGTAGGTGGTTGGTAGTTAGGAAAGGGTGTGAACAGTACATTCAGGTTAAGGAGATTGGCTGTCATGTGCAGTGTTACTAGAGGCAGGGTGTATATAATGCAAACTGAATACAGTCCAGGTTACTAAAATTCTCCATATGCTTGCCTAACTCAATACCAATAACCAATACTGTCTTTATGCTTATATTAAAAGCCCACAGAAGGAAAGAGTCACCAGAGAGTGCTGTCGCAAGACTCTAGTGACAGTTTGATTAGAGGAGAAGACAAGAGAAGAAGCATGTATGTAATGCCTGACACAGCACGTGCATTCTGCAGCATCCACTAACTGAAAGGGTGTGCTTTACCGCACCAGATGTGACATCCCACCTCCATACAGCAGGGGTGGTCAGTGGCTGCGGGCATTCCACCTCCATCCTTCAGGGGTGGTCAGTGGCTGCGGGCATCCCACCTCCTTACAGCAGAGGTGGTCGGTGGCTGGCATTCAGGACACACAATGGAGTATTTGTTTACTCCTGATTTTATCCAAAAGATTTGACAGCTACTATTTATACCATTTTATAACTTCTACTCATAGAAATAGGCACTCTCTATTCTACTGTTTTTATGTTAAAATAAACCTTAAATTGGTTTATTTAAGGGCAAGGGAGACCACTCAGTTGTTCAAGTGTTTGCTTTGCGAGCATGAGGGCCTGAGTTCAATCCCTAAAGATCTTCACTTGTTTTGTTTTAAAAAGTTAGACACAGTATCATGCACTTGAGATCCCAGCACTTTGGAGGTGGAGGAGGGGGTCCCTGGGCTTTCTGGATGGCCAGTCTAGCCTATTTGTCACAGCCTTCAGGCCAGTGAGACACTATCTCAGAACACAATGTACATGTCCTCTGAAGAACAACACCTGAGCCTGTCCTCTGAGAGAGGTGAATATTTATATTGCACACATGTAAATATTCACCCCTCATCCACACCCAAATAATATGCACACCCACATAAATATGCAAATGCACACACAAATAAATGAGGTCAGTTTAGAATTACATGACAGGCTACTTCTTTCTAGGACTAAGATTAAAAGCCGCTGTTTTGCTTATAGAAATTATATTTATATTTAATTGGCATTTATTTATTGCAGCATCAGAGATTAAAATGAGGGTCCCAAACATAACAGAATTTACACTCTGCTACACGCCCAGCCTCTTAATTAGCGTTTTAACTGTAGTGTTCACTAGTAGTATACTTTGGTTACACTTACCTTGCATTTCATTTTACTTTGGCATAAGAGTCACAAGTGGACTTCTACAGCATAAAAGGTGTTATTGATGCAGAGGTGCTGTGAGCACTGTATTTTACAGATCCTCGTACACTGGTCAACTTTGAGAAATGCTAGGCTCAGAATTTCTACCCTATTGATGGTCCCAGCTTCCACACTGCTGAAAGAGGAGGGGAGAAGCACACCACTTTCTGCTAGCAACAGTCAGCTGTACTTCCTTTCTGGCTTCCTCAGGTGAGCCTGCTAAATGCAAGAGAAGGAAGGAAGTAAATAAAAAATGTTTCAAATCCTGAAGTCACACTACAGACAGGAAGAGCGCAGACATCAACTTTACTACTGGTCCCAGTTCACAACCAATCCCAGGAACCTTTTATCTTAGTTAGGGTTTATATTACTGTGATGAAACACCATGACCAAAAAGAAAGTGGGGGAGGAAAGGGTTTCTTTGACTTTTTTTTTTTTTTGACTTCAGCATTGCTGTTCATCACCGAAGGAAGTCAAGAGCCTGGAGGCAGGAGCTGATGCAGAGGCCATGGAGGTGTAGCATGAGGACTGGCTTGTTGGGGTATCTGTCTCACCCAGTACCCCACAACTGGCAAGTCCCAAAGAGAAAATCACACACAGGAATCCATAAGGTTATAAACTGATTGGCCCATTAGGTCAGGCTTCTTATTAGTCCTTGTAACTTATATTAATCCATTATCATTATCTATGTTAGCCACACGGCTCAGTACCTTTCTCAGTGTGACAGCTCACATGTTGCCTCTTCGGTGATCTGGGCAGGAATGGCGGAGGGACTTCCTCCTTCCTAGCCTTCTCCTCTCCTGTTCTCATCGCCCCGCCTACACTTCCTGTCTGGTTGACCCGTCTATACTTCCTGCCTGGCCAATCAGCGTTTTATTAAAATACATGATTGACAGAATACAGGCAATTCTCCCACATCAATGGAGGGGCTACTTACTGACTTTCTTCCCATGGCTTGCTTTGGCTACCGTCTTATAAAACCCAGGACGACCAGCACAGGTATGACACCACCCATGATAAGCTGGATGCTCCCCACTAAACACTAAATGAGAAAACACCTCAAAGCCAATCTCATTGAAGCATTTCCTCAACTGAGGCTCCTCCTTCTGATGACGACCTCACGTCAAGTTGACACACAAACACATCACTATTAAGCCACATCCCTTCCTTATTCTTCTCCAAGATCTCACATTAAAATCATAAATTTTAGCAGTCTCACAGTTTTTACAAATTCAGTCTTTAAAATTTCAGTCTCTTTAAAATGTCCAATCTCTTTCAAAAGTTCAAGTCTTTCATCTGTGGGCTCCTTTAAAAATCAAAATTAAATACCTTCTTCAAGAGGGAAGAACCAGGGCACCGTCACAATCTGAACCAAGCAAAACTGAACTCTTAACAGTATAAATAATTTAATGTCCAATTATCAGGGATTCCCTCATGGCCTTCTGGACTCCTCCAAAGGCTTGGGTCCCTTCTCCAGCTCTGCCGTCTACAGCACACACCGTTCATCTTCCAGTCTCCATCTGGCTCCACTCCCCTGCTGCTGCTGTTCTTGATGGTCTTCCCATAGTAACGGCATCTCCAAAGTGCTGGGGTCCCTTGCTGCAACTGGACTGCACTTTCATCAATAGCCTCTCATATGGTTCCAAGGCTCTCTTCATGGTCCCAAGCCTCGACTTCTTTGCATGACCCCTCAGTCCTGGGCCTTCAACCACTACTGAGGCTGCACCTTCACCAATGGTCTCTCTTGGCTTCTCACAGTGCCAAGTCTCAGCTGCTCTCCATGACCCCTTCATGCCTTCAAAACCAGTACCATCTGGGTGTCACTTATACATTACCAAGTCCAGCTGCCACTATGAGGTACAACCTTGGCCATCTCTGGAACACTGCTTCTCTGTGCTCTCAGGAAGCACTTCTCAGAAGATTTCACCTCAGTGATCTCCTCTCTTCTTCGTCATTGCTAATTTCTTAGCTCCAGCCAACCAGCCTCAAGTATCCCAGCAGAGCAAAGTTTATCTCTTTTTTAAATTATAATTATCAGTAATAATTCTGGTGTCTTTTCAATCACAGATGCTTCTTCACCATCTTCTAACCATCTTCTTCACCATCTGCTAACCAGAACCTCAGGATCTTAATTCAAAATAGCAAACAGCCCTGGTAAAGTCTTTAATATTCCCTCAGAAATTTCAAAAGCCAAGCCTTCCTCTTCTGCAGTGCTCTTAACGTTCTTCCAAGTTCCACAGAACATCCTGTAGAGCTCTCAACACACAATGGCTCTTCTAGTTCAAAGTTCCAAAGTCCTTCCATAGTTCTCCCCAAAACAGGGTCAAATCTGCCACAGCAAGACCTCACTCCTGGCACCGACGTCTATGTTTGCTAGGGTTTTAATTGCTGTGAAGAGCCACCATGACCACAACAACTCTTATTTTTAAAAAGAAAAAAAAAACACATTAAACTGGGGTGGCTTGCTTACAGTTTCAGAGGTTCAGTTCATCATCATCGTGATGGCCAGCATGGCGGTGGTGTGCAGGCAGATGTAATACTGGCGTAGCTGAGAGTCCTACACCTCACAGGCAACAAAAAGTTGCCTAAGACATGGGGTGGGATCCCGAATGTAGGAAACCTCAAAGCTCACCTCCACAGTGACATGCTTTTGCAGGTTGGATGGAATCGGAAAGGTACCCTGCCAGCAGGAACACCACAAATTCACACGCCACAACAAACTTCATACAAGAGATTTATTGGAAGGAAAAACTCTACTTGGGTGAGAAACAGCAGCACACCGAATAGGATCCAGCTTGCATCGAGTTTCTTGAGAAGCGGGTAGGACTTTTTCCAGGGTGGAGACTGGTGGGATTTCATGTTCAGAGATTGAGTTTTTTACTCTGTAGGGTCCGGGGGCAGGGTTCAGCATTTAGGGCAGTCAGTGTTCTCTGGGTGGAACCTGGCAGTTAGATGTAGTCAGGGGAGGGTCCTTGCCAAGGCTGTTGCTCCAGGGGCTTACAGAGATCCCGGGTAGCCAAAACAGCACACACAAAACCAGCCAGTACACCTATCTAAAGTCTGCTCTAGGCAGACCAATTCCTGGTCTCTGTAGGAGCCAGCCCTGATAAGCTAAATAAACCACCTAAAGGAAGTTCTTCACTTCCAATCATTATCACCTGCCAGAGTAGGACTCAGCCATGATAAGTTTAATGGAGACCCAAGTCTCAGTGGTTTACCCTGAGGCAATACCTGGTTGCAGGAAGAACCACAAACTGAGATTACCGGAGCACAACCCAAGAACAGACGTCTGAAGGAAATACCTAACGTTCCAACCTTGTAGATAGGATCACCTGCAAGCATACTCACCAGGACACCCCTGGATAAATGTCAGCTAATCAGGGGTCCTGAGCCTTAGAAATCCCTCACCCCACCATTACTACAATAAAAACCCAGCTCTAACTGAGCTCAGGGCTCTCCATTTATTCCAATACGTTGGACATGCGGAGAGACCGAATTTGCAAACTTGCATAAAATAAAGGCTCTTTGCTTTTACATACGGGACTCGGTCTCCTTGCTGGTTTTTGGGGATGTCTCGGATCTGGGCATAACAATCTCAGAGGATATTTCAGATCTCCTCAACTTCCCAGATATCCACGAGGAGGTTCGGTGCACACCACATGCTGGTGATAACTTTTCTCCTGTCCTAATTACCACTTTCTGGGCATCCCCACCCCGTGTCCTGGGCTGCTTAGTTTAGAATGGCGGGATAGAAGAGAAGCCTCTCTTTTTGCATAACATTCTGCTAGCAGAAGAACAGAGACCTTGGACACTAGTGTTTTACAGAATTTCTATTTAGGGACGGCTCTTTTAGGTTTCACCCACAACACTCTTTCCCAAGGATCTAGGAATAAAAGGACTAGAAAAAAGGTGGGAAACCTTCATAGACTCAAAGTTTCACAGTAATGAGGCCGTCACCCCTGAAATGCAGAAGTTATTTAGTTTCCCAACACCCGCCTGTAGTCAACATACTAAGAAATTGTTTCAGTTTATCTCATCAGCTTAGTTATCAAAACATGTTTTTATCTTTTCACATTTACTGGAAATTACTAATTAGTTCCAGGTAAAGAAAGTTTATAATAAAAGCTAGGCAGGATGGTATACTCCTGGCATGAGGCAAGAGAGTGATGTTTAAGGCTAGCCTTAACTTCAAAGAAAAGTTCCAGTCCTTCCCTATGATTCTGGTTTCATCATAACAATGTAATTTGCAATTGATAGAATGCAAAAAATTCGCTGTCCATAGCTGCTGATGAGCTTTGCATCTCTTAAGCAAGTTCAGTTCAGTTTGGCTTTCGGGATGCAAATGCATATTTCTCTGTTCATTGCATTTTCCTCTGTAGAATCTTACTTGTTTCTTTGTTTATTAAGGAGTTAAATAAAAACTTGATAAATGTTCACTTTGTTTTTGATTCATGAGTTACCTTTAGGGTATCTTTTAATAGAGGCTTCTTTGTGGCTAGCTCCATAGCCCGAGGGTGAGAGCACTAGTCTTGTAAATCAGGGGTTGTGAGTTCAAATTTCCCTGGGGCCTTCATGATATTTTTGGCAGGAGTGGGAATGGAAGAAGAGGAGGGAGTTGCAAACTACAATCAGGATGTTAAAACAACAAAAATAAATAAGGATTGTGTGTGTGTTTCCTTTGGTGATTTTCTTTTTTATTTTATTTTTCTCCCTCCCTTCCCTCAGTTTTTTGTTTTGTTTTGTTCTTTTTTGGTTTTTTTGAGACAGGGTTTCTCCGTAGCTTTGGAGCCTGTCCTGGAACTAGCTCTTGTAGACCAGGCTGGCCTCGAACTCACAGAGATCCACCTGCTTCTGCCTCCCGAGTGCTGGGATTAAAGGCATGCACCACCTGACCTGGGTTATGTGGCTCTCCTTTGTGGTACGGAGACCCTGCTTTTTCTAAAGATAGCACTGTGCAGTGAGTCTACATCCAAGTACCCTGCAGCACCAAACCGAGGAGGAAAGGGACGGAATGAAAATGAGCTGAACCAGTCAAGCCGATAGGGGTGAGGTGGTTATAGGTAGGGGGAGAGTGTAAGAGAAGGCAACGCTCACAAATCCAGAAGTATACCTCAGGCCCACTATGCACTGAGCTCCACTGAGCTCCACCTCAGCCCCAAAGATCGGGTCTCTGAAAGGGTAACATCGTTAGATTGAATCTTTAAGGTAGACCCTGATCTAATATGGCTAGCGGAGTGCCAAGAGGGTGTGTGGACACGGACCAAGGGAGGGAAGGCCGTGAGACAGAAGTGCGAGCTCTCGGCAGCAGGCCAGGAGGCGAGGCCTCGCGCGGGAAATCAAGTCTGCTCAAGACTCCAGCTTGGCTATCTAGTCTCCAGCACTGTGAGAAAATGCATTGGCCTGAACTTCCTAGTCTGCAGTCCTGTGTCGTGGCAGCCTGCAAAGGACCACAGGGAGAAAGCCTGGCTGGGGTTTAGGGAAAGCAAACGCCAGTACTTTTTTTGATGTGGTGCCCGCTTGCTTTTTCTCTGAAGTTGTAGATGTTTGTCAATTAAGTGACTGAGTGCATAGTGAAGTAAAATCCTCTGTTTCCAGCCCAACTACCGTGTGTTCTCTGAACTCCCAGGGGCAGCTTATTTCTGTCTTTATTATGAAGCACGTGTCGTATGTTGGGAATAGCTTTCAATCCCTAGCTCGTTTCTCTACCACTAACCCGTGAGCTCCCTCAGAAGTAGGGACTCAGAATCAGAAGGAGTGGTTGTTTTCCTTCTGTACGTCTGGCACCGAGTAGATAATGCGGCTGGGTCTCACACCTCTTAAGGATGTGGAACAAAGGGTTCACCGGGCACGTAAACAAATGGGGAGAAGCTACTTTACACCAACAGACAATTCAAAGGACATTTTATTCTTCTTGGAGACTTAAAAATAACCAATTGGAATTGTCCCTGTAAATCAACATTTGAGGGGTTAGCCAGGCTGTTCAGGACATTCTGTCAGCCTTGAGTGCAGGAATCTGCCTTGACCTCTAGCCAAGTGCCCAGGGGATGATCTTCGACGATCCCCTGCTCTGGGAAATGTCTAATCCTGACCCTAAGATGTCATCTTGAGTGATGACAAAGCTTTGTTCATTCCGACACATCTGCGCTAACAGGACATTCCTTTTCCCTAGTGAGCTGCTTCCGTCCCTGGAAGGTACTTGCTTATCATATGAACAATTACTTTGAAGCGCACAGTAAACATTTTTTTTGTGTGTGAAGGACTGTGCTATGATTTGAGAGTGCCCCTCAAAATGTGTTTTGGGAGATCAAAGAAATGGCTCAGTCATTTGGCTCTTGAAGGTTCAGTTCCCAGCACCCAACTCAGGTAGCTCACAGCCACCTCTATTTCCAGCTCTACAGGATCTGATGCCCCCTTCTGGCCTCTATTGGTACCACATGCCTGTGCTAGCCCTACAGAAAAGCAGGCATACACATGTACATATATTTAAAAATAAAGTATTTTTCTAAATGTGTGTTAGAAACATTATTCACAATGCACAAGTGCTAGGAGGTGGAGCCCAAAGTAAGATGTTTAGATCACAAAGGCTCCATGCTTATAAATGGACCCATGCTTGTTAAGAAATGATCCTAGGGACCGACAGATGGGTAAAAGCATTTGCTGTCAACCCTGACTGTAGTGCGAATTCTAATTAGTCTTAAGACTAAAAACCCAGAGTCAGATACTACGGGTAAAAGCTGAAATATCAGAGAAGCAGAGCAGTCAGCCATGAGTTCTCACCTCTACCAATGTTCAGACCAAAGGAGAGATCCTGTCCTCAGACTTCCTCCTCAGACTGTGATGTCAGACTGACTGCATCCTCAGACTGACTGCCTCCTCAGACTGACTGCCTCCTCAGACTGACTGCCTCCTCAGACTGACTGCATCCTCAGACTGTCTGCATCCTCAGACTGACTGCATCCTCAGACTGACTGCATCCTCAGACTGACTGCTGCTCCAACTGCAGTGAACTCCTGTGATATGGGATTCCCCTCTGTGTGTTGTAAATACCATTGGTTGATAAAGGAACTGCTTTGGGTCTATAGCAGAGCTATAGGGGAACAGAGCTAGGCAGGGGGGGGGAGAGGGAACTAAACTGAATGCTGGGAGGAAGGAGGCAGAGTCAGAGAGAAGCCATGTAGCCCTGCCAGAGACAGACGCTGAAACTTTCACCTGTAAGCCACTGCCATGTGGCGATACATAGATTATTAGAAATGGATTAAATTAATATGTAAGAGTTAGCCAATAAAAAACTAGAGCTGATGGGCCAAGCAGTGACTGAATTAATACAATTTCTGTGTGATTATTTCGGGGCTGAGCAGCACGGAAGAAAACAAGCAGCCTCCTACTACACTCCTGTCTCCTTCCACCTTAGATTTCTCTTTCTACCCAGCCATATCACTCCTGTCTCCACTTCCCTAGTGCTGGGCTTAAAGGCTTGGGATCCCAAGTGCTAGGATAACCTTTGTGTGAACTCTGTTTCTCTTTTAGACTGGGTCAATTTCCTGTAGTCCAGGGTAGCCTTGAACTAACAGAGATCCATCTGCCTCTCTCTCCCCGGGGATTCCTGAGATTAAAGATGTGTGCTACCCCTGCCTGACCTCTCATGGCTTAGTTCTGCACTCTGATCTTCAGGCAAGTTTTATTTGTTAGAACACACACACACACACACACACACACACACACACACACACACACAATCACTACACCTGACAGCCTGAATTCAATCTCTGGGACACGTGGTAGAAGGTGAAAACTGATTCTCACAAGTTATCCTTGACCCTACGCAGGCAATGTGGCATACGTGCCCAACCAAATACATAAATATAAAGTAAAAGCCATTCCGAATGTGAGTTGAATCTTACAAATTAATTCTCTCCCTCCCTCCTTCTCTCTTCCTCTTCCTCCTTTTCTCTCTCATACACATACAAAATAATAGTAAAATAAAATAATAAAAATAAATGTGATAAACCAGACTAGAAGCTAGAGCCCCCAACACTACTTTTTTTTTTTTACTTAAAAATCATTTTTAACTTAAGAGCTACATGATCTACAAAAGAACAACAAAAATACAGATAATAAGTCAAATTTGGTCCTTGAGCTACACTTTGTCTGTCTTTGCCCTAGATCAATACCTGCTCTTTGTGTTTCCCTCTCAATCCAGCCAAACCCTACATGCAGTGTGACCATTTCTAGGGAGCAAGAGTTCTCAATAGACCTCATCTTCGTGCAAATGAGTAAAACTCTAGCTGTCTCCTCAGAGGCCGTGGCAAAATAAAATCAATACTGCACAAAAGGGAACACGAGACAAAACCACCTTTAGAGCAACCAAGGCTTCCTGGTAGCTTGCTAGGTGGTTTTTTTTTCCTCGCTGCTCACTGAAGTTGCCTCTTCCGTTGACAAAGCACGGGCTTGTTTCTTCAGAGGGAATGTTATTATTTCAGCTAAACTCAAGAAACTGTCAATGCTGTCTTGTGTCACACACATCTGTGTTCAACTTCCTGACCTCAAATTCAGCCCCCCGAGGGCTTGGTCTGAGCTGGGTGTGAAGAAAAGAGGACTCTCGGTCGATATGATCTGGTGTCGTGCCAGTCTGCCCAGAATTAGAAGATGGATTATTGAGGATTTGTTTTCCTTTAGGAATTAGGGCTGGCACTGGCTTAGCTTTGGTCCAGCAGAGGTATTAACTGAAATGCATTTCTGTCTTAACAGCCACATCCCTTTTAGCCTTGGTGACTTTGGAGTGACTTCCAAAGCAATCTCATCAGAGTGAAGCTGCAGATTGAGGCTAACTTCACGTCAGAACCTCACACGATGGAGAAGAAGTAGCCCTTAGCAGCTCCCCCTCGTCACAAAATGGAACCCAGGGGGAGATGGACTGACAAACCGGTGTGTGGGGGAGGTGAGCCTTCAAGTGGATTTCCTTCAGTCAATCCCACAGCAAGGCCATTCACCACTGAAAGCCCCACAGTAAGGTACAAACACTGCCACAGTGACTGGCTGTGTGCCATACTGGAGCTCCCAGGCCCACTTGGCTAGCTTCATTGGAAGCCTTGCCTCTTTTTTCTTTATCTTCAATACATTTTCTAGGTTTAATTAGTGTGAATCTCAAAATATGTGCCCAGAAGGGCTTGTTGAGAAGGCCTTCCTTTGTGTTTGTGAAGCTGCTCGGCCTTAGAAACCTTGGTTTTTCTTTTCTGTGAAATGGGTGGTAATCTGGACAGAGAACAGAGAACAGAAGTGGAGATACTTGGTATGACGCTTCACATTGTCAACTTGATGGGATAAAGAATCCCCCAGAAGACAAGCCAATGGGCATGCCTGTTTATGGAAATGGGAAGCACCGGTCCATGACTGGAGTCCCATACTAATTATAAAGGAGGGAGCTGAGCATCCTTCCATCTCTTCTTTCTGATTATGGCTGCAATGTTACCAAGTGCTTCAAGCTCCAGTTACCTTGACTCCCCACCCTGACGGACCATATCCATAAACTGTGAGCCAAATAAGTCCCTGATCCTGTGAGTTGCTTTTGCTAGGGTATTTTTAGCAGAGAAACAGGAAAAAACAACAAAGGCAGGTGGGTATCTGGAGGGCAAGCTAGGCGCATGTTAGCATATTACAAATGAAAGACACAGGCAGCTTGGGTTAAGATGATGTTTGAGCTTGCGTTAAGACTTACATACATTGAGCACATATACTTCTGAAATTAAAGCTCAAAGGGTTTAATCAATTGGTGGTGTGGGAAACACTGTGGAAAGCCAGTGCCTGCTCATTCTTTACCGCTTAGCAGCCCTAACTCCTGAAATAGGTAGAAGGAGCCATTTGTAGATTTATGTTTCCACCATTGACCCCTCCTGTCCTGAGGACCCACTGAATGCTCCACTGTTGTTTTGGCATTGCCCTGACTCCCTGTCTCAGTTTCAGACAAGTGAGCAAACCTGGTTGGCACGAATCTCTGTCTGTTCTCTAGCTCCTTATGAGGAAAGACCCTCAGAATGTGTAGCAGATAGGACTAAGTACCTGGACGAAGAGAGGTCTAGGGCCTCGATGTTCATCTATTTCTTAGTTTTGTAACATTTATGTTTTAAGTTCGCACTGCTGACAGGCCCTATACTGAATTCTCTGCGGGTTTCAGGACTTAAAAGGACATAAGCAAAACTCAAGGGAATTACAATTGGATGGAGACAAGAATGTATGGAGTGAAGAGAACAAGTCTCTAACTGTGGGCTGTGCCCAGACACTGGAGAACGGCAAAGACATGCCATTGCGTAACGGCACTGCCAGGCTAAGAGCTGAAGCCAGGAAGACCAAGGAAAGCAAGTTAGTGGACAAGAAGAACAAAACCAGAAGTCATCTTGGGGAAAACGTTCTGAGCTAGGTTTTGAAAGGAATGCAGGATACAGATTCTTCTATACAGAGGAACTGGGCGTGGAGGAACATTGGGAGTGAAAGCATGGATTTGGTGGCACACAGGCAATGGACAAGGGACTAGAGCATGGCTTTGCTTTGATCTGGTAGCTCCACATCGGGGGAGGGGGTGTAAGAGATGAAGGTGGAGAACGCAGTGGACCAGCTGATGGGGAATGTATCAGACTGAGGAGATCCCGGTGCCATGCAGCTGACAGTCAGGTGGGGAACACCATGGCGTGATGATGGTCAGAGTTTGATCATGGAACTGATTTTCAACAGGGCCTGAAGGAATAAAAAAAAAAATCAAGATCTAACCTCTTGAAGGGAAATTAGTGTGTAGACGTCCAAGGACCTGGGAAAGAGCAAAGTGTGTGGAGTAAGGAGGAGAAGTCAGATCCACAAGGCATTATTAAAGGACAAGCAGAAAGGGAAGAGCACAGAACAACAGCCCAAAGCCCCAAAGCCTGCAGGGGCCCTGGAGCATGGCAGTACCTCTGACTGTAACAGAGAAAGTTGCAAAGGCGCTAATGTGTGTGGGGAGGAAGACTTAGCAAGTCAGGTCTTGAAATAGCCTAAGTGGAAATAATAAACACCTCTTCTAGATGACCTGGAATGCCACCTCTGAGGACCATGAGTGGTTCTAATCTAATGGGGACAGGAAAGAGAAGGCTCTTTGGCTGGGGGGAGCAAGACAGCATTTTCAGACTTACACTTTTGAAGAGGAGAGCCTAAAATATTTAGCAGCTCTACCTGTACACAAGCCCTTCGTTTAGTAACCATTGCTAGCATTTGTGACCCATTTTATTTTGTTCAAAAGGATTCTCCTACATTATTCTTCTCTATGAGTTTAGAAGTATATGAAATAAACACGCTAGGCATCTCTCAGAATCATTTCTGGGAGACAGAAGCACAAAGCAGCCGGTTCAAAAGTCACATGGCCGAGGCACTATTTTTAAGCTCTGGTTGTAAATGTTTGCCTTTAGCGTGACTTGTCTTCCTCCTCTAGTGTGGTAATGAGAGCTATCTTCTATAGCATAACTGACTCTTCAGATGACCTGGCTGGTACTCTAAGCCTTTCATGAGCACAGCCTTCTTTGATTCCTTCACCAAGTCCATAGGGTCGGTGATTTTCTTCATTTCTCATATCATCAAACTGAAGACAAAAGATCTTTAGAAACCTGCTCCATGTTACAAACCCAGGAAATGGCAAAGAAAAATATGATCCTAGATGACTCCAGAGCCTAAGTATTATATCCTATATCATACTGCAAAGAACCAACTTTAATATGGTGATCTTATGCTTGGATGCCCTAAGTTCCACATTAGCCTTCTTGCCTTGACTCAGAAAATCTGTTGAATCATCTTCATACGCTCTTCAGCATTGTCTGTTAGTCATGCTGTTGTTGTCTCCTGGGTCTGAAGAGGAAGGACTCACAACCATTTGAGCTAAGTTGTTGGTGAGTAAACACACTTACTTCTATATGAATCTATGCAGAGAGAGCTATACATACATAATTACATAATTACAAGCAGATGTATTTATAGATCTATAAATGTAAATGTTACTCCTAAAAAACTTGAAATCCAAAAATAAATAACAGATAAATATAATGTATTAGTGTATTGCTACCATTTTGGTTTGGTTTTGTGTTTTGAGTCAGGGTTTCTCTGTATAGCCCTGGCTTTCCTGGAACTTCATCTATAAGACCTGCCTGGCCTTGAACTCACAAGAGATTCTGCCTCCAAAGTGCTAGGATTAAAGGTGTGTGCCACCACCACTCAGCATTTAGCTACTTTTCTTATTACTGGCTAAATACATGACTAAATAAAGGCTTGTTAATGTTTGCCACAGCTGATGGGCACAGTTTGATGCCCATCATGGCTGGGACAATAGGCTGGACACACGGCATCTCCAGTCAGAGAATACTGAGGAATGGGTGTTCATACTCCCTCATTTTCTCCTTCCCATTCAGTCCAAACCACCAGCGCACGGGATAATGTCATCCAGATGAAAGATGTCTCTCCCCTCCTCGGTTAAATCTCTCTAGTATCGCTGTCTCAGATATGCCCAGAGGTGTGTCTCCTTGACTGTTCCATGTCCAATGACTTCGCAACGAGTATGAACTATCACAAGCACTGTCTTTTCTTTCTCCCTCCTGCTTTTCTCTTTCTTCCTTTCTTTCCTCCCTCCTTCCTTTCCATTTCCTTCTTCTATGTGTGTGTGTGTGTGTGTATGTGGTGTGTGTGGAATGTGTGTGTATGGTGTGTGTGATCGTGTGTATGTGGTGTGTGTGGTATGTGTGTGTGTGTGTGTGTATGTGGTGTGTGTGTATGTGATGTGTGTGATGTGTGTTGTATGTGTGGTATGTGTGTGTATGTGGTGTATATTTATGTGTCTGTGGTGTGTATGCATGTGTATGATGTGTGTGTGTGTGTGTGTGTGTGTGTGTGTGTGTGTGTGTGTGTGTTGGCCATTAGGGAATAGACCCAGGGTCTTGGGCATGTGCATGTTTTCGCCTCTACCACTGAGATACTCTCAACAATTTTTGTTCTTTTTGTGTGATCCTATACAGAGTCAACATTGTTCCAATATGCTTTAGACAATGAGAGCATTGAGGAAAGCTTAAATAAAGAAAAGGGAAGCGTTGATATGCTGTCAGCACTGTACAAGATGTTTTAGATACATTATGTTATTTATTCTTTACCACAACCCTATAAATGGAGTTTTTTGTCGTGCCTGCCCAGTCCCAAATAAACACACAGAAGCTTATACTAATTACAAAATGTTTGGTTGATAGCTCAGACTTGTTACTAGCTAACTCTTATACTTTAAGTTAAACTATATTCCTTATTTACCCTCTGCCACCTTCCAATACCTTTATTAGCATGGCATGTTCATCTCCTGCTCCCTGTGCATCCGGCCACTGACTCCTGACTCTGTTCTTCTCTTTCCCATCATCCTTAGTTTGGCTGGCCCCAACTATACTTCCTGCCCTGCTATCAGTCAGTCAGCTAGTTATTAGCAAAGGAGAGGAATACATATCCACAGTGTAGAAAAGGATTATTCCACAGCACTTTTCCTCATGAACAGATGAGAAAACCAATGCTTGTGAACATGATAACACTTGCACAGTGTCAGGAAGCTAGAAGGAAGCAGAGCTTGGAATCACGTGACTCACTGCAGAGAGCCCTGCTGAGAGTAGGCAGCACTGGTGAACAGTCTATGCAGAGGATGGGAAACTGCCATAATGGCAGCTCATTTGCATAGTCAGCCTTCATCTCTTCCCTTAATGCATGGCATAATTGTCATCTATTTACGCAATCCCTATGCCAACAGGGAACCCAAGGGCACAGTGATTCAGGAATCCTGGTTTCCCCAAATTGCACCCAAACCTGCACTTCTATCTTGGCATCTGCTGAAATGAATGGATTCGAAACTAACAGTGGACACCATGGGGAAGCATTTGTTTGGTTTTGTTGTTGTTGACTTTTGTTTTGTTTGGTTTGGTTTTAGTTTTTGGTTTTGGTTTTTTGTCCTGTTTAGAAGAATCCCAAAAGAAAGTTTTTTGTTTGTCTTTTTTTTTGTTGTAAAAACTTTGCAATGTAATCTAGGTGAGTTGTGAATGGAGCTTTCAGGGCCTCCATCTCTGCCTGAAATGATGCTAGTCTCCCCGTTGACAGTGAAACTCCATGAGTTCAGTGCCTCCAACATGAGTTTGACCAAGCAAAACTGGCAATTAACAAAATTGACATTGCCAAATTCATTTTATGGGGCTATAGTCACCCTGATACCCAAGCCACGCAAACACCCAACCAAAGAGAAAAACTACCTCATGAACATAGGTGTAAAAAATTGTCAACAAAATACTGGCAAATCGAATTCAAGAACATATCGAAAAGATCATCCATCATGATCAAGTAGGCTTCATCCCAGAGATACAGGGATGGCTCAACATATGAAAAATTGTTAGTGTAATCTACCACATAAACAAATTGGAAGAAGAAAAACCACATGATCATCTCATTAGATGCTGAAAAAAGCCTTTGAAAAAAATCCAACACCCTTTCATGATAAAAGTCTTGGAGAAATCAGGGATACAAGGAACATACCTAAACATAAAAGCAATGTATAGCAAGTCGATAGCCAACATCAAATTAAATGGAGTGAAACTCTACTTGAAGTTCTAATTAGAGCAATTAGACAACTAAAGAACAAACTGAAAAGGAAGAAATTAAAGTATAATTATTTGCAGATGAGATGATAGTATACATAAATGATCCCGAAAAATGTACCAGGGAATGCCTACAGCTACCTTGAATGAAGTGACTGGATACAAGATTAACTCAAAAAAAGAAAAGAAAAGAAAAGAAACAGTACTCTCTTATATTCAAACTATAAATGGGCTGATAAAGAAATCAAAAAGCAACACTCTTCATAGTAGCCACAAATAATACAAAATATTTTGGTGCCATTCTAACCAAGCAAGTTAAAGACCTGTATGACAAGAACTTCAAATCTTTGAAAAAAGAAATTGGAGAAGATATCAAAAAATGGAAAAATCTCCCATGCTCATGGATTGGTAAGATTAATATAGTACAAATGGCCATCTTACCAAAAGCAATCTTCAGACCTAATGCAACTCCCATTAAAATTCCAACACAATTCTTTATATTATAGGCCTTGAAAGAACAATAGTCGACTTCATATGTTCATATGTAAAAACAATAAACCCAGGATAGCTAAAACAATCCTGTACAATAAAATAACTTCCAGAGATATCACCATCCCGGATTTCAGGGTTACCACAGGGCTATAGTAATAAAAACTGCTTGGTACTGGCATAAAAACAGACAAAGGATAAATGGAATCAAATCAAATATCCACACACCTATGAACACCTAATTTTCAACAAAGAAGCCAAAATTATACAATGGAAAAAAGAAAATGGGGCTGGAGAGATGGTCTCACAGTTAAGAGCAGTGACAGCTAAGAGGTGGTGAGTTCAATTCCCAGCAACCACATAGTAGCTCACAACCATCTATAATGAGATATGATGCCTGATTCTGGCATGCAGGTAAACATGCAGACAGAACACTGTATATATAATAAATAAATAAATAAATAAATAAATCTTTTTTAAAAGCATCTTCAACAAATGGTGGTAGATGTTGGCAAGGAGAAAAATGCAAATAAATCCGTATCTATCACGCTGCACAAAACGCAAGTCCAAGTGAATAAAATACCTCAGTATAAAAATGAATACACTGAACCTGATAGAGAAGAAAGTGAGAAGAGTCTTGAACACACTGACATGGGAGACAGCTTCCTGAACAGAGCACCAATAACACAAGCACAAAGATCAGCACTTAATAAATGGGACCTCATGAAACGGAAAATCTTTTGTAAAGCAAAAGACACCATCAATAAGACAAAATGGCAGCCTAGAGAATAGGAAAAAAAATCTTCACCATCCCCACATCTAAACAGAGGGTTACTTTCCAAAATAAATAAAGAACTCAAAAAACTAGACATTAAAAATCCAAATTTTCCAATTTTTAAAAATGGGGTACAGATCGAAACAGAGAATTCTCAGCAGAAGAATATCAAATGTCCAAGAAACAAAGAAGTGTTCAACATCCTTAGCTATTAGGGAAATGCAAATCAAAATGACTCTGATATTCCACCTTAGAATTGTCAGAATGGCTAAGATCAGAAACATAAGTGACAGCTCATGCTGGAGAGGATGTGGAGCAAAGAGAACATGCCTCCACTGCTTGTGGGAGTGCAAACTTGTACAGTAACTTTGGAAATCAATGTGGTGGTTTCTTAGAAAATTGGGAATTGATTTACCTCAAGATCGAGTTATACAACTCTTGGTCATATACCTAAAGGATACTCCATACCATAATGGCGCTTGCACAATCATGTTTTTAGCAGCTTCTTCATTCACAATAGCCAGAACCTGGACACAACCTGGATGTCCCTCAACTAAAGAATGGATAAAGAAAATGTGGTCCATTTACACAATGGAGAAAATGGAGTCTTACTTAGCTGTTAAAAACAATGACATCATGAAATTCAAACACAAATGGATGGAGCTAAAAGGAAATCATCCTGAGTTAACCAAGGCAGAGAAAGAAAAACATGGTACGTACTCACTTATAAGTTGATATTAGCTGTAAAATAAAGGACATCCACAGACTCAGAGAGACTAGGTAACAAGGAGGGCCTAAGGGAACACTCAGGTCTCCCTGGGAAGAGGAAATAGAAGAGATTTTTGTGTGTGAAGTGGATGTGAGTGGGGTTGAGAACTTGAGGGAACAGGTAGGTGTAGGATGGAGAGTATTGAAAGAGATGACCGGAAAGGGTCATGGAGAAACCTGGTGCAAGAGAAACTCCCAGGAATCTGCAAGGATGACCCCAGTTAAGACTCCTAGCAGTTTTGGATACGTATCCTGAATTGGTCATCTCCTGTGATCAGGCAAGACTTCCAGTGGAGGGATTGGGACACCAACCTAGCTACATAGGCTGCCCCGCCTATGGGATGTGCTGGGGTAACGGTGACACGGAGACTGTAGGAGTGGCCAGTCAATGACTGGTCCAGTCTGAGTCTCATGCCAAGAGAGTGATCCCACCCCTGACACTGCCTGGAGTACCAGAACCCAGAGACTTGATGGTGCGAAGACTTAGGATAGAACCAAACACTACTGGAAGAAAACAAAACATATCACCGTAATGATGCCTGACGATATTCTGCTATAGTTATAGATTGGTGCCTACCCCAATAGACATCAGAGAGCCTTCATCCAGAAACTGGTGGAAACCGATGCAGAGAACCACAGACACATAAGCTTAGGAATCCTGCTGAAGAGAGGGAGAAAGGATTGTAGGAGCCAGAGGGGTCAAGGATATTGCAAGAAAACCCACAGAATCAACCAACCTGGGCTCATAGGAGCTCACAGAGACTGAACTGAAAACCAAGGAGCCTGCATGGAACCAACCTAGGCCCTCTCTCTATATAAGTGACAGTTGTGTAGCTTGGTCTTGTGGGATTCCTAACAGTGGGAGCAGGGGCTGTCCCTGAGACCTTGGCTGGCTTTTGCAAACCTATTTCTCAGACTGGGTTGCTTTGCCCAGCCTTAATACAAAGTGGGGAGTTTAGTTCTTCTACAGCTTGGTGTACCATGCTTTGGTGATACTCATGTGAGGCCTGCCCCTTTCTGAGCAGAAACAGAGAAGTGGGTGAGAGAGGGGAATGGGGAAGGGATAAGAAATGGGAGAAAAGGAGGGAGGAGAAACTGTAGACTGGATGTAAAATAAATAATTTTAATTAAAAAAAAAGAAAAAGCGAAGGTCTGACCCAGTACCCTAAGGCTCTGAGCCAAGCCAAAGAATCATCTGGGGTTGCTCTGAACTCTGAGTGTTAAGCAGATGCAGACAGCATCTAATGTTCAGAAGCTGCCCTGGTACACGCTAGAACTCACGCCATTCTTCTATCAGATATACATAGGCTCACACAATGCCAACTTCAAATAAGATCCTGATAAACAATTTCATTTTATAATTGATTCAGCACAGATCAAAACAAGGTCACAGCACTCACCGCAAAATCGCGAACACCTCTCTCTCAGACAAAATAAATGATTTCTTTTTTACCCATTGCCACTATGTACATTCTCGTCGCCCAACTCTGAATAACAGTGACTAAGATATCCAGTCAACATCCTCCGACCTAGAACAAAGCTCCTGCCTCCCTCTGTGCTTCCTGAGCCATGCCACCAGAGCCCAAAGCTTACAGTAAGTTCTTCCTCACACCTCTAATAGAGACACCCAAAAGTGGTTCTCCATGGTGTGTATGTGTGTGTGTCTGTGTGTCTGTGTGTGTGTGTGTGTGTGTGTGTGTGTGCATATATGTGTGCTTCAGTGAATACTAAATCTAATGTGGCCAACTACAAACACGTACCTGATGCTTTTTGTCTCGAGTATATTGCCAATGCTTGTCTAGAGGTATGAGGAGCCAAACCCCCAGGTTCTATTATATTTTAAATTTCAAGACAGTTTCAGAATATTTTGTCACCATCTAGGGCACTTACCATCTTCCCACTTCGGTGCCGTCTTCATAGGTTCAGCTTCCACCAGTCCCTTCAAAGCTGTTACAGATACTGACCACACGATTCTTCCAAAGGAGGTCCTCTTCCACTGGGGTTTGTGGTGGTTAATAACTCTCACTGAGTTATGATCATGATAACAGGAAACAGGGCAAGGTTTTCTAGTCTTTTACTATTGTGGCCTCACTCCCAGCAGCTGCCACTTTTCCCTCATTACCCCTCTGCAAGGGGACAGTCTCCCTCTGCTGATCGGCATGGATTAGCAGCCGTGCAACAGCATAACCAAGGCAGAGTGAGGTTAAGTTTCCAAATGCGCACTGTGGATTCCTGCTCTTAGGCCTCCCTCCTTCGCCCAGGTGGGTCTTGACTAAGGTGAATGAATGTAAGTCACAAAAGTCCTTAGCTGACTGCCCAGCGACTTCCCAGGTTCTGTTCTTTTCCACCACCTAACTAACAAGCTATAAGAAAAGCAGCAGGGTGAACAGCCAGTGAGAAAGAAGGAGTCAATTTGTCAATACAGTCTTTGCCCACCATTTGAAGAAGACCATCTTCAAAAATCCTTCTCCGGGGGAACCCTCAGAAGCTGTGGGTTTGGAGTGGCATAGTTTCCTTCGTAGCTTAACTAAATTGTCTTTGGCACCTAGGTTATGCTTTTATTTTTCTCAAAGTCTAACCTTGACCGATCAAACACAAACTTTGCATAAACACTAAATATTAATGAGACAGATATAGAGAGCCACTGTTCTCAGGAAAAGAAACAAAGCCCAAGCAGCTATGATATTGAGTCCAGAAGGAAATGAAGAGCGGTAAGGAATGAGAATGTGCTCCGTGTGAATTAAAAACCTTTCCTGTAGTCTTGTCTTTGGTCATTGATACAAAAAAAAAAAAGCCCACTGGACTTGAGTTGTGTGCATGAGGATAGGTATGGATCTATTTGCGTTCTTCTACACGTCCACATCCAGTTATGCCAGCACCATTTGTTGAAGATGCCTTCTTTTTTCCATTGTACAATTTTAGCTTCTTTGTCAAAAATCACGAGTTCATGGGTGTGTGGGTTAATATCAGTGTCTTAAATTTGATTCCATTGATCCACCTGTCTGCTTTTGTGCCAATACCAAGCTGTTTTTATTACTATAGCTGCATAGAAGAGCTTGGAGTCAGCAATGGTGATGGCTCCAGAAGTTCCTTTGTTGTAGAGGGTTGTTTTGGCTATCCTGGGTTTTTTGTTTTTTTTCATATGAAGTTGAGTATTGTTCTTTCAAGGTCTGTAAAGAAGTGTGATGGGATTTTGATGGGGATTGCTTTGAATCTGCAGATTGCTTTTGGTAAGACTGCTATTTTTACTATGTTGCTCCTACCTATCCAAAAGCATGAGAGATCTTTCAGGAAGCAAAGAAGAACCTAAGAGAGATGTACATGGATTCCCCCTGGGAAGGGGAAATAGACAAGACCTCCTGAGTAAAATAAAAGTAGGGGCAGAAAGGAAGTGAGGAGGGAAGAAGGAGAGAGGGAAGGAGAGCATGAGGGATTGGGAAGGTAGAGTTGGGGGAAGGATAAAGAGGGAGAACAAGGAAAGAGATATCTTGATAGAGGGAGCCATGATGAGGTTAGCGAGAAACCTGGCACTAGGGAAATTCCCAGGAATCCACAAGAAGGACCCCAGCTAAGAATCTAAGCAATAGTAGAGAAGGTGCCTTAACTGTCCTTCTCCTGTAAGCAGATTGATGACTACCTCAATTGTCATCATAAAACCCTCATCCAGCAACTAATGGAAGCAGATGCAGAGATCCACAGTTAAGCACTGGGCCAAGCTCCTGGAGACTGGTCATAGAGAGAGAGGAGTGATAATATGAGCAAAGGGGTCAAGACCATGACGGGAATACCAATGAAACAGCTGACCTGAGCTAATGGGAGCTCACCAACTCCAGCCTGACAGCAGGGGAACCTGCATAGGACCAAACTAGGTCCTCTGAATGTGAGTGACAGTTGTGTGGCTTAGGCAGTCTGTGGGGCCACTGGCAGTGGAACCAGTACTTATCCTTAGTGCATGAGCTCTTTGGAGGGAGTTCATTCCCTATGGAGGGAGACCTTGCTCAGCCGAGATACAGAGAGGAGGGCCTTGGTCCTGCCCCAAGTGATATGACAGACTTTATTGACTCCCCATGGAAGGCCTAACTCTCTCTGAGGAATGGATGGGGAGTGGGGTGGGGGGAAAAGTGGGGGGACCTGAAAGGGTGGGACTGGGATTGGTATGTAAAATTAAAAAAGATTTTTAAAAAAGTAAAATAAATGAAACAAACAAACAAAGCATAACTACATTTTTAAAAAGTTGAGAACTCCCTTGTCGATGGCCGTAGAGCCTCACCTCACCTCAACACTATCCCTGCCAGGCCACAGGAAATAGGATGCACAGCTGAGCCTCCTTGAGACTTCTTACCTGAAACTTCCAGATAGCTTCCTAGCATTGTGTCGCCATCTAGGGAACTTAAAACGTATCATATTCACCCACACTGGTGCCGACACTTCTTTTATGCCTGATTGCATTGTGTACCTGGATTCTTTTACCTCAAAACCCTACTCTATGAGGCAAATACTACTATTGTTGTATTTTACACATCAGTAACCTGGGGCACAGAATCAAGGAAGTTATTCAAGTTTAGGAAACTACTTACTTAGAAAACTCCACCTGAAACCCAGAATCTGGTTTCTGAGGTATGTTTTTCTGGAAGCCAGGAAAGAAAAGAGGGGACAACGCAGTATCCAAAACAACCTTGTCCCCTAGACTCTCAGATCCACAGCCAGAATGGGTGTGGGTGGAGATTTCATCCTGCCTGTGTTCTCAGCAGGACAGTGACCTTCATCGTGGAGTGCATAAGCACTTAGACTTATTAGGAGACTCTCTAAGGCTGTACGGGAATCGTTAATGTTGTGGGGACTGCACGTGCACATTTCCATAAGAACCAGTGATGTCTACACATGGGCTTCCCCAGCAGCTTTCCCCAACACCCTGGTCCCAAGAACGAAAAGGAAACCACAGCCCTTCCCAGACCCTGCAGGCACAGTGCCACAGACGGTGGGCCTCCAGGGAAAAAGACAGCGGGACCTATGGGCACTCAGAAGGTGAACAGCCCTGAAGGCCTGGTGGCACTCTTTGGATACCAAATGATTTTCCAAGGTTTTGCTTTCAACAAAATTGAAAGCAGACCTAATGGAGCTCATAAACTAGTAAGAATAAATGCATTACTTAATTAATTATTTTTCAATCTAACTTAATTTGACAAATAAAAACAAAAAACTAGACAACACTTGTTTGGTGCCATGTGATGTTTTGAGATATACATGCGCGTACATTCATACGCACACATATACACGTATACAGACACATAGTACTACTCAGATCAGGGTGACCATTTTTCTCTCCTCAAAAATTTATTTTCTTATAGATGAAACATCCAAGCCTTCTTCTTGCAGAGTTTTGAGAACTATAGAGTATGTCATTATTATCTCTAGTTACCCTGCTGTGCGGCACTGAGACTTACCACTGTCTAACAATGTCTTGTTTTATAGATAACTCACTCCCCTGTAACTACGGCCAGAACCTCTCCCTGCTACTCCAAAGCATTATAATGGTACAAGTTATTTTCAGCCATCCATCATCTCCAACAAAAAATGCCTTCAAAAACAACCTGGCAGCTCGTTTGGGTATCCTCCCAAGAATGAAGGGGCTGCTGAACCCAAAGCCTTCAGAAATTTACGTGAACATGACTATTTGGCCCTTAAAACTATGAAAATAAAACTAGATAAACAGTTTTTATGTTCATTTGTTACATTTGCTCACAGATACATGCTAACATCCACCCCCAATGAGTGAGCTATATCACTCATTGGGGAGATGGCATTGAGGCGTCATTTCTAGAGTTTTTCACTAATTGTTTTCAGTAATCACTGAAATTCATTCTATTCACGTTAAAGAACAGAGTGTGATTGCCATTTTGAGTCTAGTTCTGCATTCAAGACCTTTGACCTATCTCATGTGTGCTTGTGCATGTGTGTGAGTGTATACACTTATGACTCTCCGTGTCTCTAAAATGCAGAGGAAGAAGAAGGAAGGACGGTGTCCTGAAGACCCTGAATTCTCCAGGGAAGCTGGACTTACCCTGCCTTTTGAGACTGCTCTCTGCTTCTCCACTCCAGCTTCTCTTGCTCCACTGTGATTCCTTCAAGCTCAATCAGTTTTCTCTTCCTTCTGACTCCTCTTCTTCATCTCTTCTCTCTCAAAATCACAGATGGGGGGGGGGCTCTGTATGCATGTGGTCTTAGTATGTGTTCCAGGCTGGTCTCAAATTTATATACCTCCTGTTCCATGTGCTGGCGTTGTAGCCATGCATCATTGTGCCAAATGTCGCACAGTGGATTGATTGATTGATTGATTGATTGATCGATTGATTGATTGAATCTGAAGTACTGGAGACTGAATCCAGGGTCTCACCCATGGCAGGATGGTACCCTTCCACTGAGTTATTGTTTGGGTCCTTTTATCACACAGATTAGAAAGTGCTTATCTATTCTCATGCTACTATAGCCACCACTTATTTTCTGTATTAGGTCCCACGAAGACTGCAATGTCTTCAGGCCTGAGAGTTCTCACTTAGGCTACATAGCACACGAGTGGTTTCTGGCCGGCCACTTTATGATCTGAATCATCATATTTTGGTGTGTCATATGGTTTGAGAATAAATAGTCCCTCAAAGTTATACAAACATCATCAGACAGGGCCAGGGAACAGACGTCCTCCAGTTGTTCCACATTTCATGTGCCCTTTGGTGGCTCAGTGATGGGAGAGACCAAGAGCATTAACTGCCAAGCTATTCTTGTTCGTGGACACTTACGGGCTCTCCTAAGTAATTCCCTCAACCGTGGTTCATTAGCAGATGCTAACAATCCCCTTCTGGCCTTAATTAATTACCTTGCTTTGGAGTCAAAGCGTGGAATGGTTGTCAAGAGTATTATTGGCTCAATTACCCCAAAGCCATAGATAATGTGTGGTAATGGATTGGAAGATTGAACACCGGCCTTACTCTGGTCCCACAACCGTAAAACCTTGTTCTGCTCATTAAGGCCCATGGCATCAGTCACGAGCAGAGCTAACATTCGAGGCAATGGTAAAAGGAGTCGGAGGTGAAATCTCTCCGTTTACTTTCCAGCAGAAACCCAGAAACCGCGCACTGCTAAGAGCTTTCCGTTATTCAAAGACAAATTACCGAGGCCTCTTGCCTCTCTGTCCTTTTCCACCTCACCTTTGGGCCATTCTGTGGCTGTTTCACCGCTGACCTCACCTGCAAGCTGGTTATTCCCTGGATGGCATGATTAAATCTCAGCCCAGAGCCACTCAGTGATAACATTACACTTATGCTTGCTTTTCAAAACCGTGTTCTAGTTGGTTAGGGCTTGTGCTATAAAACAAATCCTTTTTCCGTGTTTTAAGTAATATGCATTGGTGAAACTTTAAATCTAGTCCTATTTGAGAGAGTCAGTAAGTATATAATTGATGTCGTATAGAAGTAAAGCTGTGTCGTGCTGTGACAAGCTAAGGTGAAAGGAAAGTATCCTATGTACGTGTGTGGAATACATATGGTGCAATACATATATGTTTGTGATCAGTGTTCATGTACCTTATTTAAGTTTAGTGTGTGTGTGTGTGTGTGTGTGTGTGTGTGTGTCTTCCCTGTGTGGTGTGTATGTTTGGTGTGGTACATACATGTGTATGAATGATATGTATGCACCGTATTTAACTCTATGTGTGGAGTTGCTATGTGTGGTGCACATGTATGGTATAGATTATGTATATATGTGGTTGGTGTGCATGTACCATATTTAACTCTGCGTGTGTGAGGTTTCTGTCTGTGGTGTACATGTGTGGTGTAGTACATCTATGTGCGATTAGTGTTATGTGCATGGAATGTGCATAAGTCTCAGCCCGTGTAAGTGGGCTTTACTCAGAAAGGATTTCCTGGCCTGCATCTTGATGGATGAATGCCTGAGGGATCATAAGAATCAGGTCCATTAGGCAGGATAAACAGTACTCCAGCATGCAAAGGGGAAACCAGGTCTTGGTGAAGCGTGCCTGCTAGGAGATGGGGCTGGGCTAGGGGGTTGTGACCTGATCATTAGTGATCTGTGTCCATCTCAGGTGAAATAAGTCAGATTTGATGAGGGTAAGTAGCTAGTTTTGTCTCATCAGCAATATGAAACTTGGCCTTCAGGGGTGAGTAATGGGAACATGTCTCTGGGCTTCTTTGTTCCCTGACACCCTCTGTGATTTTCTCTGATTGCAGAACTCGCTGCCTGGGTTTAAACCCACCAGACTCAAACTTTGGCTTGTTTGCATGGTCTCTGTGTTTCCTTGGATTCTGACGCCAGCTTGTTGACCCTGAATCCGCTTCTTTTCAGCTAAATAGAATATCCACACCTCTCCTTAAAACAATAACTGAGTTTCAGAGCCCTCCTCTGTGTATACATTATATATACTCGCATACCTTCCATAACTGCCTTTTCAGCCAAAGCTGCCATTTAGACCAAAAGCTCTCAGCAGCAGCAGCAGCAAGCTCCTATCCTTCACCAGTTACCACTTGGGAGAACCCTCCATGAATATAAAAGAATCAATTTAGAGCCTGTGAAAATGTCTCCAGTTTGTATGACTTTCTATCCTTTATTGGATTATTTGTAGCCCACAGATGCTATTCACAGCTAAAATAAAAAGTGAAATCTAAATACTTATTGCTGTTTCCTTGCTAATGTCTAATTCTTGTAGCTCACTAGTGTATGCTAATCAAACTATGTTGATAGCATCTCCTATTTAAAAAAAAAAGAACTATAACCAGGAGCCCCCTGCTACTCTCACCACAGCTACCCGCCCCCCTACTATCCCCACCCCCTACTATCCCCACCCCCTGCTACCCTCACCTCTGCTACACTCACCCCCTGCTATCTCCAATCCCCTGCAATCCCCACCCCCTGCTACCCTCACCCCTGCTACCCCCACCACTGCTACCCTCACCCCCACTACACTTACCCACTCCTTCCCCACCCCCTCTACCCTCACCCCCTGCTACCTTCACCCACTGCTATCCCCACCCCCTGCGACCCTCACACCCTGATGCCTTTACCCCCTGCTACCCACATCCCCTGATACTTTCACCCCCTGCTATCCTCACCCCCTGCTTCCCTCATCCCTTTTGCCCTCACTCCCTGTACCCTCACCCCTGATATTCCCATCCCGCTACCCTCACCCCTGCTACCCTCACCCCCTGCTACCCTTATTCCCTGCTATTCCCACACACCACCCCCCCCCCCCGCTACCCTCACCTTTTTACTCACTTCCCCAGCTGTCCCCACCCCTTGCTACTCACCCCAGGCTACTCCTACCCCCTGCTGGGGGAAAAGGAATGTTGAGACACCAGCTCTGCATTAGGACACTGTCAGCCTGGAATACTTGCTTGGGGCTTCCTCATTCTGAGCTGTAATGAAAACAGACAGAATTCTCAACTTCAGTCAGCATTTGTCATCCAAGAACCTTGACTATTTACTGTGAGGCAATTTTGTTCACTGGCTGACACTGATTTCATTTTAGCACTAGGCTCAGTTTTGCTGGCCTTGCCCTATCAATAAGGGCGTATAGTATCTCATTGCCCAGGTAAACTTCTATACCTGAGATTTGCAAAATGATCAGAACTCTGATAGGGTGGATTGGAAATACCTCATCCACCACAGAGTATTCAGGAAACGGTTCACCTGTTTGAACTATATGGATATAGAAAGAGAAAACCTCTGTTCCATCCCCCACTTTTCAATATGAAATCTCGTAACTACTAGGCAGGCACCATTTCACTGAGCTACACCCATAGCCCTCTATCTTATTTGTAAACATTAGTTTATTTTCCTACTAGTTAGAACTACATACACGATAACCTTTAAACAAGTCCCAGGTTTAAAGCAATTCAGCTAAGGACTGTAATGGCCAGTCTCCAGAATGACTCTCTTCACCTCACAGTACCTCATCCCCTCTCACGTTTCATAGGATTAAACGGTCACCAACAAGATTATTACAAACTAAACATTTGTGTCCCATTCATAGATGAAGGCCTAGCCTCCAAAGTGGTGGTCTTAGAATGGGCCTTTGGGGGTACCTAGGGCTAAGTAAGGTCATGATGGTGGAGCCCACATAGGCTTGGTACCTTTGTAAGAAAATAGTAATATAATAGAGCTTCCTAGCTCTCCCACGTGAGGACACAACCAGGAAAAGATTCTCACCAAAACCAAATTGGCCAACGTCATGATCTTGGTCTTCCCAGCCTTTGGATCTACAGAAATAAATGTGGTTGCTCAAGCCACCCGGTCTGTGTATTTTCCTATAGCACTTTGAGCAAATCCAGAGTTGAGCCCTCTCAGGCCACGCCATTAGACACACTGTGGTATCACCTTGCCCTCTCTGTCTCTGTGATGACTGCCAGCTGGCTCACCTTGAGGAGATTTACACAGCAGAGGCCTAAGTGCAGGAGCAGGGCTCTCCAACAGCTCTCGGCGTGTGAGGAGATTCTCAGAGAAAAACCTCTCTAGTTTCACTCAGGTTCAGGGAATTGAAATCCAACTGGCATCTTGAGCTCTCAGCTGCAACTTTGTGAGACATTTGGATCCAGAATCACTCAGCTTAGGTGTTCATAAATTCCTGGTCCATACTGTAAAAGAAAGTATATTTTACTGTTGTTTTGAACCACTAAGTTTGGGGGTAATTTCTAGTTAACAGACTTTAAAAAAAAATTCAAATATAGTTAAAGATATGTTTCCTAATGGGAAGGACTAAGGAAGCTGCACCGTCTCAACTCCTCAGAGTTCGTACGAAACCCCCCCTATAATGACTTGTGAAATTATTCCTAGACAAGCCATACAACACAGCTCTTGGTCCAAACTCTCACCTGCAGTCTACAGGTCACGACTGTTCCCAGATCTCACTGGGTTTTGTTGTTGTTGTTGTTGTTATTGTTGTTTAGGTATTTACTTTTCAATATTTAAAAACTGAATTCATTAAGTGTAAGTGTATGGCTACTATTCTTTTGATAGAGTATGGTACCACCGGGCCTGCCATAAACAATGAAAAGAGGCAGAGGACCGTGCCAGCTGCCTGTATGGTTTTCTATTTGCATTGACTCTCCTGTCCCATTTAACTCACCTGTCTCCCACTTGGGCACACCAGGGAGCTTGATCTTCGCCATTGCCCTGAGAGCAGCTAAGGAAAACGTTCTTAATATTCCTGGTGACCCTGGCTGACTTATTCCCTGCCATACAGTGAGCCCTAAAATGGGCTCATTCATTTGGAAATGTGTATTATTGGCCATTTTGCTTTGAGAACGTTGATAGTTGTATACCTATTTCTCAACATTGGTTGTTCTAAAAGTATGATTGCTTGGCCTCATTTATAACTGCTGTGGTGACAGGTTACCTTTCAGACATGTCCCCATCAGTCCTTTTGAATTCCCGTGTGTTCTCTAAGTTCTTACTCTAGCGCTGCTGAGCCAGTGTAAATTCGAAGTCTGGCAGGTATGTGCTCTTGTGAGTACACAGCTGTGCTGAAGAAGAAACCTAAGGTCTTATGTATACTATGCCCACACTATACCATTGAGCTAGATCCCTCAGCCTCCATTTCATTTTTTTTTATCCATTTCCTACATCTTTCCACTGAAAATCCCTGGAATAGTTGTAGTTATTAAGCATAATTTTTACAATAACAGGAAAAGATGCATTTGGGAGAAATGACTGACTCAAAGTCTAAAGTCAAAGAGATGCATGCGCCTGTTTATACCAGAAAACAAGACAACTGTGCAGGATTGTTCCTTTGGGTTACATGCCTGCATCTCCCTAAGTTCAGAGGTGGAAACTCAAATCTCAGTGTGGTGAAATTTGCAGGAAGGGCTTTAGAAAATAATTAGGTCATTAAGGTGAGACCTTTTATGAGTGAGGTTAAGGTCTTTGCAGAACAAGGCAGGAACCAGAACTATCTCTCTCTCCTCTTCGTATGTAAGAAGAATATAAACCAGGAAAGATGTTCTTTCATCTGGCTGAGAGAGCCAGCTAGCTCTCTCTGAGTCAGCCAGCACACTGATTTGGATCCTCAGAACTGTATGTTTCTGTAGCTTAAGCCATCCAGGTTATAGAAAAATCATTCATTGTTTAATGACAAAAATATTCTGAGAAACACATCATTCAGGGATCTCTTCATTGTATGCATGTCATCCAGTGCACTTGCACACAGGGCACAAAAGGGTGTGGCAGAGAAGTTGGGTCAGACATGATTATCATGATTACTTGATGTAGTAGTGTGTTCGTAGTGTGTGTGTCCTAATAGTGCATGAGTGACCTGACTTCCCACTAGGCTGGATCACAAATGGCTTCAACATTGTCCCAAGCAAGATTATTTTCTTGTTTTTAAAATTTTTGAAGCATCAAGTTAACTAGTCTTCTAAAGAAAAGCTTTTCTAAACATAGGTCTCTGTGAGAGTAGGGTTTGGTCTAGAGTAGAGGTTTACAACCTTGCTAATGCTGCGACCCTTTAAGGCAATCCCTCATGTTGTGGTGACCCTAACCATAAAATTATTTCATTGCTACTTCATAAGTGTAATTATCTACTGTTGTGAATCATAGTATAAATATCTGTGTTTTCCAATGGTCTTAGGCAACCTCTGTAAAAGGGTCCTTCAGCCCCCAAAGGGGTTGTAACCCACAGGTTGAGAATTGATGGTCTAGAGAGAAAGTTTGCCTGGGAAGTAACTTTTCTACCCCATCTGTTTATCTTGCGCCTAAAACTACCTTCACATCAGCACTTGAATGCACACAACTCATTTTATTATATTATGAGTAATGATTGTTGGGTCTTTGAAACCACGTAGACTTAGTACTAAGTTTAACATAAAAGTTGGGTCCAGACTTTTCTTTCAACATTAGAGACAAACTTTTAGCTTTGGTTGTGATCATCATGGGGCTGGAAGGGATATGATCCAATTAGATCATTACCAGTTTCTCCATGTAGTATATAGGACCTTTTGAATTTTTGTTGTGTCTTTGCCTTCAGTTAATCAGTTCCTTTAACAGTTTCTGGAGTTTTGTTCTTCAAGACTGTAAGTATGGTGGAATAGGGCATGCCTGGCTAGTGAGCAATGACCATCACTGAATTTTTATCACCGTAATCTGTAATCACCTTTAGTTTCCTTTCCAGGACAACCACTCTCTATGTTTTCTTATTCACAGTATTAGAAGTATATTTTGTACACATAGGGATCATGAAGAACAAAAGGCACAAAGTTACATCAAGGACAAGAGTCAGGATACAACCAAGAGCTCTGGTGAAAGGCACACGAGGTCATCCTGCTCTTCAGTAAACTTTTCTTTTCTTTCTTTCACTTTTTTCTTTTTCTTTTCTTTTTTTTTTTTTAGTTTTTCGAAACAGGGTTTCTTGGTAGCTTTGGAGCCTGTCCTGGAACTACTGGAATTAGCTCTTGTAGACCAGGCTGGCCTCAAACTCACAGAGATCTGCTTGCCTCTGCCTCCCAAGTGCTGGAATTAAAGGCATGCACCACCACCGTCTGGTTAAACTTTTTCTTAATAAGTAGGAGTATACTCTAAAACAGTCATTGCAATGGTTAGTTTTAAATTCCAACTTGTCACTCCCTGGAGTTACCTGAGAAGGAAACCTCAACTGAGGGAGTATCCTGATCAGGTTGACCTATAGGTGTGTCTGTGAGGGATTGTCTTGACTGAGGACGTATCTAGATCAGGTTGGCCTATGGGTGTGTCTGTGAAGGGTTGTCTTGACTGAGGAAGTATCCATATAAGACTGACCTATGGGTTTGTCTGTGAGAGATTGTCTTGACTGTTAACCGAGGTGGAAAGACTGGATGTGCCACCGTTCCATAGACTAGACTTCGAACTGGAATATGAGTGAGTAGAGCTAACCAAGCACAAGCAGGCAAAGGTGTATTTATTCTTTCGTGGCTTTGATTGTGAATGTGGTGTGACCAGATGCTTGAGTTCCTGCCTTGACTTCCCCAAAATAATCGATAATAACATGGGATCATAATTCAAATAAAACTTTTATTCCTCTATATTGCTTCTCTCAGAGTATGTCATAGCAGTAGAAATGAAACCATAATAGCCATTAAAGGTATCATATAGTAAATGCACAAACAGTAACATACTCCATCGCTATCATCACCAAATATCATATATCATAGTTGCATGTGCTATGCCTTTATACTACCCGCAGCTTAGTACATTTGCTTACGCCAGCATCATCACAGATATGAGGAGCTACTTTTGTTTTAGATAGGTTGGCCTCAAATTTATAATCATCCTGACAGCTTTCTGAGTTGTACAGGCATGGACTGCTCCTAACTGAGTAGTGGTGTTTTGATAACCATAATACAACAATTTTTAGGTCCCTTATAACAATTGGATATGCTGTCTGTCACTGGCTGAAATGTGTCATTATGTCATTATGTGGTATGTGACTGTGTTTTATTGAAGCAGCCTGAAGTAAGGTAAGTATTCAAGTTGTACCTGAGTATGGATTTCCCAGTCCCAGAACAGATGTTGAGGCTCATTTTGATTGTTCCCCCAATGCATTTGAGGCTTCTCAGGTATATAATAGTAGAGATGACTACCATCCACTGGGGCATTTAGAGCATGTGCACAGAATTGACATCCACAGGTCACTACCCACTTAACAGTGATACTGAAAGTGAGAGGACTTGATGCAGCTTAGACATTAGCTTCCCATTAGCCAATGGTAGGACTATTTGTGCATAAAAAAGAAGAGCAAAGGAATAAAAATGCACAAATGTGCTAAACCCATGAGTTCATAAAGATATTAACAAAAACAGAGCAAGGAGGACTAGAACCTCCCTAGCCTTTGACAAATTGAGGAATGAAATAGTTAAGTTTTCAAATGATAAAGAGAGTAGAAAAAAAAAAATCCCCAAAAAAAACACCCAGTTTTTTGTTCTGCCCTATGAGCTGAGGGGAAATCTTTATGAAAGTGTTCCATTCTAATGTATAAAGAATTAATATAGGGGGCTGGAGAGATGGCTCAGCAGTTAAGAGCATTGCCTGCTCTTCCAAAGGTCCTGAGTTCAATTCCCAGCAACCACATGGTGGCTCACAACCATCTGAACTGAGATCTGATGCCCTCTTCTGGCCTGCAGACAGACACACAGACAGAATATTGTATACATAATAAATAAATAAACAAATATTTTTTTACAAAAGGGAATTAATATTAGAAGACCTTTATTTGTAATTACGAATGGGCTAGAGCAAAGAGAACCAGTGGATGCACTGGTCCTTGTTGTTAGTCACAAACTCTAGGACTAATCACAAAAGGGAGGCAAGGTCATAGCATGTGTCTCCTGGTAGAATACCATCTATGAGGGTCATTGCCAAACACATGATCTTGGATATGATTAATCCTTAAACACCAACTTATAAAAGTATGGACAAGAGGCTTCATAACTAGTGTCATGGAGATGCAGTAGGCAAAATGAGACTGAAGGCTTCTCGGAAGAGTTGTGAGATAACCCTCAGATTCAGGATGAAGCAAGAGAAGTGCTTTCAGGGTTCTACAGGTTGGACGGGCTCAGCTAGATGGCTCCTCTGCTGATCTCGTGTGGGGTCATAGGTCAGCACTGAACTGAGATGGCTCTGGGTGTCATCTGGGGCTTCCTGAGTAAGAAATTGAACCTATAAAGCCTCTTTGAACTATAACGTTGTACTGTCTAATTTCTACTGAGTATTATTGGTGAAAGCAAGTCATGGTGCCATTCTATATTAACGAGGATGGAAACATAAAGTGGAAATGCCACACCTAAGAAAGTCACATGGCACCTGGGGGTGTGGCTCAGTGGTAAAGTGTGTGCTTAGCACATACAAAGTGCTGTACTACCAAGAAAAGAAAGCTAACGAATCGGGAGACAATTCTGAGGCCATCATCTACCACAGTGCGAATGTGTCCCTCAAAGCCTATATGCTTGAAACTTAGCCTACAGTGCAACAGTTTGGGGCAGGAAGGGTGTATTAAGAGGCGAGTGGGTAGGAGGGAGCCCTTATAAATAGAAAATGTCATTGTCTTGGGAGTGGGTCACTTAGCTCACAAATGTATTTATGAAAGTGAGCTTAGCCCCTTCCACTTGCTTGTACGCATCTTCTCCTGCCCTTTTAGCTTCTCTCAGAGGAGGCACAGCACAGAAACCCTCCTCAGAGTGCAAGCAGATATCACACCATGCCTTTGGACTTCCCAGCTCCCATAATTCTATAATTCTCTAAAATTGCATTTTCTAAAACTCCGTAATTTTCTTTTCTTTGTAAATCACAATATAGCAGCATAAAATGGCCTTAAGGCACTATTTCTAGAAGTAATTCTTTTAGGAACAAACATGAATTTAATCATGACAGTAGATTACACTAACTTACAAATTAATTCCTTTGTTGGATGACTTTAGATATGAGAAACACCTTCATTATTTTGAGGTATAATGTTATGTCATTTCAATGTCTAGTCAGCAGCATGTGCTCTCTCCTGAAGCACCGCTGTTGGGTGGGCAGTGAGCTGTAGATGTCAACTCTGTGGCCCTGCTCTGAATGCCCCGGGGGATGGCAAACATCTCAGCTGTGATATAGTCTAGATGCCTCACCTGTGTTGGGGAACAATCAAAACCACCTCCAATGTCTGTTATGACTTGGCTGAAACCCATGCTCAATGTCTGGACTCTCAAACCTGCTTCCCTTGAGATGTGTCAGGCAGTCAGCATCCTCTGTCTCAGAGGGTGGCACCACCAGATGCCACACTGTGAAGCCATGCTGGTCATACTCTACTGCCTTGCACAGCTATCTTCCATCCAATCAGTGTGCTGGGGTGTCTACAAGATCCCCAGTTTCTGAATGGTCTGGATTTTATCTATTCATTTTTTTTCACACTTACTTATTTGTGTACTTTAAGAGACGGAGGTCTCGCTTGTCCTACAACTCCCCAACCATGGGGATAGACAAATGCCACCTCACCCCCAAAAGACGTTAAAAGCACATCTTTGATCGTATGTATTCACAAAATTTACAAAACTGCGAAATAAAGCATTTGTATTACATTCACGTACTTACACATATGTGTGGATGTGTATGGAGAGGTCAGAGGACAACTGACTGGAATCAGTTCTCTCCTCCCTCTGTGGGTTCCTGGGATTAAACTCAAGTCACTAAGCTTGGTGGCAAGTACCTACCAAGCCATCTCACCAGTCAAAAAATAATTCAAATTTCAGAAAGATACTTGAATGTCTTCGGTTTCACACCGCCGTAGAACAGGTGATAGAGCTGATGTTCCAAGAGGTTAAGAGACAGACCTATTGTCACACAGCCAGCTGGAACTGGGCCTGAAGAGTTGCAGCAAGCATGCTGTACACTGCACCAAGCCCACCACGCTAGGTTCCTCGCCTGCATTTCTGTGGGAGCTCACGCGTGACTCAGTTTCCATCTGGAGTCATTGCTGACTTAAAAGAAGTCATTTGAGTTCAAGATTGCCTGCTCTGCTTGCTCCAAATATCCATCAGTGCTGTGAGAATGTTCTGGTTAAGTCTATGAGAAAAAGAGTCTTTGCTCAGATGAAAGAACACATTAGCTATTAAGATGTGGGCTGGTGTATGCCAGCCGGAAGCACTCCTCCTTAGTGAATGGGAGCTGCTTGCTACCAGCTGAATTCTTGTATTGAGATAGTGCTCCTGCTTGAGTTTCCTCCCAAGGCAGGGCAGGTATTGCCCTTTGTTCTGCCATTTGCCTGTAGTATATATGCTGGCTGAGAAATAAACTCGGGGCTGTTTGGTATTAACCTTCAGTCCTCCCGGTCTAGCCTATGTTTCTGTCTTCATTTCTCTTCATCTCACACTTCCTCAGCCTCAGCGCCTACTCCCAAGGTACCCCCAGTTGATTTCTCCCAGGACTTTCCAGTACCCCGAGACTCACAAGGTGAGGACTCTCCCGCACTCCCTTTCTGACCCTGGGCCTTACCTGACCTCAGCAAAACTCCAGCACCAACCGTATTTCAGATTAGATTCTCCTTTAGGAAGTAGGACCCATTATTTGTGTTTTTTTCCCTTTGTTCAAATCCATGAAGTTCCCACAGTTTATGTAGCCTAAGCTCACCCCTAGAAGCTGTGAGGAGAATAAATGGAGAGAATCTGAAGAATGGTCCAAGTGTCTCAGCATCCCCAGTATCTGAGGCAAAGCTGACAGCTCAAGACATACGCGGCTGCTGAGGGGTGTGGCGAGTTATGGCAGTGCCACAGCAAAACCGCATGACCTTTCCAGGGGAAAATCATGATGACTAAAGAGAAGATATGAGACTCGTCCGGTAATGAGATATTTTCAGAGATTTATCAGAAAGCAGCCTTGGGCATAAATGGATAATGGTGTGCACACAGTATTAAAACCGCGATGAAGTTGTTTTTCTTGTCACTGGATAATTGAAATAGACTCAACACCTCAAACTTTACCACTGACAACTGCCATTTACGGCTTGGTAGCATTTGTGTTTCCCGGATACTGAACTGGCTGGTGGCACTCCTGCCCGTGGGCTGACAGTGGTGGGACCGCCTGTGACAGCCATCTTCAAAGCCTCATTTCTCATTCAAAGATCTCTGCAGTCTGACCACACGGTGCTCTTTCCAGCAGACTCTCCTTCTGACAGCGTATTCCTGCAGTCGCCGCTGTCTCTCCTGTCCATCATTCTTCCCCTCCTGGTCCATTTGTGTATTATCTTTCTAGATTCAAAAGACAGTCCTTTCCCTCCTTCCAGACCCAGTTTGTCTTGGTCTTGTTCCACTCTCTCCAGGAAGCATCTTTGACTGACCCTGTCCTAGTAACCTCAGATTCCTCTTATCTGAAATTATTTTTTATTCTTCTCTCATATTTTATAATCCAACTGCCAGATCTACTATGCCTTCATTTCCCTTCAGAAAAAGGCAGGTCTCCCAGGGGTATCAACTAAACATGGCATAACAAGTTTCAATAAGACTAGATACATCCCCTAATGTCAAGGTTAGATGAGGCAACCCAGTAGGAGGAAAGGGGTCACAAAAACAGGCTAAAGAGTCAGAGACAGCCCCATTCTCACTGCTTGGAGTCCCACAAGAATGCTCAGCTACACAACCATGACATATATGCAAAGGACCTAGGTCAGACCCATACAGGCTCTCTGATTGTTGGTTTAATTTCTGTTAGAACTTTGAGGCCTGGTTAGTTGGTTTTGTGGGCTTTCTTGTGATGTGCTTGACCAGTTTGGCTTCTACAACCCTTCCTCCTCCTTTTCCACAGGATTCTCTGAGCTCCGCCTAATGCTTGGCTGTGGGTCTCTGCATCTGTTCCCATCAGTGACTGGATGAAACCTCTCTGATGACAATATACTAGGCTCCTGTATTGTCCCACATAGGCTTCTATGAGTACAGCAGAATGACATTAGGAATCATTTCATTGATTTTTTTTTTCTGGTTCGGTTGGTTCTGTACTAGATCTCTGGGCTATCCAGCCTCTGGTTCCTGAATGTCCAGGCAGTGTCAGAGGTGGGTTCCCTCTCATGAAATGGGTCTTAAAGTTGACCACTTGGTTGGCCACTCCCACAAGTTCTGTACCACCTTCACCCCAGCACATCTTGTAGGTAGGACAAATCGTAGGTCAAGGGTTTTGTAGCTGGTTTGGTGTCCTGATCCCTCCACTGGAAGTCTTGCCTGGTCACAGAAGATGATCAGTTCAGGTTCCATATCCTCCATTACTGGGAGTCTTCCCTAGGGTCACTTCTCATCGATTCCTGGGAGCTTCCATTGTACCAGGTTTCTACCTCAAGCCTAAATGCCCCCCAATTCCAGTCATCTGTCTCAGCATTCTCTCCCTCCACCCCCCAACCTATTTTCTCCCAAAATTATAATCTAGGACAGGAGTTCAGTGTCCTGTAATTCTTACATGCATTCTACATTGACCTTCCCATCCAGAAAGTATAATGTCTCAGGCTTCCGATACTAGCTAATTGTACCGTCACAGTTTCTAGAGGGGACACTGACAGGATTCTGACCAGCCATGGGAAGATGCTCTGACAGGTAAGCAATGGTAAAGATGAGGCAAGGTGCTTAACTAGAGGCTACATTAAGAGGAAACTGTAAAAGAATTGTTAATAAGTCAGGCATTAGGATGAATGAAGCAAGAGGCTTCTTCCTTGCCTCTGCCCTGTGAAGAATAAATACAATACCTTAACGATCTTATGGCTCATGACTGTTTCCAATTTTGTACAGACTCCAAGAGACCTTAGCCCAGACTACTATATCCAGCAAAACTTTCAATCAACAGATGGAGAAAACAAGACATTCTGTGATACAAACCAAATTTAAGCAATGCCTGTCTATAAACTCAGCCCTTTAGAAGGTGCTAGAAAACTTCAACCTAAAGAGAAAAACTATACCCAAGAAAACACAGGGAATAAATAATCCTAGCAAATCAAAAGAGGGAACACACACACCACCACCACCACCACTACCACCATCAACAACAGCAAAATAACAGGAATCAGTAGGCACTACTCATTGATCTCTCAGCATCAATCGTCTCAATTCTCAAAGAAGAAAACAAGAAGAAGAAATAAACACAGACTAATACAATGAATGTGAAGTCAGGATCTCTCCTTCTCCTTCTACTGCATTTACCTTAGCATTAAGGACAGACATAAAAGACATATCCTTTCACTCAGAGTAAAAGGATAGAAAAAGTAATTCCAAGCAAATGGACCTAAGAAGCAAGATGGTGTAGCCATTTTAATTAATAACTGACAAAAATAGGCTTTGAATCAAAACTAATCAGAAGAGTTTGAAAAGGATGTATGTGCTCATCACAGGAAAACTCCACCATGAGGACATTGCAGTTCTTAATATCTGTGCACCAGACACAAGGGCACCCACGTTCATAAGAAAGCATTTTGATCCTCACTCACTGATAATGGTCAACTTCACTACCCCATTCCCACCAATAGACATGCCACCTAAATAAAAACTAAACAGAGAAATTCTAGTTAACTGATATTATAAACCAAATGGATCTATCAGTATTTACAGAACTTTCCACTACCAAAAAGAAAATACCTTCTTCCCAGTACCTCAGGGAACTTTCTCCATAATTGACAACATACTTGCACACAAAGCAATCTCAACAGATAGTAGAAAATGGAAATACCTCCCTGCATCCTAACTGACCACCATGGATTAAACCGGTATATCGGCAATGGAAACAACAGAAAGCTTACAAACTCATAAACCCAAACAACCCTCACTGAATGAAAAATGAAAGAAAGAAATTAAAGACTTTCTAGAATTGAATGAAAATGAATACACAACATACCCAAACTTATGAAACACAAGGAAGGTGGGGCAAAGAGGCAAGCTCATAGCACTAAGTGACAATATGAAAGAATTGGAGAGATCTCGTACTAGTAACTTCATAGCGCACCTGAAAGCTCTAGAACAAAACGAAGAAATCACACCCAAAAGAAATATATGGCAAGAAATAGTCAAAGTCAATGATGAAATAAATAAAACACAAAGAAAGAGCAACACAAAGATCCAGTGAAACAGTTGGTTCTTTGAGAAAAATCAATAAGACTGACAAACCCTTATCGAAATTAACTAAAAGAGAATATCCAAATTAACAAAATTAGAAATTAAGAAGGGAAACAACAGTAGATATTAAGGAAATCCAGGAATCATAAGGACATATTTTGAAAACCTGTGTTTCACCAAATTGAAAAATAGATATCTTTTTTGATACATACCACTGACCAAAGTTAAATCAAGATCCAATAGGCACTTTAAACAGACCTATAATTTCACCCCTAGTGAAATAGAAGTAGTCATTAAAAGTCTCTCAACCAAAAAAGCCCAGGGCCAGATGATTTTAGTGCCAAATTTTTTCAGACATTCAAAGAAGAATTATTGCCAATACTCCTCAAATTATTCCATAAAATAGAAACAGGAAGAACACTGCCTATCTCATTTTATGAGACCACACTTACCCAAATACCTAAGTTACATAAAGACTCAACAAATAAAAATAATTACAAACCAATTTCCATAAAGAATGTTGATTCAAAATTTCTTGATAAAATACTTACAAACTGAATCCAAGAACGCATCAAAAAGATCATCCACCATGATCAAGCAGGCTTTAGCCCAGAGACGCAGGGTGGTTCTGTATATGAAAATCAGTAAATGCATTCCACTATATAATCAAATTGAAAAAAAAACATATGGTTATTTCATTAAGATGTAGAAAATGCCTTTGACAAAATCCAATAACACTTCATGATAAAAGTCCTAGAGAGATTAGGGATATACCTTGACAAAAAAAAGTCAGTTTACAACAAGTCCATAGCCAACAGAAATTTAAATGGATGGAAACACAAAGAAATTCCTCTAAAATCAGGAATAAGACAAGACTTTTTACTTTTCCCATATCTATTCAATACAGTACTTGGAGTCTTAGCTAGAGCAATAAGACACCTGAAGGATACTAAGGGAATACAAATTGAAAAAGAAGAAGTCAAAGTATCTTTATTTGCAGATGATATGATAGTATACATAAGCAATCCAAAAAATTCTACCAGGAACTCCTACAGCTGATAAACGTGTTCAGCAAAGTAGTTAAATTCACTCACAAAAATCAGTAGCCCTCCCTAAATACATATGACAATTGGGCTGAGAGAGAAATCAGAGAAACAACACCTTTAACAAAAGTCTTAAATAATATAAAATATCTTGGGGGTGACTCTAATCAAGCAAGTCAAAATTTTGTATGATTAAAAACTTCAAGTCTTCGAAGAAAGAAATTGAAGAAGAAATCAGAAGATGGGAAGCTCTGCCAAGCTCATGGATTGTTAGGATTAATATAGTAAAACTGACCACCCTACTAAAAACAATCCACAGATTCAATGCAATCTCCACAAAAATTCCAACACAATTCTTTACAGATCTTGAAAAATCAATTTTCAGCTGAATATGGAAATACAAAAAGCTCAGGATTACTAAAATACCCTGAGTAATAGAAGAACTCCTGGAGGGGTCTCCGTCCCTGATTTCAAGTTGTATGACAGAGCTACAGTAATAAAAACATTATGGAATCGACACAAAGAAAGACACATTGATCAGTGAAATCAAATTGAAGACACGGACATAAGCCCATGTACATATGAACACCTGGTTTTTTTGATAAAGAAACCATGAATACACACTGGGGAAAAGACAGCATCTTCAACAAATGGTGCTGGTCAAACTGGACAGCTGCATGTCGAAGATTCCAAGTTGATACATACTTATCACCGTGCACAAAACTCAACTCCAAATGAATCAAAGAACCAGCATAAAAGCAGAAACGATGAATCTTTCAGAGGAGAAAATGGAGAATAACCTTGAACTCATTGGCCCAGGAAGATTTCACTCAAGAGATTCCCAGGGTCTTTATTGAGAACCACACTAAAGACGGTGCGACATTGCCGCAAAGAGTCTAACTCCATGTTGCCCATGTCGTAAACATTTGTAAGGCTGATATCAGAAGTAATGGACTCCTTTGCTGGATGGAGAAAATTTTCAAACGAGCATTGACATTCAAGCTGGGCAGGTTTGTTACTGGTTGCTTTTAGCCCCCTTGCAGTAAAAACACGGAAATAGAGTGGAGTGGTGGTAAACCCAGTGCAGCTTGGGAGCGAGCCCCTGAGTGCATTTAAAGCCGTGAACGAGGCAGCATGGATAAAGCAGTAGTAGAGGTGACAGAGACTAGTGTCTGCGCTTCACCTGGAACAACAGGGGCGGTGCTTTATGGGTAAAATGCCGCTCGTCAAAGCCCACAGAGCCTAAGCATGCAAATTCATTTAATAAATCTACACTTATAAGAAGACAGGGCCTTCAGGATGCCATGCTTGTACAGGGCCACCCAGGGAAGTATTTTGGTTTGTTTGTTTGTTTTTTGTTTTTGTTTGTTTTTATGTGCAGGTACTCAGAGGCCACTATGACAGTAGTAAAAGTAGTAAAAAGAGGCTGAGCCACATATGGAGCTAGCAGCAGAACTTGGCATCATCCATCTGGTGTGTTGAGTTTGCATTTCGAATCAATGCTTGCCAAGGTTCTTGGGAAAGGCCCGGTCCCAGGGTCAGATTGCCTCTATATTAGCCCCACTGACACGGGCAAGTGAGCGGTGTATGGAGCTATGAAGGCGGAGGCTAAACAGCAATGGAGATTCCCTGGTGCGGGAGATGTCAGAGATGTGCCATCTCTGCTGAGAAAAGCTGTAGGCTGTAAGTAGAACATCGGACACGCTGCAGCCAACAGGGCCCTAGAAGTGCAGCACCTCAAGTCTGCTAAGAGTCTAGACGACGTCACCATGAGCCCCGTTATAGGTTTTGGAGCTACAAAATTTGATTCTTGTTGGACTAAGTTTCAGTCTTGTATTGGCTTGGTCTTCCCTTACCGTGACTCCAGTCTCCACTTTTAGAATGGAAATACTTGTCAGGACCGTCAGATATTAAAAGTATGTAATTAGCTGTCAGGTTTTATAGGGGTTCACAGTTAAGGGCTTTCCTTGAGTCTAGTTTGAATGTTTGAATGGTGTCGGAACTGGGAAGAATTCCCTGTCACTTGGTAGCATCTACATAAACATATGTATGACCAGAGAAAAAACTCCCACAGTTTGGTAGGCCTGCTTGTCACCCCTTCCTGCTTCTGCGTGGAGAGAAAGAGTATTTCTGCTCCTCCCCAGGAAGCTTGCTGACAGAACTGGCTGCAAAATGAACTTTCAGGAGAGCAGCGGTAACAAAGCAAGGGCCAGAAAACAACAGTAGCTCGTGGGAGCGTAAAATCTTTATGTGAAATAACAGGAGACTAAGGAAGTGACCTCCCAGATGCTGTTTTTATTTTGAGCATTTCAGGGTAACACAGATTGAGTTAATGATGTTTTCCTATAGCTCCAAGGCAACTCAGAAATGGCAGAGCCCAGACTTACAGAGATGCACTTCTTGCAGCCTAGGGGAGGGTGGTGAGCCCTGTCTGGGGGTGGGGTTGAGCCCCTGGTTGCAGATTCAAAGGAAAAAAGTAGCAAAGCAGGAGTTTCCTATGTTTCCCTAGGCAAGTGGCAATCTGCCCCCTGCCTCCTCTCTGTGTCAGTTTCACTGCTCGGACTCAAGGGCTCCATCTCGGTGGTTAAGAACCTTTTATACTGGAGTAGCCCCAGAAGTTCAATGATAGAAATGAGCCAAATGAGGGGCGGAAACAATTAAGAGAACCCTGAATTCCATTTTACCTCTGGTGTTTATGTCTTCCGTGGGAGAGGCAGAAGCACGCAGGAAATTTCTGAAACCCTTCTGGGGTTCTTTGAGACTCTTCCTGTCATTAAAGGATTGCTAAAGAGTATGCGCAGTCCGGGACTCTGTTTCTGAACGACTGGAGAGTTATTTTAAAGGCAGTGAAGATCGATAGAAACATTTTAAATTTTCATCTTTGCTTTCTCTTTGACAAGTTTTTTTTCAAATGAACTTTTAGTTCATTATTTAATTTTATCCAGATTATTTAATTTTATCCAGATTATTTTAGTTTGCAAAAACATGAATGAAAACCACTTTTGGAGCCTCAGCAGCTATTTACATATTCCACTGTATACATTTTCATACATGCCTATAGGACAATTCTTCTGTGTGTGTGTGTGTGTGCACGCGCACGCTCGTGCATGTGTGTATACACATATGGGGCGGTGGGAGAATGCCTACAGTAGCATAAGGAGGCCAGGAATCAGACATCTTCCTCCATTCCTCTCTGCCTTCTTTATACCCTTGAGACAGTGTCTCTTGTCTCTCATTGAACCCAAATCTCACTGTTGTGGCTAGGCTGACTGGAAAGCAAGATCCTTGGATCCTCCGCTCTCCACCCCACCATGGTTAGGATTATAAGCACAAAGGATTCAAACTCACATTCTCACGATTACATAACAAGTATCCTACCCTCTGAGCCTCCCTGCCATCCCTCCCCAGCTCAAGTTCAGGAAATGACCAGTTAGTTGTTTCCCACAGACACAGGATGAGTCAGGCTTTGTCTCGGTCCCTCCTCCCCCTCCACGTGAGTGATGCCATTTCCTCCCAAGGCTTATCTGTCAGTAGTGATTTCCAAAGTGTTGCATGGGATGTGTGAGAGAGTGTGACAGACACGAAAGAGTATGGCAGGACTGGTGCTGAGCAGAGTCACGATCCCAAGGCAACAAGCCTTTCCCTGCAGGGAAGTGCCCCGGATGCCACTCTTGAGATGAGGCTCTTTCTCCCACTGTTGAGAAACTGACATGGATAGAAAAGGAGGTAGAGCTGGAGATGGGATGGGGGAACCAATCTGGGAAGAAGAAGACAATCTCTCAAATCGCAATTGTTCTTAAAACTTGAACAACTAGAGATGCTAATGCATGACTAGATTCAGAAGACATTGGTGGATTGCATTTAGGATGACTTAAATTTTGTTTTTCAAGGATGAATGGGTAGTGAGGGCATTAACTGAGAGGAAAAAAAGGACAGGAAGAAGAACGAGTAGACTGCTGAAGTGTAGACACCAAGATGCTGACAAGGAACTTGAGCAGAAAACCTAGACAAGGAGCCCAGAGAACTGTTTGGGAGACAGTGAGAAAGCTGCGTTTTGAGCGTAGTGATGTACAGATTAATGGAGATGAGTTAAACTTAGATGTAAGAGTTAGCCAATAAGAAGTTAGAGCTAATGGGCCAAGCAGTGTTTTAATTAATACAGTTTCTGTGTGGTTATTTTGCTTCTGGGCGGCCAGGATGAACAAGCAGGCCCTCCTCCTACACTTGAGCACTACAATACGACCTGTAGCAGGGCATTACAGAACTGGAAGTCGATGACGAGAAATTAAGCCATAGTGGTGAATAGCATCGCTCAGGATGAATGTGCAGAGTGTGAAGAGAATGGAGACAAAACTCTGGGGAAGCTGAGTCATCACAGGGTGAGTGGCATAGGGAATGATTAGAAGACAGCCAGGAAGAAGGCACTTGCTAGTTAGCCAGGAGAGTGAAATAGTGGTTGAATACCAGCCGGCCAGCGCGGCAACCAGCTGACTGTGTCTTCAGCACCAGCATTCTCGGTGTGCCGATGATGACCATGAGACCTGGACTGGGACATCAGAAAGGGCAGCTTAAAAACTGAAAGAAGGTTTCCTTTTATCTTCCTTTTTTTTTCCAAAATGAGTACTTTTTTTGATTAAAAAAAGAAGAAGGAGAAGGAGAAGAAGAAGAAGAACCAACTGAGAAGGGAAAAATGGGATGTAAAGAAAAAGGCTGAAAAATTGAAACAAGATCCTGAAACAAAAAATGGATGGATTCTCCATGCAGCCGGAAACATTAGGACAAAGAGAGAGCTTGCCTGCTTTTCTGAGGTTTCCGTCAAAGGAAAGAGTTGAGAGTGAGTGTTTGAGACGACACTTCTTACACACACGGAATCCTCTCCGCTTTACAAGCTCCTAATTCTCAGGCAAGAAGACAGAAAATAAATTTAGATTTTTTTCCTCCTTTATTAAAATAACAGTAGACATGTAAATACTGTTGCCTGCTATGCTTGTTTGCTTTCTGTTGCTGTGATAGATCACTGACCAAAAACAATTTGGGGTGGGGGTGGGGTTAATTGGCTTGCAGGTTTCTGCTGCCTGTTATAGGGGAAGCTAAAACAGGAACTCAAGACAGGAACCTGGGGCAAAATTGTACTAAATATCAGAGGAAGGATACTTAGTGACTCACTTCTGGCTCATGTTCAGCTATCTTTCTTTTTTCCTTTCTCCCTTCTCTTCTTCTTCTTCTTCTTCTTCTTCTTCTTCTTCTTCTTCTTCTTCTTCTTCTTCTTCTTCCTCTTCCTCTTCCTCTTCCTCCTCCTCCTCCTCCTCTTCCTCTTCTTCTTCTTCTTCTTTTTTGATTTTTTTTGAGACAGGGTTTCTCTGTAGCTTTGGGGTCTAGCCTGGCCTGTAGACCAGGCTGGCCTTGAACTCACAGGGATCTGCCTGCCTCTGCTTCCTGAGTGCTGGGATTAAAGGTGTGTCCCACCACTGCCCAGTTCAGCTATCTTTCTTAGACAAGCCAGGTTCACACCACTGTCCTCAGGTGGAACTGTCCACAGTGGACTGGGCCTGCTTACATCCCTCAGCAATCGGAAAGTGCCTCACAGACACGCCCACAGGCCAACTGAGGGAAGCCGTTCTTTAGTTGGGCTTCCTTCTTCTGATGAACAAGTCTGCCTCCATCTTAGACTTGAAAACCATCTTGCTGGTCAGGGAGAGGGGAGAGGGGGAGTATTGGGGATGGCTTGGGGGAATGGGATGGGGGGAGGGAAGAAGGATGGTTGTGGGAGCAGGGAGGTGTATATCTCAGCCAACGGAGCCATTTTAGGGATTGCAAGAGACTTGATTCTGGAGGGGTTCCCAGTAAAAATTAAATAAAAAAATTAAAAAAAATTAAAAATTAAAATAATAATAATAAAAAGAAAACGTTTTACTGAGTCAGGTAAACCATACCCAAAAAGAGGAATTTGGTATGTATTCACTCATAAGTGGATTCTAGCCATAATTAAAGGTCTTTGAGCCTATTTTTCGTGAACTTAGAGAAGCTGGATAGGAGGGTGAACCTGAAGTAAATTCAGGTAGTTTTCCTCCTGGAGATTGGAAACAGACAAGAGTCCCAGGTAACCTCGGGTGCATTGGGGGGTGGGAGGGTCGTGGGAAGGGGAAGGGGTTAGAGAGAAGGGAGCAGGGGAGGAATGGGGAATGCTGGGGGACTGGGAGGGGGGGAGGGAGGAAGGATAGATATGGGATCAGGGAAGAATATATCTCAACTAAGGGAGTCAGTTTAGGGTTTACAAGAGACTTGATTATAAATGGGATCCCAGGTCCAAGGAGAGATCCCCAGAATGTTCTCTGGACAGAGGAGAGGGTGACTGAACCGGCCTTGGCCCATAACCATACTGATGAATATTTTGCATATCACCATAGAACCTTCATCTGGCGATGGATGGAGATGGAGACAGAGACCCACATTGGAACACTGGACTTAACTCCCTAGGTCCAAACGAGAAGCAGAAGGAAAGAGAACGTGAGCAAGGAAGGCAAGATCAGAGGGAACCTTCATCCGACAATGAATGGCGATACAGACAGAGACCCACATTGGAGCACCGGAATGAGTCCCCAAAGGTCCAAATGAGGAGCAGAAGGAGGAAGAAAATGAAAAAGGAAATCAGGACTGCGAGGGATGCGACCACCCACTGATACAAGGGGACTGATCTAATGAGAGTTCACCAAGGCCAGTTGTCTGGGAATGAGCGAGCACGTGATCCAGCCAGATCCTCTGAATGAGGCCGGTTTCTCTGAATAGGGCTGGCCCGGAGTCTTTCTGAAAAGCCATTGACAATGACACTGGGACTTGTTTCCTCTGCATATACTGGATTTTTGGGATCCACTCTGGATGCTCACTTCCTGGACCTGGAGGGAGGGGGGAGGAGTTTGAACTACGCACAGGGCGCACAGGGCGGGAGAACCTGACTGCTCTTGGGGGATGGAGAGAGAGGAGGGGAGGGAGTGGGGGGAGTGGGAGGGTTCTGGGAGGAGGGGCGGAATTGGAGACTTTTGTATTTTTAGTAAACTTTGAGAAAAAAAAAAAAAGAAAACCGTCTTGCAGTAAAGACAAACTAGGCTCATTTCTGTTGATGGTTAAATCTGTTTCTCAAGGATTGGGCTATGCCCCACCTGTAACCTTAATTACAAATAGTTCTGTGCTGCCTGTTCCAGGAAATGGAACCATGTCTATATTTCAAAAAGTTGTGATTACCATCTTGCAACCCTATGTGTTTCAAAAGGTTGTTATGGCTACCTTATTATGACTACCTACCTTATTATGTTCTGCTTCTGTTACCCCACCTATTTTGCCACCTAATCCCCTACCCCTGAGCTGTAAGAACCTTGTCTTCCTCATGTCTAATGCTCATCTCTCAAACCCCAGTTTTAGGGAAAGAAGGTCTGTGTACACAAATAAAAAGGCTGTTTTAATTAATGTGGCCATGATGATTTGGGTCAGTGGGCTTGTCTCTTCCTTTCTTGTCATGTGAGTGTGATAAAATCATTTGTAAAAATCACCCTTAGTTTACATGAACCAAAAGCAATAGAAGAACTCTGCTAGGTACTGCCAAAAGATTCAAGGTCAGATACGAATCTGGGCCCACTAATGGCAGGGCTGTCAGGCAACCACAACACTGTCCAACAAAATCTATCACAGTAGACTGGCAGGAAGTAACCAAGTTCCAGTGCAACTTCATATTTTGCAATTTTCCTCTCTCTCCCTCCTATAAGTTTGGTGGTCTTCATAATAAAACAAAATGTGCCCATAATACACAATAAGTATTTATCTCCTTAAAGTGGATATGTTAAGTCATATGGACCATGAAAAAAAAATAGTACCTGTGCCTATTCCAGAAGAGAAACTCAAGAAACTGTTAGGAATCATTAGAAGGATGTCGTGGAGGAACCGTCGTATCCACCATTGTACCATGCTTTATTGCCAGAGAAAATCAGATACAATTTTTTATGGAAATTGGAGTCACGGCCATAAAAGTGTAAGGAGCTAGGCTGGCAAAGCACCTCTGGAACCTCAGCACTCAAAAGAATGCGACAGTAGGATTATGAATTCAAGCTCTTTGGATTGCTTCGTGTGACCCTGTTTAAAAAAGTCACCACTGCCGTTCATTCTTCTCTTTCCTATAACTTCTGATATAAGTCAGTATCTTTTGAACCTTGCCCACCATCATAGGCAAAATTATTAAATAAATTTAGTGCACTCCCATGGATCCACTGGCTAATTGAAAAAGCACACAGGTGAGGGATTTATTGCCTTTTCCTGAACCAAAATTACCTGACACCAAAAGTTATTTTATGTGCCCTTACTCCCCTCTGCTGGCAGAGTATAGTATAGTTCTTAGTTATTTTAAAATAAAATTGATATATAGTTTAATTTTGCTTTTAAAATATAAAAGAAAATTTTATTTCAGTTTAAAATTTTAAATTATTAGAGGAGGTCATTGGTCTATATTCAGGTATCTTTTTGGTCCATCCCTCCCAATTATGTTAGAAACATGCTCAAAAGAATGGATCCTGGTATGATAAGAAGTGCATTTAGACACAAAATCATGATTATTATGAAATTAACTCATTTATAAGCTAAAATAAATACACCATTTCCCTGGCTCTTCACAGTGCAAAGCATCCTCAGACAGCAGTGCCCCCTGATAGGTCCCCACACCAGGAAATCTAGAGCTTCCTCCTCGTAGGTAGCAGAAAGGATCATGTGGTCAGCCTCAAGTACAATTCTGAAATGGATTTCCATATTTGTTAATATTGCCATTTCCTTCTGCAAGGCCTTCTCTCTTTCCCCCACAAGTAACCCATGGGTGGCTGGAACCTTTAGCCATTTTAATCAAGTATCTCACCCCTCAGGACAGTTTGAAGAACAAAGTCGGAGCCATCATAAAAGGTACCGGCCTGTTGTGGGAAATCGGAGATTACCGCAGCAGTCTTCCCTGGGGAGGTTTCCTATAGTCCCCCAAATCCAAAGGCAACTTACCAATCAAGGTTATTGCGTCCTCATGTGAATGGTTGGAACTTTACCAACCATTTACAACTTTGTGTGAGAGAATAAACACTGAAGTAAGGCTTAATGTCTTGGAATGTATGATTTTATTGTCCACACTTTCGTTTTCTTATCTGTAAAAGGGGATAAGAGCCCCTTCCTGGGTATGCAATGAGGATTAACGTCCAGCGTGTTATTTCCAGTGTATGTTCGTTCCTTGCTACCTCTTCCTTTGATGGAGCTTCACAGATGGTGGCAGAATTTAAATTTTGCAAAAGACTGGACAAGAACACCACGCGCATTCCCCGTTTGGAGGCTACATGCATGAAGACCCTTTCCTCGGGATTATTCCCTACACATATTTTCAAGTCAGCTCCCCTAGCTAGCTGTTTTATGCCAGCATGCCTATGGGTGCAGGGCTTTTTCCTGTGGATTCTCTATGGGAGGTGGCCACACAGCCTCTTTAAATGCTTCCATCTCCTTTCTCCCTGAGTTGTAAAGCTACAATCTATAGTGAACCGTCCCTTCTACTCAGTTTGTCATCTCTGCTGCATGGTCAGTGAAAGACTAGTTCCTGAATTTGAGCCGGTTAATGTCATGAACTCATGCAGCAGATGGCAGACATCCCTGAAAAACAGCATCGTCCTAACCATTGGGGCAGAATGAAGACGTCTCTCTGTTGGATCGATCAGGGCTCATGTTTTGTCTTTCCTTGAATTTTCAGGAAAGTCTGTAATGTAATCCTTATCGCTGGGCTGGGGAGATAGGATGATGGAGGGTTTGCTGCATAGCCATGAAGAGCTGAACTTGGATCCTCTAAACCCACCTGAAATTCCAGGAATGGTGGTGAGCGCTTGTGATCTCAGTACCAGGGAGGAGGAGACTAACAAGGGTTCCTAGGGCTTGCTGCTGCTTGCCAGTCTAGCTGAACCAGCAAACTTCATCTTCAATGGGACTGTCTCCCAAAATACAGCTAGGAGTGATTGAAGAGGATCTTGACTGTGAACCTCTGGCTTACATACAAACATATATATGTAAATGCACATTCATATGTACACATGTGCACAAACATGTACACACAGAGAGAGAAAAAAAATATAATAAATACTCTCCATCACACTGAGGCACACAGAGAAGGAATTCTGTGATCACAAAAGACAATCCAATGAATTAAGACTGCTCAAAGCCAATAAATCCCTAGTTTAATTTTGTTCATAAATATTTGCTCTGAAGTTATTCATTATTCAGTATTCTGTTATTTGCTTGATTGATCCTGGAGATCTTTTGTGTTTACAGAATTACTGTTTATAGGACACAAACAGAGTGAGTAAACCCACCAAACTCTGCAGAGGAAACTTTTAAATAGGGAAACTGACCTCAAGGAGCTTCAGGGACATAAGGCCATTGTTCGCTTCCCTGTTGTTAAGCAACTGGAGGTGAAGTTCAGCAGCACAGTTCAAGAAGCAGAAGCAATGGTCATATGAGAAAGATCCTAAAATGAGTTTCCAGGGCGGGGTACAGAGCATGTGATGGAGGCCCATGTGATGGAGACGTTTGTCATGGAGGCCTTTCCCTACCTTTCAACATCACATCCAACTGTCGAAATCCCTGAAGGCTGAGACTTCTGACTTTGCACCAATTTAAGTATATGTCATAAAAATAATTAACATTTTTCTAGGTGTTTTCTGTACCAGACAAAATGTTGAGTCTACAACATGAATCATGTTATCCTCCTAATAATTTGCTGCGGTGGATTCTATTATGCAGAAGGATTTCTTTTTCGAGGTGGGGTTTCTCTGTGTAGCCCTGGCTGTCCCGAAGTTCATTCTTCAGGACATTCTTCAGGTTCATTCTAGACCAGGCTAGCCGCAAACTCAGCAATCTTCCTGCCTTTGCCTCCCAAGTACTGGGATTAAAGTCATGCGCTGCTATGCCCAGGTTACATGTGGAGAATTTCAGAGTCGCGGAAGATAGAGCACTATATGGTAAAACTGGAATTTTAACCCCAGTTATCTGACACCACTCTCCAAGGCCATCATCCAAATGTCCCGTTCTGATCTCCTGACTCAAGGAGGGTAGTCCTGTTGCTGACTCTCTGGATCCATCCCTGTGTTTATACCGTGTGCTGCTGCAGTCAGTGGTCCATTCATTCCCGTGGGATGCAGACTCCTCTAACACATGACGAGGAATTTCCCAGCAGCTTGTCCTGTTTTTCTTAGAACTGTGCTATAATTTGAGGTTCTTATGCAACTCTCTTACTTTCCTGTTCTCCTTTCATAGGAGCTCTGGCCAAAAGGTTCCCTCTAACTACTCCTGATACTTTAAAGTATTCCCTTCAGTATCTTTCTTGTACATCTGTGTTTGTCTTAACATCTGCTTCATGGAAGGCCCCAAGAATATGCTATCTATACTTCGTTATGGAGATGAGCATAGAACTCTAGCCTCGTCTACTCATGCAAGGGTCAAGCGGGGACTGCTAGAGACATTTTGGATTGGTGTCCTAGTTCCACTTCTGTTTCTGAGATAATGTACTGACCAAAAGTAACTTGGGAAGAAAGGGTTTATTTGAGTTCATAATTCCAGGTTAAAATCCTTCGTCTCAGGGAAGAGTCGGGGAGCTCGAAGCAGCTGGGCACATCACATCTACTGCCTGAGTTCATGCATTCTTAGCGCTCAGCTATTTTTCTCTGGTCTTACACTGTCCAGGGCCCCAAATTCAAGGATGGTTCCTTCCACTTTCAGGCTGGGTCTTCCCACATTAATTAAGGTACTCAATACAATCGCTTAGACAGGCCTATAGGCCAATCAAATCTAAATGTTCTAGGTAAACCCCTATTGAGACCCTCTTCCTAGGTAACTCCAGGTTGTGTCAAGTTGACAATTAAAACCAATCACCACGGCATCCCTGCTAGTCAATTTGACACATCAACACAACATGCTTTAAAAAGATTTAAAGTGTGTGTGTGTGTGTGTGTGTGTGTGTGTGTGTGTGTGTGTGTCTATTTAGGAATATGTGTAAATGAGTGCAGGTGTCTGTAGAGACCAGGCATTGGATCTCCCTGGAGCTGGAGTTACAGGCAGTTGTGCGCTGTGGGGCTTGGGCTCTAGGAATCAAACTAGGGCCCTCTGCAAGGGGTTTGAATGAGAACGCCCCCCACAGGCTCATATGTTTGAATACCTGGTCCCCAGCTGATGGAACTATTTGGGAAGGATTGGGGGTTGTTGCATTACTCAAGGAAATGTGTCACTGGGAGCAAGCTTGGTGTTTTCACGAGTCCATCCCATCCCCAGGGAGTTCTCTCTTTCTTTCTCTCTCTGTTTGTGGAGCAAGATAGCTCACTGCTGCTCCTGCTCCACTGTCATGAGCTCTAGCCCCCTGAAACTGCAATCCCCAATTATAGTCTTTCATACGTTGCCTGGGTCGTGGCGTAGTATCAGAGCAATAGAAAAGTAATTAAGACGCGCAGTATGCACTTGGAACTGCTGACGTCACTCTCCAGCCCCAAACACACCGCTTTTAAATCACAACATTTCACCCCTTGTCCTCTAGGTCTTACTGTTTAAATAATACAAAATACAATTAAAAATTAAAAAAACCCAGGACCATCATCTTTAAACATTCCAACATATGGTCAGGTCTAGCACAACAACCCTCTTCCCCTTTATAGCATCAATTTCTGTTCATGTCTTATTTCAGTTACTCTGGATTACATATACTGACCAAAAGCAAATTAAGGGAGAGAGGGGTATATTTCAACATTCAATGCCAGGGGACAGTCCATCACTATAGTAAAGGCAAGGCTGTAACTTCAGACAGATAATCGGAGCACTTCCACAGCCAAGGGTAGAGAGAAATGAATGCATACATGATACTTCCCTGTACTTGCTTGTACTCACACAGTTCAGAACTCCCTGTCTAGGGAATGACGCCACCCACAGTGGGCTGAGTTTTCCACATCGATTAATTTAATTAAGCTAAGCCCCCACAGGCTTAAATATAGCTTGATCCAATGCAAACTATCCTTCACTGAGGCCCTTTACCCAGGTGATTCCAGGTTGCATCAAGTTACAGTGCTAATGGTGACAAACTTAAGCACCAGTTGTCACTCATATGTGAGCAGTTCTATTATTGCTGCTTGAGCTATTGCTTATTCTGTCATTGTTATTCAGTTTTCTATATCTGAACACCTGTGCTAAATCAAATATGCAATTATAGTAATATAATTAATTAGCAGTATTTTTTATCATAAGAAGAGTTAAAATTTTAAAAGGTTCAGCTTTAAAACTGGAGTTCAACAAAAATAGAAAAAATTACTTAACATTCAAGATCTGATCTGAGAGTCTTCAAAGGGATTCTGAACCATCTGAGAACCAGAACAACGTGGCCTAAAGAAGGATATGCATGACATAAGTTATTTTTTTAAAGTTATGATTGAAGTAAGAAGACAGGAAATAGGTTCAGTGTTCTCTTTAATGCACTGCATCTTATTAAAAATGTATGACTTTCTGCAGGAGTTTGTCTTTAATGCTGTTTCCACTCAGCCACCTCACCTTAACTTTTGAAAAATTAATTTATTCTTTGACAATTTCACATATGTGTATAATGCATTCTGTTCGCATTTATCCCCCTATCTTTTCTTATTTAAATTTTTAATTTTTTGAGAATGTCACGCATGAATACTGTATTTATATCATCTCCATTTTTCTCTTTTCCTGCTCCAATTGGTCCCATGTCCCTCTACTCCCTCTTAACTTCATGACCTCTTTTTCTTCAATTGCTATTATTGTTCTTTTTAAAAATAATAAGATGATGGGATGTCCCGGGCAGCTCGCAGAGCAGCTTCTAGTCTCCAGGATGGCAGCGCCATGTGGCCGGGGGAGTCAGGCGGGCAGTTACGGCGGATAAAAGGCTCACAGGACATAGTATTATTTAAGGAAGAGGGAGACATTTATTGCTTAAAGAAGAGGAAAACAGAGAGACATAGAAAAAACGTAGAGAAAACAAAGACACACGTACACACCACACGACACGAGACAAACACACCAGAGAGAGAGAGAGAGAAGATGGCGACGAGGGGGAGGTCAAAAGTGGCTGGGGTGGGCGTGGTTAGTTCTTAAAGTGTCCCAAAGTAATAACAACTATTATTTCATATATTCATATACGAAATATATATATACACACACATATTGTCTTTCTCACTGTTCGTTTGCTGAGATAATATGATTAAGGCAACTATTACAAGAGAAAGCATTTAATTGAGGGCTTGCTTACAGAGGTTTAGTCCATTATCATCATGGCAGGAAGCACAGTGGCAAGCAGGCACAGGCTGGAGCAGTAGCTGAGAGAACTTCATCCTTATCTGTAGGTAGAGAAAGAGACTATGGCCTTGGCATGGGCTTTTGGAACCTCAAAGCCCACTCCTAGTGAAACACTTCAATGAGGCCACACCTCTTAATCCTTGTGATCCTTTCAAATAGCGCCACTCCCTGGTGACTAAGCATTCAAGTATATGAGTATATGGGGACTATTCATATTCAAACCACAACATTCCAATCCTTAGGCCCCATAGGTTTGTAGCCCCATATCATACTGCAAAAATACGTTTATTTCAACTTCAAAAGTTCCCCTAGTCTATCAGGGTCACAACATTGACTAAAAGTCCAAAGTTCAAAGACTCTTCTAACACTCAAGGCAATCTTTTAAGCATAACCCTCTGTAAAAACATAATTAAAAAGCAGATTATCTTCTTCCAACACACAGTGACACGGAACATACATTGCCATTCCAAAAGGTGGGAAAAGGAACAGAGTGAGGAAATACCGAACCAAAGTGCTTGGTTTAATCTTATTAAGAACCTCTCTGCCAATGCAAATGAATTCCAATCAAACCAGTTTAGACCAAATTAAAATGTCCATGTTTAATAAATGTGGCACTCTTGGGTGAACCGAGACAGCATGGCAGTTAAGAGGAGCCCATGCAAACCCAAAACCACAGCAAACCCGAAACCACATGTTCCTTTTTCCAGTGCGAGCCTAAATAGCCTATGGGAGTGGTCCTGACCCTCCCCAGGGGAGGGGTTAGTGCTTGACAGGCTGGGAGTTGGAGTCTGGACCGGGAGCTATCCAGGGGCTTCCAATCATCCCATTCTTGTTGGATACAGTAGTGTTAGAAGGCTGGGGTGATACACCCAACTTAATACAAAGCAAGACCAAAAACCAGCAGGGCCAATTCCAAATTCTGCATCTAATTTTAGCCTAATGTCAAAGTGCTCTTCAGATCTCAAACTCCTATGCTGACTGATCACAACACATTTCTTTCTCTTGGACTGGCTGCACACTCAGTTTGCAGCTCTCCTCAGCAGGGTTCCAATGGCTATTGCATCTCCAGTATCTTGGGGTTTCCAGCATAATCTACATTTCGCCTTCACAGTTTCATGTAATGGCCTCTCCAGGACTCCCTGCAGAAATACTCTTGACATATCTCTGATCTCAATGAGTTTCCATAGCTACAGAGGGAGATTCTACAATTCCTGTCTCGTATTGTATCCTTGACTCCAAAGACAGAACCACGCAACACGCGGGGGCTTAAGCTTGGCCCCCTCCTTCAATCACATTTGCATAAGCTTTCTGTTGTTGATGGCTTCCTTCACTGTTTAAGCTTTTCCTTAATTCCTTTTCACCTTGTTAGAAGATTAGCTGGGTGGGGTCTTGCCCTGAGGTCACCACTTCCTTTATTCCATTTAGCATCAGTAGTGTTTTGTTTTGTTTTGTTGTTTTGGGGGGGGAAGTGGGAGGGGACATCAGAGACCAATCCCTGGGGATAACAGTAACAGAAAGGAACAGATGGATGGGGCGGGGGAGGGCAAGGCCCACCTTATAAAAAAGAAGTCGGGAATGAGCACAGCTCTTAGTGGCTGCAGCTGAGGAAGTATCCTGTAAGGCCTCAAGGGCAGGCCAGTGCAGATGCCTGAATACTAACATTCCTCCCTTTTGTTTATTATAAGAAGGTGAGGAGTTAGAAAGGGGTAGCAGGTAAAGTGGGTGTTAAGTTGGGAGCATAGCCCCCAGCCCCGGGAATCCATCCCAGCCTCCCTGACCTGGGAGTTGCTTTGCTCTGGACTCCAAATCCCAGCATGCCACGTTCTGACCCCTCCCACAGGGTATTTAAGTGGGCTCCTAGCGGAGAAACATGTGGTTTGGGGGTCTGCATGGGCTCCCTGCTTTTATCTCTTCCCGTCATGTGCTCAGCCACCCAAGAGCGTCTTACTTAATAAAACAATGGACATTTTGATTCGGTTTAATTTGACCTAATTGGACTTTTTTGCACCGGCGGAGCTGCCTTCTTCTTCTTCTTCTTCTTCTTTTCTTCTTCTTTTTCTTCTTCTTCTTCTTCTTCTTCTTCTTCTTCTTCTTCTTCTTCTTCTTCTTCTTCTTCTTCTTCTTCTTCTTCTTCTTCTCCTCCTCCTCCTCCTCCTCCTCCTCCTCCTCCTCCTCCTCCTTCTTCCTTCTTCCTCCTCCTCCTTCTTCCTTCCTCCTCCTCCTCCTCCCCCTCCTCCTCCTCCTCCTCCCCCTCCTCCTCCTCCTCCTCCTCCTCCTCCTCCTCCTCCTCCTCCTCCTCCTCCTCCTCCTCCTCCTCCTCCTCCTCCTCCTCCTCCTCCTCCTTCTTCTTCTTCTTCTTCTTCTTCTTCTTCTTTTTCCTTAACAGTGGGGATGAGAATGCCATGTTCCTGAGACTACATACCGCTGACCTGGGTGGGGTCGTGTATCTTTGGGGAACCTGAGAAAACTGGAGTGCTGGCCATGTCCTGGAGTATCTGGCTGTTTCACTTCACTCTCCGGGCACTCATCAGGCACCGTTTGGACCTGGAAAAATGCTGTTCAAGGTAGATCCAAATCGACTCCCTAGGGCCCAAAGGCTCTGAGCTTGAAAGAGACACAGTCCTTGGTACCACGACTTCAAGAAAAGCCAGAAGGGGAGGAGAAGACTGTGCTCGAGAAATGAAGCCTCATTTCCAGGGGGAATGATCAGAGAAGGGTAGGCCCGCCAGAGATCCAATTTGCCAGTATTGAAGGGAAGGCGAGCCACTAGTGAAAAAGAAAGCAGATTTGTTGCAGGTGGAAGAAAGAAAATCTGTTGAGGGTGTAATCCCAGCCTTGGCCTCCATTTTTGGAGACCCCTCCCCTGTGCCACTCAAACCTTGAGCCCTCCCCAGAAAAGGTCAAGACCACTCCCTCAATCTATTTAAACTGCTCCCCTAGAAAGTATCCTTGTGGTCGTGTGTCCCCTTCCCTCCGACCCCCCCAATCAGCCCCCAGCCCCCCCCACCACTATCGCGTTTGCAGCTTCCCGGTTCCCCCTCGGGGTCACCCGAAAGTTCAGGAATCCCATTAAACATGGATATATTTTAATTTGGCTAGTTGTGATTTGGCTTGATTGGGATTTTTTGCGTCGGCAGAGAGCTCATGTTAGAAAAATTTCCAACAGTTTTCCCTCTTTCTCTCGAGTGACCACGTTGGTGGCTTTATGTTTCACCTCGGGGCCATCCGGGAGAGCAGGTGTTTAATTAAACCTGGATATCTTTTAATCTGGTCTGATTTGGCTTGATTGGAATTATTTTGCATCAGCAGAGAGGCTCATAAAAATATTCCTAGCAGAGGGTAGAATCAGGTGGATAGGGTCCCAGAGTAAAGTGATTACCTTTTGCCGGGCTCTGCCACTAAGCAAACATGCAGCACGCAGCAGAGTTAATATAAGAGGTTTATTGGGGGAGGGGGAAAGTGGAAGAGTGAGAGGTGAAAGGGAAAAAGGATGATCCATCCTTCTATTTATTGGGATCACTGGCAGAGTGTTTCACAGGTCCCATAAAATATTAGCACATAAAGTGCCCGAAAGCAGAATGTTGGTAATCTTATTCCCCGTGAGTGAGGCAGAACAAGATACAATGACTTTTATCAAGTGAGGATCAAGCCAGAAAGACACAAGCCTCTTGGTGATTCAACGAAGGAGCAGGGGTGGGGCTGAAGGGCAAGGCCTGAAGGACCTGAGGGCACAAGAAACCAGAAAGGCACAGACTACCCAGTGAGTCATCATGCTAAGGGCAGGGGCATGGGCTCTGAGCCCGAGAGAGCTGTGCTTGCCTGGTACCAGGACTTAATGAGGCCAATACATGAGAAACCACACTCGAGAGACAAGTTCTCATTTGTGGGAAATAGGGAAGGGGAGGGGCCCACCAAACATGCCTATATTGGATAGAGGGACCCAGTGATCCAGAGAAGTGAGGTTGTCATATGTGGACTAGGTTCCAGGGTCTTGGTGTGAGTTAAACTGCCAACAGGCAGAAGGAAGCACCAGTAGAGGCTTCTCTGGTCAAGGAACCAATGTTGTAATTTAAAAAGCACAACAGAGAGAAGTCACATCATCCTATAGGACTCACATCAGAAGTTTATTGGAAGAGAAGAGAAAAGGGCAGAAACTACTCCCTGGGGACAAGAATAACAGGGGGGGGGGCATGAGCAAGACTCACTTTTTAAAGGGAGTGTAGTGAATGTGCACAGGCAGTGCTCTTAGTGGCTGCAGTTGAAGTCATCTCCCGTCAAGACGCCAAGCGCGGGCCAGATACCTGAATACTAACACACTGAACTTATCATCACTACACTTTCCGGTTCTCCTCAAACTGTACATATTGTATTTCTCTTTGTCCAATGTGTTCCTTTTCATTATAGATCTGCATAAGAGTGACCACTAATAACCACATGACACAATCAATACTAGGCAGTCTTGAAATCTCCTCTTCCAATGCCACTAATCCAAAAGTTTTCAATTTATTCTTGGGCAAATTTTCTTTTGGACAAGGGCAGAAAGCAACCACATTCTTCTCCAAAATGTCACAAGAACAGTCCCTAGGCTCATTACTAATATTCTTCCCCTCTGAAACAACTTGAGTCAGGCCGTCATCATCTACCTCAGCTCCATCTTCCATGCTACTAATAGAATGACCTTCATAAGCTCCATTTCAAGTGTTTAACTGTTTTCTAGTGTAGAGTCCCAAAGCCTTCCATAGTCCTATAACATCATGACTAGGACTGTTATAGCAATGCCTAACTCCCTGGCTCCAACTTCTGTTCTAGGTAGGAGGATTATTATCACTGTGATGAAACACCATGGCCAAAAGGAAGTTGGGGAGGAAAGAATTTATTTGACTTACACTTTCTGTGGTAGTTTGAATGTAATCAGCCCCATAAGCTCACAGGGAATGGCACTATTGGGAGGTGTGGCTTTGTCGGAGTAGGTATGGTCTGGTTGGGTGATATGTGTCACTGTGGAGGTAGATTATGAGGTTTTATATAGTCAGGACCTGAATCTAAAGTTTTGGATTAATTCCATTGGCAGAGGAAATCTCAAAACAGCTTAGTATTGACTGACTTTGCTGTGTGGTTAGTTATTACTGGTTATTCCTATACAGGTTTATAATGAAAAGGAAAAAACTGAGCAAGGAAAAATAATAAATGTACAATTTCAGGAGAAAAGGAGCACCAGGAAGTAGAACGAAGCTAAATTTTGTGTTCAAGGAGATAACAGATTAAGAAATGTAATAAAAGTAATGATGACTTCAGTACAAGATCCCACCCAGCTACGTTTCCAGTTTGTGAAAAGAAATGAAAAAAAAAACCTTAGAGCTGCGTGTGGTGGCTTAATCGCAGCACTTGGAAGATGGAAGCTGGCAGATCTGAGTTTGGGGCTATCTTGGTCTACAGAGCAAGTTCAAAAACAACCGAGCTTAGGCAGTGAAGGTAACCAACAAAAACAGAAGGCTAGTGAAGATGTAATTGAACAAGGAGGCCATGTTCCAGTCCTAGAAAACAACAGACCTCAGCTTTAGCCACATATTTCTGGCTTCAGAACTGTGAAGCCTGGCTCAAAAGATTTCAGAGGAGAAGAATATTAATGTGCTGCCTAGAGATCATTATTGTGATATGTTGGTGAAGAAAAAAGGGGTTATGAAATATTTCTCTTCATTGAAGAAAGACACTGAGGCCCAGCATGTGTCAGGGGTATCTGATATGGAAAGTTTTTCTGTATATGTGTTGCTTTTATTGGTTAATGAATAAAAAAAAAATCTGGTCAGCTCAGCAAGATTTCTGGCCAGCAAGGGGCACTGATCCTCTAGCAGAAAATTCATCAGAGGGGTGAGTTTGCTCCTGACCCGGGGCAGAAGCCCAGCAAGGAGGAGCTCAGACATTCCCCGACCCCCTTGACTCCCTGGTCACTCAGCAGGGGCTAAGAACTCTCGCCTCCTATCCCATCCCACCTTTCACCCAGGAACCCCTTCCTTTATACCTCCCTTCCTCCTCAGGGCCATAAAATCACCAAGCTCAACCAACTTGCACGCTGGGACTGGGCTGGAAGTACAACCCGGCAGGAGGGAGTTCCTGTGTTTCAGTAGCCTGCTGGTGGAAAAGTAGGTCCTGTGTCAGCTCAGCAAGATTCCTGGCCAGAAAGGGGTACTGATCATTTAGCAGAAGATTCATCTAAGGGGGAAACCTGACCCGGTACCAGAAGATCCACTAGAGAACAGTTGAAGGGAGAGATGGACAGACGCCAAGGCAAGAATTCCTCCAACAATCTGAAAAACAACATGAAAACACCAGATCCCAGCGACCTGACAACAGAGGGACTTGAACACTCTAATCCAGAAGAAGTGGGAAAAAGTGCCATTATGAAAGCAATAGAGTCCCTTAAACAGCATATGAATAACTCCCTTAAAGAAATGGATGAAAAGTATAACAAAAAGTTTGAAGAAATGAGTAAAGAAATGGAAGAGAAGTATAACAAAAAGTTTGAAGAAATGAGTAAATCCGTAAAGATACCCTGGGAAACCAAGAAAAAACAATCAAACAGGTAATGGAAACAGTTTTCAAGAATTGAAAACTGAAATGGAGGCAATGAAGAAAACACAAACCGAGGGTCGGCTGGATATGGAAAATCTAAGTAAACGAAAAGAGACTACAGAATCAAGCATAACCAATAGAATACAAGAGATAGAAGAACGAATCTCGGATTCTGAAGATGCCATAGAGAAAACAAACGCTCTGATCAAAGAAAACAGCAAATCCAACAAATTCTCATCATAAACATTCAAGAAATCTGGGACATAGTAAAAAGACCAAACCTAAGAATAATAGGAGTAGAAGAAGGAGAAGAATTGCGGATCAAAGGCCCAGAAAATATATTCAACAAAATTATAGAAGAAAACTTTCCCAACCTAAAGAACGATATTCCTATGAAGGTTCAAGAAGCATACAGAACACCAAATAGACTGGATCAAAAAAAAAATCATCCCCTCATCATATAATAATTAAAACACAAAACGTACAAATTAAAGAAAGAATATTAAGAGCTTCAAAGGAAAAAGGTCAAGTAACTTATAAAGGTAAACCTATTAGACTTACACAAGACTTCTCTATGGAAACCATGAAAGCCAGAAGGTCCTGGATAGAGGTACTAAAGAAACTAAGAGACCAAGGATGCAAGCCCAGACTACTATACCCAGCCAAGCTATCGTTCACTATCAATGGAGAAAACAAAATATTCCAGGATAGAAACAAATTTAAACAATATGTAGCCACAAATCCAGCCTTACAGAAAGTAATAGAAGGAAAATCGCAACCCAAGGAATCTAACACTGCCAACACTGCCTACAATAACTCAGACATCTAGCGAGCCTTCACAAACACAATTCAAAGAAGGGAAACACACAAACTCTAATAGACCAAAATAAATAAATAAATAAATAAATAAATAAATAAATAAATAAATAACCGGAGTCAACAACCACTGATCATTAATATCACTTAATATTAATGGACTCAACTCACCTATAAAAAGGCACAGACTAAGAGATTTGATATGAAAACAGGATCCAACATTCTGCTGTTTACAAGAAACACACCTCAACCACAAAGACAGACATCTACTCAGAATAAAGGGTTGGGAAAAGGTTTTTCAAGAAAACGGACCTAAGAAACAAGCGGGTGTGGCCATTCTAATTTCTAACAAAATTGACTTCAAACTAAAATCAATCAGAAGAGATGGAGATGGATATTTCATACTCATAACAGGAACAATTCATCAGGAGGAAGTCTCAATCCTGAATATCTATGCCCCTAATATAAAAGCACCCACTTATGTAAAAGAAAAACTTCTAGAACTCAAGGCAGTCATCAAACCACACACACTAATAGTAGGAGACTTCAACACACCTCTCTCACAGGTCAATCAGACAGAAACCTAACAGAGAAATAAGAGAATTAATAGAGGTAATGAATCAAATGGACTTAACAGATATCTATAGAACATTCCACCCAAATAGGAAAGAATATACCTTCTTCTCAGCAGCTCATGGAACCTTCTCGAAAATTGACCACATACTCGGTAACAAAGCAAACTTACACAGATACAAAAAAATATTAGTAACCACCTGTGTCTTGTCGGATCACCATGGAAAAAAGTTAGAATTCAACAACAATTCTAACCCCAGAAAGCCTACAAACTCATGGAAGCTGAACAGTCAACTACTGAATCACCCCTGGGTCAAGGAAGAAATAAAGAAAGAAATTAAAGTCTTCCTTGAATTTAATGAAAATAAAGACACAACATACTCAAACCTATGGGACACAATGAAAGCAGTGCTAAGAGGACAGTTCATAGCACTAAGTGCCCAATTAAAGAAAATGGAGAAAGCACACATTGGAAACTTAACAGCACATCTGAAAGCTCTGGGAAAAAAAAGAAGCAGACTCACCCAGGAGGAGTAGAAAACTGGAAATAATCAAACTGAGGGCTGAAATCAACAAAATAGAAATACAGAAAACAATCCAAAGAATCAATGAAACAAAAAGCTGGTTCTTGGAGAAAATCAACAAGATTGACAAACCCCTAGCCAAACTAATCAAATGGCAGAGAGAGAACACGCAAATTAATAAGATCAGAAATGAAAAGGGGGACATAACCACAGACACAGAGGAAATTCAGAGAATCATTAGATCTTACTACAAAAGCCTATATGCCACAAAGTTGGAAAATGTACAAGAAATGGACTTATTTTTAGATAAGTACCATTTACCAAAGTTAAATCAAGACCAGATGAACAATCTAAACAGGTCTATATAGACCTGTTAGTAGTGAAGAAATAGAAGCTGTTATCAAAAATCTCCCTACCAAAAAAATCCCAGGACCAGATGGTTTCAATGCAGAATTCTCCCAGAACTTCCAAGAAGAGCTAATACCTACACTTCTTAATTTATTTCACAATATAGAAACAGGAGAGTCATTGCCAAATTCTTTTTATGAAGCTACAGTTACCCTGATACCAAAACCACACAAAGACACAACCAAGAAAGAGAATTACAGGGCAATCTCACTCATGAACATCGACACAAAAATCCTCAACAAAATACTGCCCAACCGAATCCAAGAACACATTAGAAAAATTATCCATTATGATCAAGTAGGCTTCATCCCAGAGATGCAGGGCTGGTTCAACATACACAAATCGATCAATGTAATCCATCATATAAATAAACTAAAAGAAAAAAAAACATATGATCATTTCATTAGATGCTGAAAAAGCATTTGACAAAATTCAACACCTCTTTATGATAAAGGTGTTGGAGAGATTGGGGATACAAGGATCATACCTAAATACAATAAAAGCTATTTACAGCAAGCCGACAGCTAACATCAAATTGAATGGAGAGAAACTCAAAGCCATTCCACTAAAATCAGGAACACGACAAGGCTGTCCACTCTCACCATACCTCTTCAATATAGTGCTTGAAGTTCTAGCAATAGCAATAAGACAACATAAGGGGATCAAGGGGATTCAAATTGGAAAGGAAGAAATTAAACTCGTTATTTGTAGATGATATGATAGTGTACATAAGTGACCCCAAAAACTCTACCAAAGAGCTCCTACAGCTGATAAACACCTTTAGTAATGTGACAGGGTACAAGATCAACTCCAAAAAATCAGTTGCCCTCCTATACACAAAGGATAAAGAAGCAGGGAGGGAAATCAGAGAAACTTCACCTTTCACAATAGCCACAAATAGCATAAAATATCTCGAGATAACTAACCAAGGAAGTGAAAGACCTATTTGACAAGAACTTTAAGTCTTTGAAGAAAGAAATTGAGGAGGATACTAGAAAATGGAAAGACCTCCCTTGCTCTTGGATTGGGAGAATCAACATAGTAAAAGTGGCAATTCAACCAAAAGCAATCTATAGATTCAATGCAATCCCCATCAAAACCCCATGAAACTTCTTCACAAACCTTGAGAGAACAATAATCAACTTTATATGGAAAAACAAAAAACCCAGGATAGCCAAAACAATCTTATACAATAAAGGAACTTCTGGAGGCATTACCATCCCTGTCTTCAAACTCTATTACAGAGCTACAGTATTGAAAACAGCTTGGTATTGGCATAAGAACAGAGAAGTAGACCTATGGAATCGAATAGAAGACACAGATATTAACCCACAAACCTATGAAAACCTGATTTTGGACAAGGGAGCTAAAGGTATACAATTGAAGAAGGATAGCATCTTTAACAAAGGGTGCTGGCATAACTGGATGTCAACCTGTAGAAGAATAAAAGTAGATCCATATCTATCACCATGCACAAAACTCAAGTTGAAATGGATTAAAGACCTCAACATTAATCTGACCACTTTGATCCTGATAGAAGAGAAAGTGGGAAGTAGTCTACAAGACATAGGCACAGGAGACCACTTCCTAGGTAGAACCCCAGTAGCACAGACAATAAGAGAATCAATGAATAAATGGGACCTCCTGAAACCGAGAAGCTTCTGTAAAGCAAAGGACACTGTCAGTAAGACAAAAAGGCTACCTTCGGACTGGGAGAAGATCTTCACCAACCCCTCATCAGACAAAGGTCTGATCTCCAAAATATACAAAGAACTCAAGAAACTAGACACTAAAACTCTAATTAACCCAATTAAAAAATGGGGTACTGAACTGAACAGAGAATTCTCAACAGAAGAACTTCGAATGGCCAAAAGACTCTTAAGGTCATGCTCAACCTCCTTAGCAATCAGGGAAATGCAAATCAAAACAACATTGAGATACCACCTTACACCTGTCAGAATAGCTAAACTCAAAAACACCAATGATAGCCTATGCTGGAGAGGATGTGGAGTGAGGGGAACACTCATCCATTGTTGGTGGGAATGCAAACTTGTGCAGCCACTGTGGAAATCAGTGTGGCGGTTTCTCAGGAAACTGGGAGTCAACCTCCCTCAGGACCCAGCAATTCCACTCTTGGGAATATACCCAAGAGATGCCCTAACATACCACAAAAGCATTTGTTCAACTATGTTCATAGCAGCACTATTTGTAATATCCAGAACCTGGAAACAACCTAGGTGCCCCTCAGTAGAAGAATGGTTTAAAAAAGTGTGGAACATATACACATTAGAGTTTTACTCAGCGGTAAAAAACAATGACATCTTGAATTTTGCATGCAAATGGATGGAAATAGAAAACGCTTTACTGAGTGAGGTAAGCCAGACCCAAAAAGAGGAATATGGTATGTACTCACTCATAAGTGGATTCTAGCCATAATTAAAGGTCTTTGAGCCTATAATGCGTGATCCTAGAGAAGCTAAATAAGAGGGTGAACCTGAAGAAAATCATATGGTTATCTTCCTGGATATTGGAAGTAGACAAGATTGCCAGGCAAACTTGGGTGCACGGGGGCGGGGGGGAAGTTAGGGGAGATGGTTAGAGAGAAGGGAGAAGGGGAGGATGGGGGATAGCTTGGGGGAATGGGATGGGAGGGTAGGAAGGATGGATATGGGAGCAGGGAAGTATATATCTAATAAGCCATTAGGAGCCATTTTATGGTTTGCAAGAGACTTGATTCTAGAGGGGTTCCCAGATCCAAGGAGAGGTCCCCAGATTGTTCCCTGGGCAGCAGAGGAGAGGGTGCCTGAACTGGCCCATAACCATACTGATGAATTTTTTTCCTAGTCACTCTTTTTTTTCTTTTTTTCTTAATTAATTTATTTGTTTATACAAATTTCCACTTCCTCCCCTCCTCCCCATACCCTCCCATTCCCCCCACTCCCTCTCCTCCTTCCCCCCCACTCCCTCTCCTACTCCCTCTCCAGTCCTAAGAGCAGTCAGGGTTTCCTACCCTGTGGGAAGTTCAAGTTCCTCCCCTCTCCCTCCAGGTCTAGGAAGGTGAGCAACCAAACAGACTAGGATCCCAGAAAGCCAGTACATGCAGACAAAACAAGACCCAGTGCCATTGTCAATGGCTTCTCAGTCAACCCCCATGTCTGTCACATTCAGAGACTCCAGTTTGATCACATGCTCGTTCAGTCCCAGTCCAGCTGGCCTTGGTGAGCTCTCATTCGATCAGTCCCCTTGTATTAGAGGGTGAATGCCCCCCACACGGTCCTGATTTCCTTTTTCATGTTCTCTCTCCTTCTGTTCCTATTGAATATTTTGCATATCACCATAGAACCTTCATCTGGCGATGGATGGGGATAGAGACAGAGACCCACATTGGAGCACTGGACTGAGCCCCCAAGGTCCAAATGAGGAGCAGAACGAGGGAGAACGTGAGCAAGGAAGTCAGGACTGTGAGGGGGGGCATTCACCCACTGATAAAAGGGAGCTGATCGAAGGCGAGCTCACCAAGGCCAGCTGGACTGGGACTGAATGAGCATGTGATCAAACCGGATTCTCTGAATGTGGCTGACATGGGGGCTGTATGAGAAGCCATTGATAATGGCACTGGGACTTGTTTCGTCTGCATGTACTGGCTTTCTGGGATCCTAGTCTGTTTGGATGCTCACCTTCCTAGACCTGGAGGGAGGGGGGAGGAACTTGAACTTCCCACAGGGCAGGAAACCCTGACTGCTCTGAGGACTGGAGAGGGAGGAGGAGAGGGAGTGGGGGGAGTGGGAGGGTTTTGGGAGGAGGGGATGAAGTGGAAATTTTTATAAAATAATAATAAAAAACAAAGAAAAAAATCTGCCTTGGCCTGTAATAGGGTAGAGTAGAGCTAGGCATGGAAAACTCAAATAAATGCTGAGAGAAGGAAGGCGGAGTCAGAGAGACACCATGTAGCCACCAGAGGAGAAAGATGAGCTGGAACCTTGCTGGTAAGCTATAACCATGTGGCTCAGAAAGGCCACTGTGTGAAGCTATGAAGGAGAAGCCTGGATTGCCTTGGAGACACCAAGATGTTAGAGACTCCAGAGTCATGGAATATCTGCCAAAGAAAGCTGCTAACAGGAAGTGGAACCAGCCCAAGAGAAAGAAGTGTGTTGTAGTCAATAAAGATAAAAGAAATTGGAGATTTAGAGAGTATTTGACATTAGACATGAAAGTGCAGAGTTTGGAGCTTGCCCACCTGGTTGTAGGTCTTACTTTGGTTCCATATTTCTACACCATGCTCCCTTTCCTACATTTTGGAATAGTAAAGTATATCTTGTACCATTATATGCTGGAAGTATTGATCTGTTTTTTAAATTTTTATTTTATAAGGGATTACAGTTAATAGACTGTTTGAGTCTCAGAAGAGACTTTGAACTTTGGATTTTTAAACATTGTTGAGACTGTTACAGACCATGAGGAATTTTGAAGTTGGACTTAATGCATTTTCTGTTATAATATTGTTACAAGCTTATAGGGGCTAAGGTAGAGTAGAATGCAGTAGATTGAAAGTAATTGGTCCCCATAAGCTCATAGGAAATGACGCTATTGGGAGGTGTGGCTTTGAAGGAGTAGGTGTGGCCTTGGTGGAGGAAGTGTGTCACGATGGAGGTGGATTTTGAGATTACATATATGCTCAAGCCATGCCCAGTATCTCAGTTCACTTCCTGCTGCCTGCTGATCAAGATGTAGGACTCTCAGCTCCAGCACCATGTCTGTCTGCATTCTGCCATGTCCTGCCATGATGATAAAGGATCAAACCTCTGAAACTTTAAGCCACCCAATTAAATATTTCCCTTTGTCATGATGTCTCTTCACAGCAATAGAAATCTTAACTAAGACACTTCCACGTCACCATATAACCAGATCTTATGCAGGTATTTTCTCAATTATGGCTTTCTCCTTTCAGATAACTCTTGTTTGTATATCAAGTTGACATAAGATTAGCCAGTACAAGTGACCACTTATCAGCTTGATACACTAACACATCGTTATTCATTCTGTATTCATTAGGGTGTCTATTGCTTCAATGAAACACCATGACCAGAGCAGTGTTGAGGAGAAAGGGTTAATTTGACTTACACTTCCATATCATTATTCATCACAGAAGGGAGTCAGGACAGGAACCCAAACAGGGAAATTGTGTGAATGTTTTACTCTTATGGCTTTTGTTCTTTGCTCTTTAGCTCTTTGGACTCTTTGTGGGGTCTGCTACCCAGCTCCCAAATAAATCACACATAGATGCTTATTCTTAATTATAAATGGCCAGCCTTAGTTTGGCTTGTTGCCAGACAGATCTTCTTAAATTATCCCAACTACCTTTTGCCTCTGGACTTTTTCCTTTTCTTACTTCTGTATGTCTTACTTTCCTTTTTACTCTGTGGATGGCTGTGTTGCTGGGTGGCTGGCCCCTGGTGTCCTCCTTTTCTTGTTCTCTTGCTCCTCCTCTCTTCCAAATTTCTCCTTTTATTTATTTTCTCTGCCTGCTAGCCCTGCCTATTCTTTCTCCTGCCTCGTTATTGGCCATTCACCTCTTTATTAAACTATCAGGTGTTTTTGACAGGCAAAGAACCACGACTTCACAGTTAAACAAATGCAGCACAGACAAAAGCAACACACCATTACACCATTAAACAAATGTTCTACAGCATAAACAAAAGTAACATGCTTTAAAATAATTTTCCACAACAGGAAATAACTTGGATGCAGGAGCTGATGCAGAAGGCATGGAGGGGTGCTGCTTACTGGCTTGCTTCCCATGGCTTGTTCAACCTGCTTTCTGACAGAACCCAGGACCACCAGCCCAGGGATGGAAACACCCAAAATTGGCTGGGCCCTCCCCCATCAATCACTAATTAAGAAAATGCCATATAACCAGATCTTATGGAGGTATTTTTTCAATTATGGTTTCCTCCTTTCAGATAACTCTTGTTTATATGTCAAGTTGACATAAGATAAGCCATGCACAAGTAATCCCGTGTCAGCTTGATACACAAACACATCATTATTAAGGCACGCCTTTGCTTTCCTATACATCCTCGAGATCTCAATTTAAAACATAAATAACTTTAAAAGTCTCACAGTCTTTAAAACTTCAAATATATTAAAATTTCTGTCTCTTTAAAATAGCCAATCTCTCTAAAATCCACAATCTCTTTTAAAAGTTCAAAGTTTTGCAACTGTGGTCTCCTGCAAAAGTCAAAGTTAAATTAGATACCTTCTTCAGGAGGGGTGAAGTAGGGCACAGTCACAGTCTGAACCAAGCAAGACCCAAATCCAACAGTACAAACAGCCTAATGTCCAATTATCTGGGATTTAATTACATTTCTGGACTCCCCCAAGAAGCTTCAGTTGTTTCTCCAGTTCTGCCCTCAGCAGCACACACAACTTGTCTGCTATGCTCCAGCTGGCTCCACACCCCTCCTGCCGCTGCTCTTAATGGCCATCATATGACGCTGGCATCCAGGGTCTTCTGCTGCAGCCGAGCTACACTTCCACCCATGGCCTCTCATAGGATGTCCTCATGGTGGTAAGCCTTAGCTTCTTAACATGACCCCTTCAGTCCTAGGCCTTCAACAGCCACTGAGACTGCACCTTCACCAATGACCTTTCCTGGCCTCTCACAGTGGCAAGCCTCAGCCCCTTCAAGCCTTCAAAACCAATGCCACTTGGGTGACTTTTCTACTACCAGGTGTGGCTTGCCAGTGCAAGGTACAACCCTACCACCTCTGGGACGCAGCTTCTGTGTGCTGACTCTCAGGAAACATGTCCCAGAAGATTTCACCTCAGTGATGCTGTTCCTTTTCTTATTTACCACTAATGTCTCAGCTCCAGATGACCAGCATTAATTGCCTCAGTAATACAAAGATTTCACTTCAGTGGTGCCAGTCCCTTGTTAATCATTGCAGACTCTTCCGATAACAGCATTTTAATTCTTAATTCAAAGTAGCGAACAACCCTGCTAGAGTCTTTAAACTTCCCTCTGAAACTTCAGAAGCCAGGCCTCCATCTGCTCTCAACCTTCTTATCTTCAAAGCTTCTAAAAAAAAAACCAAAAAAAACCCAAAAAACAAAAACAAACAAACAAACAAAAAACACTGAACTCTTAACACTCAATGGCTTTTCTAGCTCAGAGTTCCAACATCCTTCCACAATCCTCCCCAAAACATGGTCATAGTAATACCCCTCTACACTGGTACCAAATTGTTTTAGTTACAGTTTCTGATGTTGCAGTGAAATGTCAAGACCAAACAAGCAATTTGGGGAGAAAGGGCTTATTTGGTTTACACTTCCATATCACTGTGAAGGAAGTCAGTATAGGAACTCAAACAGGGTAGGAAGCTGGAGGCAGGAACTGGTGCCGAGGCCATAGAGGAGTACTACCTACTGGCTTGCTCAACCTGTTTTCTTATAGAACCCAGGACCATCATCCCAGGGATGGAAACACCCACAATAGTATGGATTCTCCCTTATCAATCACTAATTTTAAAAAATGTACTACAATTGGAACATGTGGGGCCATTTTTTTCAATTGAGGTTCCCTCCCTTCAGTTAACTCTAGCTTGTGTTAACTCTTAGTCCAGGATACTGGCTGTTTGGGGAGGATTTGGGGATGTGGTCTTGCTGGAGGAAGTATATCACTGGGGTCAGGCTCTGAGGTTTCAAAAGATTGGTGCCCTTTTGAGGTAGCTTCCTCTGTTTCCTGTTTGTGGAGCGAAATGTGATCTCTCAGCTACTGCTTCAGCACCATGCCTATATGCCTGCTGCCATGCTCGCTGCCAGTCATGATGGCGATGATGATGGATTCCCTCTAGACCATACTTGCTGCAGTCCCTTGTACATGTGTTCTAGGTTGACCACTTGGGATTGGGTAACCCATCAGAGAGCTCATTTCTGGAGAAAACTGGTTCTACTTCTCTCAGTACTCATTGATAGCCTGGTTCTCCGCCTAGCAGCGTTTCTCAACATGTGGGTCGCAACCCGTAGTCGCATATCAGATATTTTCATTATAATTCATAACAGTAACAAAATGACAGTTATGAAGTAATAATAAAATAATTTTATGATTGTGGGGTCACCATAACATGAGATACCGTTTTAAAGGGTGAAAATATTAGGAAGGTTGAGAACCAATGGAGTTTATTATCTCTTATCCTCCTATTCCCAACTCCCCAAGATTGCTCTTACCAATCCCCATTCGTTTTCACGGTTTTTTTTTTTTTTTTGTAACTCACTGGAGAAGCAAAATGAATAATAAAATAAAGTAAATCCCGTTGCTGTTTTAAGTCTGCATGGGGCATAAGTAAATATTATACTATGTATTTGAGCACGTTTTCCGTCCCAGCAACAGAACTCGGTGGTGTGATTATTGGCGTTTGAAAATGGAAAGGCAGCTCGGTAAACAGAAGCTGAGGTGGTGAGTCCTGCATGGAGATCAGACAGTCGAGATTTCAGTAATGGCCACGGCAATGGGTAACGGGACTCCTGGTCCTTTAACCAAATCCCATAGTATTGCAGCAGCCGCCTCCCTAAGACGCCGTATTCCTCCATTCCTCTCTCGCGACAAGGCATCTCTGTTGGACTTAACTACTTATGCAAGAAAACTTAACACTATCCTCCGTCTTCCGAATAAGGATCAATGGCTCACGGTTCCAATTCCCAACTAGGACCATGGGGCTAGGGTCTCGCAAGCGACTTATAACTAAAGTTGATTCACGCCAGCTTCCGTAGAAGCGGTTTCTCTAAGTGACAGGACCTTCAGCTTCGGCCAAGAAAGGAAACGGGGAGGGGGCGGGGTGTCCTGGGGGGATGAGGTGTCTATTCGAATGCCCGAAGTATACTGTTTGAAGAGCAGAGCAAATATATTCAGACACGCTTTAGTCATTTTCCTCCAAAGGAACGGGCAAAGAGAATGTGGAACCCGCTCTCTTTCCACATTCCTTAAGCCTGCACATCACGCACGTTGCGCCGGAACCTTCCAGACAGGCAGCTTCTGGCCACCCCGAGAGGGGTCCTCATTTTGAAAACAGGAGCGGGCCAATCAGCTGCGGAGCGCTCTTTGGCGCTGGCGTTTGAGCTCAGCTGCGGCTGCCCAGGTGCGGTCGCCACAGGCCCGATGTGTGCAGATAAAGTGGGGCGGAGGCATTTGCACCGAGCCGCTGAGCTTTTGCAGGCGGGGGCCGCACGCAGGCTGATGGGCTAGGGGACGGGCAGCGTGTGACACGGGGTGTCGGCGGGGACCAGCCCGGGCGGGGACCGGGACTGGGTGGGGAAGATTCCCCGAGCAGCCGGCTGGCCCGGCTGGAGGGACGAGGTGACGATCTGAGCGACCAAGGCCATCGTGCGTGGGAGAGGAGAGGTGGCAGAGTCCCGAAAGCGTGAGGAGCTCGCAGCAGGCGCCGGTGTCAGGAAACGGAAGGGTCAAAGGGAGTAGGGAGGGTTGTGTGAGTGGCTGACAGGGCCGAGGGTCCCGGAGAGAAGGTCTGTGGAAGTGAAACGAGAGTGAAGTGTGTCCGGAGAGAAGAAGGTCTGTGGACGTGGATCGAGGTCGAAGGGAAGCCGTGGAAGTGGCCGGGGCCTGGGGCCGGAAGAGTGCCAGACGTGGCGGAAAGACAGCGGAGCGGGGCGCAAGCCTGAAGGTGTTTGGGAATTGGAAGACTTGGTGGCAAACGAAAGTCAGGACCCGGAGTCGGCCTCGGAGAGTGGGAGACGTGTTCGGGATGTGGGATCGGAGGTTGGTCAGATTGGCCCTGCTGCAGCAGCTGCGGGCTGTCTACGGCATTAAGGTCAAGGGTGGCCGCGGGCAGTGTGACCGCAGGAGACGGGAAACTGCCGTCACGGAAATAAGGGTAAGTGGAAACACGCAGGGACGGGGACACACGTCGGTTATGCTGGCCAGGAAAGACACGTGGTTAGAAGTGTCAAGTTCAACCTGTGTGGTCGTTTGTCTGTGTTTTTCTCATTTTTCAGAAACCTTTCAGCGTTGAAAATTGCACTATTTTCTCGCTGTTGCACCGTATCATACTTCCTGGTCTCCTTAGCAGTCAGTGTAAGCGTTAGCTGCCAACATCAGCCCTAGACTGAAAAAGAAACCTGGTTTTTGTGTTGTTTTTTTTTAAAATAAGCAAATTAACCATCGAGAGTGAGTTGAAGGGTTTGTTTAATAATATCACTGAGATCATACTTCTAAAGTTTCATGATCCCTCCCTTCAGTTACTTTTGTGTGTGCCCAGGCCCACTCATGCCGTGGGCATGCATCTGGGGGTCAGAGGACAACTGGCCTGAATTAGTTTTCTCACACCTTATGTGACCCTTGGGTATCAAACTCAGGTTGTTAGGCTTAGAAGCAAATACACTACTCATCAAACCATCTCTCTGGGCCAATTTCTTTCTTTTTTAAATTTAGTAGTGAATATTTGGGGTGAGATTTTAATCTTTATTGAGAAATCAAGACTTCCATTGTGAAGAACTGAATATAAGTCATATTAAAAGTATGTGGGTAATTTATTAGTACTTTGTAGTATTTGAACGCGAAAGCTAATAAAATTAATTTGCATAATTGTGTTGTTTGATAAGGAGTATTTTGTAGCCCAGATTGACCTTGAACACACTAGCTAAGGCTGCCTTTGAGCTCTTCCACCTCCCTAGTGTTGGGACTAGAGAGATGTGTCACCACATCTTAATGTGTGGTTAAAAATTACCGTGGTTACTTTGTTTTGTTTTTCGAGACAGCGTTTCCCAGTGTAACAGTCCTAGCTGTCCTGGAACTAGTTCTTGTAGACCAGGCTGGCCTTGAACTCACACAGATTCACCTGCCTCTGCCTCTCAAGTGCTGGGATTAAAGGTGTGCCCCCACCACCCGGCTCTACAGTGGTTACTTCTTGTTTGGTAAAACTGTCTTCCCATAACCTTCAGTGTAGGTATTTGCTTTTGTTTCTTCCATTCTTTGACTAATAAATCCTGACACTTGCCTTTAGAGCCAGGCCTGACTTTACCGCTAACTATGAATGCGGGCTTGCTGGTCTTGTTCGTTCTCATTAAGCTTCAGTTCTTTATTCTGCAAAGTGGTGATTCCTGCTAAGTCCTGTAAGTAGGTCTAGCACAGTACCTGTCACCTGCCACCTATTCAGCTATGACAGTTATCCATGTTCTAATTAGCGGTTGTGTGGTATAAATTCAGCTGTGAATGCTATAACATATTCTGATGGGATACAATTCTTTTTATGACACGATGACATAAGATTCAGGTTCAGAAATAAGAGACAGAGAATGTTATAGTGATTCAATAATGATTGAGCAGCTGAAAACTAGAAAAGCCAGGGTTTGAAAAGTGGCAGTCTTGCAGTGGGAACCTAAGTTCTAATTGTTTTTTTTTCTTTTTTTTTTTTTGCTTGAATAGTTGCCAGAACCAGCCAAGTGCTAGAACCAGGACTAGTAAAATTTCATTACTGTGTTGAATCATTAATAATTCAATCAGTGGTCTCAATGAGAAGTACTTAGCAGTTATGGAGAGCAGGTACATCTGAGCTGAGTCAGTACGCGATGAGGCGCACTGATTTAATGTTTAGAATGCAGACAGCTGCAGTCTACATACTTAGTGATGCATTTTTAGGAAGTTTGTACGAAGAAGTAGGAAGATAATGGCAGCAAAAACGCCCAAAACACAAGGGTACTTTTGGGATCTTTGATGTTGTAAACTGAATGTATATTCTTTAAAAGTGAGTCTCAAGGTAGCTAACTGGAAATTGTCTTAAATGTTTGCACTCTGCTGTACAGTGTGGAAAAGTTACAAGGTCTAAAAATACCCACATCGGATACATTTTAGATCAAAGGTGACAAGAATTTAGGAGTTACTGTTTTACTTACCACCTAACTTAGTCTTTTATAAGAGTTAGATGACTAGAGAAAAGTATAAAGGAGGTCTCTGAAGAAATGTAGAGCATAGGAATTAGGTGATAATATTTGGACTAAGTTTGGTCTAAGAATTAAGCACTAATTGTATCAGTTTCCCATAACGAGGTCAAAGACTGGCTGAATGAACAAGGTTTTTTGAAGGCAGTGGTTTTATCTTGGTGTCTTTCTACTCAAAACATCTAGCTTATTGTCTTGTAGGACATGTAGACATACTTGCTAATGAACTTCAAGTTTTGCATTGATTGATAGCTTGGAGTTCATTTTCTGATAATGTGTTCATTTTATTTCATTTAGGAAATAAATTTTTCATTTCCTATTAGATCTTTGCCTAATGTTAAAGATATTATTTAATGCCTAATAAATACTATGTTGAGTAACTGAGTTTGTCATTTTAGGGTAAGATATTTGGAGTTCCTTTTAATTCATTGCCTCATTCAGTTGTTCCAGAATATGGACATATTCCAAGGTAAGCAGTCTTCAAAAATGAAGAAAATATTTCAAACAGGTTTTAAAAATAGTTTCAAAGGTTTCAAAAATAGTTGAATAATGTATACATTTGCTTAAAATCACATTATTTCATCTGTGATCATTACCTGTTATAAAAAATAAAAACATCAGGCTAATAAGATGATTTAGTGGGTAAAGCACCATAAGGTAGTGCCACACTCATGTATAGAGGTGGAGGGAGAGAACCTGACTTTACAGAATTGTCTCTGACTCCAGCATGGGTGCTGGGGCTTTCTCTCTCTCTCTCTCTCTCTCTCTCTCTCTCTCTCATACACACACACACACACACACACACACACACACACACACACACACGCGCGCGCGCGCGCATGCACATGTCATGCACTTGCTGCTATAACAGTTTCAGAGTCGTGGATCCAGGAGTAATGACTGAGACTTTGCTATAATCTCTGGACTCCCTGTATGTAAGCACAGCTGCTGTCCTTTACCCTGTTCTAGGGCTAACATTCAGGCACTCAGCTCTGTCTCTGCTAGTAGCTGGCATACTTTCCAGATTTTTGATGCCAGCTGTTGAATCTAATGTTAACATTGGTTGAGGTCAGTTCATAGGTAAAACTGAACCTTCACCCCTTAATATGAGAATGATTATAAGGACAGAGAAGAATTCTATTTTTCCAAGGAAAAAATGTTAGACTGAGAAGAACTTGACGTTGTTTGGGGGATGTAGGATTAGCTATGTAAAGCTATGCCAGCTGTGCCAGGTCACCACCCATGGAGAGACAGCCCATAGAGAAGACCAGGCAGGCAGCTGGGGAATACTTGAATCCCAGTGCTTGGCCAATGGAGACTGGAAGTCACCCTGGCCACATAGCAAGTGTGAGACCAGTCTGGGCTATGTGAAACTTTGTCTTTGAACACATGTAGACACCAAGTAGAAGAGGAGGAACATAGAGAACCCTGAGAAAGAACGTTTAGGGAGATAGCAAAAAAAAGCAGAGGAATGGCAAAAAGGACATATTAGAACAGGCGAACGGTCAGATGTGTCGATGAGTTAAGCAATATGAGGAGAAAATGGATTGGCAGTTGATTTGGTGAGACAAAGGTTATTGTGTCCTTGCTGGAATCTGTTTGAAGTAGTGAGGATGAATGTGTCCACTCGAGGTTTAGGGAGAGATGGGGATGTGATAAACAAGGCAAGTTTTGTGTTATGAAGAGAGGCAGAAAAGAATGTAGACATTTGTGTCGAACAGAAAACCCAGTGTGTGAATTCCTAATGCGTATGTGCTGCTCACATGGGCACAGTCATGTCAAGGACCACATGGAGGACTGGAAAAGCCTTTCTTAGGGTGAGGCTCAGAAGAAGATGACAAAGCCCTCTTTGGGAGACTGAGGACAGGTGTTGACAATGAGTTCAAAAAATGGCCTCCATAGCCCTTCACCCTACCCGGAATGAAGACTGCCCTATGAAGATTAGCTAGACTCTTGATCCAGCTGTATACTGTAAACTCCGCCTCTTTGTTTTTCTGTATGTACCATAAACACTGAGCTTGAGGAGGGGGCTAGTCCACCTGACGCCAGCTCTTTGTATCTGTCTTCTTCATTCTTTTACCACCCCTTGTCAGTTCTTTCCCCGGAGCCTTGCTGGATATGGCACGTGTTGAGGTTGTCCTGTGTGAAGCTATAGACCTTAGAGGAAAAGTTAGGTAACAAGGAGAACAAGTAACATTTTGTTACAAGATCAAGAGTATTTTTGACATTGGAGATGAAAAGGCGTAATGCCTGCCCGCTTATGTATTTTGGCAATAGAATGAAGTTATTGTGTGTCTAGACCCTTGAAAGAACATGATTTCTCTTTCAGCTTTCTTGTTGATGCGTGCACATCTTTAGAAGAGCATATTCATACAGAAGGGCTATTTAGGAAGTCAGGGTCTGTTATTCGTCTGAAGGCACTAAAGGTAAGCATATTTTGAACTATACTTTTTCATTAGTACTGTTTCTGATTTGATTTTTATAGTTGAAATATCTTTCTCAAAATTTAGCATGCTTTCAAATTGTGTTCTTCATTCTTATAAAATATTATACAAAAAGAAAACCCAGCTTTATTACTTTTAGCCTTTAAGAAAGGACTAGTATTTTAAACAAGAGTTAGGAGAACCCTTTTAATTAGATATGACCACTACTGTATTTAATATACTCTTAAGTTTCTGGAGTGCTCAAGATTCCTGTGTCTTTGCAGAGTAAACTGGACCATGGTGAAGCCTGCCTGTCTTCAGCACTTCCCTGTGATGTCGCAGGTCTGCTTAAGCAGTTCTTCAGGGAGCTGCCAGAGCCTGTCCTACCGACAGATCTTCATGAAGCATTGTTCAAAGCGCAACAGTTAGGGGCAGAGGAAAAGAATAAAGCTACATTGTTGCTGTCATGTCTGGTGGCAGATCCTACAGTTGATGTATTAAGATACTTCTTTAACTTTCTCAAGAATGTTTCTCTTAGGTAAGTGATAACTAAAAGCCTTAACGAATTTAATTTCTCAGCTACCTAAAGATGTTCCTAGTAGTTAATAAATTTAATTTGGAATGGGAAAAAAATGTAATGAGTCTTTACTATATAGGAAATATGCCCTGTGTAATTTAAGAAATAGTATACCAACTGAAAAACTACTTTGTGTCATTAGCGTCTTGATTAGGGTTGCCTTGAGGGTTTATTGGTATTTACAAGACTCATTGTCCACTGCATGGATTCTGGTTGTTTTGTTTTTAAAGCATTTGTCTTGTGTTTCTTCATTTTCCTCTTCCTACTGCCAGTGAACCTACTTGTTTTGTTTATAATTGAAGTTGCCTTCTAATGCTTCATTTTCTATGTGTGGCTCTAAAACGCAGATAAACAAACTTAATCTGTGTGAAAGAACAAAGTGTGAACTGATTAGTATCATTTATATTTAAATCTATGAGACTGTATATTTTGGGTTCTTTTTTTTTTAATATTTATTATTTATTATGTATACAATATTCTGTGTATATACCTGCAGACCAGAAGAGGGCACCAGACCCTGTTACAGATGGTTATGAGCCACCATGTGGTTGTTGGGAATTGAACTCAGGACCTTTGGAAGAGCATGCAATGCTCTTAACCTCTGAGCCATCTCTCCAGCCCCTATTTTGGGTTCTTAAGTTCTTTTATTTTGTGGTGCTAAGGTTGGAACTCAGGCAGGCCTTCCGCATAGTGGACAGACTCTACATTTAAGTGATAATCTTAGTGCTCCTTTTGTCTTTCCTTTGTTCCTTCCTTCTTCAGGCCCCTTAGGTGGGTGATTAGATGAGGGCTGTTTTACTCATAGGAAACAGGTAAAGTAAATGTCCTCAGTTTGTTATTTTAACTTCCTGTAGTTCTACCTTTTCCACCATTTAATAAAGCCTTTCATCATTAGGGCAAGTGAGAATAAAATGGATAGCAGCAATCTTGCAGTGATATTTGCACCGAATCTTCTTCAGACAAGTGAAGGCCATGAGAAAATTTCTGCTAACACAGAGAAAAAGCTACGCTTGCAGGCAGCAGTAGTGCAGACTCTCATTGATTGTGCATCGGATATTGGTAAGAGGTAGTTTCATTGTCAAGTAGTGGTGTGGGAGGTCCTTCTGTCTATATATTGCTTTCATTGGTTGAATAAAGAAACTGCCTTGGCCTTTTGATAGGGCAAAGCTTAGGTAGGCGAAGTAGACAGAACTGAATGCTGGGAAGAAGGGCAGAAAGGCAGACGTCATGAATCTCCTGCCTGAGACAGACGTAGGTTAGAATCTTGGCGGTAAGCCACAGTCATGTAGTGATACTGGAAATGGGTTGAATCAAAATATAAGAATTAGCCAATAAGAGGCTAGAACTAATGGGCCAGACAGTGTTAAAATGAATACAGTTTCTGTGTGATTATTTCAGGGGTTAATCTAGCCAGGTGGTCGGGAAGAACAAACAATGGGCTCTCTCTCTCAACAAAATAGTAGGATTTATTTCAATGAAGGCGATCCTGGCTTCCAGCTGAAGGTAACTGTTAGAAAGGAACTATATTATTACTTTGGGATGGAGAAGGAAGGAAGGAATAATTATATAATGAACATTTTGATTTAGGACGTGTGCCAGATTTTATCCTGGAAAAGATACCAGCCATGTTAGGTATTGATGGTCTCTGTACTGCTCCGTCCCTGGAAGCCTTTGAAGAAGGAGAATATGAAACTCCTGGTGAATGTAAGAGAAAAAGAAGACAAAGTGTTGGAGGTAATCGATGTTACGTCTCATTTTAGGGTGGTAATGAGACTATATCTAGAATGCCAACATCATCATCAGCTGTGGTATGTGTCTTTTGGATGCCTAGTTGGAGAAATAAAACACAGGCATATTAGAAGTTCAAGTGATAATGCAATCTGATAATAAGTGCTAATCTTTAAGAGAAGATTACCTGGTCTGTTATCACCATGGTTTTGTAAAAGAGGAGGTCAAACTAAGCCTTATTTATTTTTATTTATTTATTTATTGTGAGAATTGAAGCTAGGGTCTCAAACAGGTTAGTCAAGCACTAAGCCTCTGAACTACATCCTCAGCCCTCAATATGGGTCTTGAAGGATGGGTAGAATACAGAGAAATTGAGTGAAAGAGAAGAAAACTTAGATTCTGTATTAGTTGAGAAATGTAGAATAGATACAAGTCTATCCTAACTACGGGTCAGTGTGCTCTGAGTGATGTATTCACTGTGTATATTTGATGATATAATGTGGAACTAGAGGCCGGGCCAAAGACAGACTGGGACCGGGACCTGGTTGACTAAGTGTTGAAGGGTTATAATTGGAGGTATGACATGATTGAAGTATGCTGTAAGTTTATCTAATTTGAAGAACTGTCACCCAGAGGTGGAGAGAATGATAAGAGGGTATGGCAACAATATAGGTGCCAGATCTTTGAAGAACTTAGTTGTGTTAATGAAGAGTGTGAAGTCAGTAGTGAAGGAAATGCTGCTGAAGGAGATTCAAAACAAACAAAAGTTCCCTCATGCTGATAGACATCTCCTGTCTCTTCTCAGTCAGGAAGAGTGGGACCATCTGTCTTCCTTGGGAGAGTTCCCCTGGTGTGATGTGCACACATGCATGTTCACGTGCTTGAGCAGTTATGGGGAATTCAGAACAACCTTGAAAGTCCTGCTCTCTGCCTCTTTTGAGATGGGCTCTTTTGTTGACTGTTGTGTGCTATCCCACACGCTTCCAGGGATTCTTCTGCCTCTGCCTCCCATTCTCCCCAAAGGAATAATTAGACTACAGACCATACCCAGCTTTAGTGAGGGTTCTGGGATTTGAGTTTAGGTCCTTAAACTTACACAGCAAGCACTTTATCCACTGAGCCATTTCCTTACCCAATTTTTTACCTTTTGGAATCTTTTGACTTAGTTGTTGCTTTTTTATATTCTTTCTTTATTACTTTTTTTTTATGCAGAGGGGTATGGGAGTATACAGCAGGTGACAACTAGTGTTCAGCAAGCTGATCTACCAGACGAGTGACTCCTGATGGGGAGTCCTACTTGACAAAGTCTGTGGGGTTACTGTCTGTGGAAACCGATTGTTCCTGTCTGTAATATCTCTTATGTACCACTTCATTTCTTCCCTAAGAAAAGCTTTAGGTGTATTCCCACTGTTTGTGTGTTTATCTCGTATAAATATTCCATCTATTGTGAACACATATAGCTGTGGATGGTTAGGAAGATGATATCTACTTAAGCTGGATACTTTTGATGAATAAAAATAGTACTAGGATATATTACATTACTCAGACTGATATAGAAGAATTCTAGTCACAAAGACTGCCTTTTACACAGACAGTTAATTTTAGACTCCAGAATAAATGCAAAGCAGTCTGGTTGTCCCTAGAGACAAATACATGAAGTCATTTTCCCAGGTATCTTACTGATTCAAGGTCAGGATAGCAACTTTAGTAGATATAACTTTCTCAGTAATTGACTTTTTTCACGTAGTCCCAGTTTTAGGCTCAAGGTTCAGCCAATTGAACCTTGAAGATGCCAATGTCTGGGCATCTTCATCAAATTAGAGCTACTGGCGTAGCAAGTGTTACTCACTGACTGGTCAATGTGACCTTCTTAGCGTAAGAGAAACTGTGTGACTTACCTTGTATTAGAGAATAGGTCGGCTCTGAAAATGTAACATGTAATTGTCCAGAGTTTATCTGTGTACTGAGTGAATGAATGGGTGAGTAAAGAGTAAGTGGATGGTGTAGAAGTGTGTGTGAGTGTGAGAGAGCTGTATGAAAGAGCTGCTGCTACTAAAGAAACTCTGTAAAGTGCTATATGTGAGGGAAGTGTGTAAAGGGCTGTGTGTGAGGGAAGTGTGTAAAGGGCTGTGTGAGGGAAGTGTAAAGAGCTGTGTGTTGGGAGGACTGTGTAAATGAGATGTGTAACTGGCTGTGTGGAAGATGTAGCTGTGGAGACAGACTTGTAACTGTGGAGACAAGGAAGATGAAGCTGTATAGTAAAGAGATGTGGGAGAGAAAGATGTGGAAGACCTTCCTTCCACTTCCAGTCTTCTTTTTCCATCCTCTCTCAAAGAGGTAGCTTCTTTTCTCCTCTCCTCTTCTCCCCTTTTCCCTCCATTTCCCTGTTCCCCTTTCCCTTCCATAACTCAATATTCAACCTCACTCTGCTTGGCATGCCTATCCCTCTCTGTCTCTTACCAACCCTGACTACTCATGGGGCTGACCTGCCGTGGTCTGTCACCCACTTTGCAACTCCCTGCCAGGGATCCACTACCCACTGCAGCCACCCCTCAGGGACCTACATTTTATTTTTACCATTACATTGGTGCTCGTGATTCGGCCAGGCTCTCTCCACATTCCCTCCTGCCCAAGGGTGGGCCGGCTGAGGACACATGGAAACCTGGGCTCAAGAACTGGGTTTCTTTACAACAGCCCCAAATTCAAAAATAAAGAAATAAATAAAAATAAAAAAGAAAGATGTGTAGCCATGTGAAAATAGATGTAACTGTGCGTAGAGGTGTATGTATGTAAAGCGATATGTAACTGTTTGTAAAGATGTAACTGTGTAGAGAGATTGTCAAGAAAGAGAGATTACGTAAGTTGAAGGAAGTAAAAGGAAAGTATGTACTTGTTACTTTTTTCTTAGGTTACCATCAGAAAGCTTATTTAGGCCTCAGATAGAAAAGTCTGTCCCTTGGCATAATCGTGGATTTTTTTTCTTACCTACCCTAGGTGCTGACTGAAGGCTGCCCCTCCCCTGTTAGCCGTATTTGTAGGTTCATTTTATTACTTCCCTGTTATTTTCATAGGGTGACTGTGTTTCAGCAGAACACAACTTCAAAGGAGGCAAACTGAATGACTTAGAAATCGCAGTTCTAGAGGCCAGTCTGTACATGAGAGTTGGGTTCTGAGATCTGTAGGGTAGATTGCTTGCTTTCTTTTTTTGACTTCTAGAATGCAGTTCTATCTATAAAACTTCCTGCTACAAATGTAAATATTTCTTAAGACATATTTTTTCTTTTCTATTGGTCCAAGGCTGATTATTTTACATTAATTGCTTATGTAACTATATATGCCTTGCATTTCAGATTTTGTTAATGGAGCCCTAAATAAACTTAAGTCTAGCAGAACACCCTCTATTACACCTCAACAAGATAGAACTGGTAGGTGTTTGTTATATAAACATATTAAATGAAATTTTTTTAGTGCCATGTAAAAACAATTATAATAATTGCTTAATTTAATAATCCAATCTCAGTGCTAATTTCCTTAAAAGTATTGTACTGTGTATAGTTAATGATATTACTAGTTACATTGAATGTGTCAAACTCAAAACTGTAAGGTTAGGATTTCTTTATCTGTTGCCATTTTTAAAATAATCCTAATTATGATTTCAATTGCTTATAACTTAGAACATTTGAAAGTGGCTCAATTTCACTTTGTGTCAGAATAAGAAAGTTACGCCTTCTGTATTTGCTTGCTGACAGATGTATTCGGCAAATATAGATAGCATGATGTTTTGTTTATCAGTGAACTGATTTGATTAATGCTCATTTATGAGAAACACATAGCAGAGTTAGTCATCTTTTTATCTTGACTATATTGATAGGAAAATCAATATATAGGAAAGACTGTATTGATAGTCTTTCCTCTGTACTATATATGTCCATTGCTCTATTTAATTTAAGTTACTACTGTTTTGTAAGAGCCTGCTAAGCCCAGTATGGTTGCTTCTGTCCCAAACCCCAGCACTTGGGAGAACAAGGCAGAAGAATCTCGTGTTCAAGTTCTGTCTGGGCTACAAAGTAAGAAAACCCCATCTCAAACAATAAAAGAAAAAAGAATATTGCCTCTTTGTAACTTTGCTATTTTTTTAAAATAATTACAGAATGTTAATTTAGCTAAGTAATATGGATCATGGAAATGGATCTCATGTTTTTTTATTAACTTCTAAGTAATAGCACTTATAAGAAATTAAAGCCTTTGTATGTTACCATCTGTATGGAGACGACGTTTCTGTGTGGTTTTCAGCCCAGGCCTCTGTATCACCATTGATTCTCACACCAAGTGTTAAGCGTAAACTGCCGGGAGAGTCTTCGCATGCCTTCTCAAGTAAGAAAAGGAAGTCCATCAGACACAACCTGAACTTTGAGCTGCTGCCAAGTCACCTCTTCAGCAGCAATTCTACTCCAGTGTCAGGTAGTGAAGAGAATCTGTGTCATTGGGTTGTAGATGTTAACATGAAGGCCTGTTCTCAGTAAATAACTACTTAGACTAATACCACCCACAAGAGCCAAAAGTTACATTTTTCCAAATTTCTGTATTTTTGGCTTCTGTGGATGGCATGGGTGCTCAGATTTTGTGTGACTGGGCATGCTGGGTTCTGTTTCTTCTGAATCCAAGTGTTATCGTCAGATGAGCTAAAGTCAGAAGTTTCTCCAAGTCTTAGTGTTATTCAAGTAAATTTACAAAAACCTTAAAACTTGGGGCAAGGCAATCAGCATATAGTTTCAGATGTTTGTCGTTTCTTTATTTCAATAGCATTCAAAATACTATTAGCTATTGAGTATACATTTTTGTTGCCACAGTTTTAGGCTTAGTGTATACTTATAGCACACCCAGAATATAAATTGACTTACATTAACTTTATCATCAACCAAAAGTGAAATGAAACAAAACCTATGTATGAAACCCAAAACCCAGGGGTCCCCTATCTCAAATTCATTATGTTTAATCAAAATCTGAGTCTCTTAGATTTTAATAATTGTTTGTTTCAGGCACTACTGAATGTATCATTTTGAGCATAAGAGCTGACTTACGAGTTCTTCCCAAAAGTCTTTTGGTTTTGTTTCTTATGGTTGATACTTTGCTTAAATTGAACAGAATAGTAAGTCATAGTTTTCCAGAAGGAAAACCCTCACAGGTTGTTCAGGGCTTATTACATTAGACAACAGGAAGGCCGATGTCTACATCTGTGGTGCTTTCAGTCACCAGAGGTTGGAGACTTAAACCTCATACTGTGTGATATTTAAAATCCTCTCCAATTTGGAAAACTTCCCAATGGCCATTGGAAATTGTAGTCTTTCTGTTAGCTGCTCCCTGAAGTGGAAATACTCTTGTGTTATTTTGAACTGAATTTGAATGTGAATCACCAGTGTGCATTTTCCTTTATGAAATATCCAGCAGTGCTTCTATTACTGTTAGCTCACCATCTTTCTTTGGCCTGTTTACTTAGTCACATTTGAGTTTTAAAAAGACCCTCTTTTTTCCCTCTCAGTGAATAAAGACATTAATCTATAGCCATGCCATACTCTTTGTTTTTTGTTTGTTTTGCTTTTCGAGACAGGGTTTCTCTGTAGCTTTGGAACCTGTCCTGGAACTAGCTCTTGTAGACCAGGCTGGCCTCGAACTCACAGAGATCCGCCTGCCTCTGCCTCCCAAGTGCTGAGATTAAAGGCATGTGCCACCACTGCCCAGCCTGCCATACTCTTTGTAATTTTATGTGTGATTAATTTACATTATTCTGCCTGTTCTGACTACTTCTTGTGACCACATACATTTCCAAGATAACTAAGTCACATTGGATATGTTAAATTGACCTCTAAAATGCTCTTAGCCTAATGCATGCAGAAGTCCACTAATGCATGGACTAAATAAGTCCACAAATACCTCTTTGGACTCTTGTGGATTTTTTATCAATAACTAATGAATTGACTGTTTGTGTTTGTTGGAAGTTTACTGGGTATGAATAGGACATGAGTCAAATGTATATTTACCTCTGTTTGTACTGTACTTGTTTGGTAAATGTTTGACTAGCAATCATATCCTGAATTCTCACATTCAAAAATTTTCAAGAGTTTAATTTTTTTAAGTTTCCATTTATATTTAACAATTTTATATTTCCATTCATATATGTCCCTTCCCATTTCTAATAATCCCTGACAGTAATATTTATGTTCATCAAGGAACTTTATTTCCAGAGCCTGAAACCGTTTAGTAAATAATAGGCAAATTCTACGTTGTCTCCACAGCTTGCTCTTCAAAGTCTGGCAGGGTATATCCCTCCCTTGTTGTAAGTGTTTAAAGCAGAACTAATTTAACCTTTAGTTGGCAATTATTAAATAGGAGGTTGATAGTTTTCCCTTTTGGTCAGTTAATAATACCTGAAACTTCTAACCAGAAATTGTGTTTCTTGTTGCGGCTTGGTGGCAGAAATTAGACTTAAATCTACTTGCTGCAGTATTATACTTTGAAAAGAAAGTATGCATGACACATTACCTGTCCTTCTTTTTCTAGTTCACTTTGATACGAGCCCGGAAGGGTCTTCTCAGAGTTCACTCTCACCTATTGCCATGAGTGGAAACCACTTGATCAGTACAGACCTAAGGCGAAGTAAAAGGATTGCGAGCAAAAAGGTTTACAGGTAGTCTGCCCAAGACATTGTCTTTTCACTGGGTGGCTAGTGATGTGTGCGCTGTCACACTACCAAAAAGTAGAGTCTAATCATATTTTTAAATCCTTTCAGTCTTTATGTTTTTATTAATTATAGGCCCTTCATATACTATCAGGAAGAAGAAAAAAAGTACTAAATTGAATTCATTGTCCTTGATAAAAATCATGGTGTGTGTTGACTGTTTAATTTTAGATTTTGTTAGTTTTACAAGTAGTCTGTTTTATAAGAGTAAGGGTGATCAACCATTCTCAGATGCAGATACGCTTGTATACATAGTGTGTTCAAGCTTAAGTCATTTGAAAGTGTCATTTAGTTATTAACAGTGATTTCTTTGGACTTAGATTTTCATCTTGCAAGAATTTCTGATATTTATGTCAGAAACTGACATTTTAAATTGCACTCTTCAGGGTAGAATCAGGAAAAGCAGGCTGCTTCTCTCCTAAGGTCAGTCGTAAAGAAAAGGTTCGAAGATCTCTTCGTCTGAAATTTAGCCTGGGAAAAAACAGAGATTCAGTAAGTATCTTGTTTTTGTAACAGAATACCCAACAAGCTGCACGAAGGAGAAATTCCTTCGGTTGGTATTTTTAGAAATGTCCGTTCATCCTGGTGGGGGAATAGGGCAAGTAGAGCCCTTCATGTCATGTCAGCTGGAAAACAGGCACAAGGAATCAGAAAGGGACTGGGGTGCAGTCCAGGTCTCTGCAGATCCCCTTCACTCCAGCTCCCATCTTTCCCTGTAATGCTGTCAGATTGTGAATCACTAATGGATTCATTCATTCACTGGGCCAGAGCTCTCTTGTGATAATCTCTGGAAATGCCATCACATGTATCCCTACAAGTGTGCTTGTCTAATGTTCTAGGCATTTTTATTCAGGCTCACAATTAAGAAAATCATAGTGGTTATGGCTTTATTAATCAGTTAGCATAACACATATCATAATAACATAAAATTGTAGACTTAAAGTACTCTCTCACATTTACCTTCCTCCAAATTAATGCACTACTGTTCTTTATCAACATTTTTATCTCAGAACTTCACTAAAACTGCTCCCATCAAGCTGTGGGGTGCACGCCTTAAATCGCAGATTAGGAGGCAGAGGCAGGTGGAGCTCTGAGTTCAAGGGCTGGTCTATAGTGTGAATTTTGGATCAGTCAGGGATACATAGTGAGACCCTGTCTCAAAAAAAAAAAAAGTCCATAAAAAAGCAACCGAAAGTATTTTCAATTTTTTGCAGACAGGCAGTCAAGAATTGTCAATTAATAGGCCTACTCCCCTCTCCTGTGGGCAACATTTGACTACAGACTCCTTGCTCCTCTTTGGCTTACTTTCCTATTACTTTTGAAATTCCTTTGTAACAATATGCAACACTGTTCTTCTAAGACATTCACACTGAATTCCCCAGATCACAGTACTCTCCTAAACAAGCTGAATACATGTCTTCGTTTCAGGTTTGGTTTGAATTTGGGAAGTGTTTGTCTTTTATTGTGCTAAACATGTATTGGGGCACTGAGCTTGGATTTCTGCTTAGTCCTTCCTTGGATGTCTTTAGGCAAAGCCTGTCGTGCGCACCGCTCCCTGCTGCAGCTCTCTCTACAGCCAAGCCCGCTCTCCCTGCTGTCACCCACCTCAGTCACGCAGGCTGCACTGTGCACGTTCTTGGTTCCTCACCCATATTCCCGTGTGCCACATCCTGTCTGTTAGAGAAGCCTGCTTAATTTAGTTTCTGTTCTAAGCTGCCTCTAAATTTTCTTTTCTTCTGGCTAACTGCAGTTAATGTACTAGTGGGCCTGCCTGCTTCTTCCCTTTCTGCAATACTTGCCCCCAAGAAACAGCCTTTTAAAAAAGCAAGTTGTCACATTGCTCTTCTACCCTAAACCCTGCAATGACACTTTTTATTCTGAATGAAAGCCCAGCCTCCTGCATTGAGCTGCATGCCCCACGTGATCTGAGCTCTGTTCCTGGCATTCTGTCTCCTCACTGTGCTTTCTCCCTGACTCGCTCCAGTCAAAAACAAAGTAACAAAGTTGGTTACTGATTTTAATACTTAATTGGTCTTAATATTTTTGATTAACTGGATTTGCTTAACTAAACCATTTTCAAATTTTCTTTTCTGTACAGAATGGATGTTCTGTCATCAATAGATATGAAAATGTTGGTCGACGACTAGCGAATCAACAAAGTCTAAAAAATAGGATTGAATCTGTAAAAACAGGTCTGCTTTTTAGCCCAGATAATGATGAAAGATTGCTAAAGAAAGGTACATTTACACAATACTGTAGAATTTTATCCAAAATTTTAGTATCAGTTTCTTTAAGATAAAATATATTACTTTGTTGTAGAAGTTTAAAGTTCTCATTTGAATGGTGAAAATATTTGACTTGGCAGTATAGTTTCTGCCAACAACTGGTGGATGCTTATGAATGACATCCCTACCTTAAATTATAACATCTTCAATGTTTTGGAATTAATGCTCAGTACCTTTACTTGTCGTATGTTTGGATTATATTTCAAAACTAGGTAAGATGTAAAGTATTAAAAACATCAACTGGTTTATTTTAGATGCAGAAAAGATGAGTAAATCTGAGGAACACTTGTTGACTCCAGATGGACTAGATGGAGCAGATTACAGGATGTCTTGGACAGAACCCAGTAATTCAAGCTTTCAAGACATGGGTGTAAATGGATCTTCTCCAATAATGAGCAACCCTGAGGTGAAGAGCTTTTCTTTGGAGCCCGATATTACTGTTGAAAGCTCACCAGCTGTGTCATGTGAGCGTGGACCTTCCCCCTTCCACAGCCAACCTGACAACAGTGTGCTGGGGAGTTCCCTTAGTGGGGATGAAAGTAACCTGACCTCCGAGACCTTGCTGAAGATTCAGAAAGCCTTTTCCGAGTCTGGGAGTGATCTTCATACACTGATAAGTCAGGGGCAGTCGTCAGTAACAGACGAGGGGGAGGAAAGTGAGGCCAGTGATGAGACTGTGAGGGGCACAAAGGGAGATGATGGGAGCCTCCGTGGGGAACGTGAGAGCTGCGATCCAGAAGGAGAGTTCTCTTCGTATCAAAGTCCACAACTTGGTAGAGAAGCAAGCATAGGATTTTACTCGGCTCAGGTGAAGGTGGAGCATGAAGAAGACATCCATTCGGAAGTACCAAAAGCTGACTTCATTCAGCAAGAACTCCCCAGTGAGGAGCAAACAAAGGAACCACAGTCCCCAAGGAACCAACTAAGTACTCAGTCAGTGGGGAATGAGACTGTGGTGGAGGAGGTCTCTGAGGCGGGTGGCGCTGCTGGGGAAGATGAGGCTCCCTCCTCTTTGGAGCAGAGTACCTGCCCTGTGATAGTCCTTTCAAAGCCTCAGCCCCAGAGGCTCGCTAAGCAGCAGTCACTAGTGGGAAAATGCAACACTGCAGTTCCTGGAGCTTTACAAATGACGGAGCATGGAAAGGTTTCTGATCACATCCAGTGGTTTAATAAACTCTCTCTAAATGAACCAAACAGAGCAAAAGTGAAGTCACCTCTGAAATTCCAACGTACTCCTGTACGGCAGTCTGTCAGAAGAATTAATTCTTTGTTGGAGTATGGCAGGCAACCTGTGAGGCAGAAGTTGGCAGTCCTTGGTGATGCAGCTTCTCCTCTGGTAAAGTCAGTGAGCTGTGATGGTGCTCTTCCTTCTTGTGTAGAAAGTACGTCAAAATACTCCTCTGGTTCCTCTACTAGATTAGGTCCTGAAGCACAGGCGTCTACATCGTGTGATGAGTCAAATGATGGAATTTCAAAATCAAGCGTTGAATTAACTTCTAAATCTTTCTCAAAAATTAAGAGACATCCAGATCCTGTCCATGCTTCTCTTGGAACTACTAGACTCTGTAAACAGGAGAGCAAATCTGGTGGCCACATTAAGTTTCCCTTGGATGATCTCACTAATCATGATAGATCAAAATTTGTAAGTAATACGGCTGGAATAAAAAGCAGAGTTCTTAGGAAGCCATCAGAGAAAGAAAGGGTCTGGTACAAAGGTTCTCCCAAAAATCCTATCGGAAAGACTCACCTGCTACCAACGAGTAAGCCTGTAGACTTGTAACGGATGCAGTGATGGTCATCCCTGTAAATAAGGGTAGCAGTTGGGGGGATGGTCTGCAGGATAGTTGTGCGAGTGTGTAGCTAAGGATGCTGGGAAAGCAGCTTTTCTCTGAGGCAGTCTCACTGCTGCAACAGTGTGTTATTTCCATACTTGCACCTAAGGCTACTTTGTTTTGCTTTATTACTGAAGATTTAAACTTTATTGTGATTTCTTGAAGCAAAGGTTATAATTAACTCTTAAAGATATTCTTGGCTAGATTTATTTAAGAGGGGCATGATTTTTGTTTTGCATGCCTGATAGGAAGTTGTGCTTGTTTTTGGTTATTCCTCCAAGTCAGGAACATTGTCCATTTCAAATTTACAGTAAGGGGATGGGTAAGCCTTGCAAATGTTATGTCTTGAATTGTGTTCATATTTGTCGTCCTAACCTTCTAGAAGTTGATTTGCCTCAGCAGTATGCTAACACTTATTCCTGTTTGGGGCAGAGGAATTTGATTAGTGTCTCCTGTGGGTGTATACAAAGTTTCACTTGAATTTTGAATTAAGGACAGTGGTTAAATCAGAATGGTGACTAGCTGCATTCATACATTATGATGCTGAAGTAATTGAGTAATTTTAAGCCATATTTCATTTTTGAAGGTAATTTTGATCTGTTTTATCCAGTACGAAAATAAAAATTTTAAGGAGAAATAATTAAGCTTGAAATTTTTAATCAAGGTTTTTTCCCTATGAAGATGGTTGATTTTAGAATTTGATTTGTTAATGTACTTCTGTACATTTTACTTAGATAAATATCTGATAGTCTTATCTTGTGTTTAAATGTTATTTATTTAGCATACACATTAAAAGTAACCTCTGGAAAATGTCTTGCCTCAGAGTGTTGTATTTTACATGGAAAGCATTGCACACGTTTTGTGTGTGTGTGTGTGTGTGTGTGTGTGTGTGTGTGTGTAAGGGAAAGGGGAACTTCAATCAAGTCCTTAAGTTTGCTTTGCTGGAATCTACTTGAAGATGTGTGGCTATTCTAGAATTTATTTTATGTATGTGAGTATTTTGGCTGTGTCTATGTATGTAATCCCATGTAAGTATAACACTTGTGTGCCTGTTCTCTGAGATGAGAGGGGATTGGATACCTGGATGGTTGTGAGCTGCTGTGTAGGTTCTGGAAACCTCTCTGTAGGACTGAGAACCACACCAAGAGCAATAAAGGCTCCAAGTGCTCTTACCATAGAGCATCTCTTACCATAGAGCATCTCTTCTGCCCCAAGACTTGTGTTTCAGTCCCACGTTCCTGTGTTCCTTAGGAATCCTTCCCTAGAGCTAGTATATGGTGTACATAAAAACTAAAACCTAACCTTCATATTTATCTAATCAAAACAGACTAGCCAGGCATTTTAGGTCAGACTGGAATAGGTTGTGGATCCCTGAAGAGAAATAGCCCAGATTTTGGAATATTTACATAGGCTTTACTGGTTGAGCATCCCTAAAACAGAAAGCTAAAATGCTTCAAAATTTGAAACATTTTGAACTAAACTCCCAGCATGTACTAAGAATCCTTCGATGATGTAACTGTCTTCAGTGCCTGAGCAGGGCATAGTGGAGTATGCCTGTGAGGCCAGCACTCCGGAGATGGAGATGTAGGATATGGAGCTCTTGTCTTGATTTAAAAAAAAAAAAAAATTCTACAAAATCTTCAACACTTAAGATTCCAGATCATTTCATATTTGGGAGTCAAGAAAGCTTTAAAATATGGTCTCATCTTTGTATTTATTTTTTGTCCAAAATGAAGGTTGTTGCTAATTTCATTGACTTTATGATCAGACAGTGTACATTTGTGCTTTTCCAAAGTTAAAAGTAATGTCTATAGTAACTTCAAGAATTACCATTTCTTCAAGTATAAAAATCTAATTTGTTACATTACAAGAAATGAAGAGGTTTTAATAAACAACTAAAGTCGGGGTTCTGGACAACGTTCTATATCACTAAGAACTTAATGCATCATTTTGAGAATCATCAGGTATAGGAGATATATGATTCATGTTTTATTTTAAAAATACCAATTTTAGTCAGGTGTACTGGCATGCGCCTGTAATCACAGCTGCTCTGGAGGCTGAGGTAAGTTAAGATCATTTGAGACTGGCCTTGGCGAGACTCTTGTATTCGAGCTTGAATGTGCGATGTTACCCACAGGCTCTTGCCGAGTGCTTGGCCCCTGACTAGTGGCACTGTTTTGGGGTTGTAGAACCCTTAGGAGGAAGTAGGTCCTTAGGGGTGTCCTGCTGTCTGTCCTGACTCCGTGTGCTCCCACCATGGTGTCCTGACTTGTTGGGTGTTCATAAACTAGGAGAGCCAATGATCATGTCAAAATCTATGAGCCAAGAGGAATATTTTTCCTTTACCTCATCATTTTGTCATCAGAAAAAAGGCTTATAGACCCTGTCTCTAAATTACAATGTGATATGTTTCGGGCAACTACACGGTCAGCAACACGCAGTAATCCACTTTTTCCAGTCTTCAATTAAATATAACTGCACAACGTTGAAGGAAACTTGAGAATTAACGGTACTCATTAGTAATAAATGCTGTGTGCCATCATAAGCGTTGAGCCTGCAGGCAGCTTTTGTCATGTTGACTGAAAAAAAAAAGCATTCAGGGAAAGAAAAACATTGGGAAGGATGCCTGACTTTACTCAGAAAACTGTCTCAAGTCTCCCAGCCTCCATTCCTTGCATTAAAATGCTAATGGATTTGATGCTCCTAGCTGCAGTACGAGCTGAATCCTCATCATGGAACTTCCTCACTTTCCCAGAAGTTTCCCCAGAGTACGTATTCCTAGTAGTTTGCTGGGCCTTGTGGCGTCTACTTGGTTTCTTACAGGCTTAGGAATCCCATCAGACCCTGGGGCACATCACTGGCACCAGATCAGCATGTTCTGGAAATATGGTTTATCTCGGCGCACTTTAGAAGCAATGCTTAGCTCTCTCAGAACCTCCAGGTCCCCTGCGGGGAGGGGGGCGGTTAAGGAAAGGTGCGGTAGAGGCATCACTGTCACCAGAACGAACGCCTTAGGACCTGAATTCTTAGTCACCCCTGCCATTGCAACATTCAGGACAATGCACGCTCTCATAGCTGGGTCTTTTAAGTTTTCTCCCTGCCTGCGTGAGTGAGGTCAGAAAACTAGACCTCACTAGTTTTCATAGTCATTGGACTATGAAAGGGGAAAGCTTCAGTGAGAGGATAAGGAAAAGATACCAGAAAAGAGGTGTATGAAAATGCCAGCAGGAAGCCTGTTTGTATGCTGATTTAAAAATCTAGAAGATGGCAAAATTAACGTGTGCTACCTAGTGGTGGTCTGCAGTTAGGTGAGTGCTTGAGACTGGTAAAGGAGGTAAATGACGCTCGAAGGGCTTGATGCAGAAAGGGGGCATTCGAGAAATGTCACAGTCAAACAGACAGGCAGAACGCCTGGGTTGGAATCGCTCCGGGCCAGAGATGCTAGGCGTCTGAAAAGCCTTTTCAGGAACTCTGGGAAGGCCTCTTCCACCTGCTGGGGGCGGGGACGGGGTGGAGCTAGGATGCTGAGGGAGGTGACGCAGGAGCTATCCAGCTCGCCAGCTCCCTGCTTTGGGCCAGATTGCGACAAGCTCTCCTGAGGCCCGAGGGTGAGTTCTACAGTGAAACGGCCAGGCTAGACAGCCGGCAGAACACGGGAGTACTTGGGTTCATAAGGTAGGGGAGGATGCCCTCCAGAAATCCTTGAACTTGGAGCTGGGGTCAGACAAAGGATGGGTGCGGGGATTACAGGGGTTGGCTATAAATAAGGGGTGGGGGGAGCGTTCCGAGAGCGGCGATTGGATAGTTCGTCAGTTGGCTGGCCAGTAAAGAAAACGTCCTGCATTCGGAGTTCATGGGAAAAGATGGAGATAATGGAGCCCGGTGCCTGCATCCGGCCCTTACATCACAACCAGATTGCGCGGTGAAAACAGCCGTTCTCCGCTCTTTGAGGAGCAAGGCTAGGAAAGGCCTTTAGCTGCGGAGAAAACGACATTAAATGAAACGAATATTTCAGTTTTAGGAACTGTGCTTGGCTTGTCCCCCCCACTGTTTCAATCCCTACCACTGCGAAGGCTCAAAAGGGTTTATCTGGCTGTTGCCTGAAGCACCCATTCGAAACAAGCAGCTTCCAGAGACCCTGTGTAAATATTGTTTCCTTGCTCTGCAGGCATATCCGTGGACAGCAACATGTAGAACAGGTTAATGACAGCCCACACATATTCCCTGCCCCCCACCATTTCACTCTCCCCGCCCCCCTGCCGCCTCCGGAGATCTCAGCTTCTAGAACTGTGAACCGATGTTACCAGCGTTGGAATAGTGATACAGGAGATTCACTGTGTACCTATTGTTGTCCATGCTCCTTTATATGAGTTTGTTGTTGTTTTTGTTTTTGTTTTTTTTTTTTTTTGAGACAGAGAGTCTCTGTAGCTTTGGAGCCTGTCCTGGAACTAGCTCTTGTAGACGAGGCTGCCCTCAAATTTACAGAGATCTGCCTGCCTCTGGCTCCCGAGTGCTGGGGTTAAAGGCGTGCGCCACCACCGCCCAGTAATTTTGATTTTTATCTTAACAATAATTATGAGACAGATTGTTACTATTCTCAGTCTGGGCAAGAGGTGACAGGGGTACTTGCCTCAGGTCACCTAGATGGGGCACAGGGAAGCAACCTAGATGGGGCACAGGGAAGCAAGTGTCTTTCACGTGGCCTCCAACATGGCAGGACAGGATCCGAGCTGCACAGGACTTCTCAGGGTCTTACTGTGTTGCTTGTCTGCTGAGTTAAAACACCTTCTGCCACCACTCCAGAGCTTTCTGTGCTGTGTGTGGCTGTGTGTTTACTGCTTGAATCTCATAACTCCTTCTCATTACTCCTTTCTTCCTTTTAAGGGGACACTTAAAACACCACCCTCCTTTTCTCAAAACTGGAAGGGCTTAGAAGGCAAGGATCACAGACCACAGGTGTGCGAACCATAGTCCAGCTTAGACTTCTCAGGTAGCAAGTTAGAGGGACTTGCTTACCCCAGACCTTCGGTTTCTTTACTCCTTCCCCACAGTGGTTTCCTCCCTGGCTTGGACACTTGACACGAAAGGAAACCTCTAAGAATTTTTCATCACGGTCTCTCCTTTCAAGATGCTCCTTCAAACCTTAACTTATGATTCATAATTCTATGGCCGCAGTAGTGTGATTCCAGGTGCCAGGTTTGGCCACGTTACAAACTTGGTCCTTTCTTCTGCAGGTTAAATATGGCCTCCAGGATGGTCTCTGTCCTGCTGTCTGGCCTTTTGTTTGGGCTGATGTTCGACTGGAACCCAGCATTGGCTTATAGTCCACGGACCCCTGACCGGGTCTCGGAAACAGACATCCAGAGACTGCTCCATGGCGTTATGGAGCAGCTGGGCATTGCCAGGCCACGCGTGGAATACCCTGCTCACCAGGCCACGAATCTTGTTGGGCCCCAGAGCATCGAAGGTACGCGCTGTTCCTAATTGACGATGTTTCCGTTGTATTTCTGAGGCTACCGTCTCCTTTTTTTAAAAAAAATTTTGTTGAGGGAGGGTTGTTTTTTGTTTTTGTTGTTGTTGTTGTTGTTGTTGCTGTTGTTTTCGGCAGTCTGGTGTAGACCAGGCTCACCTCTCCCTTGGTGACCAAGGACGACCTTGAGCTCCTTATCCTCTTGCCTTTATCTCCCAGGTGCTAAGACTGGGGGTGAGGCCGCAACTTTCTGAGAAGCTGAGGCTGGAAGCTGGGGCTGTGGGCCACTTCCTAAGCAAGCACCCTGGGGGCTACGCTATCCCCCGCCCTCCCTCCCTTTGCGTTCTGCACAGTGATACCTACATAACACATCCACGAGGATGGCAAGACTACCTCTCTTGGGAGTTTTTCCAGTTTTCCAAGGTCCTGGTCATGTTCTTAGAAAACGTGAAATTGAAAGCTGCGTTTCCTTTGTTTGCTGTTTACTTATATATCAAAAGAGTCTTCCTCTTGGGAGTGGGCAAGGGATGTCAGAGAAAAATATGAATTCTCTCTTTGGAGTCTCTCCATGTTGCACCTGGCACGTGCTGCTTCTGACGGATAGACGGTGCATGATTTCCCCTGCTGGGATTAGCTTACAGTGCTACCTGCTCCAGGGGTCCATGAATGCTGCCGGCAGTGTTGCTACATGGTTCCCATTTCTGTCTTGTTGCCCATCACTCCGAGCCATTGAAATTGCTGTGTATTTTGGTTGACATTTGATTTCAGGAGTAGATTAACCCAAATAATCTGAATCTTCAAGCATGCAACTGTAGCAAATGACTTGTAGCAAAATACATCAGATAGAACCCCTTGCCGTTATTCTTTTGCGGAGACGCTAAACCCTTCCTGGCACCAGCCACCTGTTCCTGTTTATTCAGTGCTCTGTTTTTGAGATGGTAAATACGTGCCTTTTCTCCACCCGTGACGTGCATGGTTTATCACTCTGCTGTTGTCATGGAGAGGGTTCTTCCTGCTACCCTAAGCCTTGTCTGTGCAGGGCCTCGTTTTATCCATTCAGTATCCAACTGTGTGTCTGCCATTGTGCAGGACGCCGGGGCTACTCTGCCCTAAATGACCCAGGCTACCTGGGAGAAGGGAGCCAGCCAAAAGGCACTCCAGTGTATCCTGATGCACACTGCTTCCATGGAACAAAGAGAGGAGACTTTTCAGGAATGGTGCGTGTGCATGTGTGTGTGTGTGTGTGTGTGTGAGAGAGAGAGAGAGAGAGAGAGAGAGAGAGAGAGAGAGAGACTATAATGAAATGCTTCTTAGAAGTAATGTTTGTGTAGGAAATCCACAGGGAGGAATAAAGGAGCATGGGTTACAATGAGTCGGAGTTAATGCGGGCCCATCATCATCGTTGAGGTAATGACTTGTCCTAGCGAAGTCAACTCTTCCCTAAGGGACGACTGTTGCTATGTGCCTCCATTGACTCGCTCTGCAATGAATTACTACAGCACTAGCCATTTAATAGACACTCCTTGTCTCCCTGGTCAGTCACAGCATGGCTGTCTCACTCCGTTCAGAGTCTTGACTAGCAATGCAACCAAACTGATGTGGGAGCCTTTCAGCTCATGAGAGTGACCGCCAGACTTCGTTTCCATGCAGTTGTCAACTGAAGGTCCCTTTTGCTTGATGGCTGTCACCTGGGTCCCTTTCAGCTCCGAGGGGCCACCCTAGGGCAGTGTGCTGTCTCACCATGAACACAATATCCTGAACAAGAATGTTCTTTGTACCACTTTACTTCTCCACGAGAAGCCCCTTTAGTCTGGTAAGGGTTATGCAACAGAACCATGGGAATGGCTTTCCCAACACCTTTGTTATCTAAGAGGATAGCAAAGTTGACTCCAGTCTCCTCCGTGCGCAAAGGCAGAGGCTCCTGCGCACTTATCTGCGCAGCAGATAAGAATCTTGAAGCCATTTTAGAATTCTACCTCTTCTAGCCGAGGTGAAACTGGCAGGAAATAGTCCAAAGATGGCGGGAGAAAAGAAACTTAATGCGACTCCTGAGTTTTTCCCAGTCCCTCCAGGGCTTTTATTGGATGGCCTGAATCCTGTTCATGTCACTATATCATTGTTTCAGCTCATCCGTCTGTGTGTACTGTGTGCTCGGAGAGCGACTCGTGCCGTGTGGAATAGCTCCTTCCGTTCTCTAACAGCCTCGGAAAGAATCAGTTAAAGGTGCCCTCCCCACAGTTTTTAATACAGAACATACACAGTACACGTATTCTTGTGTAAATTTCAATACATAGTTCATGTGGTTATTATTAGTAAACGCCATTACAAAAGCTCCCCGGATTAAATGCTAACTCCAGCACTTATTGGTGGTGTCGTCTTCTAACAAGTTATTTAATTTCTTCGTTTCTATTTAGCTTAAGTACATCTCTGCAGGTACCTTAAAAACAGCCGAGTAGGAGCATCTTGTATAAAATCTTGGCCAAAAGCAAGGCAAGAGGACAGAGTAGAGACGGCTAGAAAGTGGCCCTGTGTATAGGACAGCATGAGCTCCGGTGGCGCCGAAACAGAGCCTGTGCTGTGTCCACCCTCCTTCCTTGCTGTGTGTGTTCTCCGTAACTTCTCTGCAGCGTGATGTCTTGTGGATGAAAGAGGCTCCCTTCGCGGGCAGGCACGAGAGCTGTTATTAAGAGCATCGCAAGACGCCTCCTCTCTGTGTTAGCAGCAGCTTGTGGGCTTTGTTGGTTTGTCCGTCTTTGTTGGGTGTTTGAGGCAGGAGCTCATATAGCCCACCCTGGCCGTGAATACCTCCCGCAGCCAAGGATGACCTTGAGCTTCTCCTGGGTTCAACACTTCCCTTCTCATTTTGCCCTCAGAAGCAAGGACAGTTAGCGGCTGTCCCAAGGACAGACCCAGAGAGCCCTTTGCTAAGGTGGAGGCCTTTGAGGAGCAGGGGCTGCCTCTGCTCACTGACACTCTCAGTGAATCGAGGTGTATCAAACCATGGCAGATAGTGTAGCTCCCAGAATACTAAGAGCCTCGGGTTAAAAATAAAAACCCAAACAACCACAAACTGTTTTACTAATATGTCAGCTGTTTCTTTCCCCCACACTTTAAGCCACTGGATACGTAGCACTGTGATATCATTGGGTTTTAAACCATGAAGACAGATATGTATAGCTATTAGCATTTGATGGTTCTAAATAATTTATATTTATATTGCCAAACAGAAAAAATATCAAAAAAATTCTTTTTAAAAATACTGACTTTTGGAACTTTAATTTTTCAGGATAAACAGAGCTGAAACTTTAAAAAATTATATCAAATTGGAGGGAAAGTCCTTCTTAAGGTGGCGTTCTTGAAAAGATACGCAGGTTTTAAGGAGCCTACTACCCTGGGCCAACCTTGCTCAATAAAGGAGCTGCAGTACCTCCACCCTGCCACAGAGTGGCAGTGTTTGCTTCCCGATCAAAGGCTGGAGGAAGGCGGGGAGTAAGCATGGAAGGGCCCAAGAGGGGCCTCGGTTTGCTTCTGGAGAGTCTCTCTCTGCATTAGAGAAAGAAGAAATAGGGCTGTCTCTTGACCTAATTACCTTGACTAAAGTCTGTTTCTAGGTTATCCCCATTTTAGAAGAATCCATGAGAACATGGGTTTGCCACTCACTTCGTTGGCCTTCATTCTTTGAAGCTGTTTTGAGATTACACACACTACTCTTTTAAAAGACCCTGGAAAAATTATTTTAAGCTTCCTGTGTAGACCAGCCGTCTGGATAATGGGAGGATAAAGATGGTTGTTTGTCTTTAAGGCAGTCCAGGGCATCTGGGGAGAGGTGCAAAGGTGGTACTTAGGATGTGCGTATGGCAAGAGAGATGTCTGGGTGAAGGAGGGCATTTTGGAGTTAGGAGTGGCTGAGGCTGTGGCCGGAATGAGGTGTCTCGGTAAACATCACATGAGGAGACAGAACACCCGCTTCGAAGTCCTGAAATGTTCATCAGAGAAAGGCCAGGTAGACAAGAGTTCTGTAAAGGGACCCATGGGGAAGTAGCTCCATAGGAGGGCCTTTGCCTGGCTTGCTTGGAATTTTAAAAACACGGAAGGAGGATGGGAGAAAAAGCAAACAGAGGCTGGTCAGAAAGACGAAGCAAAAGGAAGACCAGAAGAAGAGGAAACCGCTGTGTCTTCGGGGAACTATGTATGAGCAGATGGAGATTCTTAGAGCCTTGGACAGAGGCAGTTCTGTGAGGAATCAGGGGCCTGGGCGAACCTACACTGCAGTGGATTGAGACAATAATGGGGAAAGGCGGAAGAGGGCAGATGGTAGAAATCTTATCCTGGACTGGAGAAATGACTCCCTACTCTTCCAGAGGTTCAAGTCTCAGCACCCGTGTGGCAGCTCATAACTGTTTGTAGCCCCAGTTCTAGGGGATCTGATAGCTTCACGCCAGCGCACATAAAATAAAGCTAAATAAATTATTAGGAAAAAAAAACCCCTTTGTCCCTAGAATGGTCTGGTCAAGTCAGAGAATGGTGGAAGGACTGGGAGGGTTGTGACACAGAACTGGGGAAGATTTTTATTTTTTATTTTATTTTGGTTTTTCAAGACAGGGTTTCTCTGTGTAATTTTGGAGCCTGTTCTGGCACTTGCTCTGTAGACCAGACAGACCTTGAACTCACAGATCCATCTCTGCCTCCCAAGTGCTAGGATTAAAAGTATCTGCCACCGCCTGCAGCTAAGAGGAAGATTTTCTTTTAAGGTCATTATTTTCAGATATAAGAGATTCAAAGTAATTTAAGTACTAATTGCCAGGGACCGGTGTAGAGAAAGAGTTGAGGATGAAAGTCAGGCAAGGTCTTCTTCTTCTTCTTCTTCTTCTTCTTCTTCTTCTTCTTCTTCTTCTTCTTCTTCTTCTTCTTCTTCTTCTTCTTCTTCTTCTTCTTTCTTCTTCTTCTTTTTTAAAGTGCATTCGTATTTTGCCATGAGTCCCTGGAACCATGTTACAGACAATTATAGCCTGTTACAGACAGGCAGGAGCGGCCATGTGGGTGCTGGGAATTGAATCCAGGTCCTCTGGAAGAGCAGTCGGTGCTCTTAACCACTGAGCCATCTCTCCAAACCCAGGAAAACCAATCTTAATAAACATTTTATGTCCTTGCAACAGTGCAATAAAAATACAGTCTTACTGGTCTTACTGTGTGCACAAAATGTAGAGAAATATGGATGACCTCAATAAAACACTTTGCTAAGGAATACAGATACAAGCCAGATGTCGCAGCACATACACATGTAATCCCAGCACTGGAAAATTGGGTAGAGGCAGCAGGACCATGAATTTGAGGACAGTCTGCTTTATGTAGTAAGTTCCCAGTCAGACTGGGTACATAGTGCAACCTTGTCTCAAAAGCAAAGTCACAAATTTGAAGTAGTAAACTCAGTAGTTGTCAACAAGGATTTTTGCACTTTCATAAGTAAGCAAAAATTATCACTGTCTTCAACCGGGCTTATGCTTGAATCATGCAAAGTTTAAACAATATAAAATCTTAGTTCATTCCCTAAAAAGTTACCATTTTCTTATGATGTTGTCTTAGTCGGGGTTACTTTTGCTGTGAAACACCATGACCAAAAGTAAGCTGGGGAGGAAAGGATTTCTTTGGCTTACACTTTGACATTGTAGTCTGTCACTGGGGAAGCCAGGCTAGGAACCAAAACAGGACAGGAACCCAGAGGCAGGAGCTGATGCAGAGGCCATGCATGGAAGAACACTGCTTACTGGCTTGCTCAGCCTGCTTTCTTATAGGATCCAGGACCCCCCACCCAGGCATCATGCCTCTCACAAAGGCCTGGGCCTTCCCCCACCAATCACTAATTAAGGAAATGCCCTAGGGCGGGTGGGATCTTTTTTTTTTAAAAAAATTTATTTATTTAGTATGTATCCAACAATCCTTCCATGTATGCTTGCATGCCAGAAGAGGGCACCAGATCTCATTATAGATGGCTGTGAGCCACCGTGTGGTTGCTGGGAATTGAACTCAGGACCTCTGGAAGAGAGGACCATTCTCAATTGGGTCTCCCTCCTTTCGGATAACGCCAGCTTGTGCCAGGCTGACACAAAACAGCCGCTATGGTTGTCAAAGATGGGCATAGAAAAGCAGCAGCAGCTGCAGCAGCAGCGAGGTGAGTTTTACTCACAACTGCTGCTAACTTACGGACGTTGTTTACCCGGGGCCCAGCTCGTCACGGTCTGTGTGGTGTGCACTGACAGGAATCCGCCAGATGGGTGTCTTGTGCTTCTGCTCAGGGCTCTGGAGAGTGTGGAGCAGGCACTGGCTGAGGTGTGGGATGAGAACCTGCTTCACGCTTCACAGGCTGCGGCCTCCTTGTAGTGTCCTCACACGGCTGAGGGGTTTAGACTTCAACATATTACTGAGTGGGTAGTTCACCAAGTGTCCATCTGTGGGTTCAGGGCCTGAGCTAGACCCTGCTTCTTGAAAGTTCTACGTTCTATCTCATTCTTCTGAATACAAAGTACCCAATGTTTGGGATTCTGGTGGGGGACAAACAGAATTTAGACCACACACCCATTCTATTTCTGGGACAATAGTCTGAGCCACAGTGTATTTTATTGCCTCTAAATCCTAATGAGGCTTTAAAAACATATATATTTTTTCCTAACCCTTTTTCTTCCTTCCCACTTTCCATGTGGTTCACATGAGAGTTTGGCAGGGAGAAAATCTAAGCATTAAGCATAAAGGACAACACATCCCTCCCTTCCCATCTCCTTGTGAGCCATGACCTCAGGCTTGGCAGGCTAAGACGCTTTCCTCTTTCCTGTAGTGTGGGCCTAACCCAGGAGGCTTCTTGGTTTCTTGTGAACCTTGGCTCCTGAGGGTTTTCCGACCAGGCACATCTGTCCAGAACCTGTGTCTGTGCAAAGGCCTTGGTGTCTAAACTAGAACCCCGTGTCGGGGCCTCTGATTCATGCCACCTGGAACGAGACCCAGCCAATGAGAAGCCCGATGAGTCACCTGGGAAGCTGCAATGAATGATTTTCCACAGATAATTGACCAAGTGGATTATGTACCTGTAGGAAACGGAAGAGCAATAACTAAATTTTACGTGACGTTTACGGTTTGCAAAACTGCTTTCCTGTAACCTGTCTCTTTTGATACAATCATCCTAAAGACTGAAACTGTGTGAGGGTATCCACAATGGCTTGAGCCTTATAAGTTGGTTGGCAAGCCAGCTGTGTTGTGTTTGAATACATCTGTCCCTGCAGACTGGTATAACCCTGGGTTAGTTGGTGAGAAACTGTAACGGTGCCGGGCATTACGGTAAGGCACATGTGGATTTGGGTGGCTGGCATTTCAGGGACCTGAGGCTATAGGAAGTGAATGTTCTGACAAGCTTCCCTCTTGGAACAAATTGGCCCAAACGTCTTGGCCACCCCGGTCCATAAAGAGTGAGTGAAGCGGGCTGGGTTTAGCAGGTCACAGTTAGGCATGGCAATTACATAGGAGCATGCACGTTGACCACTATGTGTCATGTGGTTTTCAGTGGAGGCAGAGGCATGTGGACTTTGGGTTTAGAGAGTGTCTCAGTTAGGGTTTCTACTGCTGTGAAGAGACACTGTGACCATGGCAACTCTTAGAAAGGAAAGCATTTAATTGTGGTGGCTTACAGTTCCGAGGGTTAGTCCATTGTCACCATGGTGGGAAGCAAGGCAGCATGCAGGCAGACATGGTGCTGGAGGAGGAGCTGAGAGTTCTTCCGTCTTGACTCACAGGCAAGGGGTCTGTCTCACTGGGCGTGGCTTGAGCATCTATGAGACTTCAAGGCCTGCCTCCACAGTGACACACTTCTTCCAACAAGACCACATCTACTCCAACAAGGCCGCACCACTGTGCTGCTCCATTTGGGAGACATTTCCTTTCAAACCACCACAGGTAGTAGGGAGAGGATGGATTGTGCAGCTAGCAGGATGGACGCTGAGACGGGCCCGACCGTTTCAGTTCACATTCGAATGAGTCATGAAGCAAGGCAGATGTCTCTATACCATACAGTTTATTTTCTCAGCGCACAAACGGAGATCAGCTGCCTGGTCCATCTCTGGTCCATCTCGCAGGGTTGATGTGACAGCTAAATTAAGGTACATCAAGGCACTTTGAAAGATGTAAACCTGTTACACAAACACAAAACATGACCAAACACTTGTTTAGTGATGCTAGAGATCAAACCCAGGCCATTGCCCTTGCTGGGCAAATGTTCCACCCTGGGCTCCATCCCCATCTCTCCAAGCATCTTTCTTACGCTTGTTACTTCTTTTGTCCTCCCGTATTTCTTTGCAGCTGCTTGAGGTTTGAAAGCTGATCCCATCTTCCAGTTCTCTGTGTCCTGCTAAGCGCGGGCCTGAGAAAAACCACTCTTGCCTAGTGATCTTTGGAGGGATCAGTTCCACTGGCCTCATCTGCACCCCACCGGTGGACACAAAGGAGTTGGGATCATGGGGCTGTAGGGCGGAGAAGTGCTTGGTGAAGATCCCGAGCAGCAACTTTTCCCACTCGGATTTGCTTTACCATCTCTTGCTCTCGTGACTTTACGAGCATTTCAGCGGATGCCGAGCCAAAAGTGAAACACGTCACAGATGCCCATCGGAGGGGCTGGTGAAAGACAGATGTGAGGGTGAATCAGAGATCTGGCCGGCAGTGAACTGGAAGCAGACGGTCCGCTTGCTGACCTCTCTGGCCATTTACACTTCCCATCAGGGTGTCCCCTGACTGTGTCCGTTCAACAAATAATTACCAAGCCTGTACATTGTGCTGGGAACTCTGGCCCTCATGGCTTTCACAACCTGTGCATACTGTCCTAATTTGTAAACCAACCACAAATCAGACATCACCATTCTTTTAGCCTCTTTGTGAAGGGTCAACTCTAACTGAAGGAATCTAGCAGTTTTCTAGAATACACGGGTCAGGACAGGTTCTGGTTGCTGTGTTCCTTCCTATGCCCAGAGCAGTTCCCATTGCTCTTCAGTCTGGAGGTATCCACAGGGATAAGAAAGATATGGAGCCATGGGGCATGTTTTCACTCAGCACCTCCCGCCAGTCAGTCAAGTGGGCTGGCTAACGGAGACATGGCAAAGAGAAGGAACAGGCTCGTGGACTTCTCCTGCTGGGACCTGCAGTCCTGCTCTCAGGAGCCTGAAAATGAGATAGGGGATGGAGCATAAACAGTGGAATGCGTGTCTGTGGTGTACTGGGCTAGAAGCTGAGAGCCCTGCGTATGTGAATTATTATAGAAACGGGTCTATTGGGGACAGGGAATCAGGGAAGCTGCTGCTGGAATCGTCATCCTCATAATCAAAGCTGAACATCTCTGAGGATGTATATCATGGAAACTTGGGTTTGAGTAGACGAAGGGAAAAAAAAAATTAGCCATTGTGTCCATGATTGGTTGTGGGGTGTGGGTAGCAGGGAAGGTTGGGCACTCTTGAGACTGTCAACAGGTTGGTTTGTGTCAGAACAACTGGAAACTGTGGCAGGTGGTCTCTATTGCCCAGGGAAACTCCTGTATCTCTCGTAGTCCGTCTTGTGCTTGCTGGCAAGGCGTCCCTTAAGCCTCTCATTGCGGACATGTAGATATCTCCTCCATGGTGACAGCAGTCATGGTCAGTGGTTCTGGCTAGAGGACAGTCTATATATTTCTGCTCGTGTTGGACAAATCCGTGCCTAGAGCTCACCAGCGCCATTGGAAGGGCAGCAGATGTCTGGCCAACTGATGTCTCTTCGGCTTGCAATTTACCCGTTACTCAGCAGAGGCCAAAAGCTCTGTGACATGAGCCTGTGCCTCGTCCAGGTGACCCATTTGATCACACCCTCCCGCCCTCCAGGAGGACGTACAGACTCCTTACAGCATTTTAGAATATCCCCAGCACACAGATAGGGGAGGGGCATTCAACCTACGGGAAAGAGATCTGACCAAGACAGAGTGACATTTACCTAAGGCTGAGAGGACTGGACCGAGGAGTTTTCCCAGGAGGGGACTTGGGAACTGGTAATCATTCTCTGCCAGGAAATTGTCCTACTTTTTCTTTGCATGAGGCAGCGGGGACAGCCAGTCTAGGCTACTGGTCCACCTTGCAGAGGAAGGCCCAGGAGACCTTCATAATGCCATCCTCCTAATAAAACAGCTCAGAAGGCTTGTGCCAGCAGGCGCTGCGTAGTTTGGATAAACGTGAATGACTAACGTTTTCCCTCCAAGCGGCAGGAATGGACGGGCCTTCTGGGAAGAATTCCTTTGCTGTAAACCACGGAGCGGGGCCTGTCTCCTGAACCCAACCAGCGTGTCTCTTCTCTTGTCTCTTTCCTTCTCTCCACATTTCCAGGCCTTCAGCAGATGATGGGAGGGACCATTTGTTGAGTCTGTCCAGAGCCTGCATAGTTCTTGGTCACTGAAGTGTGTAAAAACATGGCAGCGGTGCAGGTGCTATTGTCTCAAAGTGTTTACAAAGAAAGGAAGGGAAGAGCCGTTATTTGACAGAAAATGACACATTGCACTAATACTGTAAGGCTCTTGCTTTTAATGCGTGGTCAGTGAACAGGACTGTTGGCATCGGCTCTCATTTAACTAGGTCTGTATACAGCATACTGGAGCCTGGTAAGTGCCTCTGGCTTTTTTTACAGGCAGAGTTTTGGTGCCTTGGGGTCTGGACCGTGAACCAGTCAGAAGTGCCTGGAGGCAGGGAGTGGTCAGCTCTCTCCCAGCTGGCCAGATTGCGAGCAGCAGCTACAGTAATGTGTCAGCCCCGAGTCACTGGCCTCTTTATCCCGCTCCTGAGCCTTGCTTCTCATGCCCCTGCCTCAGGATGCCTGTGCTGTGAGGCAGCTGGATCTCCTCCTTCGTCTTCAGGGAGGGCACTGGACGTGTGAGAGTCTGAGTGACGGCCAACGGAGTCTACCCTGCTCTGTTTGGGCGGTACCAGTGCTGTTCTGATGAGGGATTAGTAAGAATGGGCGAGCACTTGGATCCCGAGCTCGGCTTTTCAGTAGATTACCTTCCATGTCTAGAAGCAGATCCATAGAGTTTGTCCAGCAAAGACACAAGCACAAGCAAACTAAGTTGCTGGCTGGGTCCCAGAAGACTTACATCTTACATACGCCCTTTTTGTTTTTTTCTCAAGGCAGTCCTGGCTGTCCTGGAACTTGCTTTGTAGACCAGGCTGGCCTTGAACTCACAGAGGTCCACCTGCCTCTGCCTCCCAAGTGCTGGGACGAAAGGCGTGTGCTATCACGGCTCAGCTGTCGCTGTGCAGCTTTTGTGGATGATAGGAGATGCGCTGTGACACTGACACTCATGTCCTCTAGTGCCTCTCTGATACTCTGCAGCCTTCTGACCGTGGGGCACATCTTGTAAAGTGGGGGACCAGCCTTTTGTTTGCATGGCCCTCTGTGCACGGGATCGATGCCTCTGTGAGTTTTTGCTAAATAGTAGCGTAGAATCGTGATTTCTTTTTCATCATTTCTACCCAAACTTTTTTTTTTTTTTAAAAAAAAACACTGATTTATTTTTCTTATGTGCGTTGATGTTTGGCCTGCATGTCTGTGAAAGTGTCAGATTCCCTCGGCAGAAGAAGGTACAGACAGTTGTGAGCTGTCGTGCGGGTGCTGGGAATTGAACCCAGGTCCTCTGGAACAGCAGTCAGTGCTCTTAACAGCTGAGCCATCTCTCCACACCCCTATCTAATCTTAAAGCTCTAAAATCTGAAGGGAAATATTGTAGCACTTATCTAACTTTAAAAATATGTTGAGGGGGGTTGGAGAGATGGCTCAGTGCTCACGAGCTCTTGCTGCTCTTTCAGGGGACCAGGGTTCAGTTCTGAGCGCCCATGTGGTGGCTCAACACCATCTCTAGACCTAGTCCTGAGGATCTGATGCCCTCTCTGGCCTCCACAGGTGCTGGGCACACACATGGTGTGTTTGTGTTTTTTAAATATTTGAAATGGCTAGAGACTCCATGAAAAGAAATCTGTAAACTACTCAACCAAAAGGAAATGGTCTAGTGGGAAGGACATAATCCTCGTTTGGGGTCTACTGTGTACTTTGGATGTTACAGGTTTGGCCTCATAAGCCCTAGGTGGATGTTTCTGTTTTACAACAGAAGTAAATGAGCAGCGTGCCAAGAATAGACAGTTCAAGGGCAGGGGATGCAGATTTGAGTCTCTAGAGCAGAAGGAAAATTTTCTGTTGATGGCCTGCATCCCTCACCTTTGCTCACTAGAGGGCAGTAGATTTTTCCACAGCGAGAGCTAAAAACATCTCCAGATGATTTTCAGCGTTCCCTTGCATGTTAAAACCTTCATTGAAACTGCTCCCGAGACTTGATCTCTCTCTCTCTCTCTCTCTCTCTCTCTCTCTCTCTCTCTCTCTCTTCTCTCTCCCTCTCTCTCACATCCCCTTGCCCTTCCTTCTCCTCTTCCTCCCATCTCTGCTCCTTCCTTCCCACAGCATATTCAAAACAAAATTTGGGAAGTCACTTTAAGAACTCAGTAATTATGTTTAAACTTTTTTAAAATCATAAAAGTGATTTTTAAAAGCCATTGTGAATCATTAAGACAAAAATAATATGTTTACAGTCTTACCACTTTGAAGTTTCCACTCTTGGCATCTGACTCTGTGTGTGTGTGTGTGTATGTGTGTGTGTGTGTGTATGTGTGTGTGTGCGTGCGTGCGCGCATGCAAATGTGTGTGTGTGCATGTAGAGCTTTCTTATTTTAGTAATTTCCTCTTTAAAATGGGTAGTCTTAATTTTGCAGGAAAATGGATGGAGCTAGAAAACATTATTTTGAGTGAGGTAACCCAGACACAGAATGACAATTATCACATATACTTGCTCATAGGTGGTTTTTAAACATAAAGCAAAGAAAACCAGCCTACACACCATAATCCCAGAGAACTTAGACAACAATGCAGACACTAAGAGAAACTTACATAGATCTAATCTACATGGGAAGTAGAAAGTAGAAAAAGACAAGATCTCCTGGGAGCATGGGGACCTTGGGGAAGAATTGAAGGTGGGAGGGGAGAGGCAGGGAGGGGAGCAGAGAAAAATGTAGAGCTCAATAAACAACAATAAAAAAAGAAGAAGAAAACCCCTAACACTTCAAATAAAGGTTTTAAAATTGTGTGTGTGTGTGTGTGTGTGTGTGTGTGTGTGTGTGTGTGTGTGAGGGGTAGGGTATGTGCACACGAGTGTAGTGGCCAGAAGACTGGGTCAGATCTCCTCCAGCAGGCATTACAGAAGGTTGGGTTGTAAGCTTCCTGTTGTGTGTGCCAGGAACTGAACTCAGGCCCTCTGCACAAACAGTAAGTGCTCTTAACCACTGAGCACTCTTTCCAGCTTTCAAAAATAGTATGTGTATTTTTGTAGTTAATATTACAGCAAAATATTTTTCTCTATCCTAACAAGTCAATGTCATTATTTTTAGCAACTGCATTATACTCATTATATACACAGTGGAGACATTCCTCAAGTGGTGGACATTTAGAGATTTTCCAATTTGTTATCCTCATACTTCCTCAGTGCATATATATGCACACGACCTTTATGCAGACTCTTGATAAATTCCCTAGGGCGTACATTTCTGAGAAAAGAATAATTCGGCCAAGATAGTTGTATATTTTAATTTTCAGTTTCCTAATTACTGTCAGATTGTTCTCAACTGTTTAACCAATATATGTAGTGTTTCTCTTTCCCTCAGTCTCCTTCCTTCCTCCCTCCCTCCCTCCTTCCCTTCCTCCCTTCCGTTCTCTCTCCCTCACCTCTCCCTTCTTCCTTTCTTCATGGGCAGTTTTTCCACTTGTTTACAATGAGCATGACCCTTTAAGAACTCCTTTGACAGATAAAAGTGACATCTTACTGTCTTGATTAGTTTTCATTTCATGATCTATGAACCTTAACCTCTTTCCTTCCGTGTGTCACATGTATTTGTTTTTCTTATTCTTTGATGTGTTCAACACAACACATTTCTCTTTCTTTCTTCTTCCTTCTTTCCTTCCTTCTTTCCTTCTCTCTTTTTTTCTTTCTTCTTTTTGTTTTGTTTTTCGAGACAGGGTTTCTCTGTAGCCTTGGAGCCTGTCCTGGAACTAGCTCTTGTAGACCAGGCTGGCCTCGAACTCACAGAGATCCTCTTGTCTCTGGCTCCCAAGTGCTGCGATTAAGGGTGTGCGCCAACAACTGGCTCATGACATATTTCTTTTTCATTAGCTGTAGCTGTGCCTGGCACTTTCGTATTGTCTGTCATGTGTTTGCACGTTCATATTTGTAACAGAAGTTCTTCTAAGGATTTTATTATATCGAGAAGGATCCTGCGGTGAAACTCTGGAAGAGCTGAAATTGTGTAATGGCCACCAGGTGGTGCCCTTGGCTCAGAGTGGAATCATGGCTCTGGCCAGTAGGCGGAGATTAGGAAGTGGCCATGAGATGGGCGGTGTGGTGAAGAGTCCGAGAGCTCTTTGCATGCATAGGACACCATTGGTTACATTTGTAATTAACCTGGCAGTGATCAGGATAAGGCCTGACACATTTGCGAGTGTTCTGTCACACGGATGGGGCAGCTGTAAGGAAGTCTTTTACCTCGTACACAGTTTCATGGTTTTCAACATACTCATATCACAACAATCCATTTTATGATCTTTTTGTCATCCCAGAAAGAAACCCTGTCCCCTTTGTCAACCCCCCATCCCTGTGCTTTCCCCAACCCTTCTCCCCTACCCCAGGTCCCCAAGAGCACTCACTATTCTAACTTCTGTCCACGGACTTCCTGTCACGTGACTCCACACAGATGGAACCTCCTGTAGGTGTTCTTTGTGATGAGGGTACGTTCTCACTGTTACTCCAGACTTACCAGTACTGCGCTACCCGATTTCCTGTTAGGAGACAGGAGCACTTCCGGGTCTACCTAAAACTGTGGTCTTTCTACATAATGCTTCTTCAAAAACTTCCAGAACTCTAAGATGGGAGATTTCTGAGCCCTAGGTCTCCCAAGAGCTTGGGTTTGGTGCACTGGGCATCTAGGACTGGTGAGGATTGTTCGTCAATAACTCATGTGACCCCACTGATGACCGAGCTGGCGGTATTGAGGAGTCAAGCTGTGGAGAGGAAAAAAAACAGGTTTTAAATGAAGACACAAGAGAAGACGACCCTATCCCTGAGCTTGCTGTGCCGGCTCCAGCTTCAGTTCCCCATGGCCCCAGCAAGCTGTAACGTTGCTTCTTATCAAATGGTCGCCCCCTGACTCGGCCTGACAACAGGGCATATCTGAAGGCCATCATAACCAATGACATCAGCCATATTTACTGTTCAGCTGGCAAACACCTCAACAGCATAGCAGAAAGAATACTTAAGCTGCTGCCTGAAGCTCACCAGAACATTCCTCGCCCTGGTGCCTGGGGCTGTTGTGAATATGAGAGGAGAAGTGACACACGCAAACAAACGGGCATTAGACAGAATCAAAGGACAGGGTGGGACCTTCGGGAACCTCCCGTCCTCTGGCCTCATTTTGTAGAAATTTAAGTCTTCCGAGGTAAAGTTCTTCGCTCTGGTGCAAGACCAGAGCGGATCTGAAAGCTGCAGCTTTGTTTCCCCTTTTCTTCCTTTCTCACACGGCACAGGCCTTCAGTACACATATATTTCCAGGGTGGTCTTTATTTCACGAGGGCAGAGGGTTATAAAATGCTCCTTAGTATAGCATCTGTCATTTATATAAACAAAAATATCTATCCCACCTCATGGGTCCTAAGAGGAGAGAAGCCCAGAAGGCTGGAGCCACCGGGACACCCGTCCTCCATCCTCCCCTCAGTCACTCCGCAGATCGCCAGTTGCCAAGGCGCATTTACCTCCATTCCCACTCAGCTTGCCATTGGTTATTTCCTCACTGACACCCGAGTCCGAGGGAGAGGAAATGGACATTTAGCAAGTGCATTATTATCGCTTGTTGCAGAGAGGGCTACTAGTATTCAAACAGGTGAGCGTGTTGTTCAGAATCCCATACAGCAGTGGTTCTCAACTTTCCCAGTTCTGCGCACAGCCCTTTAATACAGTTCCTCATGTTGTGGTGACCCCTCCTCAACCACAGATTTCTTTTCGTTGCCACCTTATAACTGTAATTTTGCTACTGTTACGAATCATAATGTAGTATCTGAAGCACAGCTTCTAAGGGGTCATGACCCACACAGGTTGAGAACAGCTGACGTGAGGTTTTAAGTTGCACGGGTCCTGTGCACTATTAAATGATGACTGCAACTGACTTTTATTAAACATTTAATATTGACCAGAATCCACACAAAAAGCCTTGAGTCTTTTTATCCTTGTTCTGCCCCAAATGTTAAATATTTTTAGTGTCTTCGCTTGACACGTGAGATCATGCAGTCAATTTGGTGGAGCCAAGATTCTAACTCAGTCAGCCAGGCTACAGAGGCCGTGCTGTCGGGGACTCACACAGCCTCCTCTACATGCCTGTCCGTTCCACACACTGGTCCCCAGCCCCGTGTGACTCCTAGGCATGTGCCATATGGGTCAGCTGAATTACAGACTTCCCAGATACAAACTACACAAAACATATTGATGGTAGGGTGGGGAAAGAGTGTCAGTCACCTCAATGGCAGCCTTTCTCTAGATTGTTGAAATAATAGCAATCTGGATATACCGTGATAGATTGAGATGAACTATTAAAACATAGTTTCACCTGCTTCTTTTTCACTTCCTGAAGTGAGACTAGCTAGACAATTTTCACTTATACGTGAGGTTTACATTATATTGCTGTCAGACTGTGTTTCAGCAGACTGTTTCAACATGTATAGAGACCGAAACTTTCCTAGGCCGCGGATGATGTTCCTAGTTAGCCCTAGTTAAAGTTTTGGTTAGCATTACTGACGGACGGGTTCCTGGCAATCTTAAGTGTGAGTCCTCTGTTACTTATGAACTCGAATCGCCTGTATGACCATGCATGGATAAGAGAGAAATCAAAAGGGTTAGTTAAGCAATGTTTCCCTCGTTCTGCTGTGTGCTGCCTGTCATCCCTCTCTGACCTCACAGCTTGAGTTCCTCCCCCCCCCACCGCCCTGCATCTCTGTGATACCTTCCTGATGTATTTCCTATCACCCCCACCGCCCTGCATCTCTGTGATACCTTCCTGATGTATTTCCTATCACATTAGATCCCAGCTCCAGCCGTAGTACCCGGCATAGAATTGATAAGTGACAAGTGTCTAGTCATTTTTTGTCTGTAGCTGTCCTATACAGAATGACGATTGCCAGGAAGAGATTACACGGGTCTGAAAGGAAGAAGCTGGGAATGTTCGTGGCGCTGGGAAAGCCGCGAGCTGGAGAAACATCACCAGAGCTTGGCAGAGGATTTGTCTTGAGCGTCCCCTCCCACAGCACACACACCACATGTTCTTCCTACTCCCCGCTTAGGACAGAGTTGTTTTTTTTAAAATGGTAGTATCTGCTAAAAATCAGAAACAGAAAAGAATGTTCCTCTTGTCCAAAATAAATGTTTGTGTTAGCAGCTTACAAAGGCTCCTTCCTTATCTACAGCAGCCTTGGGTGGAGAGAGGGAACGGGAGGTGGCTGCTTACTGCAGTTGCTACTTGCTCAGGTCATGTTAGAGTGCTCCGCCATGATGCGGAGACCTTTCCTGACCCAAACTGAGGCCCTTGTCTTATACTAAAGACTAGGGTTGGGGGTCAGGACACTGACTTTGCAGAATAATTATCTTTCCGGGCTGCGAATCCCTAATCGAGGCTTGTTGTGGGGCTTAGCACCCCCGGGGTAGCTGACAGAGCAGGATTGTGGTCCGGCACAATAGTGCTGGACCCTGCTAATTTCTCATGTCCAGACTCTGCCGCTGGGTATGTACTCTGTCTTCACCATGTCTTCCCTGTGCCCTGCTGCCCTTTAAAGTCCAGGCTAGCTGGAACCCTGAACTTAGGTAGAGACTGTTTAGAACTTGAGCCTGGGGCGGGGGTCACATCCGCTTTCTGGGTGTCTTATGCTCACCCGTTCTCATCATTTTCCTTTCCCGAGGCTTCTGTGACTCTCCTTTATTTATTGGACATTTTAACTGTGGACACTTCTCCGATTAGGATTTTCTTAATTGTTTCTCTGGCCCTAGTTTGGCCTCGGACATCTGTTCACCTTGCCTACCAGGGTCAACAATGGCCATGCACGCTCTCCACACCTGAGACCCTGACACAACCCCACTTGGCTCGTTAGCTGGTAAGCCAAGCGGGCCTGGAGTTCCCGTTAGTGAATCACCTCTTGAACATCAAGTCGTCTCAGACGTCTTCTAAGAAGCAGGTACGTTAGGCAGCGGGTGACTGTCTATTAGTCACTAATCACTGTTATGATAATTACTCATTACAGTTTATTAATTAGTACTCATTATTGTGGAATGACACATAGGCCTCGAGGACAAAACAGCTTTGGACAAAGGATGTCAGGGGTAAGTGAAGCTTCTGGAAGCCAAGTGCAGCTGGGCTGGAACCAGGCGCTTGAGCTCTCAGACTTAGCTCAGTCACTTACCCAGTGCCTTCTGCATCCTCAGCTAGGTCAACCACCTCCACATGGATACACCATTGTATTTTCAAATACTACTGATACCTTAACACGGGCTCCACTCTGACGGCCCATAGAACTTCACACTGGAATCAGTATAAAGGTATGCCTGGCCTCTGTATAATTCGATGAGTTGATTCTTCATTTCAGCAAAGTTATATGAAGGAACTAGAAGCACTTATTCAAAATGGCTTTTCTTAAACCTGCCAGGTTCTCAAGTCTCCCAGAAACTGTCTCATGTCCAAATTATTCTGTTTTATTCTTTGTGTTTTTGCATGTATTGAGAGAGGCCGGGCTCATGGTGGCTTCACAAGAATTAAATTCATAGAATAAAATCTGGACTTTGGCAATCGAGTAAACAGCCAAAACAAACACACTTTGTTGAAAAAAAAAAAGACATTTTCTTCTTTTGAAAAGCAAGCAGTGTCTAAGCAAAATACCTTAAAAGTTAACTAAAAAGCTTTTCTAAAGTAAACAACTTTGCTTGGGAGCCCAAATTGAGACCACATGGAGATGCGGAGCCTCCAAATGCAGCGACCCAGGCTCCTCGGTTCTGCCTTCGCTGCTCTCTTGTGCCTCCGAGTGGCCCTGGTAGCCTCTGGTCTCGAAGGAGCCCTAGGGCTTTAGATCTTAGTATGTGAGGGGAGAAGGCGGAAGAATGAGGAAATGAAAACAAATGCCTTTCAACCCCAAACATCTGAACAATCAGTTTCACTCCTGAATCTGCCAGACTCGCCCAATGCAGATATCTCCCTGTGTGTTTGTGGGGCAGAGCTTATGAGAGACCAGGCTTGAACCTGAGAGCAGGTGTGTGTGTGTGTGCAAGGACTGCAAGCAAACTGCCCAGGCCAGGTTCTGCCCCGAGGCAAATTCAGGAGAAGCCAAGTGGGCACAGATAGAATCATCCCCTTGTTTTTCCCAGTCCCCAAATGCTTCGTACTTTGGGGTGATCAGTCATAAGTCTAAGGAATGTAGTTTTTATCACATAAGCCCTGTCTATTTTAAATGTTTTACTAATAGGCCAGAGGAGATGGAGACTACAGCATCCATGTTGAAGAGTGAGGGTGCCATGTTGTTTCCTCATGCTGTGAGCACATCTTTCCTCCTCCATGGGTTCATGTCCTGCCCTACCAAGTGGTCACTTATGTCAGATATTCGTCCACTTGGACGTCTTTTGTCCCCTTTGACTAGAGGGTAGGATCCTCAAGGAGATTGAGTTTGAGGGCACTGCTCTGAGAACAATGAGGAGAATAGACTCAGATACTGGTTGAACTGGTTGTAACTGGTAAGGGCTCCTAGATGCCATCAAAGTGCTCCAACTATTTTGAGTCACTATAGCTCAAAAGCTTAACTATAGAATTGTGGTCTTCAGAATGAAAGCTATGTAGGATGATTAACTTTGGCTCTGTGGACCGTGCTGTTGGCAAATGGTGACTTCATCGTGAAAAACAGCTAATATTCATTGAAGGCTCAGGAGTAAGCCATGGCATCCAGGTGAGCATTTTGTATAACACACAGAGTGTCTGGTTCGATTCTCTTCCAAGCTTCTCACTCCCACATTAGACTGGAGGAAACAGCTCAAACTGGGAGATTAGGGGTTTGCACAATATGGCAGCAGGTGCGCTTGAAGTCGGTCCCAACCATCAGGAAACACTGGGAATCCATAATGTTTTTTTTTTTTCTGTGAATCCGTAATGGTTCTTCTGTTGCCTATACCTCCTTAGCTAAGGAAATATTGACTTTTCATAATATGCCTGAATTTTAGAACATTCGTCTTTCAGGAGAAATCGTGTGTGTACACATCACACGTGTGTGTGTGTGTGTGTGTGTGTGTGTGTGTGTGTGTGTGTGTAGGACAACTCCCAAGCTGCAGGCTGGGAGCCTCCCTTTCTACCCTCACTTCATCTCAAACATCTGTAGGAGGCGAAGCCTCTCTTGCTCTGTCAGCTTTCTCTGAAGAGTCTGAAGGGGAGGGGGAGAGAAAAAAAAAGAAGTCGGGCCACCTTTAACAGCTTTTGTGGTTGCTCCAGTCTCCCAGACATTAACAAAAGAAAGCGGGTGGTGGCTTCCTAAGTGATGGATGGAGCCACTGGAGGACTCAGGACGGGGCTGCAGTGTATTTTTAGTGCCTGCAGCTTGTGGTAACCTAAGTGAAAACTGCTGGATCCCTTCCCTTCCACTGAATACTGGTATTGAAGAGCCTATGCCTTCTCCTGCCAGACTTTTCCTCACGGAACTCCCCTTTTATGAGGTGGGTGACTAGTTCCTTGGCACCAGGCTGCCCCGCCACAATTCTCCTTTATTGCCCAGCACTGATGCCCAACTACATGACTCCACAGACAGCCTCGGCAAGGGGCGAGGGGCACTGATGGAACTCAGCTAGCTGTAAGCTTGTCAGGGTGTTACCAAGTTGTGAGGCAAAGTCGGCCGGGCAGGGGTTCAGTCTGGACACGCTGAGCCGTCTGGCATGAGGCAGCAATCAGAGACAAAGGAATGTGGGAATAAGAGGACAGAGGCCGGCTTCTCGTCTCAGAGTGTTTCTGCTGGTACCTTGGTTCGCAGTGGGAAGCCAAGCCCCTGGTCACTGCTCTCTTTGGAACCCTTGAGGGAGCTAGAAATGACCAGAGACCCAGTATCCTGAGAAGTCATTGGTGCTCCAGGGTTGAACTGATCTTAAAAGACCAATGGGAAGCCATCAGAGAGAGTGCACATGGGCTGGCCAAGGCCCCAGTGATGCGCTCCTGATGTCATTCAGAGTGGAAATCATGCTATAGTCTCAGACTACAAAATGGCAGGCTACAAACTCATTGAGGGGCTGTGGGTCAATAGCCATAGTCCCGAACTCTCTTATTTCAGAGAAGTAGCTCTGTTCCTACTGACCTCACCGAGCTCTCCACAGAATAGAACAGTGCTTTGGAACCACTGAAACCATAACCTGCTTCTGTGACTCTAGAAGCCATGAGGAGCAAGTCAGCAAGAAGCACTCTTTCATGGCCTCTGCAACAGCTCCTGCCTCCAGGTTCCTGCCTTGAGTTCCTGTCCTGATTTTCTTCAGTGATGAACAGTGATATAGGAGTGTAAGCCAAATAAATGCTTGCCTCTCCAAGCTGCTTTTGGTGGTGGTGTTTCAGCACTGCAATGGCGACCCTAACTAATACAGGCTCTGACCTAGATCGATCCAACTCAGGTGGTCTTTGGTTATTTTTTACACCTCTTCTATCCACCCACTCAAAGTCTTAGATTACACTAGTTACAGCTAAGTACAGTGCCATACTATGACAGTGCATGCGCGCGCACACACACAGAGAGACACGCACATGCATGCACATCGGTGAGTTTGTATTATCTAGATCTTGGAAATGGTGGTATGGTGCCAATTTTAACACATAAACTTTATACAAATAAAACAAAATCTCATTTAACAAGAACTGGATATTTCTTATTCTTTCAGAGGTATTTGTAGCGTGAGAATAAAATGGAAGCAGATAACGTCTCATCACAGAATAGGATTCATTTTCTGAAATATATTCGAAGGTCTTACTAAAAAGACCCTGTCTTTACCAATGGGTTCTCTCACACCATCAGATCACTACCGTTGGGAAGCTTTGCAGGTTTCTGACGCATCTCTTTCGTGTGTATTACTAGAAACCTCAAGCCCTGATCCCCCTCCTTGTTATTGCACTCCTGGTCCTCAACAGGGTTTCTCTGTGCAACCGTCTTAGCTGTCCTGGAACTCACTCTGTAGACCAGGCTGACCTGGAACTCACAGAGATCCGCCAGCCTCTGCCTCCCAAGTGCTGGGATTAAAGGCGTGCGCCACCACCGCCGGGCCTCAGGCACATTCTTAAAGCAGGCTTCTTAACCTCCTTCCAGCTCACCCCTGCATAGTGATCCTGTGATACCTACGCCATGCTTAATCACACTGAGTTGTAGATCTTGTGGTGTAGGAGGCCCTTCTGTATTTGTATTGTTTTCATTGGTTGAATAAAGAAACTGCCTTGGCCTTTTGATAGGGCAGACTTAGATAGGCAGAGCAGACAGAGCAGGATGCTGGGAAGAAGGGCAGTAAGGCAGATGCCATGAAGCTCCAGCCGGAGACAGACATGGGTTAGAATCTTTCCCGGTAAGCCACGACCTTGTGGTGCTGCACAGATTATTAGAAATGGGTTAGATCAAGATGTGAGAGTTAACCAGTAAGAGGCTAGAAATAATGGGTCAGGTAGTGATTTAATTAATACAATTTCCATGTGGTTATTTCGGGGGTTAAGTTAGCCGGGTGGCGGGACACAGCCCACTCCTCTTAATACAACAATCTTATTCATTGTTTCACTGTATGAACCTTGAATAACCAAGTAGAAGAAGCAACTAGAGAACAGAAACCACACCTTACCAGGTTCATACTCTATGGCACTAATAAAATAATTAGTGTGTTGTTTCTTATAGAAAGTCCTTCATGCCCCTGGACTGGGTTACATACTTTTCTATACAACGGTAACTTTCTGTGATTCCCAGCTATGTGATACATGCATGTGTTACATGCATTACAACTGGTTGTACTGTACATGTCTGTTTCTTCTCTTCTTCCCTTCCTTCCTCCCAAAATACCAGAACTCAATGAAAACAGCATCTACAATAATCTGGTTGACAGCTGACCCTCTGTCTTAGTCAGTGTTCTATTACTGTGAAGAGACAAAATGGCCTTGGCAAATCTTACAAAGTAAAATATTTGACTGGAGCTGGCTTAACGTTTCAGAAGTTTAGTCCATTATCACCGTGGCAGGAAGCAGGGTGGCATGCAGGCAGATTTGGTGCTGGAGATGCAACTGAGAGCTCTCCATCCTGATGCAGGGAGCAGAAAAGGAGAGCCGCTGAGTCTGGCTTGGGATTTTGCAAACCTCAAAGCACACCTCCAGTAACACACCTCCTTCAACAAGGCCACACCTCCTAATCCTTTCAAATAGTGTCTCTCCCTGGTGACCAAGCGTTCAAATCTATGAGCCTATGGGGGGGGGCATCCTCCTTCAAACCACCATGCCTTCTAATACTCAAACTAGATAGTGTTTTGTCTAAGTCTTGATATATAGACTATGTTCAATAAATAGTGTAAATTATTTGAATAATGATGTTTAAACATGTGTTTGATTAATGTCAGAGAGTTAAGGAAACCAAGGTAAACAGACCGAGCAGAACCTGAGGTATCATGGCATTCAGGGTGATCTAGCATGTGATGTTACTGTTCTGAATGATGTAATGAATCAGAAAAGCAGCATGTGGTTGAACGTGCCAGTATTTTAAAACTTACTTTCTAGATGTGCACAGGACAGTATCTTTCACATCTTCATGTCCCCCAAGGTTCCTGCCTGCCTCAAAGAGTACATCTGAATTAGATGTCCTTAAGTATGGTTTGAAAAGATGTTTGTGTTCTGGTCCATCTACCTGGTTCTAAACATCTGTTGCTTCTAACAAGTGCTACATTCATGTAAGTGGCACCAGTGCACAGAGGTAAACAGAGCCCTGGCAGGCTTTCCATAAGGGAAACTGTGTTTGCTTCCTTCATTAATTACTAATGGAGCATTAAGACATGCGTTCTCCCTGAGCCAAGTTGGGTAATTCCTGGCACTTAGTCTGAGGGTGCTTCCAAAAGCAGAGGCATGTATTGACACAGCAGAGAGCCCCGTAACAAGCACAGTGGTGGCTCCAGTACCAGGCTTGTAGTCAGCTTCAGGTACATCAGTACCAAATGCACCGGTCCATTGCTTTCGCCTTTGCAGTTTGCAGGTTAATTTAGAAGCATAAGTTAATTCAGGGGGAAAAAGCACGTATTCCCAGAGCATTTCTGAAAGCAACTACCGCTGTGTGATTTGGATAACACCTGATGAAGATCCGGAGTGGTTAAAAATGAAGGCAGATAAAATCAGAGGAAGGAGAGTAACAAGCTAATAACAGAATTACAAACCAAAGTGTGGTTTACTAATCAGTTTCAACAGTCAATTAAATTAAAATGAAGAATTAAAATGAAGAGTTTTATTCCTGTGGACACACCAACTAAGAGAGCGTCAGAGTGATAGCATGAAATAGTAAGAAATAAGAGACTGACAGACTTATTAGTCATAGTAGATTTTTAGCAGATGTATTTTAATGTAGAGTGTGATAAAATATTAATAAGGGCATGAAAGAATGTCAATAATGTGGAATATTGGTTATATTTACTTATGAGTTACATGAAGTAGCTTACTCTAAATATTCACATAATTATAGTGAACCAAAAAGAAATACCTGTTTACTTGTTCATTTATTTGTTTGGTTTTTGAGACAGGGTTTCTCTGTGTAGCCCTGGTTGTCCTGGAACTCATTCTGTAGAACAGTCTGATCTCAAACTCAGAGATCTGCCTGCCTCTGCCTCTCAAGTGCTGGAATTAAAGGTGTGTGCCACCACTGCCCAGAAAAAAAATTTAACTTATTTTTATTTGATATGGATGGGTGTTCTGCCAACATGTATGTGCGTATGCAATGTGCATGCAATACCCACGGAAGCTGGAAGAGCACTTTGAATACCACAGGACTGGAGCTACAGATGCTTGTGAGTCACTGTGTGGGTGCTGAGAATTAAACCTGGGTCCTCTGGAGGAACTACTAATTCTTTTAACCCCTGAGCAATTTCTCCAGCCCCAAACATTTTTCAAGTATGTAAATATTGTAGACATTCCCTCTTATTGCAGAGCAATGGCTAATGCTACTAAGGGAGGTTAAGTTTGTCTTTTTAAGGTGAGACTTGAATCAAACATAGCAGAGACCATGATGGAGAAACAGCTCAGAAAGATGCCAAGGTCTAGCGATGATGACCCTACTTGGGTATGTTTACAGCCCCAAAGAAAATAACGTGCCTATTCAAGGAGGACCGTTTTGCCAAAAAGACAAAACCAGTGTATTCACACAGCATCAAGGGAGCTTTGCCTGGCTGGACTTAGGTAAAGTGGCCAGAGGGGAAGGCCATGGAATTCATGTACAACGGGTCATCCTATGATTTAGAGTAGACCCCCCTCTATGGACATCTGTGAGCACCCTATACATAGATTAATGCAGCTTTGAGGGAGGACCACTGGTGTCCCAACAGAGTTGACAAATATGAAGTCTTCCTAAGAAGGGGGTCTGGAAAAAGGAAGCTTAACCTTGTAAAATGTGTTACAAGTGAAGTAGTCCCGGTACAGTAAAACAAGTTACTCGTGGGAGCTTCTGCTTCACTGTCGTGTCTGTGTATGAGTGAGGCACTTGGAAACCTGTCACTGCCCTGAAAGAGGTGGGAACAGACAGTTACTGGGCAGATGAGGTGATAGGTTATCTATTCTAAACATGCTAAAGTAAAGAACGGATTAAAGAGTTAATTTCTTAAGTAAACTGAAATATCCAAATGTTGATTATAAACCCTGAAGAGGCAATGATTTTACAAGTCTAGACAGATGAAAAGAAACTACAAAGGAGAGTTAGAAAAACGACTCAGACTATGCAACTATTAAAAGCTTATGTTCGCAAAATATTATAATAGCAAGAAGAATTCAAAGTCAGGCGACATGGGGAATGTTTGCAGAGGATGTGACAGAGGATTGGTATCTTTATTAAGTGTAATGTTTGTACAAGTTGATAAGAGAAACATGGTAATTCTAGACGCATAAACAGACAAGTCATAAAAAAGAAAACAAAACCAGTAAATAAACATATGGAAGATATTTGATTGATTTGGCAGTCAAATCCATTTAAACAAGCAAGAAAAAAATACGAAATTTCATGAAAGCCAATGTGAGTGAGGATGTTGTTAAAATGGTATTCTGCTGTTGGTGATAGTTTATAAATTAGTGCCTCCTTTCTGGAAAACATTTGGCAGTACAATATCATGAGCCATAAAAATGTTTATAGCATTTGACCTAGTAATTTGACTTACTTCTGGGAATTTATCCTGATGAAAATTAATCCAAAATATGGAAAAAATTAAGGCCCTAAGATACATTGGGAAATACTAAGTGTCTCACAATAGAGGAATAGTTAACATGTCATGGTGCCCTGATTAGATATAAAACAACATTTTCCTTCATAAATGCAGAAATGGGGCATAGGCAGACAAGCAGAAAGATTCCTGTGATTTAATATGAAATCAGAACTATAAAATGTTTACAAATTCTTCTTAGATTGATTTATTTGTGTGTGTGTGTGTGTGTGTGTGTATGCGCGCGCATGAGGGTAGCGACCCACTAATGCCACAAGAGGCTGCCAGATTTCAAGAGCTAGAATTACTTGTAGTTGCCACTGCTAAGTGTGGATGCTGGGAACCAAAGTCAAGCCCTCTGGAGGAGCAGCAAGTGCTCTTAACCACTGAGCCATTGCCCCCTGTAAAGATTTATGCAGAAAAATATGTACAGAAAAGAACAGTTGGAGCCGTCAAATTTTCAGTTGTTAAGTTGGGGTGGCAGGATGTTAGTGACTTTTTTTTCTCTAATTTCCCCTGCATGTTCTTTTCATCTATCCGATCTCCATGACAATTGCCCCCTCGTGTGCCCCCTCCCTCCCACTCAAGCCCATACCCAACTTCCACAGCCCTGCTCACCTATGTGAGCATCCAGAAACCCACGCGCCCCAAAAGCTGAAGGCAACCGTCTCTCCGCCAAGCTCCACGATGCTGTTTTAGCATTTCCATGACAGTCGCTCACCATTCACCTTCTGAGGAAATGATGTACACTGTGTGTCCGTTTCTGCAGCTAAACCCCAGATCTCAAGATGGCAGGAACCACTTGATATATTTTCCTTTGCTGTGCGGTCTGCTGAGTAAATGCCAATTTAAAGATGTTTCCTCCCACTGCAGGTGGAGCTCATGAGGGTCTTCAGCACCTGGGTCCTTTTGGCAACATCCCTAACATAGTGGCAGAGTTGACTGGCGACAACATTCCTAAGGACTTCAGTGAGGATCAAGGCTACCCAGACCCTCCAAATCCCTGTCCTCTTGGGAAAACTGGTAAGGAACAAGGCCTTGGGTTACATAATGGGAGGTAATTGGAAATTCTGACCCCAGCGACAATGTGGGCTCTCTCTGAAGAATGTTCCTCTTTTTATTTAGGGTGAGGCCTCTCTCTTCCCTGAAGCACGGAGCTCCCATGTTGGGTGGAGCAGCATGGGAGTTGGATACTACTGAGTCAGTGTGGGGAGGCTGGCCCCAGATGACAGGAAATCCTTAGTCACTGGCTGGTATCAGGCCCATCAGCCACCTTTTACTTGCTTGTAGGGTTTTGGATGGGTAGGAAGGAAGACTAGCTCAGAGTGTGGGGGTCTGGAAAAGTTGATACGATAGAATCTAGCACAGATGTCCTTCGAGTAGGGTCTCTGGGCCAGCAGCAGCAGCAGCAGCATAACCTGAGAACTTGCTAGAAACGCAGAGCCTCTGGCTGAATCAGACTTACTGAATGAGACGCTCTCAGTCTGGGACCGAGCCGTCTGTGTAGTGACCAGCCTTGGAGCACAGTGACGTTTGAAACCTACTTTTAGAAGATGAGGGAAAGAGGCGCGGAGTGTGAGCCAAGAGATATGCGTCCCAGGGTTAACCACACAGTATTTCAGAGCGTTAGGCTTTGGTCTCCCCATCAATGGAAATGCGACACACTCACAATGCCTTAAAGAAATGTTCAGTGTTGTTCTGGGTTATCCCAAGCGAGATCTGTGTGACATAGCATTCAGGACCCTTAGGACACTGAGAGAAAAGTGTGAGCCAGCAGGGGTGGCTGAGATCCCAGCGCTAGACTCGGCCTCAGAGCCTGCTTTGGTCTTTGCTGTCGTTCCATGAAGCTAAAGGACTCCACATTGTTTTCCTGACACAACTGGCAATCTAGAAATAGAAATCATTGGCTAAATTTAGCTACTCTTGGAGAAGAATCTCTTCCGACCCCCTTAGAAGGAATCACGTGTACAGAACAGCACAGTTGACTGACCCAGAGTAGAACCCTGGCTTGCCCATGCCCTGCTCTTGTCTGCGTCACCACCCACCTCTCTGCACAGAGCAGTGCAGCTTCTGGAATCCAGCTCTTGACTGCAGGGCTAGACAGTGACTTCTAGAGGACATTTTCAGTCCCCCAAATCTTAGCCCGGGCCCCAGCAAGGCTTTATCACTACAGCTCTATCTCCAGGTTCTTGATAAACAGTTACCAAAAGTTTGCAAAACCGCTGCTACATTTGGACACTCTGCTTGGTATCCCTTCCCACATGATAAAGACATTAGAAATGGCTCAGTGAGAAGTGGGGAATCACACTGGGAATTGTTTGGAAAACTAATAACTTCCACACTAACTTCCCGGTGCTGAGACACTGTGTGTCTCAAGAGTTCAGTTTCATCCCAAGGGCTAGACAACCTCTCTAATTGGGAGTCTAAGTATTGACTGACAGATCATTGTCCCTTTGAAACAAGCTGCGGGGGCTTCTTTCCTACCCTGGCCTTGCATAAAATGTCCCCGTTTCTGTTTCCCCCTCTCTGCTTCTCCACCTTGTTTTATGATGCTGGGACTTGAATCCAGGGTCTTACACACACATTCAACCGTTGAGATGCATCGCCTGCCCCTACTGCTCTTCTTGTTAAAGATGTTGTTTGTCTAAAACACATTGGAAGCAGGAAGTTTTAAAGACTCACTTTTAGGGGATCATACCTAGAGATGATCAATCTTATAGAAAAACAGAAGCCAAGAAAGGTAACATGTTTGCTTTGGTTTGTTAGAAAGCACGTATACTTCCATGAACATCACAGTTGTATATCCCTGTAATCCCAGCTCTCAGCAGGCAGTGACCGGAAGATTATGAGTTTGAGGCCAGTTGAGTCTGAGGCACAGACGAGGCCCTCCATGAGAGAGCAATCAAAGCAAAAACAAAATAAACAGCAACAAAAAAGAGCTATCTTGGAATAAACTTTCATTTAAAGGGAGGTGTCCGAGAGGGGCTTTAATCATACTTCAAACCTACCATGTGCCAATGGTACCATGCGTGGCCACCTTCATTTCTTAGGGCAACTCGGTAAATATATTGATTATTTGTATCTCATCGGTGAATAGACAAACTTAGAAAAGCCAGGTTAACGCTAAAAACATAAACCTACAGATCACACAAGAGCTGGGATTTGATCCGCAAGCTTCTCTCTAAAACACAAATCACTGCTGCTATAATACACAGCGCCAAGACCTGTCTGAACGCACTAGAATGGTTCCTAAAGGCATCACCAGAGAGAAACAGAGCTTCGTGCAATTATTATTTCAGACCACACTTGTGTGTCTATGGAGCAGTGTACAGACTACATGGAAAGAGACAGCAACCCGGACCATACACTCTCCAGGGCTTCTCCTCTGCTCTACTCCACAGTCTGAGTCATAACATCCTCATGTGTTACCAGCGCTTCACGCCACTCAGTAGGACTCCGGGAAAAGGAAAATACTTTTTCAAAGGAAACAACAAGAAACACCTGAGGTTAAAGCAGATGAAATATTCCAGATGTTCTTCACGATAGAAACTTGTTTCTCACATATGTGAAGTCCTATCCCAGGGAGGTCAGGAAATGACATAAAGAGATGGTTGTGATTTCTTGATTCTTGGTGCCCCCAGTTGCCCTGGCTGGCAGCATGCACACCAGCAGATGGAGTAGAGCTGGGGAAAGGAGACTATCCCTAGAAGGTGTTGAGGACAGACCTGGGAGTGGAGTCTATCTCTTCTCTCTAAGTTCTATTGGCCTGGGCTCAGGTAAATGACTCCACCTCATTGTAAAGAAAAGCTGGACAATTAGCCTTGCTGTGTGCCAAGGAGAAAAGGGAAGTGGGTTTGGAGGGCAGCCAACAGGTCTTTCCTCCTGGAGTATTTTCTTGTGACAAACAGAGGGGCTTAGAACCCAGAGGGAACGTGATTCGGAGTGTCTGATATGAACAGACTATGACCTCTGTGTGTCTAGTTGTTTCTGATCAGTTAACTTTTAGAATAACGACAGACGTGTTGATCATTTCTCGAAAACCTTTGTCCACAGCAGATGACGGATGTCTAGAAAATGCCCCCGACACTGCAGAATTCAGTCGAGAATTCCAGTTAAACCAGCACCTTTTTGATCCAGAGCATGACTACCCAGGTTTGGGCAAGTGGGTAAGTGCGTTTCTAGCAGCTGGTAGAAGATTCACGCTGATCTCTTAAGGTTAGGGATACCAGAGATGAATGTACACATGGGGGAAGAAGGAAAAATTGTTTTAGGAGTTGATTCCTCAGAAATCTCTGGCGGAGGGGGACTCCGTGCAATTATTAATCCAGACCACACTTGTGTGTCTATGGTGTACTGATCACATGGAAAGAAACAGTAATCTGGACCATACACTCTCCAGGGCTTCTCCTCTTCTTTACTCCACAGTCCGAGTCATAACATCCTCATGTGTTACCAGTGCTTCACGCCACTCAGTAGGACTCTGGGAAAAAGAAAAAGACCTTTTCAAAGCAAAAGACACTGAGAAAATTTGTACACTTTGTAAAGTTGTATCAATCTAAATTTGTAAAGTTGATCTCTAGACTAAGGGAGGTGATCTGTGCATATCTCTGCAGAATCAAGGAAATAAAGACATCCAGAGTTGGAAACACACACACACACACACACACACACACACACACACACACACATGTCTGCTTTGTGGAGAGAAAGACAATCTCCAGATGTGTGGCAGTGAGCTTGCTGTCAGTTACATGCAACCACGGGTAACTGTCAACGAAGGGTGTTGTTTTATAAGCACTTGGAAAGAGAAATCATGGCCACTTGGCACTGGTGGGCTGAAAACAAGTTTTGTCGATCTGCTCATATTATTCCCTTGCCAGCGTTATGTATTGGTGTGCCAGCTTAATGAGGGAAATGAAGTGGGCATGGTGCACTTGGACTTCATCGAAGTATTTGACAAGATCTTTTATGATCTCCCTTTGGAGGAGATGAAGAGATACAGCCAAGTCAACAGACTATCACAGAAGGACAGCCTATTGAAGAATCTGTGTCAGGAGGGGAGGGTAATGGTACAGGGTACCCTGCATACCTGAGTGCTACCCTACTCCATGTTTTTATCAATGGTTGTAATAAGAACACAGGTCACGTACTTCCCAGATTCTCAGTAGTTGACCCAAAGTTGGAATCGAGAACACCAGATGACCGAGTTGGGATTCAAGAAGATCCCAACAGGCTGAACCAATGAGTTAAGGAAGATTAAAACTGAATGGGGTAGTGTCTGGGTACCTGGGGTTGGCTCTGTGTAATCCACTGCTGAAGCCATATGAGGAAGATGGGGAAATGCTGAGCAGTGTGAATTCACATGTGAACGCAGGTAGTCAGTGCATCTGTGGAATGAGTGAATGGGGAGTGTTCCCTCCAAAATACTCCAGGTGACCTAAGCCCTCTGACCTCATCGGTCCCTTCTCACGTCAATGATAACGACGCTGTTTACTGTGTCGCAATGCACACTTAAACCGTGAAAGTAAGCCTCTCCCTTCTGCCTTGCTTTGGAGAAAGAAATTTATCCTCATTGATAACCACTTTCAGTTTTTTCTGGCATCTTTCTTCATGTTGCTTTGAGTCAGTTGAGTTTCTCTGCCTACAAAATACAATTCCAAATGAGAAAGGCAAGAAAGCAGCATTCTGAGTCAAGCTTGCATCTATAATGTGTGTCATTCTCTCTTTCTCCCTCTTCCCCCCTCTTTCTCTCTTTCCCTCTTACTCTCTATCCTCCCCCACCCCTATAGTTCTGTTAGGGAGAACTCTTTTCAAGCCTCCTCTGACTGGTACAGTTTAAACAGAAGCAAAAGCAATACCTTGACGATTATAAAAAAAAAATCTCCTATATCCCAATGGGATAGTAAGAGGCAAAATAGAGGGAGACTAAAGACGGGAAGAAAATGGAGAAAGTAAAAACGTAATCCCATTTATGTTGATCCTCAATGTAGTAATGAAGATAAGAATTTGAACCATTTCAAAGAGAATAAAGTAAATAGAATAGAATAGACATAGCCTGAGAGGGAGAGAGGGAGAGACAGAGAGACAGTCTATACGAAAGGGATAATATAAACTCTACCTGTGAGGCATTTTAGGGAGAGAGAAGCGAGCAGGGGATGCATTACGCATCTGTGTGCCAGCTTAAAGGAGGAAGGAGAAGCAAGGAAAGAACAGATAATCAAGAGGATGCGGGGAAATGACCCGCAGGAGATGGGCAAGTATGGCCAAGCAGTAGCAAGGGCCAGGTTTAGAAGGGAGCCAGTGGGCTCTGAACCTGCTGTGTTTTGGATACTGTGCTAGGTGATCTGTCTGCAGTGTTCACCAAGAAGTGGCTCTGTGCTTTCAACAGGTGTGCAGTCTTGAAACGGGTTGAAATGAAAGGCATGAAGATAAAATTAGCTCAAGTGTTGCATGGACACAGTACAAGGCCGGGTCCCATCGCTAGGGAAGATGGAAGCCAAGGCAGAGGACGATGCAGGGCCAGTGAGGCTGATTTTTGCAGTCGAGGTACTAAGGAAAGCCAGTATTGAAATGCTAGGGGAGGGGCATGGCTAACTGACAGGCTGGACCCGAGAACAAGAGGAAAGGAAACTGGGAAAATGTCTGAGTGTGGGCAGAGCCCGTTGTCTGAACCTATGATGGGGTGGAAGAGAGGGTAGCTTTTCTTCCCAGCATTTACTTTGTTTGCTTGTTTGGTTGTTCAGAGGCAGGGTCTTTCTACGTAGCTCTGACTGTTCTGGAACTCACTATGTAAACCAGGCTGACCTAGATCTCAACTCACAGAACTCCGCCTGCCTCTGCCTCAGGGGTGCTGGGATTAAAGGTTCCCACCACAACATCCTCTTCTTCAGATGCTCCCTCTAAATTCCACCCACATCCCCTTTTACTCCTGCCCCCTTCCTCCTTGGAACACTGCCTTGTGCTTCTCAGTCACTCGTATTCATTGTCCACATCAGAGCTGAAGACTAGAATTTAAGACCAAGTATAAAATGTGCTCTAACAGATCAATGGCCAAGGAATGACATTTATGCCTCTTATCTGCTCTAATCATGTGTTTGTTTAAACTTCAGTTTCCTTGTTTATTTTCTCATTACCACCTAGCAGTAAAACAGTGTTTGCTTGATCTTTGCATGGAAGTGTGAACTGAGTGTCTCTTGCTTTTTTTCAGTGGGGATCCACAAAGCAGTCTGGGTGTTTACATAGAAGAAGAGGCTCAAGCCTGTAGCACAACCAGCCTTTCAACTTGCAAAGCCGTTATCTCCCAAACAAACTGCACTGCACACAAATCCCCTTGCTTCCTTCCTCGAGGGTACCACCTCCCTGTTTGTTTTTAATATCATCTGGGGCTGAATTGCATCTGTAGCAATGATTCACATATTACAAATATCGGCGTCTGTCTTGTTTCCTGCATGACTCTTTCCTTGTTGCTGCAGCAAGACACATTTATTAAATATGCACCGTGTGACTTCTGGGCCCTGTGGTGGGGAAGTGGGAAGACATCAATAATTGCTATATAGTGGAAATCATAATGTTTATGGAGTTCATGTTACATGTCAGACACAAGGCCAATGCTCTGCCTCTGCCATCTCATCCACTCTTAAGCTATAGAGGCTTCTGAGGGGTCAGAGATTGTGACTGACAGAACCTCTGAACCCCATCTTTACACACACTGTAAATATGTGCATCTCTTTGTGACTCATCCCTCATAAAGTGGCCTACTGAGTCCGAGCCTAGGACTGGTTGCCTTCGCCACTACCTACAGTCCTGAAGGTCCAAGGCTGATATCAATGTCCCCCTACCCCCATTTACCTACAGTCTTCAAGGCCTATGGCCAACCGTTGGTATCAGCCTTTACACTTAACATACTTACTGCTGAGTGTTCATTGTGTGTCAGAGAAACAAATATTTTTCCTTTCCCAGTGCTTTGTACAACTTTCATCAATATTTGACCAGAGTCCAAGCTGAACCATGGAAGAGCGTGGTTCCTCTCCAACTTCGTTTATCTTGCATGGCCATGCCATGTTTAAATTTCGGAGAACTCTCCAGGTCTGGTTTGCCTTAGGTTTCCATGTTATTAGACCTGAGCAATGTTTTTCATTTCTTCTTTGACTTGGCACATAATAGTTGTACATATTTATAGAGTACAGTGTGGCATGTCAGTGCAGGTACCCACTGTATGATGGTCACATCTGGGTGATTGGCATATTCATAACCTCAGACTGCATTCATTTACTTAAAATTTTTTATTTTACTTTACATGTATGGGTGCTATGTCTCCAGGTATGTCTGTGCATCATGTATGTGCAATGTGCAGAGAGGCAAAAAGAGAGCACTGGGTTCCCTGAACTGGAGAGTTAGAGACAGCTCTAAGCTGCCATATGCATGCTGGGAATGGAACCTGGGTCCTCTGCAAGAGCAACCAGTGCTCACAACTGCCGAGTGATCTCTTCAGCTCCTTTGTTCTTATCTTTATGTTGAAAGCGTTCAGAGTACTCTCGACTGTTCTAAAATACACGGTAATTGTTAAAGTGGCTGTTCCACTGTGCTGAAGGGCTCTTGCTGTTATTACTCCTTCAGCTAATGAACCCCTGAATGGTGTCAGTTTGTCCACTGTCAGGTGCTAACTTCATTCTCGTTAATAAAGTGGCGTCCATGCTTCTCTGGTATAAAACCATTCTCCATTTGAAATTAATAGTTAATGTGTGGAAAACTACTCTGAGGCTATCAATAGTCTGATCTCCATGAAACTGTTAACCAATATGTTTCCATTCACTGATAGTATTTACCAGAATCAGTTAGAACCCTGGCAGTGCAGAATTCTAAGCTTGACTCTCTTGGTCTCTCTCTATTTGCCCATTTACATCCTACTCCCATAAGGAGCTTCCACTCCTTCCTTTCTTGTTTATAAACCTGCTTATTTATTTGGCACCTCTATAGATTTATTATTACCAGTTTTGATGTTCAAAATATCCTGCGTTTGACCAGTAGGGAGTTTTCCAAGCTGGCTTTTCCTTCCTTTGGACACAACTCTAGCTCTTGTTTAAACATCCTTACTTTCATGGCCAAGCAGATACTTAGCATCACTAATCCTGGTGCTTTCTATAGCCTGACCCTAGGGTCAGACAGTTCTCCAAGAAGAGATCCACCCCACAGGGTCCTTTAGGAATGGAACTGAGTTGTCCAAAATCTTGATGGCATAATAGAGAGCCCTTTAATGAACTTACACCAGCTGCCCTTCTGGAGATTAGGCGCCCCCTCCCCAAGGAGCTAACAAATGGTGTCAGAGGAGGTGGCTGATTTATTTTTGTTCATTTTGCGTACTTTTTTCATTCACTTCACACCTGCCCATCCCCGCCATCAAATCCACGCTGTTGCCGAGCAAGTGGAGAAAGCCCAGCCGTGTCACCATGGAGGGGCTGGGGCCTTGAACATGCTGGTTTTGACCTTAACTCTCCAGGATAGCAGGGGGCATCTTTAAGACCAAGTGTTATGGTTAATTGTCACTTTAAGAGACAAGCCACGCCTACTCCCGGTGACCCTTGCCCTTCTCTCGCCATCTTGACTCTCACTGTCCCTCTTGGGCGCCTGCCCTTCTCTCCCGCTCTCCCTTTTCTGTCTCTCTCCTCTTCTTTTCTTTCTTCACCCCCCCCCCCCAGTAATAAATGTCCAATTCTATTCTGTATGATGTGTCTGTCCATGTGCCTTCTACCCACCGCCTGCTCACACTCCCGGGCTCACTGGGACCAGCCACCACTCTTGTAATTTCCCTCAAGATCCAAAAAGGGATGTTTCTGTCTTCATCCCATTTGCAGCATCGCTGGGGCTATGCCCGGACTGATGAGCCGTGGCCTCCACTGCACCAGCTAGCAGGCCCCTCTGGGATCCCTCCAGCGCAGCCAGCTGAAGAAGGTGACCTACATGAGAGCAGTCACTATCCTCAGCCTCTTTATGTCAACCTCCTTTCCAGCTCTGGAACGAGCACCCAGAACACTCTATGTGCATCAGAGTTGTTTGTTTATATCCAGACGCTGAAGTTGAGGCCGACTACAATAGTCTCATTTCTCGAGGGGACGGTCAGCAGACCTGCCTTTTCTCCCTCCTGATATTTACTTGATCCATGCCCCAAGAGAGCCAAAGACTGGACAGTGCCTGTGTTTTCTGGCAGTGATGGTGCTGCTCCTGGCACACACGCCGCCGCCCCTGGATCTTTGAGGCTGGGCAAAGCTGACCGTTGTAAATGGCGGGTTGTAGGTTTTCATGAGCAGGAACACGATGATGCTCCTTCTTGGCACTTGCCATTTTCATTTTCAAATCTACCGTTTAAATAGTTGTCAATAACCAGACAGCTCAGAGGATACAAAGGGTATATAAACTTGGTCTTTGCCAGAACTCTTCTTGTTAGAAGTCAGTGTTAAGGTATTGCAGTTACAGCAAGATGAATTGTCTCTTTTTATACATTGTTTTTCCTGATGATTTGAAAATAGAAGAACACAAGCAAAACACCCAAATCCCTTTCTCTGGCTCCACACTCAGGTTAAGTGTTCTGTCTTTTATAGTCTCAACTAGAGGAAAATGTGTTGAACATGTGTCTTGTATTCTAGAGCTCATTTAAATCCACCGTGTGTTTGAAACACAGCAGTATGTGGAAACATTCATGTGGTACAGAGAAGCAACCCCCCTACACACTCGCATGCGCACACACACACACACACACACACACACACACACACACACACCATAGCTCTCCTTTCTGCCAAGAAGTTTTTTTGGCAGTTTTTAAAAAGTTCACTCTATTAAAATTGTTATAGACCAAATGGTTCTGTGATTGGCTCGAGGGGGGGGGGCGCTGACTTGAGCCATGGAAGGGAGGGATGGCTGCAGAAGTCAGCGTCTCATTTATTTACACAGAGGATGGCTGTTAATGGTCGGACACTGCTCCAGAGAGCGGTCATGTGTGTAGTTCATAAAAAGGGAATTAGATCCTGAGATAAAGTTATTTATTTTAAACAGAGACGGTTCAAAGTGAGGAGATGAGCGTCCCACGCGCTGGCATTCTAGCCTGCCGCCTCTCCCCGTTTATGAGATCGTTGGTGACACTGTGTGCCTCGCGGCGGTGCAGAGGACTTGGTGAAACGCGCCACCATCACAAGCTCTTCTCTTGCGGTCTCTCGTTCTGACACGACATGCCTTTCATCTAGCTTTGTTTCCAAAATACGCGTATGCAAATATCCAGGGGACACACCAAGTGTTGCTTTAACATAGACAGTCACCAAATTCAATCCATATTTGTGCGTTTGTGTTTTCTCTCCTCTCCAGAACAAGAAACTCCTTTATGAGAAGATGAAGGGGGGGCAGAGGCGGAAGCGGAGGGTAAGTCGCACAAGGGCCCGATGGTGCTGGGGCATTGAGTGTTTCTGAGTGCGGCAATTGAAGCGTTCGGTGTGGGGAAAGTGGCAGAATCTTTTCTGGTGCACTCCCAAAGAGCAGAACAGAAGTCTTGTGTGCAAGGGTCACACCTAGAAGATGTATGTACCCTTGGTTTCTGGGGTGGCGTGGTTTTCTCCCGAAGCTTAAGGGCATGATTTTTACGGAACACTCTCTACTTCCCTTCTGACCAGCAATGAGTGGCAACCCACCCAGGGAGGGTAAGAGTGCGCAGAGAGGATTTGAGGGCATGATTTCCCTCAAATACTCTGAAGCCAGTGGAGGAAAGGGCTCACACATCTGCGTCAGTTATGTAAATCACATGACAGACATCATAAAGTGGGAAAGTACATACTGCAGGCTGTCATTTTGAATTTCTTCTACACGTTTTTCTTATTGACCAAGCCACAGTGGTGAAGCATGCTTGCCTCCTGTCTCGTTTGCTGACTGCCAAGTCCAGCACAGGCTTAGTTCGTTCTCATTGGAAGGACTGTCCAAGATGGCCTCTGGTCTCTTAGGGTTTCATCTTGCTACTCCTTCTATGGTGGTGCTTGGTATAAATCTGCACGTCAAGGTCATATTGGGTTTCCAATGCATGTTATAGCCCTGAGACTTAACAGATCAATGTCCATCCTGCTATTCTACTGGTACCTTACTGGACAGAAGGATCTGAACACTGCCCTCTTTTATCTGACCAAACAGGAGGGGTAAAAACCCTGCTAGTACACCGTAAAGTGTCCATAGTCATTATTGTACTTAAAATATACAAATCAACCTGTATGCTCAAGGTCACTGACCATTTGTTTGGAATAGCAAGTCCCTGGATCTTGGGGAAAACCGGGAATCTAGACAGTGGGAATTGTGGTCAATCCAAAAAGCTTGGCCAAGTTCAGCCAGATAATGTTTTAAGAAGTGTGGAGTTTCTGGCCTTGGGATTAATCAGAAGGCCCCGGGTTGCCTGAAAAACATAGAAGACCCACAATTTCCTACGCAAAAAGCAGAAAGCTGTTAAATCTGGAAACAGATCTTCTTTGGGAGAATAAACAGGGTTATTAGGGTTTCTCTTGGTGATTACAGCTTCCAATGGCAGATGGTGACAGGAAGGGTGTAATGTGTACTTGAGAGAACATCAAGGCATTCTATTCTAGGAGCTCAGAATACACATGATTTACCAGGAAGATGGCGTGAATATTCCCCATGGTACAGCAAGGACATTTCCAAATAAGGCCAGTGACTGACCCCAAATGAATAACAGCATGCACTTTTAATTGTCTCTACTTGCTGGTCCACCATGCTTTCTGCCATGACTTTGAGGAACTTAGGTTGATTTTAGATCATATTTCCATGAGACCAGTGATTACCAAAACACAAAATTCTGGCCAAGACATATGTTATAAAGGATTTTTACTTTGGCCTCAACTTCTTCCACATAGACAAGGCTTAGACTTTAGAAAAATAAGAGTTATTTACTTGACTTTATGTGACTCAGGCTTTCAGGATCCTTCTATTCCCAGACTTCTATCAAACCCATTCTCATTCCTTTTGCCCTGGGCTCCTCTAAACTGATGAGGAAGTAGAAGTCCCCATTCCCATCACCTCACCTCAGCTGCTGCTCCCCGTCTTGGAGACCTTAACCACCCTCCCGGGAGCACGAACCAATATAAAGAAAGCATAGCTCACTTATTTGAAGAATTAAGGCTTACCCCAGGAAATCTCACCATCTACATGGGATTGAAGAGGACAGGAAGCCAGGTTCCATGCCAAGCTGTCCTCCCAGTAGTCAGAGGTAAACAGTCATCTCTGTATTGCCATATATATTGCCATATAATAGTTTATATATATATACATACATATATATATATATATATATATATATATATATATATATAACTATTGCGAGTTCTTCAGAGCACACTTAAAACAAAGCACTTGAATGGATAATTGAACATTCATCCACAAGTACCCAGGCTTGGCCTTGGCATCTCCCTCTTCCCTTTTCCTCCAACTTTTGACATTTTCTGGGTCTAGACAGCCTGTCTTGTACCATGGGAGTTTTTTTTTAGCAAGGGGTTGATCTTTAACATTACAATCAAAGCTTCAGGTTATTTTGTGTGATTTTTTTTCCAACTCTGGGCCATTTGAATTTCTAGCTGCTTCACAAGTAAAAGATCAATGTTCTTTTAAGTGATTCTGAAGAAAATTTACTCTGAGGCTGTGTCTTGTTACCACCTCATTTTAAATCCACAAATTACCTCAAACAGTCTATCAGCTATGTATTCCTGCAGCTGACAAATATGAAGAGCTAATATCTCTTTTAACATATCAGAATTTTAAGAATCAATACTGTGATGAAACTGCAAAGTATTTATGGTATTGAATACACCTTTTCCAAGCACATTACGTCTGCCTGCTCAGAGGTTCTTAGAAGACTCCATAGGGTGACCCAGACCACACTAGTTGACAATTTCCAACAGAAACTGTACTATTTTTTAAAATAAATCTTTTATCTAAAGATTTATTTCATTATGTATAGTGTCCTGCCTGCATGTACACAGGCAGGCCAGAAGGGGGCATCAGATCTCACTGCAGATGGTTGTGAACCACCATGTGGTTGCTGGCAAATGAACTCAGGACCTCTAGAAGAGCAGCCCTCCAGTGCTCTGAACCTCTGAGCCATCTCTCCAGCTCAACAGAAAGTGCACTACTTTGAATCCCTTTTTTGTGACATGCTTCTTTTCAAACATATGTTCATTTTTGTAGTTCTCCCCCTTGCTTGCGAGTCTTCTTTGCAGAGTAGCTGGGTCCTTCCTGATTTGTGCTTTTCTACACCAGACTGTGAAGTACAAGGGCTACTCGTGGGTTCCAGTCCCTGTCTTTTGAAACACACTTGTTCACCTTGCAAGGGAACTGTACAGGCCAGGCCCACACAAGAATTGTGTCTATTCACTCATGGGGGACTTAGCACTGCAATTGGATCGGGCCTCATTTGTAACCTCTGCCTGTTTCTTTCTTTCTGGTCCACTGCTGGAAGGCAACTTCAGTAAGCCAATATCTTCCAGAATGTTTGAAATTTATCCTGTTCACTAAATATTATGTTGCGCAGCTCCAGTTACCAGTTCAAATTCAAACCTCAAAAACATTGATATTATTGGAGAAGCAATGGGAACTCTTTGCCTCATTCAGAACATCAGCAAATGAAAGCAATTCCAAAATATGGAGGCCTACATAAAAGACCCTTCCGGTTGGCTTTGTGTTTTATTTCAGGGGATTTTTTTTTGTTTTTGTTTTTGTTTTTGTTTGTTTGTTTGTTTTTTGAGACAGGGTTTCTCTGTAGCTTTGGAGCCTGCCCTGGAACTAGCTCTTGTAGACCAGGCTGGCCTCGAACTCACAGCAATCCACCTGCCTCTGCCTCCCAAGTGCTGGGATTAGAGGCGTGCGTCACCACTTCTCAGCTTTATTTCACTTTTTAAGTCTGACTGAGGGCAGGTTGGAATTGATTGCTAGATCCCTTCATGAGCTGTGTTTAACAGAAACCTCACCTAGAAGGGTTGCAGCCATGGGTCAGTCTTCAAATGCTAATTCCCACTTGGCCCTAGCTGTCTTTTCTTCTGACATGCTGCCTATAGATTGATTAAGGCATTTCAGAGTCTCCCTCCCACTTAAATAGGACCACAGAATAATCGTTTTCTTTCACATGAGACTTGGTACCTAAGTTAGTATCAAGAACTTTTTTCTAGTTCACCCCAAACTTGTAAGCTAAATATAGCAATAAAAAAGCTACATTGCATTTGACCAAGGACACTGTGGTTACATGAAAGATACTATTGGTAACAATCTGTCAGTTAGACTCTTCTGCGCTCTGGGGCACTGAAGTATTAACCAGCTCGCTGGAGCCATCGTTTGGCAGGGGTATGGTAAGTGCTGTGTTATTATCCTGTTCATCCAACAGCCAGAAAACAATTCCCCTTGGTTTATATGGATATCTATATTTGAGGTTCATGTGTAATGCCCAAACATTTTTTTTTTGTTTTGTTAGAGTATCAATCCATATCTACAAGGAAAGAGGCTGGACAATGTTGTGGCAAAGAAATCTGTCCCTCACTTTTCAGAAGAGGAGAAGGAGTCAGAATGAAGAGAAGACAGTAGGTGGAGACCCACGCAGTACTTCCGTGCATGTTCCTAGAGCCCCGTGAGTGGCAGCATGCGTCTTGCATAGATAATTACGGATGGAAAGCAGCTGTCCTTGCATTTGCCCCCACACCAATGGCTGTGCTTTCTGCTAAATTAGAATAAAAGCTCCTTTTTTCTTTTGGAGGGATTTTTTTTTTGATGTGGATCTGCAAGAAACATTACAATTAAAATGTATATGTCGAGTATAATAAAAACACGGATATGAAATACTCAGATTTCTTGCAGGTTTGGGTTGTGCAGCTTGGGCCAAGTCTGTAAAAGAGCTGGCATTTGATTTTGATTATGTAATGTATCTAGCCCTTGGGCCTTGTTACACACCAATAAAGAAGTGTGTACTGGAGGGGAGGCCAGACACATCTCTCTCGGCTGCTTCTTAATAAATGTATGTGCAAGCATTGGCTTGTGAGGCTCTTTTCTTTTTAAATAATAGTATAAAAAATCAATTTCTTTGCTTAATACAGCAAAGTGATGTGCATAACGATCTAATTTTCTATTTTTGACTGTGAGCCTAACCTTTAACGGCAGAGCCATCGCTCCCAGCCCTAACTATCTAATTTTAGGGCTGATGCTATGGAATTGATGATCCCCGTTTCACATGTGTTAGGATTGAGACACGTCAACACATAATGGGAACAGTTAGCAAAATCCAGAATGGAAGACTTTTCAGGACAAGAAAACACCCCTACCCCACCCCCATATATGTGAAAATGCTATAAATTTTAAAGGACTTAAGAGAAATATGAACCAAATGAAATTTGTGGAGTTGTTTCTTTGTTTCCTGATTCAAGTAAAAAAAAAAACTATCTGATAATTGGAGAAGCATGACTCATGCTGAGTATTTGGTGCAATTTGGTTACTGTAAAATTTTATGGGAGCCTTTTAAAGAACTCTTGTGTCTTAGAGATGTCTATTGAAAGGTGTAGACATGGTATTTAGATTTGCTTTCAAACAATCCATTAATAGTGCTGGGGCTGGAACTTTAGATTTAGGTGAATTAGATTAGCCACGTATTGACAGCCGTCGACTCTGGATCCCGCGTACCTTCGGATTTCCGGTACTTCTACCTCTCTACTTGTATATGATTGAATTTTCCACAGTAGCAACACATATAAGGCTCAACAGTAAGATAAGATTATGGTAAACACTGGCCTGGAAATACAGAAAATAGAGTAGAAATCTTTATGCATATGGATATGAAAAATTAATGGAGACCATTTCCCCTGGCCGTGAAGGAAGGATATGCCACAGGGTTCAGTGGGGGACAAAATTTGGTTTGACATGAAGTGTATTGGACAGAGAAGGGGCCAGAGTGGTCAGGAGGCAACAAGATTTTCATGAAAGAGGAAGAAACTTAGAGGGGACTTCCTTTAGACTAATAGACTTGAAAGGGGTGTGTTTCTCCAGGTGGGTCCTGGACCACATCTACAGCAGACGATGCTGCTCTTCCTTGGCTGAGAAGGGTCATTACCGCCCATTCTATCATCAGTCTTTCCATAGTGCTACAGCCAAGGATCTCTGAAGTCAGGAAGGTGGTTGTAGTGACCCCAGGGACATTTGGAGAACAAACGAGAACATGTTTGGCACACTGGGCAGAAGGAAAGCATGTTGTAAAGGCACTGGCAGATTGTCCTGATCGAACTCTGACTATGGCACCAGCCCACTCAAGGCTCCGGGATATAATTACACTGTACGTGGGCTGGTGAAGCCCCAGCCCCAGAGGAGGGCACAGCGGGGCCTTTCTAGAAGAGAATTTCCTCTGCTCTTGCTGCTGGGGCAGAATGTCTGCTGTTGTGTGTTTTGTCGCTGAAGCTACTTCTACCTCCTACTACATGAATCATTAGGCTGATCTTCAAGGAATGACTATTCAGAAACGTATTTCCCACTATGATATAGAAACATTTGCCACTATGATATAGAATACTCCCGGATACAGAGGATCCCTGAATAGATCAATTCCGAGTCCGAAGTGTTTCTACCAGGAAACTAAGGTCCTATTAGAGTTGTGCAGCTATCTGGTGGTGACATGATCTTGGAAAACCAGAGTCATCTACCATCCCACCATGACTGACATATGTGTGGCAGCATGATCAGCCACCCCACACCTCCTGGCCATCCAGGATCAAGAATCCTATTCCTTCATTAAGCCCTCAAGGCAACAGAACAAAGTTTCTTCTCTGTTCTTTTTTGAAAGCTTTCAGAGCTACAAAGCTTCGTTGGCGTGTGCTACTGAGCTCATCAGCATTGGCATGGGACCTGGGGAACAGGTATGCCAGGCATCTGCTACGGAACACACAAGCAGTCAGGTGCCTGAGCATACAGGGATCAGGAAGTCGGAAAAGGGGAGCAGGTAGCAAAAATTACTAAAGAGACCATGAGCTCTGTCTGGAACCACAGTCCTTCCAGAAGGGTAAGCGGGTGGGGATAGCAGGTAGGTGTGGGGTTAATCATGAACCCCGTCACTTGGATGGCTGGTGGGCTGGCGAGATTGACCAGCAGAGCAAGAGGACAGGAGGGAATACGGGTCGACAGACATTATTTCTGAGATGCAACAATGCATAGAATACTGTCTAGGTTTGGTGTGTGTTTTGGGGGGCCTCTACTCAAAGATTTGAGGAAAGTAGCAGTGACTTATTTAGACAAAAGAAAGGCTCGTTGCTCAGGAAGGAAATTTTAAACTGCCTACCACGAAGCCAATCATGTGCTTGAAAAATTGTTAAAAATATAAAAAGAACCATGGATTTATTTCAGACATTGAGGCCAGGGGGTGTTCATGTGGATGGAACAGTGATGAGAGACCACCCCATTCGCTGGGTCATTCTCCCTCCCACTGACCCCTGGCGGCAGCATTAGGGAGGGATGGCTAACAGCATGCTTCTCTTGGGTTTCAGGAGGTCTATTTTGTTGTGCTCTTTTACTTCTGTAGTAATGATGCAACTATAAGACTCCAGACAAAGAACTTTTCCTGACTTCTAAATATAATGCACTATGCTCTAAATGGGAGTTACTGTGACCCCCTATCCAATCTAAGCTCAGTACTCCAGCCCCATCACCCTGTCATTCCAAACTGATCAGTAAATGATCCCCAAACACAGATGTAGGCTGTCTGAAGCAGTGTGGTCAGACACCAGCCATGCATGAGTGCAGCCATCCACACATACACATAAAATAAAAAAAAATCAACCTTAAAAATAAATGCAGGCTTGTTCTACACCACAAACATATCCCAGGACAGTAGGATCTTACCATGCATTGATTTATTTGATTACAAAGAGAGCCTCGGTGTTTGTGGGTTTTGCCCCATAAGTCAACACACTGCTCCAAACATAGAAGACGCTGGCATTAGAAAAGGTTTACATCAGGCATCAAGTTGGCTACAATGAGAATAACTGGGACTTCTCTGTAAAAAGATATGACTCACACAAGTGTTTCAGACTGTGCCATGGGGGACACACAATGATAGATGATCCCAGAGCCAGTGTAGAGGCTGACCACATGCAGAAATCACAGAAGAAACACACCTGTGATGTGTAAGAAAGACTCGGAGGAAGGGAGTCTTTCTTAGAAGTTTACACCTCTAATCCCAGCACTGTGGAGGATGAGGCAGGAGGACCACTCTGAGTTCCATGTCAGTCTGGGCTGCAGAGAGGGACTCAATCGCAAAAAATTAAAAATAGACAAAGAGAAGCAGGAGGAGGAACCGAGCAGTAGCCCACTCAGAGGAAATCCATTAGGAAAGATATTTGAATGCTTATGACGGTTCAGACAAATGTCTGTGCTAAAAGCTTTTTCCCCTGTGTCATGTTGCCTGGATGTGACCCAGCAGGTAAAGGCCTCTTTGAGAGGTCTCAAGGAAAGGCTTCAAGTCACTGAGGATGGGCCCTCAAGGAAACTGCTCTTCCTCTGTCTCTCTTTTGCTTCTTGGATACCCTCTGCCACACACTCCCATCAGGACATACTGCTAAAAACAAGGCAGTGGGTGTAGTCAGTCATCGGGTAAAGTAGCCAAACCAAAATGAATCTTCTCTCTTTGTAAGTTAATTCTTCAAGTATTTGTTACAATGATAGAAAGACAACCTTCAAAGCCAGGAGACCCATAGATGGTTGAGTATTTTAGCCCGAGGAATGATATGCAAGACTTTTAAGAAGGACAAGGCTGTGGCTGTGTGTCCAATAGGATGAGGAGTTTGGGAAAGAGGAAAATCCTGCTCTGTGGGAAGAAAGGATAGGGATTTCTTGACAACAGACACTTTAAAAATTCATTGTCTTGCTTTAAATCTCTTTGTTGGCAGCCTTTCCTGCAGACTGGTGTGTTAAAGACTTCTGCATTTTCAGTAATCACTTGAATTCATTATCGTCTTGTTTCCAGCACCCAGGGCTTCACTGTTAAACAGCGCTTGTTTATTTCTTAAGTGTTTGCCTCTCATTCGAGTGTTCTAACTCCTGGAGGCCATGGACTCTGTCTTGTGTTTCTTTTTAGCTTGAGATCTTCCAGAGAGCCTTCCAAAAGCAATACCTGTCTGCCAAATGAATGCACACTAAGGAATGTTTTGAAAAACTTATAAAAAGTTCATCGTCTTAGTCTGTGTATCAAGAAGGGATGGGGCTCCACAGCTCAGCGGGTAAAGTGCTTGCCTGGGAGCATAAGAACCTGAGTTTGATTCCCAAACCCACATTTAAACAGCCAGAATGGTGGCATGCTTGTAATCCCAGTGCTAGAAAACAAGGGGGTCCCTGGGGCTTGTGGACCAGCCAGCCTAGACTAATGGGTGAGTTCTAGGTCAGCAAGAAACTCTGTCTCAAACAAACAAGCAAATAAATGAAAACTAAGGTCTGGCATCGGGGGGATACCTCGGTCGGTCAGTAGGAAGAATTTGCTGTATAAGCCTGAGACCTAGCATTCAGGTTGTCAGCTCCTATGTAAAAGCAGGTATGCTGGCGATCTATCACCCTAGGGCTGGGAGCAGTGCCTCTTGAATCCCTGGAGGTCACTGGCTAGTCAGTTTAGCTCTAGGACCTTTGAGAGTCCCTGCCTTAAAAACAATGGTGGAAAGGGATAATGGAAGACACCTGACTGCAGTCCTTGGCTTCCCATACACCTGCACACATGTGTACATACTTTTGTTCTTTAAAAATATTATATTGGCATGCCCCGGCAGGCTTGCAGAGCAGTCGCTAGTCCGACAAGGACAGTTGTGGGTCCCTGCAAGATCCCCAGGGTGGCAGGCTGGTCCTGCCATGCGGCCCGGAGAGCAGGCGGGCACGTGACCAGGTGGCGGATAAAAGGCTTACAGGACATAGTAAATAGACGTAAGGCTAAACATAAAAGTAAACATTTATTACTTAAAGAAGAGGGAGAGAAAGAAAGGCAGAAATAGAAAGAGAGAGAGAGAGGGGGGAAAACACGTGTGCACACACCAAGAGAGGGAACAGAAGGAAGGTTAAGATGGAAACGGAGAGGTCAGAAGTGGCTGGGTGTGGGCATGGCTTGTCCCTTAAAGCGACCAGACCGAAAGAATAATACATAAACCTACCTGAACACAGACACATGCACTTAAAACACACTCATGAATTCACATGAGCACCTGCATATACAGGAACACACATCCATACACATACACACAATGCAAAAAGAAGCAAGGATGCTGTGGCCCCCAAACTGACTTTAAGGCATGCAGATGATTTTTAGGCTTTTCTTGGAATGGCCCAACAGAGACACGCCCCCTTTTATCAAAGTTACTGCCCCATGAAGACAGTTCTAAGGCAGAGGTGCAGAGGTCCACCTAAATACCCCCATCTGCTGCATTTCAAGGATGCTGTGCATGAGTGTATGGTGAACAGGTTGATAATCCTGCTCTTCATGATAGCTGATCTGAAGGAAGCCTCTGCAGTGGGTTTCACTATGGGTTTCTATCAGTTGGCACTCCTCTGATCATGGATTACCCAGAAGCCACATGGGCATCATGCAGGGTATATGTGAGACCTTAACGTATATCAAACCCTATAGCAATAGCCTTAGAAATTACTGGAGACAGACACTGGGGAAAATTGACCAATCAATGGTGGGTTTATATGGAGGATTGTAGGAAGGAGTAGCAATCATCTCTCAGAAGCAGCTTCCAGGATGATGTGGGATGGCCTTCTGTATATTTGCTGCTCTCATTGGTTAATGAATAAAGCTACTTTGGCCTAGGGCAGGGCAGAATATAACCAGGATGGAAGAGATATAGAGAGAGAGTAGGCGGAGTCAAAGAGACGCCATGCAATTGCTGACCGAGACAGATGCCAGAACACTACCCAGTATGTCACAGCCTCGTGGCGTTACAGAGATTAATAGGAATATGTTAATTCAAGATGTGAAAGCTAGTGAAAAGTATGCCAGAGTTATTGGCCAAGCAGTATTGTAATGAATATAGTTTCTGTATGATTATTCCGGTCTGAGCAGCCGGGAAACAATGAGCAGTCTCTGCTTGCACCAGGACATTATTCAGAAGCTTTACTGAAAGCCAGAGACACTAACTAGAACTGTACCTTGAAAAAGTAACATGTGGGGGCTGGAGAGTTGGCTCAGTGGCTAAGAACATTGCCTGCTCTTTCAAAGGTCCTGAGTTCAATTCCCAGCAGCCGCATGGTGGTTCACAACCATCTGTAAAGAGATCTGATGCCCTCTTCTGGCCTGCAGGCATACATGCAGACAGAATACTGAGAATACTATATATGTAATAAAGAAAGACAGACAGACAGACAGACAGACAGACAGAAAGAAAGAAAGAAAGAAAGATAGAAAGAAGAAAAAGTAACATGTGAAATCACACGAGGCCGGGATTTCTCCATGGTTGCGGGTAGCAATATTCAGGCTTGTTCATCACAACCCTCGTCTGATTTTTCTAGAGAAGAAAAGAGGCTTTGTCAAGACTTTGTTATCAGGATGAAAGCATATTTCTTTGCCCAACAGTCCCATGAGAAAACAAGGGCCATGAAACTTCATCCTAAGCATTTAATGAAAACTTGGTTAGTGATGAGACCAGAGGAATCCATGGAGAACAATGGCACGAGAATGTGGGATGTTATGCCTTGACTTCTAAAGTACGTGACCAAAAGAGGGTGTTGTAAAGATTCTAGTAGAAAAAATGGCCTGGAATTTGAGATTTGAAACATATAACACAGTTGTGAAGAAAATCTCTTAAGAGTTGCTATTAGGAAGGCTGAGATAAACAGACCTGGTAGTTTATCCAAAGAGACTGGATATGCTTCCAGAGTGGTGGGAGAAATTGTTGCTAGGCCTTCTTCCCAGCAGAAACCAAAACTATATATGCACAGAAAACAATATGTATTGGCAGTTACAGTTACAGACCCAAGAAGTGGGAAACACGTTAACAAAATCCCCTTGGCAACCACAGTCGTCCTTCAGAAGCAGAGTGTCGGATGACTTTTTCATCCTTTATTGCCACTTCCCTGGTTACAACATTTCACAGATTCATTAAGTAGTTATTTTCAAGGACATATTCTAGGTGCTAAATGCCGAGCTGTGCTTGGGGACTGGGAGGCTGTCCTAGCTCGTTCTCTGTGGCTATGATAAAACACTGTGACCAGAAGCACACCCAGGAGAGAAGGGATAATTTGCTTACACTTCCAAGTCACACAGTCCATCCCCGAGGGAAGTCAGGACAGGAACTCAAGCATACACCCGTGGAGGAACACTGCTTTCCTGATCACCTTAGCTAACTTCCTTATACAACCCAGGCCCACCTGCCCAAGGGCAATGCTGCCCACAGTGGGCTGAGCTACACCTCAGTCATCAACCAAAACAACCTATCCTAAACATGGCCGCTGGCTGGTGTGAGCAGTTCCTCATGAGAGGTTTCTTCTTTCCTGGTGACTAGGTTATATCAAAAAACTAACCCGCACAGGAGTCTTGTGCAAAACTGTATAAGATGTGGGTTCTTACCTCATATAGCTTATGGTATATAACACGATGAGCAAAAAATGCCAAGTGATCTGTTTGTGCGCAGTCTTCCATCACTGCAGGTAAGTGAAGCAGTTCGGCACAAAACTGTGTAATTAGATTTACACTGATCCTGGTTTTAAGACTGAAAGTTGTGTAACTTTTTGAGTACCTTCATTTTATGGAATCTTAGCTCTTTCATCTGACAAATAAATGGGCATGGCCACACCTATCTCATGAGATTGATGGGAAGCTAAATTCACTACAATACAGTACCTGTATAAAAGCCCAAATTACTTGTCAAACTTAGAGATAGCCAGATTTCAGTGCAAGACACAAATTCTTCTCTGGATGCTTTCAGATGAAAAGAGTTTACTATGAGGCATTGGGTACTTACAAAATTATTTGAAGCTGCGGAGAAACAGAAGACAGGAATTCCTGGCTGGTCTTAGTCAGTTCAAGGTCACAGGCGAGGCCGGAATGTAGAGGTCAGGAAGTGGTGGCTGGTGTCACTGCCCTAACAACAGCATTAAGGCTGATGCTCAACACCCCAAAGCCTTTTTCTGGACAGTGGAACACTTACTTGCCTGCAGCTAAGGTTTCTTGTAACAGACATAGCAGCTTGCAAACGAGGCTGGTCTCTCCTCCACCTTCTGAATCTTGTGGGAATGCATCTTATTTTGTGCTCTACTTTGCCTCCAGATTCCCAATCATCAACTACCGTTTATATTTTCTATGGGGAGGTAGCCAAACTATTGGTGTCTTGTCTGTTCTGTCAAGAGCCAACACACTGCCCAGTTGTATTGATCTCACTTTAGTCATTAATCCAGTCTACTCTAACAGCGTAACGGAGAAAGCTGTGATTGTGGACATTTGAAGATTATTTTTCCAGTCTTCTTGTCTGATGAAATAAGAAGGCCTACTCTAAAGAGAATGACTGATTATGGCATACAAGACAAACTTATAGATACAAGACAAACTTATAGATACAAGACAAACTTATAGATACAAGACAAACTTATAGATACAAGACAAACTTATGCGATGCCATTAGTTTAGACACAGGAGTCATTCCCTCCGGCCTCAGATGCACCACGACTTTAACGAAAAATGTCTTTGCCCTCTTTTACTATGTCTTGACCTTACTTTTGCTGGTTTTTTTTTCCTTAGGCTGTTAGTTTATTTAATATCCCAAATGTTAGGAACGTTTCAAATTGAATGATGCTATTTTTGAATGTTTGACAGAGGAATAGTCAGCCATATTGAGACGGTTGTCCAAGGAAACTCAAATTATTTTGCAACTGGCCAATAATACCCAGAGAAAGAAGTAATTATTTTTCTTGTAAATGCACACGAACCTGGGGACCAACAGGGAATGATGAAAGAACCAGAAATAAAATAAAGAGATGCCCCAATATTCTATTGTACCCACTACCAATAACCCATGAAGAATTTCCCAAATCACTTTTTACATATTTCTTGACTGTTGATTCATCAACGATCTCTTCAATAGATTCACTACACAAACCACATTGCAGCATTTTTGTTAAGGAAAAGGGGGGGGATTGATAATGTGAACACAGTTTCTCTTCTATTCCTGCAGTGAATATGTTTGATAGAAAACACCATCAGCAGCTATATACCATGTTCATATGCTCACATCAGCAGCTATATACTATGTTCATATGCTCACATCAGCAGCTATATACTATGTTCATATGCTCACATCAGCAGCTATATACTATGTTCATATGCTCACATCAGCAGCTATATACTATGTTCATATGCTCACATCAGCAGCTATGTACTATGTTCATATGCTCACATCAGCAGCTATATACTATGTTCATATGCTCACATCAGCAGCTATATACTATGTTCATATGCTCATATCAGCAGCTATATACTATGTTCATATGCTCACATCAGCAGCTATATACTATGTTCATATGCTCACATCAGCAGCTATATACTATGTTCATATGCTCACATCAGCAGCTATATACTATGTTCATATGCTCACATCAGCAGCTATATACTATGTTCATATGCTCACATCAGCAGCTATATACTATGTTCATATGCTCACATCACTGGGCACACAACCAAAAGCTGCAGCATTCCCAAATGAAGTGAGATCAGATGCTCTGGGTGCAGGGTGCCTCCCAGCTCCACATCCTAATAGAAAGGGCTACTTTGGGATACAGTCTGTGAACACTCACCAGAGGAAACAGATTTTTTCAAGTGGCCAAAGTGGTTTTTTTTTTCCTGATTTGTTAAAGATATGAAGGAATTTAAACATTCTTCCCATTGAAACAATATAATTTCACCACCACTATTTTCGAACATGTCTTCCTTTTGATAATTTCCTTCTACTTTGTACCGACTTTTCTGTGTTACTTGTGAGAAAAGAAGCAGGGTTCACTTAAAACACTCGTGTTTATGATGGGTGAAACCACAAGGCTCTTGTGATGTTAACTCGCTTGGAGGAAGATAATTTAAATTTCAGAGTATTTTGTGTTCGGAGGGAAAGCGCACCAAAGAGACCGGCTCTTTTCAGCGCATTGTATTACAGGAAGGAAGAGATCAAGGAAGAGCTGCTCTTAAAAATGTCAAAATATGAGAATTTGATGGGAAGAAAGAAGGAAAGCAGAGCACTTGGAAATGTAAAGATAAAAGAGCTGGATCCAGACATGACTATGTAATTTTCCAGAAATGGAAATTGTACTAGCAATTTGGAAAGAAATATCGAAAAACAATATGCCTTAAATGTCGTGTGTCCCTTGCAGCGATGAACTTGGAAAGTCTTTAGAGCACATGGCACAACGGTCTCGTGATTCATCTACGTATAGCCTTGCACTTGGTGACTGACGAAGGGAGAAGCCGAGCTTCATAAGAAATTAAAAACAAAAAAAGAAGCTGAACCTCTTTTCTAGGTAGAAAGAAAGGGGAAAGAAGCCTCTAGTTGACTTCCAGATCATCAGCAGAGAATTAGCTAAGTCCGCCAATTAAAGTCACATTGAGAGGGATCACAAATGAAAGACCTTTTAATGTCGCAAAGCTTCTGTTATGTGAGTGTCACGGCCCCTGTTCTCCTGACGACCCAGGAGTGGACTTGTCTAAAGCTGTCTAAGGAGCTGGTGCTTGAGCCCAGGTGCAAATGGGATTCTTTCCACTACATGAGTTATTCTCAAAGCTGGCTGCTAGTCAAAAATCATTTGGAAAGCTTTGTAAAAATACAGATTCTTCGGCCTCAGCCCAGGAAATTCTGATTCAATAGTCTAGAGCATGCTCTGAGAACCATTTTTTTTTTCCTTTATGTTCTACCATGACTCTGAGATAGTTGATTTGGGGAAACACTCTTACAGTTGCAAACAGAGATGGCGCGAGAATGGGTAAAGATGGGACCCCAGAGAACTCCACTGCCTTGTGCACATATTGCAAGACTACACACGGTCGTACAGAATTCAAAGAGATCTGGAAAACATGCTGGGACTTTCCCCTAACCTTACTCCCAGAGTCCCAGACCTCCCTTGTCAGCTCAACTGCTCCTCAGGGCTCTTCCAGGCCTCCTGTGTTTTGCTTTCAGAAGGTGCGCACTGTTGATCACATTCCCTTCTCTCAAGATAAATCCCCATGAGGTACCCAGTCCTGCCTCAGTGAGTGAAAGAGGAAGAGGCATTTGCACTTAAGGTCACTCTCAAGGAAACTTAGCCTTGACCTTGTCCCAAAACAAGAGCACTTTAAAAATCTGGTAAAATATGCATCATCCCCGGCCGCACAGTCAATTATTCTTTATTTTAATCCATATGGGTTTCTTCCTTTGTTGTCATTGCACCAAAAGTAATAAGAAAGCTGGAATATTTCCTACTTCCATAAAGTCTACCAGAAACCCAAGATAACAGTACACTATTAACTTCTTGTGTAAATTATCTCACTGATTTTTGGTGAGATGAACATCCAGTGTGACTACACACAAACCTTATTTCTCAAACAGGATCTGAGAAAATCAACCTTTGTTTTGCAAGTGATCTCCACCCTTTGACATCGGCTTCCCTATGTTTTTAATATTACCCTAATTTTTTCTTAGGCTACTAAAGTATTAAAGTAGGCAGAAGTTCAAAAGGAAAATCATATTTTTTTCTGGCAAGTAATGTCATATTTAACTTAAAGACTATGAATCTTTTGAATATTAAATACTAAAGCTGACAAGAGTCTCATTTATTTATAGATCCTTAGATAGCTCTGAGGTCTAGATAGAAAAACATCACCTAGAACGAAACTATAACAAATGTGTCATCTCAAAATTTTTTAATAAAAGATAAAGTTTAGACATTGCCATCTGCAATCAACAGTTTTATAACATCCGGAAATGGACTGGGTTTTTATAAATGTCAGGAGAAACAGTATCACATTCATAAAACAGAGATTTACCAGGGTGACAGAACTTGAGACCTAATTCTCTGTGCAGAAACATCCAGTAAAGGTCTCACTTTGTTATCATCTGAACCAAGGTCATTCTAGCTGTGTATTAGCTTAAACTGTCCACTTTGGTCCTAGGATTCTATTCCCTAGGGTTCCCTTAGGTTGCATGAACCCTGGCTTCACTTCTGGACATATCTATGTTTCATTATGTGTAGGCTCAGTTCTAAATCAGCTTCTAGACCTTATATTTGGTGATAATGTCTTGTTACAACCTTCTCAAGATTCAGAGGGTTCCAGATCAGTACAGCCCACTGCTCTATCTGGGCCAGACAGCCCAGTTTTCTCTATTCTATGCTTGTTTATTTAAAAAAAAAAACAATAGGATATTCCATTGTGAGAAAAAACTGGTCCAAGTCTACGTGGCGGTACCCTGAATGATCAGACCTAGTTAACACTTAGCAGAGAGAGTAGATGCCAAAGCTTGGAAGAATGGGATCTTTCCGTTGGTTTTATAGGGATGGGTTAAGGTTCCCAGTGAGTGGATGTTGTCATTGCTATGTTGTTCCTGGTGCATGGGGGAACCAAGGAGCACAGGGTGTTCTTTTTGATTCCACAACAAACATAACAATAGAAGCTCTGCTTGAGGACTATGATTCAGAACCACAATGCTCAGCTCTCCAGTGAGCTTCAGCTAAAATGCAGAGACCAGATCAGGTTGATGACCCACAGAGGGGGTTTCTGTGTGGTCCTGTGATTGTGTGGTCATCACCCAAAGGAGAATGAGCTCAACTCTGCTCTTTTGACAGCTCCATTCAAGAGATGTTTCTGACTTCCATGTGCTAAGCTGGCAACCATAAAGGTAGTCAAAGAGAAATGGCTCTTGTCCCCACACAGATTCCATGGACAGGTGGAGGAAATGCAAGAAAAGTAGACACATTATCAAACTGGGTAATTGGAAAGCTTGATAAGAGCTAGGAAGTGCTGTAGGCAGAGGCAGAACAGAGTTCAGCACAGATTATCAACATTTGCTCAAGGGTTAATGAGAGGTCATCTGCAGTCAGTGACTGGGGACACACAGCACACAGCCATGCTGCTTGCTTCACAGCTTGTCCACTTTGTCTCTGTTGTCATGTGGACAAGCAACAGAGGGTATAGAAACAAAGATTGCAATCAAGATTACCTCGCCATGTTGGAAATGCTTCCCCTCTTCCAGAGTTCTTTCAACATCAGGGCAAACAGGCTGGAGGCTCCTCTCTGAGGGTTTTGGGGTTTTTTTTTATTGCTGTTGTTGTTGTTCTGGATGTAAGTATGTAGGAATTTCTCTGACAATTGTTTTCTTCCTTGTCTGATTCTTTCAATAGATGCTATGTTTCTCTATAGAGTGTGTCTCAAATGCTTTCTGTCTATGAAGCTCTTTGCAAACATTAATAGACAAAAGGTTAGTTTATATAAAGCACACATGTATTGCTCTGGCATAAGCAACAAGGAGACCATAGTTTACATTTTTTTTAGATTTTTGTTTTAAAGAGGAATGAGAGATCATATTCCAGATAATCCAACCTTTTAATCCAGAAGGCAAAGGAGTGGAGAAGGTTTAAATTTGGGGCCAGCAAGATGGTTCAGTGGGTAAAGGTGCTTGCTGCACAAGCCTGGTGACCAGAGTTCAAGTCCCAGAACTCATGTAGAGATGGAAGGAGAGAAGCAGCTTCACAAGATTGTCCTCTGACCATGCACGTGTGCGCTCTCTCTCTCTCTCTCTCTCTCTCTCATTATTCTCTCTGACGCAATAATAATGAACGAATAAAATTTAAAATATTTAAATTTTGACGTTTGTTTGCCAAATGCAAAGTGGCATTTAAGTTCAGGTTTATCTGTAAAAGTGAAATAAAACCTGGGATTTACTTTCACGTCTATTCCTGTAGTCTCTCTTTTGAGCAAACAATCGAACCCTGAATTTATTTATAATCTTTTAATTTAAAACACAGACCTGTGCTAACCCAGACCTAGAGAGACCAATGCCACATGTTCTTTCATGTGTGGGTCCTAGCTTCAAACACCCAGATTTCTGTATTTCATTGGGAATAACTATAGAGGCCAGGAAACTAGAAAACAGCCACTAGAAGGTGGAAGAGAAAGGGCCCAAGGGAGAATGGATAGTAAAATATAGGTCATGTCTCGGGGTTTCTATTGCTGTGAAGAGACACCATGACCATAGCAACTCTTACGAGGAACTGGGGTGGCTTACAATTCAGAAACTTGACCCATTATCATCACGGTGGGAAGCATGGTGGCACACAGGCAGACGTGGTGCTGGAGAAGGAGCTGAGAATGTTACATCTTGATCTGAAGGCACCAGAAAGTGAACTGAGACACTGGGCAAGGTTTGAGCATACTTCCTCCAACAAGGCCACACCCACTCCGACAAAGCCACACCTCCTAATAGTGTCACTCCCTATGAGCTTATCGGGGTTATTACATTCAAAGTACCATAGGTGGCATGAAGGGAGAAAGGAGAAGGGAGGGAAAGGCCTAAGTGTGGAGAATAATAGGTGAGTAAGGGGAGGGTTAACCAACACTAAAGAAACACACTGTTTTATAAGCTTTTCAAAAACAGAATAAAAGGGGCTCAAGAAGGAGGTGGCTCAGAGGTCAAGTGTGTTCCCCACTCTGAGGACCTCAGTTTGGATACTAGTACCCGTATCTGGTAACTTAGAATCAGTCATCTGTAACTTCAGTTCCAAGGTGATCCAATGCTCCCTTCTGGCCTCTGTGGGCAGCCATATACCTATATGGAACACACACACACACATGCGCGCACGTGTTTTAAGAATACATATATAAAAATGGAGGACATGGAGTTTGGAGGGAGATAGATAGGGTGGGGGTATTAAGATGAGTTGGAAAGAGATAATGATAGATGGATATGATCAGAACACATTGCATAAATGTAAAAAAAGCCTAGTGTCATGGTACACATCATTAATCTCAGCACAGGGGAAGCAGAGACAGGCAGATTTCTCTGAGTTTGAGGCCAGCCTGGTCTGCAGAGTTCCAGGCCAGCAGGGGGCTACATAGTAAGACACTGTCTCAGACAGGAAGAAAAGAGGAGAAGCAGGAGAAGGAAGAGGAAGAATTTAAAGAATAAATAAAACATTATTTTTAAAGGGGTTTTGCCTGGGTGGTGGAGGTACACACCTTTATCCCAGCACTTAGGAGACAGAAGCAGGGATATCTCTGTGATTTCGATGCCAGTCTTCTCTACAGAGCTGGCTCCAGGATAGCCAAAGATATATAAAAAAAAAACCCTGTCTGGAAAAAGAAGTAAAGGGGGGGGGGGAGTTGACTATAAGTGCCTAGATAGAAAGATAACTCACCTTCCAGAAACCACAGTTCTAAATATCCAAGTGCCAAATGTGACCTATTTCACTGTGAGTTGCTGGTCACGGAGGTCCTGAAGGTCTTAAAACAAGAGCTATTGTTCTTGACTACCCACAAGTACTTGACGGCAAAACCCTCTTAATAAGGGCATTACATATTTGGTCAAAGGACATGAAGAAATTAGGCTTGTCCCAATATGATAGCTTCTTCTACGCTGTCTAACTTACACAGACCCAGAAGGCGCTATGCTGGCTGCTGGGGGAAAGGCTGTCAACACCTTACCTAGATGTTAACTCTTCAAAGCACAACAATCACCAGCCTAGCCATGTGTGCCCACTGCTGCAACAATGGCATGACAGTTACAGGGGTAACCAACTACTTTCTGATTGGATTTCAGGCCTGCTCCACAGGAAAAAACTCATGGCTGTTACTGTAATCCTGTCCAAGAACCGGTGTTTGGGGAGATCAGGGGTGCTAGGTGAGAACCTACTACTATTATTTTGCTAAGCGGACATGGTATTATACTGCCCTCTCAATATTTATCTCTATACGCAGAGATAGTTCAGCTCTCAGCCCTCATCAGACAAGCTTTTCTCAGTGGACTACAGTTAACACAGTGACTCATAACTGGCCAAGTGCCCAAAATAATTAACTGTAGCATTTTTGATTTTTAAATAGAAGATCTATATCACTCCCTCCCACCAAGGCTCAGGGAATGCTGTAGAAGAGGTAAGTGGAAAGATTGTAAGAGCTAGAGATTGGGGAGGACTGCTTCAAAGCAATATCGTTCAGATATAAGATATCCAATGCGTTCACAAACTCAGTGTTGCTATGGTTACTTGCCTAAGACCTGTACCAGATGGAGTGTCAATATTTCACATAGAAGGGATAGGGGCTTGTGAGACCTCCCCTTCTTCCTTTAGCCTAAGGTAGTCCCAAGGGAAGGGTGTCATGTGTTTCCATGACGTAACAAGTGATACACTGCCCACACTCCAGTTTACAATCTACCCATGCACAGCAAGGCTACCACATTTAAACTCAGTGGGTGACCTACACACGAGATGGAAGTAGGAGGGGACTCTTTTCTGAAGAATAAAGGTTTCAGGGGTGGAGGATAGGGGAATGAAACATGGTGATAAGGGGGGGGGGAAATGATGAAAACCTCACACATGTTTGTGTGAAACCATCAAATGATAAAAAAATAAGTAAGTTTTTTTTTAAAATAGACTCCAGTAATCACAGTAGCCATAAAGGAGGTAAGGAAGGCCTGGGTATTATAGAAAACCTTAAGAACACAGAGCACATCTGCATTTTCAATGACTATGTGTTCAGAACTCTCCATAAGTAAAATCCTATATAAGCAAACTCTTATTACTCAAATATATGTTCATATTTTTACATGACCCAGTTTCCTGAAAATATTGGCTATTGAATTATTTAAATCACCTTGCATTAAGGAGCTCCATTTTTTTTAAAAAAAAGCTTTCTATTTTGTATATTAACTGTATAAAACAATAGCTCATTTGTGACTTTTGTTTGGAGGCAGGGTTCCACTCTGCAACCCAAATTGACTTGGAACTCATTAGCTCTAAACTTATGACAATCTTTCTGCCTCCGCCTCCTGAGTGCCAGGGTTACAGGAAGAAGTGCCATGCCCAATCAATGACTGGGACATTTTCACACACAAATATGACCGTCTTTATCATATTCACTAGCAGTGATTTTCTGCAGAAGTCATGATGTTTAAATACCAGTTCTAATGCTATACAACTCAACTCACAGTATATAGTACAGAAACTAAGATGGACTATAGCTGTGCCTTGCATATCTCTGTGTCCTTAATAATAAACCTGTATGGATACATGTTTCCAGGTCTTAGAAAGAACAAATAAAGCAGAACTCAACATGACGGTTACACAAATTAAATTAGAATATGAATCTAAAACCTAGCATTTGGCACCTTGCAAGCATCTAATAAAAACTAGCTATAGCATACACACACACACACACACACACACACACACACACACACACACACACACACCTCTAAGCAAAACCTTCCTACAAATTCCTTTGGGTTCTTCTCAAATTCAGAGAATAGCTCTTGTCAGCATCTTGGGTTAGACATTCTATGAATAAATGGGTAGACATTCTATGAACAAACAGGTATACGAGAGGACTCCACCAATCAGTAGCCAATCAGGACACACTCCTCTCACATCACCTCAGGGTAGTTTGAAAGTAGCTTCATGAAATAGAAGCCATCATTTAGTTATTCTGGCTTGGGCACCTCAGATTGAGAGTTTCTCTTGGACCTGGGCATGGTGACTTGGACCTGTAATCCTAGCACTTGGAATGTAAATAGGAGAAGGCTTGCTGCAAGTTCAAGGCTAGCCCAGGCTACATTCTGATACCCTTTCTAAATTTCCTCTCTTCAAAATACCTTTAACCTTGATGGTATTGAGTAATTCTTTTTATTTCCCCTTTATTAAAAGCAGGTTTTAATTGTATAGTTAGGCTTAACGGATTCTAAAGAATCTCCCCTCTGTTACTTTCATCCAGATTTGATAATGGTTGGCAACAACTGGTTACTTGGTTGTTGCAGACCCAGAGTAAAACACTTGCACCTCTAAATAAATATTTGCAGACACCCTGGCCTCTAACTGAAGAGGTTAGGCCCCTGCTGTTGCGGTTGCAGTGGTCATAATCTCCACACTTGGCTCAGTCTACAGTCCTACTTACTGGAAATATGCCTAACTTTCTCAACCCACAAGAATTTATCAAATCCCAACTATGTGTTAGACATCACATTTTGTGTCGTGTAATCAAAGCAACCAAAAATAGCCAAGGCCCTGCTCTCATGAAGTTTACATTCTAGAAAATACTTAGGTGACAGGGAGAGATGGATGGTGATGATGAGAAAAGGTGACGTAACAGCTGGGAGATGAAGTGGGTGTGGAGGAGGCCTCAGCATCAGGGCTCAAAAAAAAAGGAGGGTAATTTCACCTCTGTGCATTTTTATTTGGAATAGTGAGTTTGAGGGGGGGGTAATTAAACCTTTGATTTTAGATAAGAAGAAGTTAATGAGTTTTGAAAATAAACTTCCCCTTTTCCTGAGGGAAAACTGTTCTCACCCTAGCTCCATGCACCCTTTTCGTGGGCTCCAGGGGACTCTGCATTCATTGAATAAAGAACATTGTGGGTTTCTGACTCATAGCTCTCCTTAAGCCCACTTGACCAGGGTAGACCTTGAAGCCCATCCAAATGTTCCTATTCTGTGGACAGCTATGAACCATGGAACAATTTATGAGATGGGGTAAAAGGCACTATGGAGTTCATGCATAGCACCTGCCATTTGTACGAAGAGCTTTCAGTACCTCCTAATTCTGGAGGTAGTGACAGAGGCTTCCTTCTTGCTTTATTGATTAAAAAGCAAACAAACAAACACAAAACCCAAGTATCTTTGAAGAAGTATTCAGGGTGTTTCTTGCCCCCTCCCCTAACACTTGGTAAAAAGGATGTAAAAATGTACATACATGGACATATATGTATGTATATATGCCTGATGGCTTATGACTTGGTTTTATTTTCCTTGTCAAGAGCTTATGTCACAAAAGTTTCATAAGCGTTTTGGTTCTTTTTGCTGTAAGCATCGCAGGCATCTTCAAATTTCCTTCTTGACACATCTTTGCAAAATCTTCACTTGACCTGACTGGTGCCTTCAGACCTGGCAGATGGGCAGATTTTTTCACGGACTGCACCTTCAACACGCAAACCCGATGGCTTTTTGCAGATCCGGTTTTCAGGCTAAGAGAAGAGATGACTGTTCACTCACCAGTGGGAAAATATTTGTATCATTTCTGTGGGTTTCTCTATCCATCAGGTTGCTGGTTATGACTCCAGTATGTGCTAGCAGGTTTTCCCTTAAGTAGGTTTTCGTCTGAAACTATTGACAGTCATTTCCTTGCCTAAAATTATTTCCCCCTTAAAAAAAATTAAAAAAAGAAAAAAATTATTTCCCCCTGATTTGCTCATTTCGGATGTACTACAGAAAAACCCTGCTTGCCGAGCGATTGCTCTTTCCCTCTTTAAGGTCTTTTACTAATAGGAACGTTAACTGACCGCCGAGGGTCCGTTTAGTTTTATTCTTCCTGCCATGCACTCAACTGAAGCAGCCGGACATCTGAGCTGAAGAAGCGGGTGGAGGGCAAGGAGCAGAGGGTGTCCTGTTGGCTACAGGCTCCTGCTGACTGCTGACGAGTCGGTCCGGGTTAACACCAACGCAAGGGTCAGCGCCCTCTGAGTTGGGGGCCTCAGGCATAGCCGCTAAGACTCCTCCTTTGCTTGACCAGAGACCCAGCAGTGCCATGTCCCCCAGTGGTGAGGAACCACCTAGTTTGTAGCGATCCATTGGTTGTTGTTTTACCTAGTGCAGCTCTGGCTCCTCGGAGGGGGACTCCACGCAGACGAAGCTCGGCAGGCTAGAGGAGAAGCCCAGACCTGGGGCTGGAGAGGGGATGAGGGGCTGGGAGGCGGGGTGGGGGGATTTCCTCCCGCGCTCCCCTCTCCAACGGGAGCGGAAAATGTGATTTGCTGTGCATTCCAGGCGCGGTTCCCTGGGGTGACCTCTCCCACCCAGTTGGGCGGGGGGAGTAGACAAAGAGGCGAGGCGGGCGGAGAGGGGACCCCGCAGGGAAGCAGGAGGGGTGCAGTGGGCGGGGGCAGTACCGGGAAAGGGGGCGGATAGCGGGTCCTGCGGTGGCGACCGTGCCTGACCAATGGAGAGACGCGGCCCCGGGCGCCGCGCTTAGCCGGCGGCATTTAAATGGGAGATCCTGAGATGCCCGACACTTGGTGCGCCCTTCGCGGACCTGGAAACCCAGCGCACCGCGGTAGCATCACTCTCCGTCGTTCCTCCGGCGCCGAGCAGAAGTGGCTCGGGCCGTGGTCGCACGCAGGGCCACGAGTCCACAGAGAAGGACCTGGAGACCCACCGCACTGACAGGTGAGCGGGGTGGCACTGGGTGTGTGTGTGTGTGTGTGTGTGCGCGCGCGCGCGCGTGCTTTCGCGTGCTCTAGTACCCAGGCTAGTCAAGCGATCCCCAGGGTCCGTACCACTCCAAGTCCCTCTCAGTTGTGGCGTAGTCCCTCGGTGCACCAAAGTCCTGGAGTTCCCTGGGGTGCGCCTTGAAGAATTCGAGCCTGGTGCTTTCTGTCGCGGAGGTAGATACATGGTGACTTCGCTGCGCTGGGTCTGCGGGGGGGGGGGGGGGGGAGTAGGAAGAGGAGAGAGATGTCAAGAGAGGGCATCCAGTTTCTACTTGTCGGAGTCCAGCAAACCCCGGTCCTGGAGCTTGAAGCACAGAGCCCGTGGGAGTAGCCAGCCAGTATAAGGCACAGCGTTGCCTGGGTCTGAGCCTGGGAGCCGGGTATGTGTGAGCAGAACCGACCTTGCTACTAGTTGCTATCGGAGATAGTGTCGAGGATGGAGCGCGGGGCTAGGTCTGGGGCGTCTGTAGGGGCGGCCGTCCCAGAGTGCTGAGTGGTAACTGCTGCGGACTTGAGAACTGGTGGCATGTGCGTTTATGGGTATGGCAGATGTGATGGAGAGTTATTAGGTAAGGCAGAATCCGCCAGGCTTAGCAACCTCGAAGAGTCGGGGGTCCGGTATCTCGTAGCTAGAGTGCATTGCTGCCTGCGGTGCTCCTGCGGCACGTGCCACACACTTGTGCTAGCGGTGCGCAGGCCTGCGGGTGGCTGTCTGTTCTGAGCCTCTTGGGTTCCGCGCTCTCATCCGTCTTCTGCAGACGTGCAGGCGCCGGGCAGCCACCACCGGCTGGTTCCCACTTCCGCGGATGCCGGCTGATCGGTACCCGACAGGCACTCGTCTCGCCTCGCTGCACCTCGCTAGCAACTCCGCTCTAATATCCACACCGCATCTGCTCCTTGCCGGCTCCTAAACCTTTTCCGTGAGCCCTCTCTAGATAGAGTGGAAGGCTAGAGCGAAGAGGACGTCGATGTGGCTGTCATCTCCGTGGTTGTAGTTATTTGCAGAACTCTAGTTTGGAAAGAATAAACTCGCAATAGCTCTGGACTGGCTGTTTGGCTTCTGGCACGCTTCAGTTTAGTGTTTTCCTATGCCGGGCTCAGGGGAGGATCCACCAGCGAGGCTGGCGAGGACGTGAGGTGATCACCCTTTGCTGGGAATACCTTCTGAGAGCCTAGACTGGCTTGCTGGTCTAGCTCAACAGCCCTCTTCTCTTTCTCAGCCGAATCCAAATCCCGACTCTTTGATGGAGAAATATAGCCTAGAAGTGAGGGGTTAAAATCTCCTCCTAACTGTTGGAGGGCAGAATGATGACCATCAGTAGGTAATCGGATCTCTTGGTGGAAAGAGCAAACCCAAGCGGTGCGCACGTCTGTTTATGTTCCCTTGAGATGGTGCCAGGATACGAACTGATTAAAACAATCTATTGTGTTCAATGGGCTTTAAGCTGTCCCTGCGACTCCAGAGTGGTGGTTTCCTTCTGACTGCTCTTACAAGTTAAATAAATAGCGTAGAAGAGGTTAAGATAACCCCATCCCAGGGTGAGGAGTCTTCTTTCACCCCATGGCTGCCCTCCCTCCCTCCTTTTTCTTTTTGGGACAAGGCAGACAGCACAGGGGTCTTGGGAGTACAGGCTTTTCAAAGCAAAGAGGGAAAAGAATCTTAAGAAAACAAGCTCCTCCCTCACTACCACCCCAACCAAGTGTGCAGATGTAGGAGCGTCCATTATTTTCATCGGATACGCTGTACAGTTGGATTTGTTAGACATTACTAATTATTTAAGGGGTGTGTGTGTGTGTGTGTGTGTGTGTGTGTGTGTGTTTAACCCCTAGGTCATGGTAGGAATTAGAGTCTTTTGTAAACTTTGTAATTTCACAGCTTTCCCGTTTTCTTTAAAGTTCACTTTGGTTGAAATGTTTTGGTAACCTACAATCTGTAGGAAATCCAGATTGGCTAATGTGGCTTTCACGCCAGGGCTTACACAGGGAAGAGCAGCAGCACATTAAGTCCTCACATCTCTCAGTGTCCACCTCCTGCCCTTCTAAACTGAAGCTCTTGGTGACCTCAGTCTTAATTGTCCACTATCCAAAGTGATAGAATCCAAAGAAACCCCACACCCTAGACTTCTCCCCCAAGAAGTGCTTGGTGGCAGCAAAGCTCTGGAGTATGTTCCAAAATACAAAGCCAAAGATGCACAGGAAAACTCTAACCTTTTATGTCAAGGGAAGAGGAGGGAGGCAGTTAGGAGCGGTGACTGCAGATTTAACTAAAGGCATTGACCAGGCAAGTGCTACCAGCCCATGTCTTACATCTGCAAAGAATTTCCTTTAGTTTTAACATATGTTCTTAGAAATGCAAAGTACAACAGGAATTCCTGTGACAAGAGAAGTCTTTTCCTTCGCATGCAAACATGAAGATACAAAATAGATAATTATTAGATTTACAATATTCTTCAAAATTTATTGCTTTAGAAAGCAAATCCACATGTTCCTTGTTAAATGTACTGTGCTGGATGTCATTGGCAAAGTGACTAAGGACATGTTTGGTGTTAGACAGAACTGGGCTCACATCCTGGCTATCCACTTTATAAACTATGTGACCTTGGATGGATTCCTGGTTAATAACAGGAAGACATTATTATATACCTCATATTTTATTGTGACATTACATGGATAGTATTTAGCATAATGCTTGACATAGTAAGGGCTCAAAAATAAGAGGTACCTTTTTGTTAGTGGCTGTGTTGGGCAGGAGAGACCAGAGGGTGATTTTGAATTTAAACTGAAATCCCACTTTATACTTACATAGCTTTTGTTACAAAATGCAGCATATTTGTTGACCATCACTCAGTAGTGCTGTTTGATATTTATATTCTCTAATTCATTTCCCATTGATACAAATATTGTATACAATTACTAACATCACTAAAACATACCTTTTCTAGGAAACCACAGAAGATATTTAACCACCAGGTGTCTCCTTCCCATTCTGTGTTGTGTTAGGTTCCAGCCTGACTTAACCCGAATAGGTGGGTTATAGTTAAGAGTTTGCAACATGCAGGGAATAAAATTTATGATGTGTGCTAATCATTAATTTTTCTTATCTCCTTGATGTAACTTCTCTGAGAAATATATCAACCTTTATTCTTATTAAGGAATTCTCCAGTTAATTTCTAAAGGCTGATTCTAAAATTTAAATTAAAGATCTAACTAAAGCTAACTTTCACTCTTCCTAAAGATTAAGGGCCAAGGGGAAAAGAAAGGGATTTTTTTTTTTTTTTTTACAATCCAGCTAGCCCATAAAGCCTTCACAGTCAATTCCAATGTGTTTTTATGCCGGGAGCTGATGTCATTCTTGTTGCCTGTCTTTCTAAGAGTTGGTCAGCAGCAACAATGGACTAGGTCAGGTACAGATATCTGAAGTTCACTGTAATTCCTACCGGAAACCCCATTTAACTCACTGAGCAGGTTGCTTGGTTAATGTGAGAGACACAATGAGCAATGAGAAGTGTGCTGAAGGGAACTGGTCCTAGATTTCCTAAATACACCAAGAACATTGGAAACAAGTTATCCATACTATTTGGATTTCCAAATCTCCAGAATCTGAAGACTATGCTTCGTGCTTTTCTGAATTTTGGATAAATTATCAGGGTAGAGGTGATTACTATGGCATATCTTGTTTGTAGGTGTTTATTCTTGAACACCTAGGGAACTGGGAACAAGTAGGAGGTAGGGAAGACCTGCTTTGAGGAACTGTCCTTTGAGATAAGTGATTGGAGGAGGGTGGTGGCTAAAGGAGAAGAGATGAAGGTGAAGTAAAGTTTGCTGGCAGAGAAGGGTTTCAAAGAGAGCTCACTTAACAGCAGAAATGCATGAAGGGTGATGATAAGGTGAAGTTTGGAATGAAGACTCGCACCGTCTGTAAAGGAGAACCAATGCTTGCTGGGTGTCACGGTGTATGCTCTAAGTTCATGGGATGCTACCCAATGCAATAACGTGAACAAATCATTTTATGAATGGAAATCACTATGGAGTTAATGATTGGACATGGGTGGCAAGACACGGGGACCTAAATCTGGACCAGCTTTTGGGTTGATTTTGAGTGATTCCGCGCACGACTAGGAGTTGGCATGGAAAGAATGGTCCTCCGGGAAATCCTGGCTTCTTTATTTCTTGCCCACCTGTAGTAGGTATAAGGCACTGTGCATTTGGTGGAAACACAGTTGCAATTTCAAGAGGGAAAACCCCTAATTCCCTGATTGAGTCATCAAGGCTAGTTGGTAGGAGGCTTAGATGAGGGGATGCTGACTGGCAGAGCTGGCTTCAGCCGTGCCTGTGTTGCTGCTCCCCATGCCCTTTCTCAAGTGGACCACCAGGACGACCACCAGGAGCACACTGGGCAATCGACTTGAGTCAGCGCACTGCTGTGGCTTCTCTTCCCTGATGTTCTTGGAGGATTTTTGTTTGTTTGTTTTTGTTTTAAAACTTTTTTTCTGAAACAATGTAAAGTTTAAGAACTTGAAAGCCTAACAATAAACATTAAATATTTAAAAGGAAAAGCATTTTAAAATGGAAAAAATACTTTCTACACCCAGTAAATCTTAGTTTGAATGTTTTCTTTTCTTTTCTTCTTTCCTTCAATGACATAGGAACAGAAAGTTTTCCCACACTAAATCCCAAACTATAGTCAAGTAATTGTGAATATATTGCTTGATTGTTAGGTTAAAACAAAATTCATAGTATCTTGCACAGGACCAGATAAAGACTTGAGACCACTAGGGGTTTTTTTAGAAGAAAAAAGACAAGTATTATAGGAAGCTGTCTAGATCTGTCCCGACTCTCAGGAACCAAAGTCCCTGCAGTTAGCTCACACCTAGACACCAGTCACAGTATTTTTAAATGCAAAGAACAGAAATTGTATGTAGAAATTTATGTAGTGCAATAATCAACCACTTAACAAATATTAATAAGCACCTCCTCGAAATTAGGCACAGAGGGTCAGATGGTGCATTAGCTCCCATCAACTCTCAGAATAGGTATCTGTTCTATAACTGATGCAAATATACCAGGAAAGAACAGGTCGGTCTATAAGCCTGAGTCCTGAGTTAGTTGGGAAAAATAAATTGCAGCTTTGTGAATGGATGTTTATAGAACAGTATGGCCCCATGACATAAATTGCTACATGCATTCAAAATACATCCACAGTCATCTTCAGGTTGGCCTCTGTGGCTGTGGACATTGAGACTCTGGGCCTGGAAGGAGTGAATTGGCTTAAAGGTTATTATTTTTATTATTACTATTACTATTATTACCATTATTTTATGTGGAAGAAGGTTGCCAACCTAGGTCTAGGGCCATCTATGTAATATTCTCCTAAAATTAGCAATGAATATGTTTTATTTTAGCTCTTGGCCTTTTCGTTTGGATTCTGGTCCTCAACTGAGAGACATCAGAAACTTGTGACAGTGTCTCAGATTTGCATTGTAGTCTCTGGAAGACAGAGTGGTCATGGATCAAGTTTCTCTGGCCTCTGGAGAAAAATCTGTACTATTTTATAACTGGACTATTTTCATAAGTGATGTTTTATAAGACAAAACAAAGCAATTAATTTTTTTTGTTGTGGTGGTCATCATGGCTCTGTTTAAAGAACAGGGATGTTGTAACATAGGCTGACAAAAGCCAGGGAAGCTACAGTTGGAACAGGAGTTAAATGTCACATTATCAGCTCCAAACTTGAAGCCTCTCCAAAGTATTAAGTTAATGTGGAAAAATGATGCATTTAAGAATATTTTTAATGCAACATTCAATTATCTTAGTTTGACATTAGCCTTGGGGTTGAATGGTCCTCACTTGCCAGAAGTTGTCCCTTAAAGCAGGTACATCGTACCCTGCTTTTGTCTCTTAACGATGATTAGTCTAGATAATGATACCAGCTTGTCTGGTTTCTTGGAGACTGAGGTTACATTAAACGAGGTTATATTAATAAGCACTTAGTGGTCATCACATGCAATACTGGTATTCAGCGGGGAGAAAATGGATGCTTCACAGCTGTGGTCTTGTGGAACAAACCGTAGGCATGGGGCAAGGGAAGCCTTAGGCCACTGCCATGCTCAGAAGAGAGGCTATGAATTTGAAACTGTTCTCATTGAAAAGAAAATCCTTCGATGTTTTAGTAACTCCTAGTGTGCCCCATGCCAACAAGTGTTACAGGCCTCGAGCTGTGTGGAAAGGCCAAGGGACTAAAACAGGGTGTACATATTAACAGTTCCCCAGATGACTGCAGCCAGGCCAGGCAGGCTGTCTGCTGCCTCTCTTTTCCTTCTCCTCCTGTCTGCCCTGTCTTTTCTAAACAACCGTGCCTCTGAAAGAGTCCCCCTTTTTCTGATTTGTTTTGTTCATTCCATTCATGTTCCTGTCTCTCCATCTGGACTTCTTCTTGTCCCCTACCCTAGTTTTGCTTCACTTATTTCTCTAATAAATATTATATATGCTTTCCATATATGAATCAGATGGAGGTCCAGATTTGCTTACAATTCACTGCCCTCAGAGTCTTTGATACGTATGAACGTAAATATTCCATCCACTTATTCTATTGTGCCCATTTTCTATCTTTATTTCTTCATTCACTCTTATATATTTTAGATGTAATTATCTACACACAAAATATACACGTGAGGGGCTGGAGAGATGGCTCAGTGGTTAAGAGGACTGGCTGCTCTTCCAGAGGTCCTGAGTTCAATTCCCAGCATCCACATGGAAGCTCACAACCATCTGAAATAAGACCTAGTGTCCTCCTCTGGCGTGTGGGCATACACGGAGGCAGAATGTTGTATACATAATAAATAAATCTTTAAAAAATATACATGTGACATGAAAATAGAAGAAGGGCTATTTGGGGAAAGGAAGGACACAGGAAAGCAGTAGGGGAAGTAGACATAAACACTGCACAGGGACAGATATGTATGAAAATTCATATTGAATTTTTGCACAGCAACTTAAATATTAAAATCAAAGAAATGAAAGGCCTACCTGGTCAACTAATCAGACAAAAAAATTCTATGCATACATAAAGACCCATAGATGAATGACATATTCCAACACTTAAAAAGGTAGAAAAGTGGAGGGTGCAGAGATGGCTCAGCAGTTTAGAACACTTTCTGTGCTTCCAGATGATCTGAGTTCAGTTGTCAGCACCCACACTGGGTGGATTACAACTGTCTATGGCGTCAGCTTCAGTGACTCTGAGGCCCTCTTCTGCCCTTTCCCGGGGTACACATGACATAAATGCACACACATGACATAAGAACACACACACACACACACACACACACAGAGAGACAGAGAGACAGAGAGACAGAGAGAGAGAGACAGAGAGAGAGAGGTCATGACACAAAGAACGACACCAGGCGTCTCCATCCTCTTACCTCCTGTCCAATGGCCTTCCTCTTTCCTCTTAGGCTGTTCTGTCACAGGCCTCTTGGTCTCTTTCCAATGCCGGAATAGTGAAAAGTCTCATGTTGTCAAATTCAAGAATAAAAAAAAAAATAAAATTCAAGAATAAATACAGTTAAGTGAACACTGAAAAGATCACATGCAATTGTGTGAAGAACCACTGGGGAGTTGGTGCAATGAAGAGACGGGCCCTGGCTGAACTTAAAGCTTGGCAAATTCACTGTGTGACTGTATTGAATTATTCAGTTTGACGGGCAGGAGAGGAACGGGAATAATAGAATCTAATAGCTGGTGATAATGTAAGAAGTAAGTGCAACTTTAGTGTGTAGAGAGTACGATGTAAGATGTTAGGTGCAATTACTGATTTTTATGAAATAACTTTCTCATTGTCTGTGTCTCCTCTTCTTTGCATCCCTCGTCTAGAATGAACCGCACCGCCTATACTGTGGGAGCTTTGCTTCTCCTCTTGGGGACCTTGCTACCGGCAGCAGAAGGGAAAAAGAAAGGGTCCCAAGGAGCCATCCCGCCTCCAGACAAGGCTCAGCATAATGACTCCGAGCAGACCCAGTCCCCACCACAGCCTGGCTCCAGGACCCGGGGGCGGGGCCAAGGGCGGGGTACTGCCATGCCAGGAGAGGAGGTGCTGGAGTCCAGCCAAGAGGCCCTGCACGTGACAGAGCGCAAGTACCTGAAGCGAGATTGGTGCAAAACTCAGCCCCTGAAGCAGACCATCCACGAGGAGGGCTGCAACAGCCGCACTATCATCAACCGCTTCTGCTATGGCCAGTGCAATTCCTTCTACATCCCCAGACACATCAGGAAGGAGGAAGGCTCCTTTCAGTCTTGCTCCTTCTGCAAACCCAAGAAATTCACCACCATGATGGTCACTCTCAACTGTCCTGAGCTACAGCCACCCACCAAGAAGAAACGGGTCACACGCGTGAAGCAGTGTCGCTGCATATCCATCGATTTGGATTAAGCCAAAGCAGGCACATCCAGCCTGTCATAGCCATGCCGAGAGCCACACCTAAACCACCCGATTCCTACTTGGCTTAAACCTAGAGGTCAGAAGAACCAGCAGTTGCTTCCCGACTGGAGGCTGCTTATGCATAGTGTATGCGCATGAGTGTGCATGGGTGTTGTGTGTGTTTCCAAACACCAGCGGAAACAACCTCTGCTAGAAGGCACTTCCTGTTACTCTGCTTCAGACGGTCGGAAACGCCCACACCACCGGACCCAAACCCACAGGGGCAGGGCTGTAGATGGCTTTGCCTCTGTGTTCCATGCGCCCTCCTGGGCACCAGGACTTCACTTGAGAATGAATACTAACGAAGAGGTAACTCCGAGGGCTGCATTAGACTTGGAACCATTCAGTGCTTGCCCTTTTCTTCCACAACCTATCCCTTTCTTTGCTCTCCCTGATATCTCAGCCTTAGCCCATATCCCTAAATTAATGCATTTGATCGTGGGTGTAAATGTTTTCCAACCTGTGATGAACCTCCAGAATGTGGGGAGACGGTGATGGAGGACAAACAAGATGGAGGATGGACACAGGACCGTTGATCAAGGCTGAGCACCAGTTTGGGACACTGAAATTCAGTATTATGATGTCCAGAGTTTGAAAGCTGTTCTCCAAAAACAGTGTGAGCCTTACTTCGTGAAAGGCTTTTCCTGATATTTAAAAGAACCCAGATACACGGAGGTGAAATATAACCACAGACACACACACACACACACACACACACACACACACACACACCCAAACCCCAATTTTCTGTGTCTGTCTCTGTAATCTCCTGGCATTAACTGTAACCCAAAGTTAAAAGTGAAAAATTGACCACTCCTGTTTTAAGAACAAAGCAAGCGAAACAGAAAGAAACATGGCCTCCCATTTTACTTTGCCTCTCAGGGGGACAAATGAGAGTCTTGCACACTGGGATAGGAAAAGACAAAAAACCTCCTTAGCTTGGTTTTGTTGGACTAACATTGCTTTTCTGTTATTCCTGCAAAATGCTTCTGAGATGCACAACACTGTGCTAAAAATCCTGCCTTTGCTGAACACATGTGCCAAAAAGGAGTTGTCTAAGATGAGAGAGCTACCTGCCCCTTTCCAGTTAGACATGAATGGCGGCTTTTCTGTTTTTAGGAAAGGACCAGAAAGGGGGCAGAATCAAAGGGATTGTGGCCAGCTAGGTAGCGTCTGGAGGAGAGCTAACAGCTGAGACTGCTTCTAGAAGGTCTATGAGAAAGTTTCATTAGGACAGCAGAGCGTTAGGTATATTAACAGGCTATCTATTCCCAGTGGGTCAATTCTGCATTGCAATCATTATGTCTCCCATGGATGTTCTTTGAATACATCTGGGCTCTCCAAATGCCTACTTAGCACTTATGTTAGGGCCAAAATGAAAGGTAGCCTTGATCCATTTTGGCCTGGCAAAGCAACACTTCTTAAGATTGAGTGAGATTCTAGCTATAAATGCCCCTTTTTGTCTTTTCCTCTCAGAGTCACTAGTTAAGTTATGTGTCATTTGGAATGTGTCATTCACTGCCCATCAAAGCTGCCACAGTCAAAGAAACATTGGATGTAAAGAAACTATTTTGGTCTAGCTCCCTCCCATGTGGCATCTAAATGGAAACCATGCTGTAAGGCAACAACCTTCTTGAATCCCCAAAACACTGGGTCTCATTTTGAAAGTTGACAAGTCGCTGCTGCTGATTCCATAGTCGATGAGTGTGTGCAAGCCGAGTGTGTGTGCTTCATTGGTACTGTATGTGCCTTCCATGAATCTTTCTGTCATCCACACGCACCACCCACAGGATGGATGCCATTTGAGCCTACAAATGCGAAAGCGAAGTTTTGAGGGAAGTGAAGAACGAAAACTAAAAGAGGAAGAAACTAACATTTAAAACCACACCAGAGAAGAAAGGTGACACTCAGAGCTAAGAAACACCGAGAGTCTTAATTCTGCCACAAGCATGCACTATTGTTATAAAGTAAGTTAGGTTGGCGGCCACAGTCACCTTCCAGGTGCTTAGACGATAGTCTCTCACGTAAGTTGGATTTGGTTCACGTGAAGAGGATTGCCTCAAAATGAACTTCATCGGAACAATCAGCTTCATAAGTAGCCATAAAGCACATCATTGACCAAAGAGGGAAATGCCTGCCTTCCTCACCATGCCTAGACCAAGACCCTCACAAATTCATGCCCTTCATCACGTATCAGAGATGCTCTGTCTGTGGCTGAGTTTGGACTCATCAGTGACATGCTGATGTGTATTTTCTCCAACACTGTAGTGAAACTGTTTTATGGTAAGATAGTTGTGATCTCGATCCTACCTATTAAAATAATGCCAGATACCAAATACAAATCTTATGGGGTTCTCTTTGTGCTTGGTACTGAAAGAGGGAAACCACACACCTTGTAAGTCTGAGTGCTTCTTTGCAACTATCCTTTTCACAGCTCAAAGGTATAAGTGAAAAATCTGGAGGGAAGGATAATTTCCACCATGTGGAATGTGAATAAACAAAAAGTTATGGTTATTTAATATAATTATGAATTCAAGTCCTTTGGTTACTGTGATTTCAAACATGCTTTCTTTCTCTATTTTATATGACGACCTCTGAGTTGAGCAAAGGAGAAACTGACCATTGTACGTCGTTAGGGACTTTTGTCAGATCAGAGGGAAATGTGATGTTGTCACATATGAGGAGATGTTACCCAGTAAAGGATGAACTTACGTTCTTTAAAATTGTTTGTTGCTTGAAGGTTGACACTTCTGAAACATTTTGGGGAAGACTTAAGTGTTATTTTGAGATACTTATAGTGTATGTATGCAACCAAATCGCAGATAATGATGGCTAGTCCACAAATACATATGAACAGAACATTTCTGAATGAGAAATCCATGCTGAAAGAAATTCTATTGATTTGTCATTCCTCAAGATATTTAACACCATCTACATTGTGTATTTAATCTGCTTTAATCATTTTTAAACAATAAAGGATTATTATATAGGCTATGATCGAACTACCTTGCTATGGATGAGGGTGAGGTGGGATTTAATGGTCTCATAAAAGCTAATTTGGCTTAAAGTTTTATGAATCTGTAATTAGAATTTTATTTTCACCCTAATAACATACTATATAACTGTTGCAAAAAAGCAATCAATAAATTAAACCTCTTCTTTTTGTGTATGTGTGTTTGAATTTTAATGTGGTGGTTGTCTCTCAGTAGGGGCTAGGGGCAGGGAGATGGGCAGAAAAGGGGTCAGGGATTCACTTGACCCAGAAAGGAGGAAGAAGCAACGTACAATGAGCTCTCTTATTTTAAGAGGAATCTATTCATTATGCCCATATCGTTTGTCCATCTGTCCTCTCTCCCTCCCTCCTTCCTTCCCTCCCTCCCTCCCTCTCTTCCTTCCTTTTTCAATTTATTTATTTTATGTGTATGAGTGCTTTCTCTGCAACTATGCCTGCATGCTAGAAGGGTCATTAGATACCATTACAGATGGTTGTGAGCCACCATGTGGTTGCTGGGAATTGAACTCAGGTTCTCCTGAAGAGGACCAGTGCTCTTAAATGCTGAGCCATCTCTCCAGCCCCCCCTTCCCTCAGATTTTACTGATTCTCTTTGATTTCCACAGTGACACCTCAGACCCACGCAGTTAAAAACAAAGGAGGCTGGCTTGAGACTGAATCACCAGCAGTCTCTCCAAGCTCAGCTAGATGGTACGGTTTTGACAGAGGCCCTCAGAGACCAGAGGGCTTGACACACATATTTGATAATAGCCTTGTTACAGAGGGCTAAGGAAGAAAGATGAAGAGAAAGGTTTGGATTTAATAGGAAAAGAGTCATAACGAGGAGAGCTATCAGCAGTACCATGGACTGACTTGGGGAAGGCGAACTTGTTTTTCTTGGAAATGTTTTAAAATGTGCTAGATACCAATCCATAGGAATACAAGGAAAGTTAGTTCTCTGAGATCATATGAGTTCCTAAGAGTTCATCTCCCCCTGGACATACAGAATCCTGTGGCATTGGTTAGCTGACAGCAGTTATCAAATCCCAGCAACCAGGTGTGGAAAGTGCTAACATTGCACACTGTGCTAAGATGTGTGTCGTTCCACAGTTCTCAGGACAGCTCAATAAGGAAGGCACCATTATCCTCCCTAAGAGATAGACCTCATGTGGTCTTATTGTAAGATTTTTCAGTAAAGGTTGCCAAAGAAGTAAAAATTGTAAGACTTTTCCTCTCCTTAACAAGAGAAAGCAGACCCAACTATTGATGATTGTTTAAGGACGTCCATGCCCCTAGTAGGCATGACCAGGAGCTCAAGCTCAGAAGTACTAAGCTGAAGCTGCCCACCCCTTTCCCCTTTTTGTATACTTGGGGAGTGGGGCGTGGTCTGGAACATCCAGGGGCTTCAGGTAAGCCACATTCAGGCAGGCAGCAACATCTGAATAAGGCTGGAAAGTGGAGTGAACTCAACATAGAAGAACATCGTAGACTCGAAACTTTGTCTCCCACAGAAGAGTAAGGCATCTGAGAGTGGATTACCCAAGAGACTAATTTTTAAATTCATGCCATTCTCCTGCCTCTATCATTTTGGCTACTGGCTCTATAAGCGCTTGTCACTGTGTGCATACTTGGCAGATAAACAAATTCTAAAGAAACAGAGAAAAGCTAGAAACATGATATGTTGATAACCTGGAAATAACAAATCAGGGAAGAATTACAAAAAATAGCCAAATAGAAATTGTAAGGTTGGAAAACTAGTAGCCAAAATGAAAACTCATTAGGAGGGCCTAAAAGTAGATTTGACCAGCTAGAAGATCAAACATGAGAGAGAATGGAGAAAGAGGTAAGGGAAGGAGAGAAGGGTGAGGAAGAAGAGACTAAATTCAAATAGGAAAATTCTAATTACAGCACCCAGGAGGCAGAGGCAGAGGCATGAGGATCTCTGTGAGTCTAAGGCCAGCCTAGTCTCTATGGTGAGTTCCAAACCAGCAAGGGCTACATAGAGAAACCCTGTATCAAACAAACATACAAGCCAAAACCCAACCAAACAAGCAAAAATAAAAACAAAAAACCCAGATATGAAAGAGTAAATATCACTCTTGACCTTAAAAAAGTATTTTAAAATGCATTATAAAAACACTATGAACTGTATGAAAACCTGGTACATAAAAGAAAAAATTAGCTCATGGGCCCTGGGGAGGCAACAATGGATATACCACTGCAAAGAACAAAAATGTGAAGGAGAGGTGGGAAAGACAGGAAAATGGAGCAGTGTGCTCTATTGAAAGAGGCGAGCTAAAGATTTGATGGAAGTGACCAGGGTTGATTCTGGGCCAAGCCCTCCTCTTGACTTTAGGGGATGTGACAAATGTGGTTTCCTGGTCTTATGGAACTTGGCGTTGCTGGTAAAGACAGACATCAGAGAGGCAATAATGATCAATAGAACTGCCTTGGCGCCGAAAAAATGGGCTGGTACCTTATATAGAGAGAAGCTGCTGTGGAGACCGACTCTGGAGACCAACTTCCAGCACTGCATAGCGGTGGGCCACACGTGACAGACAGCGAAGAGACAACTCCCCCCCCCCCCCCATCCCCACCCCTGCACGCACTTGCAGCCTCGTGGCACAGACAGGGCAGCTACCACAACCATGACCAAGTACGTGGTGGAGAGATGGTAGGAGAAAGAGAAGAGGAAGGGTTTGAGCACTATGAAGAGAGTTGGACGCGAGATGTAAGGGCGATGAGCAACAGCCCGTGCTGCGACCCAAGGGCCATGTCTGGGGCTGTGGCCCTGCAGCCTCCGGGGTCTCTGTTGATGTCCATGGCCCATGTTACTACCAAACGCCGTCCAATGCCCCTGGTCTGGGCTGCCACCTGGGACTGTGTCAGTGTTCAAAGGCTGAGCAGAGCCTGAGCAGAGGCCCTGCCCCTCACCTGGACAAAGCAGAAGAGATAGTCCCACCTACCCACCCTTGATCCTCTCGCTGCCTATGGCAGGCTGGAGGGCTGGTCCCGAGAGCGGGAGAGACGGCCTGGTACCTCAACAGCCACAGCTCTCACGAGTACGGACCCTGCACCTCATCTGGGCAGCACAGTAGATCTGGCCCTGAGGGTTAAGCGTGGGAAGAGAGCCAGACCTGACCCGTGCCAGCTGCCGAAGGCAGGAGAGTTGGAGTCACCCTTCACCTGGGCGAAGTGGGAGAGCAGGAGGACTCACCAATTCAACTACCACTCAGGCCCAGACCCAGGACTTAAAATTGGCCCACCCCAGTATCTCTTCCACCTAAGAACTGGAGCATTTGAAGGGGCTGGTTCTGCAGAATCAAAGCTGCAAGATCTCCACGACACGGGGCAACAACAGGATCAGAGAGGCGTCCTAGTGAGGATCTAGCATTGTTGGTGTAGCAGAAGCCAGAGGCCTTAAACCAGACCAATGACTCATCGCAATGAACATTTGCAAGTAAAGCTATTTGGACAAAAGGGTATGCTGGGTGACACACTGGTGGCACACAGCTGTTTCCACGATGCGATTTTTTTTTTCCCTTTGGGGGCAGGAGGTTGCAAAGGCAGAGGGTAGATATGGAGGGACTGGGAGATGAGTGGGATTGGGGTGCATGATGCGAAACTCACAAAGAATCAATAAAAAGTTTTTAAAAAATAGCAAAAAAGGTCTTTTTTGTCTTTTATAAATTTTATTCGGAGTAGATGAACAGTTTAAGGAAGTTCAATTTATGAATAGTAAATTATTAGAAACCTTCTTAAACATTTTGATAATAGCGAACCTAACTGTGGATTATAGGCTCTGATGACATATTCTAAGTCTTCCTCCTTCTTCTTTCCCTTCTAGCTCATGTTTGGGCAAGCTGACTGGAAGGTTGTCTAATGTGGCAGTAATGGAGGATGGAAGACTTTGCCTTAACTTTCTAATTACCACTAAACCCCAAGCAAGTCTCTCCTCTCTACTTTCCCAAGCTTTGTTCAAGCGGAAGAGGAGTTAATGATCTTTTGTCCTCTTTGGAGTCGTGTGTGCCTTTATCAGCTAAACAACAGAACCAAACTTTAGGGAGGAGTCCACAGCGTTTACGGAGGTGTCCATAACACCTTTACATACTCAAATTACCAAAAATGGCCGTCAGTAGAACGGAAAGTCTGAATTTAGCTATCTTAAGCAAAGAGACTAAATTAACAACTAAAGTTTTTCTGGAAAGTAAAGCCCACCTAGAATAACTTCACCACTTGTATAAGTTCTTGACCAACTTATCCCTGAAAATAGAGGTAATAGGGCCAGGAAATGGTGCAGTGGGTAAAAGAGCTTGGGGATGAGCTGACCACTGAAGTGAGATCCCAGGGCCCATACGGTGGAAGGAGAGAACCAAGGCATGAAAGTTGCCTTCTGATCTCCAAATGCATGCCTTGTCCACACACACACACACACACACACACACAAACACACACATACACACACACACCACATGCATACATACCCAACACACACACACACACACACACGTACGCATGCACACATACAAATATAATTTTAAAATTAAAAAATAGAAGAGTAAACACTTCTACCTCATCCTATAAGGCCAGTATTACTTTGATATCAAATTTATGGTACACTATGAAAATACAACGATAGGCCAGCATCCCTTATGAATATTCACGAAAATACTAAGTAACTGAATTCATCTCTCTCTATACAAATAATGTAAACACCATTACCATGTAGTTATGCCCCAGTTGAGGGTTTGTTTAAAAATAACTTGATGTTATTTATCATGCTAGTGGGATGCTGGACAGAAACTGCATGATTATGCAATAAAGCAGACAGACAGTTCATTTGACAGACCTTAACACCATCCATGCTACAAACACTCAACACATTCGGAGAGGGACCTTCCCACCTAAAATATGTCATCTGTGAAAAGTCCACACTGATAGTTAATAGTACACCACTTAAAGGCCTCTTCTTTAAGAGAAATAGTTAACAGGAAATCTTTCCCCCATTTCTGTTCAGCATCGTACTGGAACCTCTATCCAGGACAGTCACACTAGAAAAAAAAAGAATAGATTGGCAAAAAAGAAGTAATAATATTTCTATTTTTACATGAATTTGTCTTATAGATAGTCCCTTGTGGAGTAACAAATTCAGCTAGGATACAGTACAACAGACAAGAACTAATTATAATTCTATATAATTTTATATACTGACAATGAAAATATGATTCCATTTTCAGTCCTATAAAAATAAAATTTGCAAAAATGAATGAAGTTAGTAAAAAAATAAAATCCTTGCTTGCTGAAAATTATAAAACATTGCTTACAGATATTGAAAAATACCAAAACCACGAGGTTGTGGTGATGTACACCTTTAATCCCAGCATGCAGGAGGCTGAGATAGGCAGATCTCTGAGTTAGAGGTCCATCTGACCTACATAATGAGTTCTATGACAGCTAGGGCTGTTAGACAGAAAACCAAAACCAAAACCAAACCAAAACAACAACAAACAAAGCAAAAATCCACAAAACCAAATCAATGGAAGAATTGGTATTTTTTGCTCCACAGCGTCATTACAGTGTCTGTCAGCTTTTAGCTGGCTTCCTTCTAGAAACTCACAAGCTGATCCTAAAATTCATAACAAAATCTAAACCTCAGAATAGTCTAAACAATCTTTAGTATCTAACAATATTGAAGGGTTTCCTTATTTCAAAATATACGGGAAAAAAAAATGCTTCCAGAACAGGCATCCTCTGACAATCATTAGGTTAGGAAACAGAAAACTCCCATTTCTCCAAAACTCTTATACCCTCAACTCCATTTTAACTCTTCCCTGTACACCAGTAGTAACCCGTGTCTTAAATTGCAGAGTCTCTCTTCTACCTTTCTATAGTTTCATCAACAAAGTGTGCATCTAAAACTCGGTGCTCTCATCCAGTTACAAACCATTAGTGAGGAAAATAAAGGCTTGAACTAAGACAGTCTTCTAGTCTGGATGAACGAATAAGCATAAAATTGATAGTGAATGTGTGAGATCCATTGTGAGTTCCTCAGCTTTAGTACAACCATTTGAACTGAACAGAAGTTCACTGAGATGTGTAGACTTTGGGTCTGGCTAATCTCACTGCATTGTGTTTTCTTATTTGTAAGTTCTTTACAATCAAGTTTTAATTAAAAATAATCTTTATGAGGATCATTACATCCACCTCTCCTGGGCAAAAGAAAAAGTCACTTCTAGACCCACCTTATGTGTACTTTTTATTTTAAAGAGTAAAGAGAGTTCTTTTTTAAATTTTTTAAATTGATTTTATTGAGCTGTACGTTTTTCTCTGCTCCCCTCACATCCTCTCCCCTCCCCTTTAGCCCTCTCCCATGGTCCCCATGCTCCCAAACAGAGTTTTTAAATTGAGCTGATGTTTTGTAAAGATTAAAAAAAATAAAAAAAAATCTTCATGAAACAAAGGCAGAAAGAAAGGACTCAAAGATCACGGGTGGAAGAGGAGACATCATAACCGATCTTACAGAAATAGAAAGGAATATAAGCAGCTACTGCGAACAACTAGACACAAGCAAACTGAGTAGTTGAGCATGCACGAGCAAATGCCTTGAAGCATTCAATGCACCAAGGTTAAGTCAGGATTTAATAGAAAACCTAAGTAGCTCTTAGACTGACATGGAGTTTAAATTAACAACCACACGCTCTCAATTGAGAAAAAACCTGGGACCATGTGGTTTTACTGATTGGTTTTACAGATTTCAAAAATTTAAAGGAAAGTTAATACTAATTCTTCTGAAATTCTTAGAAGATATTTGAAGAGGAAAGAATGCTTCTAAATTTATTATGCAAGGACAGCATTATCCTGACAAAGATATCACAAGAAAACTACCGGCCAATATTCCTGATATACAAGATTCAAATGCCATTAATAAAATATTAGCAAAATGAATTAAACAATTCAATCATAGTGCAATGGGTAATTTGCAGTTATTCTTGGGATGTATGGGCACTCAACATATAAAAATAGATTAACGCAAGTAATTAATGTATATGAAAAAGATACATGATAACCCGGTGTATGCAGAAATGGCATTTGCCAAAGTTTAACACCCTCATGTAGTTAAAACCCTCTGAACAAACTAAGAACAGAAGGAAAGCACCTAAAGAACCCAGAGCTAGCTACACATCCAGTGGTGAGAAACAGTGAGATCGGAAAAGGGGAAGAATGATCACCATCACCATCTCTACCTATCACATACACTATGAGGCAGGCATTATTGCCACAGCGATAGGCAAGAAAAACAAACAGAAGATTCCAACAAAAAGAAATAATAAATTCAATAGTTTCAGTGGGTTTGTATGTGTGCATGTTCATGTGTGTGCATACATGTGTACATTTTTATGTAGGTAAACAGTCAACCTTGAGTGTTGTTCTTAAATGGTGTCTACTTTTTTTTTTAACTAAAATCTCTTACATGACCTGAAACTCTCTGATCAGGCTAGGCTGGCTGGCCATCGAGCCCTGGGGATCTATCTACCTGTCTCCATCTCCCCAGCACCGAGATTACACGAACACATCACCAGGTAGGGCTTTTAAAATATGGGTTCTGAGATCTCAGGCCCTTATGCTTGCACAGCAAACATTTTCCTATCGAGCCCATCGCTTCAGTCCTACAATATTAACACACAGAAGTCAGTGGTTTTTCTAGACTTTAACAGAGAGCTACCTGAAAAAAATTAGAAAAAGGTGTCATTTAAGATAACATCAAAAAGATATTCTTCTATACTCATAGACAAGAACCTAGAATAATTGTCATCAGAGAGGCTTCATCCAGCAACTGACAGGAGATTTGGGACCCAGAGCCTAACATTAGGTGGTGCTGGGCAAATCCTATAGAAGAGGGGGAGGAAAAATTGCAGGAGCCAGACGGGTCAAGGACCACAAGAAAATGGCCCGCAGAATCAGCTAACCAGGCCTCATAGAGGCTCACAGAGACTGGATAATCAGAGAACCTGTATAGTTCTGACACAGGTCCTTTGAATATGTTATGGCTGAGTAGCTTGGTGTTCTTTGTGGGACTCCTAATAGTGGGAATGGGGTCGACTCTTTGGTCTGCTCTTTTCTGAAGGAAACAGAGGAGGAGTTGATCTGGGGTAGTGGGGAGGTAGGGGAGGTAGAGGGACTGGGAAGAGAGGAAGAAGGGGAACCTGTGATTAGAATGTAATATAAGAGAAAGGAATAAATAAATTAAGATATAAAAAATAAAATTATAGAAAGTTACCTAAAGAGGTAAAAAACTTGTCTACTGAAAACTGTAATACATTAGTGTAAGAAAATAAAGTCATGTGTCCAAAGACTGGAAGATTTAACACTGTTAAACTGTCCATTTTACCTACAGCAATCTACAAATTCAGTGCAGCTCCACTGCTTTGAAAATGTCATTGGCATTTTATATAGATAGAAGAAAACATCATAAAATCTATGAAATCACAAAAGACCACAAAGTAATAAATCAATCTTGAGAAAGAAGAAAAGGCTGGAGAGACCACCCTTCTTATTATCAACATATACTGCACAGCCATAGGAAGTATGCATTAGAAACATAGTAAAAGTGTGATATTAGAACAAAGATAGACATGAGCAAATGGAACAAAATAGCAAGTACAGAAAAAACCCTCATGTATATACAATCAGCTGATGTTTGACAAGGGCTCAGCCTACAGAATGGGAGAAAGGATCAAGGTTAAACAAATGGCATGAGAAAATTAGCTATACACACAGAGAGAGTTAAATTGCACCATTCTCTTATGCCACACACAAAAGACACTCAAATGGATTAAAGATTCAAATGACAGACCTCAAATTTTAAAACTCCTAGAAGAAAATATAGGGAAACAACTTCTCTCTCTCTCTCTCTCTCTCTCTCTCTCTCTCTCTCTCTCTCTCCATCTTCCCCTCTCCCTCAGCCTCTTGCTCGTGTGTGTGTGTGTGTATGTGTGTCTGTGTGTGTGTGTGTCTGTGTGTTTGCATGTGTGTACAGATACACAAACATATGAGGATGGGCACACCTAATGCTTGTGTGGAGACCAGAGGCTGACATCTTCCTCTACCGTACTCCTTATTTTTTGAGAGAGGGTCTCATACTGAACCTGGAGTTCACCAGATGGCTGGCCAGTGAGTTCCCAGTGTCTTCCTGGCTCTGCCTCCCTGTTCTGGGGTTACAAAGCACACCTTGTCATGCCTTACTTTCTGTGGGTACTGAGGATCTGAGCTCAGTTTCTCAAACTTGAGCATCAAGTGCTCTTCCCTACTGACCCATGTCCTCAGCCCTAATGGAACACTGTTATAGCATTAGCTTGGGTAATGCTTTCATAAGACTGACTCCAAAACACCAACAAAATCTAAATCAACAAGGGGTACTGTATCAAACTAAATCTTTCTCCATAACAAACAAACAATGAAAAAAGAAGACAAATTGTGGAAGGAGAAATTGTTTGCACATTATCTAGCCAATACAAAGGTTAAAATTAAGACAACAGAAGATGCTCCTACAACCTAATAGCAAGGAAAACAATAACAGCAACAATAGCAAACCTCTGCATTACAAAAGACGATCTACAAAGTCCAACATGCATATGAAAATGCCTGAAATCACAAGCCATTATTGAAATACAAATCAAAACCATACTGAGCTGTTACCTGCTACATGGGAGAGTGGCAATTATAAAACAAACAAATGAGAAAAAAACAAATGCTCACAAGAACATAAGAAAACTGGATCTCTTACGCTCTGTTGGAAGGAGTGCAAGATGGTAGACCACATTAGAAAATGGCAAGAAGGTTCTTCACAAAAGCAGAACTATCATGTGACCAAAGCATACCCCTCTCCAGGACCACCATTGGGTATACTCATGGGTATCAGAGTCAGCATTGAATAACGATGTTGCATCACATGCTTATTGTAGCATTAGTCACAATGACTAGGTTATGGAATGAGCCTAGGTGTCCATCAAGAAGTGAACAAATGAAGAAAATCTGGAGTGTGTATCCAGTAAGCATCATTCAAGCATAAAAGAACAAAATCATCTAATCTATGTAGGAAGTAGATAGAGACACGCTCTCCAGGGTAAATTGGGAGCATGAGGATCATGGCAGAGGACAGAAAGGGAAGGGAGCAGAGATAAATATATAGCTCAATAAAAACAATTAAAAAAATAAAAAGTATAAGAAAATGGGGATAGATGTGCACAAATCAATTAATTAATTAATTAAAAAAGAACAAAGTCAAGTCATTAGCTGGAAAATGAGTGTAACTGGAGATCATCATATTAAATTAAATAAATCAGATGCAGAAAGACATTTTTCTTTCATATGTCGAATCTGTATATTAAAGAAGACATAGAAGAAGAATGATCAATATTGGAAGGAGGAAGGGGACAGGGAAAGGGGGCCAAGATGCATTAGCTGACCATGTATGTGTTAAAGTATAAGAAGGAAATCGATTATTTTGTACAATAGACGTAAATTAATTAATAGAGCAAAAAATTAAAAACAGAATTAGTATATGATCCAGCAAACCTTAAGTATTTTGTCTAAAGGAACTGAGAATCCTAAATATCAATGTAGTGCTATTTATGACAACCAAGAGGTAGAAACAACAATTAACAAATGAATGAGTTTAAAATGTTACACACACACACACACACACACACACAAACAAACACACACATACTCCAGAATTTTGTGCAGCCTTTTAGACAATAATTCTGAAACACTGATCTATCTTTTTATGGTATATTTATCTTTTATCTATTTATGGTATATTAAATAACCTAGTCAAATAAAGACAAATACTCCGCATACCTGAGGTCTCTGGAAACACACAGTTTGTACCAGAGTCAAATGGTTTGAGGGACAGGGTAGGATGGGAATGAGCAGTCACTTATCAACAGGCACACTCTCAGTTAAGCAAGGCGAACAAGTTCTAGAGATCTGTTGTCTGGCATTGCCCCGCTAGTCCCTAACACTACGTTTTCACTTGACACGTCATTCCAGGTTGGGTTTATGTCTTACATGTTCAAATAAAATGAAACACAGGCAACTGAAAATTTTCTTGCATTTAGAATAACAGTTCTTATCATTGCAGCTCTCTCTTCTAATAAAAGACGGCTTCCACACTTAGGTTAATAAATGAACTTTATCATTATCTATGCTTCTTGTTCCCCTTTCCTTGTGTGTCATTAAGTACCAAAGCACACACACTGGAGTGGCTTCACTGGCTTCCAGACAATCTGTCAAGAGTGGCAGCATTGACTCCCAGAATGTGGGAGTTTATTGCTGTATCTCAGTGACAACTAAAGTCTACTTGCAGGGAGGGTCTTGAGAGGGCACAATGTCCTTTAAGAACGACTCTTTATTTCTCCACATGCTGCCACTATCCTCACTTTCTAGACATGGGTGTGAAATGACACCATATAGAAATAATCCAGCTTCTAATTGATAATCATCATTATTTTAAAAATAATTTGTGAACAAGTCTCTAAGACTCTTCTTTTTTTTTAAAGTTTATTAAATTATAAAAGTTTCCATTTCCGCCCCTCCTCCCAACACCCTCCCACTTCCCCCACTCCCTCTCCTCCTCCCTCTCCATCCCTAAGAGTAGTCAGGGTTTCCTGCCCTGTGGGAAGTTCAAGTTCCTCCCCCCTCCCTCCAGGTCCAGGAAGGTGAGTATCCAAACAGACTGGATCCCAAAAATCCAGTATATGCAGAGGAAACAAGTCCCAGTGTCATTGTCAATGGCTTTTCAGAAAGACTCCGGGCCAGCCACATCCAGAGAATCCGGCCACATTCAGAGAATCTGGTTAGATCACGTGCTCGTTCAGTTCCAGTCCAGCTGGCCTTGGTGAACTCTCATTAGATCAGTCCCCTTGTATCAGTGGGTGATGGCGCCCATCGCAGTCCTGATTTCTTTTTTCATTTTCTTCATCCTTCTGCTCCTCATTTGGACCGTGGAGGGTTCCGTCCGGTGCTCCAATATGGGTCTCCGTCTGCATCGCCATCCAACGTTGGATGAAGGTTTCCTCTGCTCTTGCCTTCTTTGTTCACGTTCTCCTTCCTTCTGCCTCTCGTTTGGACCTAGGGAGCTAGGTTCAGTGTTTCGACGTGGGTCTCCGCCTCCATCTCCCTCCATCGCCAGATGAGGGTTCTATGGTGATATGCAAAATGTTCATCAGTATGGTTGTGGGCCAAGGCCGGTTCAGGCACCCTCTCCTCTGTCCAGAGAACAATCTGGGGATCTCTCCTTGGACCTGGGATCCCCTTTATACTCAAGTCTCTTGTAAACCCTAAAATGACTCCCTTAGTTGAGGTATATACTTCCCTGATCCCATATCTATCCATTCTCCCTCCCCACCATCCCAGTCCCCCGATCTTTCCCCATTCCTCCCCTACTCCTTTCTCTCTAACCCTCTCCCCTTCCAACAGCCCTCCCACCCCCCATGCACCCGAGGTTACCTGGCACTCTTGTCTATTTCCAATCTCCAGGAGGATAGCTACATGATTTTCGTCAGGTTCACTTCTTATTTAGCTTCTCTAGGATCACGAATAATAGGCTCAAAGACCTTTAATTACGGTTAGAATCCACTTATGAGTGAATACATACCATATTCCTCTTTTTGGGTCTGGCTTACCTCACTCAGTAAAGTGTTTTCTATTTCCATCCATTTGCATGCAAAAGTCAAGATGTCTAAGACTCTTCTTTAAGGGAATGTCAAGGTGACTCGGCATGTAAAGGCACCTGCTGTCTAGTCTGATAGCCAGAGTTTAATTCCCAGGAACGACACGGTAGAAGGAGAAACCAATTTCCACAAGTTAGTTGTTCTCTGACTTCCACATGTGAGCTGTGCATGCAGGCATATAAACATACACACACAAACACACAACACTCAGAACAAACAAACAAATAAATGCAATAGAAAATTTAAAAGAATCTTTTTAAAATTTTGAATATGGAAAATGGAAGACCTTTCCCTCCTCTGGCCTTATAAGTTTTAACAAGCTTGATCTGTTGATACTTACCTCTCCTGGGAATATAGATTAAAGAACAAAGACCCTGTGCATTAAAAGACAGAGGCAAGAGACGTAGTAGCTTATCGAAACAACATTCTTCCAAACAGACAAGTTTGCCGTCAGCACAATTTTACTCTGTAACAGGTGGCACCTTCAGTAGGTTTGAACAGCAAACACCATCGCACACATTGTCTAATAGAGTTAGTTCTAGGGATGGTGAATGTGAAGCTTCTGACTCAGAATCAGGTTATAGGCAAGGTTTCACAGAGGCTATAGACTTGTAAATACTGGGCTGGCATTGGAGAGTAGATTCCCAACACTAGCTTGCATGGCTAGTGAGTGGCCGGAGCCAAGAGCCTCCCAATGTAGAGCTGTCTTCAGAACATACAACTTTCTCTAGGGTAAATGACCCAGGAGAAGGCACACCGCCTCTCATGATTTTATCTTCAATGCTGATCCTTTCATACCTCTTGCCTGCTCTGCTAGAATCAAGTCTTCATGTTTTCCCACAGCCAAGAGGAGGGTACCAAGTCTTTACCTCTTGAACAAAAAATTATCAGGAATCGTGTGACTTTTAAAACTATGATGCTCTCATGTCCACAGATTAATAAACATCATTTTTGTCTTAGCTTGATTTGGTTTTCTGTAACTTGCAATCCAGTATTCCTGGACAACATCAACCCCTGAATGTTCTATTTTGTTTTGTTTGCCAATTTGATATAAGATAGAGTTATCTAGTTAAAGGTATTTCTAGAAAATTGCCTATAGGCAAGTGAGGAGGGAGGGCATTTTTTTAATGATTGATGTGGGAGGGTCCAGCTCAATGTGGATGGTGTTATTTCTGGGCAGGTGGTCCTGGGTTACATTAGAAAGCATGCTGAGAAAGCCATGAGGGGTAAGTCAGTAAGCAGCGTGTCTCCATGGCTTCTGCTTCAGGTCCTGCCTCCAAGTTTCTGTCTTGAGTTCCTGCTCTGACTTCACTTAGTGATGGGGTGTGACCTAGAATTGCAAACTGAAATAAACCCTTTCCTCCCTAACTTGCCTTTTGATCATGGTGTTCATCACATCAATAGAAACCCTAACTAAGACACCAAGTCACTAGGAACGCTTCCCACAGTATTTTTTGTTTATTCATTTTTATCTAGTGGACTTACCTCATTACAGGCAGAGGTGGGTCACACTTACATCTCCACGTCTGTTTAATGGTATTACCTGTTGTCACCTTGACAGGATCTAGAATCATCAGGCATGAGCTTCTGGCAATGCCTGTGAGGGATTATCTAGATCGGGTTAACTGAAGTGGGGGACCCGCTTTAACTGCCACACTGAAGAGAAAGAAGACAAGTAGCTGATATCCAGCATTCATAGCATCCGACTCTGGCTGGTTCCTGGGCAGTTCTCTTATGCGGCCAAGACTTCCTCTACTTGACAGAATGAATCCTTGATCTGTGAATCAAGAGAAACTCCTTTGGTGAGGGCATTTTACCACAGTAATAGGATGAGGATTTAAGATAACCTATCAGTGGTATCCAAGCTACTATTGTAGAAGGCAGAATCTTTACAAATAGATGAGTTATCTTTCTGCCCAGCCTGTCTAGAACGCTGCTTCACAGATAGGAGCTAGTACTTAAGTCGTGGAGGGACCTGTTATTCTATCTGTACCCATTCCTCCCCACTCTCTGTTTAAATAACAAATCCACAGATCTCCAGTATAGGTCAAAATTTTTTATCCCTTGAAATTTTTATTTAAACTATCACATTTGTACTATTTTTACTTCATTGTTCTTGTGTGCTCATAGCATAACATTCTTTACTTTTATCTTGGTGGGGTTTCATGAATTCGGTACAGTCATCAGTGTCTTACAAACTAAAATTCTGCTATTTAATTGAGGGCTTTAAAACAAAAATTAAATGTATTTTTGCATACATCATTTCATTTAATACACCTTAATTTTTGGAGAAATGCAGTACAGATATTCCCATGATTTCCATTTAGATGTGAATAAGCTGAAACCAGAGGTAAAAGTTATGTGCAAAATGTTGCATGAGTGATTGCTTTCTTTTAATTCCATAGGAAAATGCTTTGGAATTAAGAGCAAGTCAGAACAATGAGGACCCTAAGAAAGACAGACATGGATCTAATCTACATGGGCAGTAGACAAAAACAAGATCTCCTGAGTAAATTGGGAGCATAGGGACCATGGGAGAGGATTGAAGGGGATGGGAGAGGAAGGAAGGGGAACAGAGAAAAATGTATAGCTAAAAAAAAAATCAATTAAAACAACTGTAGAAAAAAAAAGAGCAAGTCAGGAAAAATGATTTTTCCCCCTTTTTCTTAGTTTTATACTGTGGAGGGAGACAGACTGTGCATGGAGTTCATAAAAACTAGACTGGTGTGACATTCACGTGACACATTTACAACCTGGGATTTCATTTCCAGTAATGGATATCAAATCTAGGGTCTTGCATAAGCTAGGCAAGTGCCCTATGATAGCCCCAACCTGGTCAATGAGATTTGATATTGATGAGCAGCCATAGTGGGGTTGGTTGGTCAGGAACCCTCTTAGAGACACACTAGGAAGACTTTGATGACACCGATCAGCTTCCTCCTCCAGGTCCGACTGTGCCTTCTTTCACTTGATCCACATGCTGGAATGTGAGAATGCTTTCCCCACACCCCTTTGCTGGAGCCCACTTTGGCTGTGCTTACAGTAATGACAGAATTTCAAAGTCGAAGAACCCATAATGTCTCCCAGGCATACTACAAAGGAAATATAAGTCATTAGATAGTAGGATCTGGATCAGGGCCAGGATAACTCGACTCTTCTTGTAGAAGGTGCCATGGGATCTATAGTGATGGCAGGTGATGGGGGAAGCCTCCTCTACTTTATGTCTTGTCTGAAAGATGATAACCATGATAATAAATTTAGTGCCACATTCTTTACAATGCGTTCATCTGATTCCTAGAACAAAGCCATAAACCATAATGGGATCCATGATGCTTTCAATTATTTGACATTCATTTCTACCCTTCACTCTTCTTCTCTTCCGACAGAACTGGGATTTACGGATTCTGCATACTTTCTGTTGTGATGGGAGAAAGGTGGGACAAGGGACACACTTCAGAAACTAAGGGAAATTGTTCCTATCAAAATTAAACCGAGGATCTCTAGTGGGGGGAGAGACAAAATGTTTTTGCCGTTGTGTCTGCTATAAATATACAGACATCTTGTAACACATGGTCTGCTTAGGGGTACCCCAGATTCTTTTAAGAGTCATGGGCGATTGAATGGTATTAACACCCCAACTAAGAAAAGTAATTTTTCTTTGTTAGCAGTTAGGTTATGTTTGTAGCTCTGACTTTTTTTTTTTTTGAAAGTATGAAGGCATTTCACAAAGTTCTGGGGATGTTGCACTGAAATCCAAGAGGCTGGGATGTCAAAGGGAAGGGGAGGGAACAGCATCTCAGCAGCCCTGGAGATTTACTACCCTACTTATTGGGTTGTTTGGTTTGGTTTGGTTTTTGGAGACAGAGTTTCTCTCTGTTGCCCTGGCTGTTCTGGAACTCTCTCTGTAGACCAGGCTGGCCTTGTTTTTAAGGCTAAAAGAGTTCTTTTCTTCCTTCATATTTTCAGATACTATAAACACTTGAATGCCAGATTCCTACCAAATTCCCCCGTCAGTGTTTACTCATTATTCAAGAGGAACTGGACACAACTCAAGTCAGATTTAAGGAGCTGTTAATGCAGATGAAATGGGAAATGTGAACACCCACTAAATTCCATCTGCACCATCAGAAGCCATAGTCCTGCGTTCTTAGTCTTCCTCCTCCCCCTCCTTCTCCTCTTCTTCTTCTTCTTTGAGATTTGTCACATGATCCACTGAAGATCTCTTTATGCTTCCTTACCTTCTCACCTGAAACACCGTACCTGTGAAGGACAACAGCCTTCCATCAACAACTAGCGGCACACGCAGGAAATGATGAATTAAGACCGTGGGAAAGAATCCTGTCTTGAGGAAGCTATCGGGCTGAGATCATGGCCGTGTCTTGGTCACCTCTCTTCTTTTTTTTTTTTTTTTTTTACCAGTCAAGTATAATTTTAATGCCCACCAAAATAAAAAGTCTTTGGAAATTGGGTAATTGATAAATGTGTAACAGGTCACCTCTCTTCTTGATTTTGGTTGTGAAAAAAATCCTTCACCTGGAAGATTGGGAAAAGAGAGAAGAAAAGAGGAGGCGCAAGGCTCCAAAGCAAGACTTAAGGACTGACGATCTTGTTCTGTTTTGTCAGCTTCTAGAAGGCACTTAGGAGAGATACTGAGATTTAGCAGGGAAAAAAACTGTAGTGTAAGGAAATGAAAACATGAGACGGAGAAGGATAAGCGATGGGGATTTCTAACCAGAAATCCTGTCTACCTGCATCATCACAGAGCAAATCGATTGTGCTAATCCACACTTAAAAGCTGCTAGGAGCTTTATGGGCAGCCCCAGAATAGATTCATTGACATTGCTTGTAGTTTATTCTACACTTTTGGGGTGAGGAACTGGGGAGAGGTACTGAGTAATTGGGAAATATTAATGCAGATGCTTCATCGATCACCCCACTTTGAAACAATCTGAAGGAGGAGATATTCTGTGTGTGGGGAGTTTGCTGATGGTAGAGTCATACGTGTGTGCTAACTGAAGACACCCTAGTTTTTAATACTGAGAAAGGCTTTTACATTGTTATAATGCTCCCCCCCCCATTCAGGAGGGAATCGAGAATTTGTACAGATACAAGCACATGTCTAGGCAGGGAGCACCATTTCTATTTCTCTTAAAACTGAATCATTTACAAAAAGACAAATTTGCTTTCTTATAACAAAAATGGAGGGGGAAACGAACATAGCAAACGTTCAGTGATTCCGTCCCCAACAGTGACTTGGACATCAAAACTAGTTCAAATAGCGCAACTAAAGAGTATTCTCAACTATAAAGTTAGCTACGAGAACCAGAATTTTCTGATTTGGGGACTTGGGTCTCGAAGGGGTTTGGATCACAGACTACTGATCACAGTGGCTTGGCCATGGCTTTGAGTTGTTGAAGACCTCACAGACGAGGAGTGAAACTCAGGGACAAAGTTATCACTATATATGTATATGTATGTATGTATATATATATATATATATATATATAGTAGGAGCCCATGGAGCGTGTTACTCTTTGAGATTATACGAGGTTTGACTGACTCCCCCAAACCGCTTCCCCGAGGGCTGAAAAGCCGTGTTCTTTAGCCCCCCGAATATGAGAGAGTAGATGAATCCTGCTATTGGTAGGTAATGTGATCTGCCTTTTGTAGCAAGCCAGAAGCCAGATGTCCCCTCCCCTTTGATCTGAATAACACTTTAGACTGCAGACAATAAGATTGGTTTTAAATTTATTGTCTCTTTGATTTCTGCATTCTAATGCTTTTTAAATTCTTTAAGCAAGACAAGGCTATATATAGGCAATTGGGGTGGTTCAACGAAGGCCAAAACCTTGCCAGTAGCTTATGAGTGGGGCCAGGCAGTTCCGTGCACTTTCTCTCTAAGGAAACAAAGCCGCTTTACTTGCGGGTAGGAACTTCAATCCAGTCATTTTACCCTGAAACAAAGATTCTGGCTTTTAGTCTCAGCCATACAAATGCTCCCTCCAGAACATCCCTCATAGTGAAGCACCGATAAAGTTTGGTTTAAGTGAAGAAACTCTAATCTGAGCTCCTTCCTCGGCTGCTATGCTACTGTCCCTCTGTGAACGATTTCTTCTTGTTCTTCCAGGTGGCATAGCCTGTGTCAACCATCAGGTGACAGAGTTTAATTTTACTGTGCCTGTGGAGGTGCGAGTGTGAACCCGACTTTATCCAGTGGGCCAGATATGAGGAGTTAAGTAGCCTTCGGGAACCTCTCTCAGTGACTGCCACCAAGCAATATAAAGTAGGCTCCCAATTGAAAGGTGGAAACCATTTGGCCCAGTTTCCACTCACAGGGGTGTCTAACTACAAATGATAGCCCCCAAGAAGTCAACCCATTCTGGTCAGGACACTGGCTGCTGGTGGGAAAAGGTTCAAGTCTCAGCAAGTTTTCATTGCTTTGAGCCAGGCAAGGCTTCCCCTTGTCTCTGCCTCCTGCACTGAAGAGGGGAGAAGCTCATACCAACACAACATAGAAAGCATTGCCATGGTCAAAGTCTTACCTGAGCCCAGGGACTACCTGCAAAGCAGTCTGTGTGGTCCCATCCTTCATATTCTAGCATGAAGTTGAACTAAAGGTACCCAGAGGCCTGACAGGCACCATCTTTAGTCTGAGGTAAAAGAAAAATTTTCCAGACCTGGGCACCCCTTCCTGAGGGCTTGGTTCTCTTATCAGACCTCATCCCAGCCACCTCTGCCCCCACCCCTGTACTGTCAGCAAGATAAGACAATCTTTCAAAAACCTTTACAAACGGGTGTAGCAGTTACAGTGCAAACCCTGCTCCGTCCGCCGGGAATGCCCTTCCAGCGTCTTTCAGAAGACAGGCTTCTAACGCATGCAGTTCAGAGGAAGGTGAGAAAACAACCAACAAAGGCTGGGTCCCTCACCCCCACCCTCTTGCTTTCTGGGGTGCAGCTCATCTTTGCAGTGTGGGAATGGACTTCAGTCTGACCTCTTATGTCAACACATCTATCAGATGCTCCAGACAGTTTTCAATCAATTCCTTGGATATCAAGTATTAGGCTATAAATCATTTCTTTCTACTTTATGGTTCTGAAATATGAACTCCAGCCACAGCTGAAGCTTTCAAGTCTGTTGCTGCCAAGAGGAGCTCTTCACCAACCTGAACAGTGATCCAGAGAGGTGATGGCTCAGGAGGACAGATCTTCTGCTTGCTGGATATTCTTTTCCCCAGAACATTCTCTCAACAAAGTTTGAAGTTTTGAAGAAAATCCAGGGCTCAACTGTATGGGTGTTTCATTTGGGGCTGAGAAACTCGGTCTTTTATTTTTAGCATCTTAACAATTACACATCTTCTCTCCATCAGCTGCTGCCCACTGCAAAGAATCTGATCTAGCCTAGATTCAGAGCAACCTTGGGCATACGGTCACCACAAGCATAAATATTAAGAAGGCAATGTGTGCCCATGACCATTTCATAAAATAACAACAGGTAGTTCCACCCCAGAACCTGTGATCATGGACTTTTGACCAGGTTATAGCACCAGACATGAGATTTTCTCTTGTGGAACAGGTCTAAGGTCCAGTCAGAAAGCCATGTTACTACCCAGCAATCATGCCGCTATTGCACCAGCGAGCATCTCTTGCCCAGCACTTTGGTAGTGCAACATGCATGGTCCATCACTGGTCACCACGGATGACTTTTCTCCGCCAGGAAACTGCACAGCACCTCCCAGTACTATAAAAGCTGGCAAGCAAGGAGGAAGTTTCCAGGTGGATTTCAGAGTGATTCTCTGTTGCTTGCAGCCAAAGTACCATCTACATACACAACGTTGCATCTGGGTTTCCATGCCGCAGGCTGCCAACACACTTTGGCGATAGTTTCCTCTGTGGTGCAGACACTCTTCATCACATATTCCCAGTTGCCCACTCTTGGGGCTATTTTCTGTGCTACTGGAGTTTTTCTTAGAAAAACCTTGCTTGTTCCAAAATTGGGAGTGTTTAACCCACGCTTTCTTCTACCAGTAGATATGTTACTATGAAGAAGTGGTACTTATTAGCATGCTTGTCAATTTTCTAGGCCATTCTAAAGGACAATTAAAAACTATCTTGTTGGTTGTCTCTACATATATTATTTACCTAGCATTATATCCCAAAGCCTCTGTACACTTAAAACTAATAATTTGTCCAGGGATATTTTGGATTTCACATGTGCTCAATGCTATCTATGGTTGAATTTTATTGCTTTCAAACTTTTACTTGTATTAATTACTGTAATCATTAAGATTTTAGTAAGATAGTGACTAGAGATCACAGTGGCATCCTGGCCTTGCTCTCAGCTTCACTCAGAAAACTTAAAAAAACATTTCACTACTATTTATAATATTTGCTTGTGATATTTTTGATATGTCCTTAGCATATTTATTCTACTATGGTAAGAATATATTCTTTATAACCAATTCTTGACAAATCTTATGAAATGCTTTTATGGGACATCAATTAGGATGATCACTTTTCCCATTATCCTAATTCTCTGGAGGATTAAATTGCTCAAATTTCCAATATTGAACAAGTGTAGCCTTCCTGGAGGTTTCAATCCAATTTATTCACGGCGTATTCTCTTTTGACGTATTATCTGGATCCAACTTTCTAGGCAAGTTCAATATAATGAAGAAAACATGCAGGCAGAGGGCTTTGGTTTCCTTGCCAAGAGAGTAAGACTCAGTCTTGATCTATTTCATAATCTTGGTATAGTTTTCAGTGAGCCTACTGAACTTCAGTGGTTTTCTAAAGATAAAATTTTCTCCAGGGTCTCAAGAATCCCACAGCTCAGTGATTCCATAATTTAGAAGATGATCGAGAATTGTAATATCTTGGCATTGTTGTCACAGCATATAATGTGGCATATTTGGGCAAACATATAAAAAACTAACACTGAACAAATGAGCTGGATCAAAAACAATTTCTGCGGAAGTGATTTTTGATTTAAACTGTAGGCTTTTATGTTAATTATAAAATATCACTATGCTTTATATCATTGCCTGAAAACAACAACAACAAAGAAACAAAAACCAGAAAGAAACCTTGTACCTCTGCTTGGTGCCAGAACACATGTAACTATATTCTGTTACATTTCCCTAGTCTATCACTTTCCACCTGTTACTGGAAGTCACCAATCCCTGTGTCTCCTCCTTGAGAAATTTATGTTCTAGTGGTGCTGTTTTGGATAAAACCTAGCTGGATTTCCATCTTTTGTTAGTCTTGAATGTTTAGCCAGACTGTCCTTTGTTGATTAGGTGGCTGGGGAGAAAGGGATGGTATATGATGGCCTTACGGAGACCTCACTCTTCGACTCTACTTCCAGCAGAATTCTTGGAAATGAGCAGTAATCCAAGTTAGAGATGACCGCATCAGAGGACTGCAGAAACAACATCTCCATCACACACCAGAGGGACATGAAACCAAGATTTATTAAAATACCCTTAACATATTCACAAGTAGTGCAGTGAACGCAATTCTCTGGAAATTCAAAAAAATAGTGTTCTGTCTCTTAAAACAAATCAACAGAATATCAATAGATTAGGATAAATAGAATCTATCACAGAGATAGAATTTATTTCAATAGACATTTCTAACCAATATATATTATGTACAAAAATACACTTGATATAATGATCAAGCAGTGTCAAGAAGGAAAAAATTATATACACACATATTTTCAGTATGTACAAGTCAATATTGGTTCCTTCACCTTTTCTTTTTAAAAATAAATACTTCATTTGGTTGCAAATTACATTTACAGATTCAACTCATGAACATTTGTCAGTGTTGGTTGACAAAATTAAATATGCAATTAGAAATACATACTATTTTTAACTTAAAGGGAAAATACCCAAATTCAGTTAGCTTATTATGCTTAAAAACATCCAAGAACATGTAATATAAGGTTCCATGTCTATAAAGTGCTTCTCCTTCCCAAAGCTATCTTTATTTTATTGTTTAAAATTCCTTAAAGTTACACCTTATGAATTGGTCTAATATTTGAATAGAAAGACGGGATTTTACCAGATTTTACCATGGCAAAATAGTCAACTATGCAGGACATGCTTACATTTCTATGAGTGCTTTTAAGAGCATAACAGTTACTGTTAATCTGAAAAGAACCACAAAACGTCAACATCCCAGTTCAGATTGTGGTAGATGTTTGAGTCATGAGCAATAGTAAGAATGGAGTGGCAATAAGAAGTCTTAGGATTCAAAATGCTTGCACAGAGGTCAATTTGTCCAGCGGCACAGAAAGCTGAGAGCCCGAGATTTAGGCTGGTCATAGCTCCTCCGACGGATCAAAAGTGTTCTCTAATTAGACTGTTTAAAACTCTGCGAGAGACCAAGAACTAGAACACCCAACCTCTTTAATAAAGCAGAACGAAATGAAAAAAAGAAATGCATTTTCCACCTCTTTTATGGATTTTCCCCCTCTTTGCCTAAGTGATGAGGTGATGGTGACATTAACAAGAGGCAGTCTCAGCAGTGTGTCTCACACAGGCTCCTTGGTGACAGTAGTGCTCTGTCCAAACACTGGAGGCTGGAGCACGGGACGTGAGAGGGCTGAGGGGCATTCGGGGTCTGCGCTGGAGAGGACAGAGTAGCTGGGTCCAGGAGAAGCTGTGGAGATCCCTTCGGAGGAGAGGGGCTATGATATGGGGAGGAAGTGAAGGTTGAAGATGAAGCATGGGATGGAGGAGAGCGAGATGATGTTAGCTGCTGCTGTGGTTTGTGAGCAGGTAGAGAGGACACAGAAAGGTCCTTGGGCGAGTCACCCTTGTAGCAGAATCTGAAGCTGGACATTACTGAGCTGAACATGGGTCGGCTCAGAGTCTTGTCATTGAGCTGTATAACAACACGGGACACTCCTATTTGCCTAATACAAACGGCCTACATTACTATTAAAAATGCCCCTGGTACTATCATGGCAAAGGCTATGCAAAAACACTGCACTGGATTCGTTCAGTGTTTCTTCTCTCCTGTTTCCTGGTTTTCCTCTGTCATCCCCTACTGCTTGAGATCTCAGAAGGTGGACAGGAGACACTGCAAAAGCCAACGGGAATCTTAGGAAGCAGCTTCCGTGATCCCAGGTGGTGCTAAGAAAAACTAAACCAAACCGAGCCAAACCATAAATGAGTTAAAGCGACTTACATTTCTGTGGCATCTGACTCATATTAGGACGCTAACTGATTTCAGAGAGTTTCTAGACATGCAGGCCAAAGCTTATTTTCCAGGCAAAAAAACATGATCCCTAAATCAAAGTCCAGGGAGCCTGCTTCCCACACTAGTCTGGATTATAATTCACAGACGGAAAACACTGTGATGAATTGATGACATGCTTCCACTAAAGGCTCTTAAAAATTAGCCAGGGTCTAATTTGTAAACGCTCTGCCTTTCGGAGACTATCTTAGATTGTTCCCTTAAAGGGAAACCCTTTTCCCTTAAATCACATAATCCTCAAAGATTATGCCCACAGTGGTCAGTAGGCCAGTGAGGCATGGTATTTGTGTCTCAGGAAGTTGGAAAATAGTAGAATTATAAAATTAACAATTATAAAAGAAACCTGTGCCTCTGGTAGACTTCACAAACTCTATTCAAATCACTGCAGACAGAATCACTTCAAGACTTGGAATGGTTTCCAAGAGTAGTGAATGCCTTCCAGGCTCTGTGCAGAACCACTATTGAGACTGATGGCCAGACATGAAAAACGTAGGTTGTATCTAGAAAGAGCCGGTAGGAAAAGGAGGCTGGAGAAATGCTTAAGAGCACTGGCTGCTCTTGCAGAGGATCCAGGTTCAGTTCCCAGCCTCCACGTGGTGGCTCACAACTGTCTGTAACTCCAGTTCCAGAGGATCTAACAGCCTCCTACTAGCTTCTGCACACAGGTGGTACACATACATACATGTAGACGGACAAACATACGCATAAAGCAAAAATAAGTACATCCCTCTAAAAATGAGGGAAAAAAGATTATTTGTAGTTCACAAAACATACCTACAATGTAAGCATTCTTAACGCTCTTTGGTCCTTCAACGGGGGAGCAGGACAATTTGTGCACGCCCTAGGGGCCTTTTCACACCTTAAGGTTATAGACTAGAATTAAAATTCATTCCATGGATTCCCAGAGTTGTTCATTTTTGAAATCTATCAGTCATGCATGGTGAGGCAGAGAAATCTCCCTGGGTGCTTAGTGGTCTTTAGGCCTGGGCTTTTGTTTGAGAAATATCAAGTAGGGAAGCCAACATAGGTGAACGATTAAGAACACCTTGCGTTATAAGGTGGAAGTTGAAGAAAACCCTAAGAGAACAGTGGAGGGGAGCAGGTGTGACTTTGGCAAACGGCTCCTGGTATACACTTGATTTCTTACTTGACATAAATATACCTCTTTGGAAACCCACACTATTTACGGGATGCACATTCTCTCTAAGACATTCTTGCAGCTTCTGAGGTGGGGAACGCAAGAGTTCTGAGCGTGACACTCAGCCTAGGTGACAACTCTATTGAGTGTGGTAGAGCCTGTCTGTTCCCTGGGGTGTTCATTTCCGCCTAAGCCTACTGACTCATTTGTGTTTTGGTAGCCCGGGGCTGTCATGTCTCACAGGAACCATGAAAAAATACCATGGATCCATGGAGGCAGTCGAATCAGACCCCAGTAGACTCCTTGTATACACAAGATAAAAATTATCTGAGGACAGAGTGCGTCGCATGAGGTATGTAGTGTATGGAGTGTGTAGGCTCAATTTGTTCCTTAGAAAAACAATACAGAACAGCAAAACAGCAAAACAAAGGCATAACTGAAGTTAGGTCAGTCTTCTTCAGACAGTGTATTTGATGACAACAATAAGGAATAAAGTGTAGGGTTCACGTGAGCGACAGACTGAAGCAAAGAGAAAAGCAGAGAATAAAAGGCCTCAACGGCACTGGTCATCTCTAGGGTGTCTGAAGATGGGCTGGGCTGAGATAGAGTGCAAATGGAGGCCAATACATTCCGCTTGAGGACAGTGGATGGCTTCTTTTGCTTGTCTAGGTTTTGTTTGTTTGTTTGTTTTTGAAACCTGATGACACCTGAAGAGACAGTCAGCAAGCTATCATTTTCATGTGCCCATGTATCCAAGTAAGCTGTTAAGTACTCAGATTCCCCAAGTGTGATACAAGGCACTGCATTGCAGCAAATGAGGCTTCTGAGCTGGTGTCGTGTGACATGCGCTGAGCCTCTTTCAGATTCTCCACTTTCCCGCCAAGTGTTATCTTAAGGGAGTTTGGGAGATTGCCCATCCTTGTGGAGGGGAGTGAGGAAGGGTGAAATTCATAATGAGGGTTCCTTACAAGGTGTCAACAGCTAATGGGGAAGCAGCTTGGTCACATACAGCTGTGAAACTGAACCTGGTTGTGCCTGGACCCGAGTGCTACCAGCGTTAAGAACAATTGTGTAAGACTAGAGGGGAAGAGCTGCGGAATTGAGTTTTGGGGGGTGCTTTTCTTTAGGTCCGTTCTGTATCGGTCATAGCTTCTAAGCGGCTTTCCACTGCTAGAAGATGAAAGCCTATCCAATGCTATCTCCCTTTTGTGAGACGGAAATTTCCTTCACAACTCTATCAGTTTGGGAAGAGACTCGGTTCACCTGCACTGCAGATGTCCTTATGCAGACAAAGTAGCTGATCTGGGTGACAGATCAGTTCACTCTTCTGCAGGGTCCCTCAAGCCACACGAGATAAACTATGGACTTTGATATTCGTGGTCTTCTGATATGCCACTCACTTGTAAACTCCCCTCAGGGGAATCCAGAGGAGGGACAGAGACACATCTGGCTCTAGAATTCATGCCTTTCTCTACGTGGCTTTTCGAGACAATCATGACTCTTTCAAATCCACAGTAAAGACAGCCTGACATCAGCTGCCGCTCCAGGCAGACGGCTGGCGGGTTTGCGGCTGCTCATCACAGCCATTCGGTCTCATACATGCTTAGTCAGGACTCACACCACTTTGGATTTCATGGTGTGCTCCTGTTTTGTGATTCAATAATTAAACTTATTTGTCGATGACCAAATCTATGGAGGCATGTTTCCCATAATCTTTTGGTACTTTTCCCCTCCTTTTATAAAATAAAATGAAAATCAAGGAAAAGAAAACATACTTCCTACTATAAATTTTTAACACAATTTAAACTACTTTGTAAAATAAAATAGTTGGGGGAAAGTATACCTTTCGATTTTTTTTTCATGTATCTTGCTGTATCATGTCCCCGCTTGATTTTTAAGATTTATTTTAATTTTTAATTATGTGCATACATGTATGTTTGTGTGTAGGTATGTGTATGACTGTGTGTGCATTGGGTCCATGGAGGACAGAAGAGGATGTCAGATTGCTCAGGATAGTTACAGTGATTGTGAGCCACCCAACATGGGCAATGGAATCCAAATTCAGGCCATCTATATGAACAGCATGTGCTCTCAACTACTGAGCTGTCTCTGCAGCATCTTTACCCCAGCTGGTTTTGTCTTTGACTTTTTATATGGGGGGGTGGGAGGTACTACAAAATAGAGTTAAGATATTAGAAGACAAAAAGGTGTGTCCCCCGCCCCCCAACCCAATATGATCTGGTTCCCAACAGCCTGGAGGATCTGCTGTGTTCTGGAAGGACAGAGAGACAGTGCCATCTGTGGTGACTCACGGACATCTTAGAGACCCGAGGTGGCATCAACCCCACTGAAAGCCTCCTGTTCCACTCATCCCATCCCCAGGACCCATCAGGTGTAGGCTGTGCAGACAGAACACTGGCATGACTCCTGAGGTAGAGACAAACTTTCACTTTTCTTTTGCACTTCAATACTAACAAGGAGGCCAGGGAGAACAGAATGTCCGCAACTGCAGTTTGCCTTGTTGGTTAAATCCTTTGTTCTTCTTTATAGTTACAGCGAGAATGAAGAGAAACAATATACAAAAGGCAACAGGAAAAGAACAGCGATGCCAAGGCATTCTCTTCATGGTAGGTTTCTTATTCGATTGTCTATTTTGTCTCATCCCTTCCTTTTGATTAAAATTAACCACGTGATCACGTCCTTTCCTTTGGGTCACTGAAAGACAATTAGCACCTGCATGGATGTGGCGTCCGTGACTTGGTAGAAGCCAGCGACTCTTGCTTCACACCGTTTGCACTATGTCTGCCTATGGTGATGCTTTCATTACCTTGCATCTATTCTCAGAGTGTCCCTGAGTGGGGTGGGGGGTGGAGGTGATGACTGGCAGGCAGATTCCAGGAAGACGTTTAAGGTATCTGGCAAGTTCAAAGGTTCGAGAAAATTGCTGACGCAAGAGGCAGGCCCCACAAGACAGCCGGAGGTAGCCAGATCAGCAAGGGATGCAAGATTCTGAGTAACTCTAGACTGTCTCCACCAAGAGAAGAAAGCACAGTCCTTCATTCCATCCAGGCTTAAGAACACAGTCTTCAATCCAATCCTCAGTTCATGCCCAGTCCTCTTGTTTCCTCACCAGGGAAATTCAAACAGCAGTTGTCTTGGGGAGAAAAAATGTAGGAAAAGGGTCCCAGGAGGCTTTTGTCCCTGATTTAAGGGCCACAGTAAGAAAACACAGCCTGCCCCTGACAGTCCATTCAGAGGTTAGTACTAACACAACTACCTTGCTTGCACTTTACGGTAGAGAACTTCTTTCTGACCATCACGTTTTGGACAGCAAATGGTTCCTGGTCCCTTTCTTCACATGTTTTTGAGTCAAGGCCATGATGAAAGTTGACATTTGCTCTCCTGTCTGGAAACTGCTTGGGAATGGTGGAAGAGACCAAGTAGCAAGTGGCAGAGTACCATGTCGACCTCATCTGCCTGTCTGCTTAGCACTCAGTCACTGACCATGTGGATCTGAAGCCACACGGTCACTTGCCCAAGCGGACGCTTGGTCCAAGTCTGTCCTGCCCTGTTATGTTACAGAATCTCTACTGGCCAGGAAGCCGTGCTAGCTGTGTGAGCTGGTCTCAATGGCAATGTTCGCTCTTAGCATCTTAACTTAGTCTCCAGGATGCAATTATGATTATTATTATTCTCTCTCTCTCTCTCAACCCATGGGAAATCTTAATCTCTTTCCTTATCATTATATCATAATTGTCACTATCAAAAATCACTTTCCTAGTCTGTGAGGTTAATTCTTCAAAAACAGTTCTGGTAAGTTTCAACATTTTTGTTGAAAATGCCATAGGATCTTGGTACAACTGGGTCAAGATTAAGACTAATACAAAAAACAAAACAAAACAAAAACCCACAATGTGTGAGGAACGAGGCTCAAGTTCTCTCATGGCATACACCACAAAAGAGGTACCTCTTTTTCTATGGTGGCTATACACTGGGAAGCTTAGAAATTCAGCATAAACTAAAATGCGAAAAATTTTGGTATATCTTCTGATTATTTTATAGGGTGGGCTTTGGACGTCTATAAGAAACAATTATCAGATATCCCTGTAATATCCCCATACATAGCGCTGCATTGTTCCCGCGGATTAACAAGGGACCCCTCAGAGAAGGCACAGGGCACTTCCTGCAGACAACCTCAGAAGGAGATAAGCAAAGCAAATGTTCTGTAACAGATCTGTCGGGAGCTCCCCTTGGCACTGGTGTGTAAAGGAGCACTGGGCCGCGTCCTCTGGCCCTGAGCTTTCCTTCTGTGTTCATCTTAGCTGGTGGACACACTGGCTTCCTTCTGACGCAGTCTTTCTTTCTGTTCAAGAAGAAAGCAGATCCACGGTCATTTCTACTTTTTAAACATTTTTTGTCTCAAGTTTTGGTAACTTTCTCAAATTGTGGTCTGAAATGGTGAGTTATAATTGTACTAAGTACCACAGAAGTGACAGTATTTCTATTGTTTTTTCCCCCTCAGACAAAACGCATCACCTACCACACAGCGTGTACCCCTGCCCCACTATTGCTCTTCACGGAAGCGGGAACAGTAGCTAATGTTTACGGAACCCCTATTACATAACTGGTACTCTACATGCCCTTCCCGTTGCCTCAAAATAAGGTGGGATCATCATTGCCCTCTTTCCCTTGAGAACAAAACAAAACAAAAAAACCTTACTCAGGTCTTAGGTCTATGCTGAGATTTAAACCTGGGCTGTCTCCTTCCCAATAATCCTGGGTTCCCAATCATGCAGCAATGCTGTCTGTACTACGGTTAATGTTAATTTTCAACTTGACAAGGTCTGGAATCACCTGGGAGCCAAGCCTACTGACACACCTGTGAGGATTTATTTAACACCTGGGCACACCTGCGACAGAGTAGCTTGATTTGGATAACTTGAGGTCGGAAGACCTGCCTACTACGGGCGGTTCCATTCCCTGGGATGGGATCCTGGGTCATGTAAAAGGAAGACAGTGAGTCGAGCATTAGTGGCCACTGCTTTCTGCTTCTTGACTGCGGGTAGAATGTACCCGGATGTCCCGAGCTCCTACGTCTGTGACTTCACCACCACGATGGACTATAACTTCCAACCAGGAGCCAAAACAAACCCTCTTTCCCTTTGAGCTGCTTTTGTGGGGTGTTTGAGCACAGCAACAGGAACGGACACTAATCCAGTCTGTGGCACACAGGTGGAGGATCACTGTGTGACCACTACTGAACACTGGACTCCGGAGGACAACTTCCTCAGACTCAGGGAAGCACAAAGAGACTGGCTGGCTTCCAATATAAGGAACATATGTGAGGAGATCCCCACTCCTGTCTGGTCAGGCTTTTCTCATGTCTTTGCCAAGTGACATTAGGCAGACTGTACATTTTTGCATCTCAACTTTCTTAGCAGCTCCTAGGGGACATCCTGCCTCCTCCTCTAATGGGAAGAATGATGGGGAATACACAGGAACCTTTCAGGAGGAAGGCACCTGGAGATAGGAGGGAGAGAATCGGAGACAGATATGAAATGCTAAGTGACGTAATTTGCTTTATTCCAAGTGACCTCTGTTGGGTCTTCAGTGGAAACATATGAAAGCATGCTTTGCCCCTTCATGCCTACTTTTGTTTTTAAACCGCATGGTATTACGATGGGAGAAAAGATACCAATTCCCCATTTCTTCCCTGAGTTTTGTCCTTTAGATTCACCTTCTCTCGGGAGTGGAACCCAGACATGACGTGGTGAAAAACGTGGCTTACCAGACTAGCAGTGGGATTGATTTTCTTTGTCTCCACTTTCTTCTCCGATGTCAATTTGCTGACAGAAGCCTGCGCCATTTTCAATCTGAAACAGAAATGGGAAGGAGAGATGGAAAGAGAGGAAGAGCAGGAAAAGGTGAGGTTGAGTTGAGCAGGAATCTTACTGCATCTGAATGCAATGGTCAGTGGTTACTATTTTAATCAGTTAGTTGTCCCATAACCATGGCGGTACATTCTGAGCAATGTCTGGTCGGGTAATTTCATCACAGTGACACCCACTCAGTGGATATCCACAAGCACCAGCAGGAAAGCCCACAACAATACCTACAATAGAAACCTGTAGGGTATGTTACACACTGAATCCTGCAGGTACCTAGGGCACACTGGTAGGGAACTGCATAGCTGAATATAACAGAACAAAGAAAAGGCACGTTGTAAACATTAAACCCACCGTTTCCCCTCCATTATACGTCTCATAAACTGTTGTCTACGTGCTCAGTTGTCGGGGTACATTATCTCCCATGTGACGGTAGCGGGTACTTTAGCTTTCTGCTATTACATTTAAACTCTAGGTACAAATGCTTCTCTGCTTAACCACAGCTCAGTTTTCACTGGGGAAGCCACTGAGATGAACTAGGGGAGGCTGTGCTTTTGTAAACAATGTCACAGTGCAGGATGAAGAGAATCCTGAACTTGGATTCAGTAGGCGGGGCAGATGGCCTACTGAGGCCGGCCTACTATCTATCTGCACAGGGGATAATGTTAAGACAATTTGGATAATGAACATTTTGAGAAAATGTATGAAAACTATAAGTATAAAATTCATGAATTCACTGCCATGAAGTGAAAAGACAACCTAAAAATGTAAATAAAAACAGAAAATCATGTATCTGATGTGGGGTTTTTGTCTTGAATATTTATGAATGCTTATAGCTCAAATAAAAAGATGAATTATGGGACCCACCACAATTAATAACTTTATCAATGAGATAATAAATATAAATAAATTTATATTAACAGTATATGTAATTTAATATAAACAAATATATTTACAACACATATTTGAAGCTCAGGGAACATGTAGGAAGATGGGGCAGAGAGACTGTAAGAGGCAGAGGACCAGGGATCTGTGGTAAGATAGCTCTTCTAGGAACAAACAGCAAGCAAACAAATGAATAGGAGGACACAGAGGTGGGGGCGTGTTTGGCATACATGATCAAGATATCTTGTTTTAAATTCTCTAAGAATTAACAAAAATGTTATTTTTTTTAAAGATGAAATTACTCTTTCTCCACAAATGGGCAGAGATTCAAACAAATATTTCTTCAAGAATTACATACAAATGGTCAACAGGCACATGAAAAGAATTATAATGTCATTAATAGACTCAACACACACAGAAGTATCCAAAAGAGACTGGAAAGATATTAAATTACTGAGAGAGGTGATTACTGGAAGGATAAAGGGAAAGGGATTCAGCATTATATGACGTGAATTCCATTTTAAATGTATTACACTAACAATTTTATTTATTTAAACTCTTAGAGAATATGTATTTCTAGGTGATGAGAACATGCATTTTACTTTTAAAATTTCCTCAAAATTCTAAAAAAAAATTAACTATTAAAAGATTGACCAATTTACAGACATTTAAAATTTAGCATTTTTTTCCTTTCAGGGTTTCAAGTAAAAAAAAAACAAAACCTTTCACTTTATATTAATTGTGTACGTGTTATCATCTATAAATGACTGAGTGGCTTGATTCTTGGAGGATTTGACTGTTTGGAACATATATCCACTAATCCAATCTTCCTGCCCATGGATACAATGTAACTCCAATGAGCTTAACATGGTAGCCAGTGTTACCAGAAAGTTAATAAAAATGAGACAAAGAGGAGTAATGTTTTACAGAACCCAAGAGGAAATATAGCTGCAAAGTTGTGGACAGACAACTGTCATAGGTCTGAGTGTCTATACCACACTGCCCACTAAAGCTTCCCACTTGAGGCAACAACTGTGACTATATCCAGCCGAGAACAGAGTGCATCACCAGGTCAGACTATACTGGAGAACAACCGTTAAAGAGAGGTTTTCCAATGTAGATGATGGTGATGCAAATGAATCTTCCAGCTAGGATCTGTTCAGAGAGCAATTATTATCTATCTCATGGTCACTACCTTGAAGAGAACATTTTAGCTTATCTTTTGCTTTAATGGTTCCTTTCTACCTATCAATTCTGGTCCCTGTTTTTGGAGTTGGCCTGCTACCTGGCTTCTGCTCGCATCACCCTCCCACTTCCTGAGTGTCTTGGTGTCCCTGTGACCACTCTTTGGGTCCTCTGGATACCCACGAGTTGGAGCTGGGGGAGTTGTTGTGTGGGTCAAAACATCATGAGGGGTTGGGAAGTAACCCACAGTCATGGCCACACTGTAACACTCCTAGGGGCTAGTTACATAAATGGATGTTTAATTGGGTAGAGTGGATTCTGTGCTCTTTTCTGATGACCAGTTCTAAGGCTCACATATCTTACTGTGTTGTGATCTTTTTTAACTGCCTCCCTATCACAGCAGATTGGAGCTTCTCCTGAGTGGGGACACAGTTCCACTACCTCTGTCCTCAGTATCTGCACTGTACCGGACATAAAGTTACTGACTAATAGATAATAACTTATTACAATCAGTTTTTAAAGGAATTCAGGTATCGAGAATGGTGATGGAGGTCTTTGGAGATGGCACAAATGGTAAGGTGCCTCCAGCCATCACTACCTAAATTTGAATCCCCAGCAATTATACATAAGCCATCAGTGGTGGCACATGCCTAGAACTTAACGATGGGTTGGGGACAGAGGCAGGAGGATCCCTGGATCTCAATGGTCAGTCTAGCCAACTGGTACATGAATGACCCTGTCTTTACAACTAAGGTGGAGAACGAACCACTGGGAAAGCACACTTGACACAGACACATGGCTTCCACGTTCACATGCGCACACACTCACCCATGCATGTATGTGCACACTCACATAAAGCACACATACAAGTTGAAAATAAATGATATAAAAGAACAGAAATGAGGACAATAGGCAAGAATTCCTTAAATCATAGGTGACTACTACATCCATGGGCTCATGGAACCTGTATAAAGCAAACGGGGAAATTCTTACTAGTCACTGTCTGTCCTCAGCAATAAATTCCACAGTCTTTGAGAGGGCTAGCACTGCACATTAACTAAGCAATGTTGTTGATGTAAAGCCTAAGAAAGTTTTAAACATGGCTACCTCCACCAATTGGCTATACATGCCAGCTATATCAGGTACTATTCCCCTCTTACTCTTGTGTTCAAACTCCTTGGAGGGCTGGAGAGATGGCTCAGAGATTAAGAGCACTGACTGCTCTTCCAGAGGACCCGGGTTCAATTCCCAGCACCCGCATAGCAGCTCACAACTCCAGTTCCAGGGCAGCCGAAACCTTCACATGGATATACATGCAGGCAAAACATCAATGCACATAAAATAAAAATAAATAATTAAAAAAACTCCTTCCATTCTAGCTCAAGTGGAAAAGTCCTGAAAACTTTCTCCATATCTCTTAACCAGAAGTAATTTCTCCTTTCTCAGTGGACAAAGCACTTTGTGCCTCTCTTGAGGTACTTAGGGCTTTTCATCTCAGAACTGAGGGTCTTATTTCTCTTCACACTAGAACCACACGAGGAAATCACAGGCCTTCTGTATATCAGGGAACCTTTCTATTTCAATATCTACCCTGTGTCTGCATGTAAGTTCTTAGCACACATGTCCGAAGAATGAATATCTTTTCATCTTAATCAGTTTAAAAGTTTAGTAAAAGATGTATCTTTTACTAAAGTGCTGCCCTGACTTTTGAGGAAAAGATCTCCTACACGTTTAGAAGTCTAGTTCTTAGTTATAAACATGTAAGAGAAAGAGTACTGTAGGCCTCTTAATGTGCTAAATATTTATACATGCCAACTTCACATATACATGACACGATTCCTGAAGGTATCCAGGGCACTTCACCCACAAGGGAACTGAGACTACCTAGAGGAATTACAAGTTTGTTCCAGGTCAGGTGTTTCCTTATCCTACCTAGGAGGTAAAGATGGTCTTTTCTTTTTTGCATGTAATGAAAGAAAATAGGCTGGCTAGACAATCTCTAGCCATACAGATACTCAGTCTTCTCCTTGACTCCATTGTTTGGGAACTTGTTTCTGTTTCTGGCTGAAATGTGGGTTCTATTTTTGCTTCTGGTCTAAACATTTACTCTAAACTATCACACATAGCCGTTCATGACTGCTGGTAGTTAAAAGTACCTAGATTTTACTTTAAGGATTACATGCTGAGCCCTCCAAATGTAATTTTAAATACAGGATAAAGCATTCCAACATGTGTATGTTAGAGAGAGAAAAAGCTGCAACTTTGGTCCATAAATGCTTTAGCAAAACTTCTGGAAATCCTACTAGCTTTTCTTCTTTCTCACTGCAATACACAAGCTCCCCCAGGAGTCACGGCAGGCTCTAGCAAACTAACATGGCTGCCAGTGTGCACTGTGGGAAAGCACATATGCAGAAAGGATGTGTGTCTGATGCTCCTGCCCAGGGAAGTGCTCACAACCTTGGTTTCACACTAGAGGCACCGGGGAAAACAGTTTGAAAGTAGACATTGAACGTGAACGATCTGATGCCACTTCAGAGAGAGAAGACCGGGCACAGCACTTTGATGTGGATGGACTTGTCATTATGGAGGCCATTTCAGTGGGTTTTGAGGATATTCTGGGGTCCCCCTTGGTGCCACATCCCTCTTCCAGGACCTGGATACTTCTCTCTGGATGTTGGACAGCTCTGTTGACCTGGCCCTGTGGAGTTGGATCATGTCTCAAGATACCCTTCATGTATCCACAAAAGCACTGTCTTCAGTTTGCTGAATCAAGTTGTTTCTTCACGGTTCAAGGCAACTGAGCTGGTGTCCAGGCACAGTTCTAAATAAGTGACCTTCCACTACTCCCTGAGACCAACAGGGGCTATGGGAATCACTCTCATTTTATGTTTCTTGACAGAATGCATTCTCTAGGCATTTCTGAATTCTTAATGGTAGAACCATAGCACATGATTAATAGTTATGAAAGTCAAGGAAATAACTAAGGTCACTTTGCACTGATGGTTAAAAAAAACAAACAAACAAAGAAACAAAAAGACTCAGAGTGTTAATTCCTCAGCAGAAAAGAAACTTCAGTTGATGAGGACATCTCTGGTTAGTTTCTGTGTTATTCACAAAAGAAAAGAAGGTAAAAAACAGAGGGAAAGGCTACAGAGAATGTAAAACAATGAGTGACTCCAATTCATTCATCACAGGCAGGCCAGTGGGGCAACACACTTAGAAACACACACTCTCCTAGCTCCATTCTTTCCTTGGAGTCTGACCCTTGACCCTGACCATCACCCTCTTCTCTCTACTCTCACGGCCCTCAGGTCCATCTCACTAGCTGTCACAAAACAAGAGCAGCAGGAATTCAACGCAGATCCTAGGGCTTAGGACACTTAACTACTTACACATCAGGATTTCGCCTTTAAAAGTTATTCCATGATGAATTAGCCTATGATTTCTACTTCCTGAAATGTGACAGTCCCCCTACTCTGAGCCTAAGTAAGATATCTACTTACAACCAAGGATGTCCTCACACGGCCCGAATTTCAACAGCTCCACAAATCAGCCACTTCGTAGCTCTCGAGGGTTATCACTTCTAGTACCTAAACACACTTTGACTTGGAGTGATTAATCGCAGAACAAAGGCCGCTTCCGTTGGCAGAGCTTCTTGTCCTAGGCCACAGGGGAGAGGAAGTGGCGTGGGGCTAGACCTACCCTGGAATGCATGATCAGTTAAAGCCAATCACTCTGCACTTGGTAGACATAACACCCCAGCCAACCCAGAGATGTAGGTGCAGAGTGAAAGGCACCAGCGCCGCCCTTCCTCTCCTGGGAGAGGCATTCAAGAGGCAGCTTGGGAATGAAGGAGGCTGTGTCCTAAGTCTACAGATCCCCTGGAAAGGGCAGGCAGCCTCTGGAAGGCAATCTGGATGCTGATACTGAAGACAGGCTTATGCTTGCAGCTACTGATCCCCCACCTTTTGGTTTTGAAACCTCTACCACCTACTGAGTCTCACCAAAGACTAGAATTGACACAGATCGTTTCTGCAGTGGCTGCAACAACAACAAAAGAGGGTGACTGTCTGGAGCAGGCAGCCCTCCTGGCACCCCTCAAATCATACTGCCTGGGTAGCCCCCTGCTGCATACCCGCCTAAGGCCGGAGCTGTCAGGAGTACCGCATGTAAGTACTTCAGAGATATCCTGGCTGAATGAAGACTTACTTTGTGTTTCCACCCGTCTCTGCCAAGCTAGAGAAACAGTGTGGACAGACATTCTCTAAAGTCTCGCTTTGAGCTCCAAAGGAGTTTGAGGATCTCAAGCATTGGATCTCAAGGATTTTCACTTCTTTATTTTTTTCAAAACAAACTGAAAGCAATGCAGTCAAGAAGAGAGTTGAGAATTCTTTTACCCCAACAGTTGTTCTTTGTCTTTCTCATCCTGTCTGTTCTGTTTACACATTTATTAAGATTGTATACTGTTGGGCAAAAATGACCTATATGGGATTTATCTGAGGTATTCTACCACCAGTATCAAAATAACTAAGATGTCTCACTTACCAGCCATAGACATAAAATCTTAGAATCACTTTGACAGGACCAAATAAAACACAGTGACTGTGTATGTGCTCAGCATTAACTGAGTACTTGCTGTATATAAGGAAATAGGTACTATGAAGAATATAAAAATTATATATAGACTTTGCATTAATGTTATTGGGCATACAATTTATTAAAGAAATAGAATGCTTAGTACCAAATGAATGACAAATAAATCACAAAGGGCTCAAGTTGATGGCACAGTGAAGCCCCCAGCACTTTGCAGAGAAGACAGTAAACAGAGGCTGGAGAAAAGTTCATGACGGGAACAGTCTGAAATCACTACAATAAATTCTTCAAGAATAGTCTCATGACTCGGATATCATCACCTGAGACATAATGGTTATTTTTGAAAGCATGTGTTTAAGTCACTGCCATAATAGATATTTTTATAGTATGTGTTTATGTGCAACAAGCTTACATGAGGATATGAAAATACATGAGAAAATGGACATGATTAACCAAACGGAAAAGATAGTATATCTTGATCCCAGGGGTCATACTGCATAATTCTTCGAACCTATGTGCTGAGTCTTCCAAGCCCACGATTTGCAATGTGACCCCTTTAGATGTCCTTACCCCCACCTTTTCGAAGTAACAGAATTCACCCATCCTGTCAACATGCAGTTTCTTACCCCAAATTTCAGGAACTTAGGGTTTGAAGAGACCTTCAGAATGACCTACATCTAGTCATTTCTAAACTTGGCTAAGTAACAATCACTGGGGAGCTGTTACCCAAATGTTTACATCTCATATTTAAGGGCAGCAGAGTCAAGGCATTTATCAAGTCTTAGTCAAGCACAGGACACATTTTGGGCTGGGTCCTAGGACCACAGGCTTCTAGGCCCTATTCCATTGGATCCTGACTCAGTAAATAGGCTCATATTTCCACAGTGCTTTTTGGTGATGCCAATGGTCTCCCTAGTCAGCAAGCCACTGATCCCCAACTGGATTGTTTTCCTTTTGACCCTACTGAAGGAGGTCTTTTGGGGAGACTAGTGATATTCCCAAAGCCCTCTATTTCACATTTTCCTGAGATCATTTTTTCCTCCACAATCACAAGGAATCCTAATACCCACTTAATGACATTTGACTGTACTATAAGGCCCTTCCCATGCAGATAAACATATATTGGGCTCAGTGCTAGGAAATTGCCACCAAAGGCACAATAGAGAACAGGATTATGTCTTGGAAGTTGGGGGGGGGACACAAACTGGTAAATATTAAGTTACTATGGATTAAATGCTAAAGGATGCAGTAAAGACTCTTCTTGTTCATCAGCTTGAAAGAAATTAACTAAAACCTAAGCTGCTGTGGACACCGGTGAGGAACTTTTTTTGATCAAAATATCTGAGGTAGGAAGACCCACCCTAAATCCAGACCTTCGGTCTGGGTCACACCTTCTCGTGGCAGCCAATATAAAAGAAAAGGAAGAAGGAAGCTCTTGCTCTTTGCCTTCTCATTCATCAGCAAGTTCACTCTTGCAATGGTATTAGAGCCGAATTCTTTGAAATTTCAGTGAGGACCACATGAGACACCCAGCCTCATGGACTGAACAACTACTGGACATTGGGACTTCCCATGGAGAGACAGTCATTGTGGTAATAGTAGGGCCGTAAGATACTCTAATAATCCCATTTGTATGTATGTATGTATGTATGTATGTATGTATGTATGTATATATGTATGTATGTATGCAAGCATGAACCCTATCAGTTGTGCTTCGCTGGAGAACTCTGACTAATAGAGTAAGAAGGACACACCATTACAGACCAGAGGAAAATACAATTCTACCTAGTTAGGACAATCACAGAGAAGTTCTAAAAGAGCTGGTTTTGAAAGATGACTGTGCTTTGGTCAGTAGCAAACAGCTGAGAACAACACAGAGTACCAAGGCCAGAAAACCTAAGAAGTGTGAGAAAATGTTAAGGGTCATTAGAGTAGGTGCAGAGGGGGGAGGCTGTGGAAAAAGGGGCTGTCAGGTTCTAGGGTTTTATTCCTCACTCTACTGGTTATTAGAGAAACTGTGGTGTTGGTGGTTCATTTACTACCCCGTGTTTCTTTAATAACAAAGCAAAACCAACCCCCTTTTTTTTGTAGGGTTGTGAGGACCCACAAAGTCAATGCACCAGCTACGGTTAACCTCCCATTATTTCAGCAGCAATGGGAAACAGACTATGGTGAAAGCTAACTGAATGGAATGCTAAGGATGCCAGGGAGAAGAGAGCAACCCTGTGGCAGGAGACCAGTTGGGAGTGGGATGGTGGGTTTCTGATTTGGGGACAAGCTTTTGTGGATTTGACGTGAAGACCAGTAGCCACCGAGGAGGCAAAGCCAGAAGGGATCAGACAGAGAAGCTGTCTTGGAAGAGTGACGATCAACCAGGTTTCCAGCCCATTCCTGGTTGTCAAGACAAGGACGCTGCTGTGACTGGAGACTGAGGAAGCTCTGAGGGGCTGGGCCTCAGCTGAGAAGGGACAGACTGACTTGCAGAGGAAGGTGGGACAGCCTCATGACTGCAGAGGGAGATTCAGGCCTCAGTCTTAGAAAACATGTCTGTTCTGCAGGAAGACCCAGGAGGACACGGCTGGGGTGGAGGGCAAAACTGTATGTAGCTGGGGCTAGCACAGAGGGAGGATGCGCAAAGGGGGCGGGGCAGAGACAACTGAGACTTGTGAAGGCTTCATGCTTAAGGATAGGAGGAAAAAGAAACCCAGTGTACCGTGGGAGCAGAGAGGTCTCTCTGTGTGTGTGCGTGTCTCTGTGTGTGTGTATGTGTGTGTCTGTGTGCATGTCAGTATGTGAGCATACATGTGTGTGAGAGACCAATAGACACACATACACACACACACACACACACAGATGGGGGAGAGAAGGAGGAGGAGGAGGAAGAGAGAGAGAGAGAGAGAGAGAGAGAGAGAGAGAGAGAGAGAGAGAGAGAAAGTGCTATTGTCAAAAAGCAGCAATGGTGAAGTTAATCATGGATTCCACGAGTGGGAAATGTGACCAAGTCTGCCAATTGCATCATCATACAATTTTTCCCGACTCCTCTAGTAACAGAACACACGGGGCTTTAGCTGGGTACAAGGCTCCCTGCATTTCTTGGTCTGCCTTGTATTTGTCCACGAGATTCAGTTCTACCTAACGGGCTAAGAATAAAACAGATATATACACCGTCCATCTCATACAACAGACATTACAAGGCACATCCTCCCCTACCTATGGGCAGTAATGAAAGTGGTGAAGGTGGGCACGATATAAGTCATGGTCAGTTTTGGGGATAAGGACCACCTCTTAAGAATGACAGCTACAAAAGGAAGGAAACTAGGCCCCCAGCTGTGAAGCTCTTTACATCCACGTTGTTGTGCAAGGGGAAAAATACATTGTTTTCTTTAAGGAACAGTTATTTTGGTTTTTGTTATGGGAGAGAGAACTTTATCCTTACTGAGATGTAGAAGGGGACACTGGGAAAGAAATGAATAGTGAACTCTCAAAGCTGGAAAGTAGAAGAAATGATCTAATGGTACCTAGGCAAAAAAAGGCCAGAAGATGTTCTTAAAAAAAAAAAAAATCAATGATGGCTCAGCAGGTAAGAGCACTTGCTGCTTTTCTGGAGTCACAAGTTCAGTTCCCACCTTCCACATGGGAGGTTCGTAAACCCCTGTAACTCCAGTTCCAGGGGATCCAGTGCTCTCTTCTGGCTCCATGGGCACCGTACACACAGTCATGTACACACACACACACACACACACACACACACACACCAACACTTGCTCTCTCTCTCTCTCTCTCTCCCTCTCTCTCAGAAATCCACAGTCTTATCACCCTCATCATGATTTTAGTCTAGCCCTTACTCATGGCAAAACCAGCCTTTCAGATGTGAGCCTTAGCCTTTAATGGATGAGCCATCTTTTGAACCTGAAGGACATAGTTTTAATTTTGCAGTAGATTTAAGTTTATTGCAGGTAAGGTAAGGAGATTTTCCTTCCTGCGTTTATGACAACCCTGTGCTTTAATTAGGTCCAGGAAGGCTCTTAACTGTTCGTGGGCTTACATAACTGCTTTCAACTATGACAGGGAAATTTAAAGCGTTGTCCAATAACTAAGGGTTGATTATTTGCATTTTAAAGGGATTCCTTCAAATCCTGAAGCATTTTAGTGGCCAGGTAAACACAACCCTATGTAGTAGACAGCTAGGGAGAAGAAAGTTGACTTCATACAAGTCACTGGAATGGTTATGTATGTATGTCAGGAAGGAGAAAAAATAAATAAATAAATAAATAAATAAATAGGTTAACTGAGCCTTTGCAGGGAAATTCGAAATACAGATTTTTGCAGCACTGTACAATAATCAGTGGACTTAAGTAAGTGGAGGGATGAGGTTGTTAAGTCTTGGTCCTATAGCAACATAACCAATAGAGAGCTCCGAGAACAGCCTTTGAGATCCCCTAACCCAGCCTGGGTCTATCTGCTGTCAGAGCTGTGGCAGCTGCATAGTTAACCCTAACAGCTAGGTATATATGCAAAACAAAATCCTCTTGGTCTTCAGCTGGAACTAAGAAAGCAAAATAAGTAACTCCCTGTTCTCCCACCGTGCCAATTATAGCTGTGCACAGAATGAAATTTCTTACTTGCATTGCCCATAAAGTTTATAAAACTTCACGTTCACTCCTCCCTGGCCCGTCGTGGGTTTTTTAAGTGGCACTTTTACAGTTTGCCTTGGCTTAGGGTGAAGCATTTGCAGGGACTTCAAATTCCTGAAGTCCTGGCCCCCCTGGGCCATCTTCACCTTTTCCTAATTCATAGCTCACTGTGTGGCTTGTGTGCATACATGGGAAATGTCTGAAGATATCCTAGCTGGTGAAATGTTTTAGAAGCAAGGATCCATGGGACAGAAAATTAAACAAGCAAAATATACAGAAAATGAGTGAAGAACGGGTTATAGAAGTAGCAGTCAAATGTTAGGTTCTTGCGGTTGTTACGTGTGTGATTGGATAATATTTGGATTTTATGGGATGGAAAAAGGTGTGTACCAAGAATCCAGGAAGTGTTCAGATGTTAAGAGATGCAGATTCAGCCAGGTGGTGGTGGCACACGCCTTTAATCCCAGTACTGGGGAGGCAGAGGCAGGCGAATCTCTGTGAATTAATGGCAAAGTGAAGGGCAAAGATTTTGAGAGCCAACCTCTATCTAGAGGTCCCTTTTGTACTACTGAGCACTGTCTGTTGTTTGAAGGAACAGCAGAAGGAATCAGTATCCTTCACTGTAGGAAAAGCATCATCATTGGGGGCCACACAAAGATAGAGTAAGAACCTTCTGGATTTGTGCTTAGACATGGAAACGTGCTCTTTTGCCAAACACTGGCTTAAATGTCAAAGAAAAATTAAAGCTATTGATATATTACCATCTAGTAAATTGCTTTTCTAATGACACAGTTAATATGAGGATAAACCATGTCCACAGGGAATCCTCCCTCTCCACTCTTAACCACGGGGTTTACTAGTTTAATGATGACATAGCAACATTGGGCGTTTTAATACAACATTTAGAGAGTGCTCTAGCTTTAAGAGGGGGAGTTGCTAGCTTCTATGAAGGCACGTGGGTCTCAATGTTGCATTAGCCTCATGCATATTCATGAAAACCACACTAAGCAGAAAAATAAGTAAATATTCTGTTACCTAAAATTAACCTCCGGTGACTTAAAGTAGTCACAGTCATTTCATGTGGAAGCAGGGTCTAAACAGCATTTACCTTTGGGTCTTTCTCTTTGAAAATACTATTATTGATTAATCTTTTCCAGTAACTTCTTGGGTTTCTGTTGGCCTTCAAACACATTTAAAAATCAAGTGATCTCAATTTCTTGTGATGGGATTCCCAAACCACAATTCTTCCCCCAATAGTTATTTGATATCAAGCTTTCATTTGGCTATGGAGTTTGTGTTTTAAGAGTGCCTTTGAACAATTCTTGTGAGTGATGTTATATTGCCTCATGGCATTTAGTGTTACAGAGATTTAATTTATTTCTGGAAAAACTGTAATCAAAAATATACTATCAAATATCATTAAATAAGTAAGTGTCAACAAAGCAATCAAATTACTTCTAATTTCATTATAACAAGTCAAGTTAATCAGCTTATTTTATACTAATGAATATGTCATTTAAAAGCTTTAAAGCTAAACTCCTTATCATAAAGAAAAAAATTGTTTTAAAGAGCCTTCATAAGAAAATCCTGAATAATCAATTTAATTCCCTGAATGGACAGGCTAAAATGGCTTTAATGGTAGAGTTTTCTAAGCTTCCAAAAATCTTTCCTGAACCATCCTTAAAGTTCAGAGATGCTTTAGGCTGACACTTTGCTGGTGATCCATCTCTTCGGAGCATGGCTGCAATGGAGACCCCGGAAACTGCTAAAAGATCAGGGGGGCCTCTTGGGAAGTCATGACCCTGGGAAGGTGCTGGTTTACAGAGTGTGAAGCAAGCAATTCCCCAGCTGTACCCAGGAAACAATGCTGCCAATGCCCATGCTGGGAACCAGAGAAAAAGTCACTCAGAAGGATGATCGGACACCACCACAGCAGAACCACAGATAGTCTGGTCTGGTTTCTGTGAGTGTGGGGGCAGGGTGTGCTTTAATTCAGCATGCAGTTCAAGATTTCTATGGATTTGTTAAAACAAAACCCTTTCTGGGTTTTTGTTTGTTTGCTTTTGGACCATTTTAAGGCTTCGGAGATAATTCATTAAGAAGTACACTGAAAATCCGAGTAGAAAATTCCTAAGTAAAGGCTGCGTGTTCGGAACTCCCTGCCAGGAGCTCGGCAGCCCAGTGAGGCTGTGGAGATGCAGTGACCCGGCAATGAAGCAGAAGTCATATCAGATCAGGAAGAGGAACTGCACTCTTCTAGTCTCAGCAAGACTGTTCCCTGGAAGTTAATTTAGGTTATGATACCTGGGGTGAGAATGCAGATTTGGGGACATTTTTCAGGATTTCCTTTTCATAATATGACCAATAAGCTACTTTCTCAAAATCAATTCTTAAGTTTTTAAATTCCTGATACCTAGTTGTTCATATTTAAGACTTGTAAACTCAGTGTCTACGTGGCATGATGATCTAGTTGGAGTACCTCTCCGGGGCATCCCTGGAAACGACTGTGTCTTTGTGTTAGAGCCATCCAGAGTCCTCCACATTCATGGTGAAGGGTAGTTATGTGTCAACCATGCGACCCTGCTGTGTTGTGGGTCCGTCTCTGCCTCGCTTTATCTTCACCGTGAGTCTTCAGCTTTTACACACTGAGCATTTCTTTCTCAGATGGCTTTGCAATAGCAACCCAGGTTGCCCTCAGAACTCGCAATCCTCTTGCGTTGGCCTCACAGACTGGGATTATAGGTATGGACCTTTCTGATAAACAGTGCTAAAGTCTCTCTCTCTCTCTCTCTCTCTCTCTCTCTCTCTCTCTCTCTCTCTCCCACCCCCCAGCAAACACACACAGTTCCTATGTTCAGAGCTGATTTTTTTTCTCTTTTACTCCCAACTAATAAAATCAAGAGACTGCAAGGAGGCCTAGCGGCACACAGTTTGATGTCCTCAGCAGGATACGGGGAGTCAGAAGTGACGCTGTAAATCCAGCGTGGGGCTTCAACACTGTGTGAAGTGTGGCCTGAGCTGGGGAGATTTCCCTTTGATGCAAATGCAGTATATTAACGGGAAAAGCATTCACTTTTATTTGTCTGTACTGTCTGCCACAGCAAAGCTGCCTCATTTAGTTTGGGCCAACGTGAAAATACACAGAGAAGCAATCTGTTGCACATTAGCACAACTTGCCTTTCATTTACTCGCTAGTAATTGGAAGGGGTTAAGAGAATGGAGCTTATCAGATCATGTGAGTGTATCTTGCCCAGTGGGGGCAGCAAGCTTTCCCTGGATTTCTCTGGGAACCCCGAGGCAAGAATCCTTCTTGGATGTTGACTTGATGCAAAAGAAAGAACACTGACACATGCGAAACAGGCATGCTTTAGAAGGCTTGGAAAGGTGGACTACTCAGGGGGCATTCACACCTCACCCGACCTTACCTTTCTTTCGATATGTTCTTACTCTCGCGTTTCCAAATGGTCTTGAAGTCGCTGCAGAACTCAAACCACACCATAAACACATAGCTGGGGGTGATCTCCTTCTCTCCAGTCTTTGGCTTCATTCCAAAATAGTCCACTGTTGCTTCAAAACTGCAGAAGGTAGGGGAGAACATGGAGGGGGTCAGGAACTGTCAACGCCAAAACCCATCACGCTGATGAGAAGGGACACTGGGAAGTTTCCCACATGATCATTCCCGAAGACAGGAGAAGAGTACCCCAAGCCCCAGGAAGCCTATGTAGATCTGCCCGTAGTCACCATGACTGGGAAAACTACTAAGTACGTCTTATCTGTGTGACCTGAGGACCAGCACAGTTCCGGGGGTTACATAACTTAAGTCTGTTCCTCATCTGAAGTTCACGTCAATTTTCTGCTCTTCACTCTGCTTAATGACTACATGTCAGACTAGGACATATTGACTTCTCCCGTAACAGTCAGTAAGATGGCTAATTGGAAACCTGGAAAACTGGGACGCTTCTGTCCTCTCTGTCCTCTGGCATGCTCTGGGTCTTGGCTCCATCTCTTGGCCTCTCACTCTCATTTTCTCAAGGGTAGAATTAAGATATGGCCTTTCAAAGGGCTTCATTTTAAACCCTGACCATGATACAAGAATATAAACCGTCAACATACAAAACGAGACATAATTGTGAGTCTAGCAAGGGTTAGATTTTTTTAAAAAAAGTCTCCAGTCAGGCTAGAAAGGTGTTCTGGTTTTTCTAAGGTAGACTCTTAGATAATGCTGTGCCCTGCCCCGTGAAGGCACCCTGCCCACTAGCCTAACTGGGCCTCCCAAGCAGCCCTCCATGGAGGCCCTAGCTTTGCAGCAATTTATAGCTCTCAACTCAGTCTCCCCCCCCCACCCCTTGCCCTCACCCACCCCAAGCTTCACAGGCTCATTTGCCAAGAGCGAGAACTCTTAAACAGCACCCTTTCAAGGGTGTTGGAAACTAATCAAAGCAGGACTGGCCAGCCAGGTTTATTACTCAATGCTCTATCATCTGTTCGGGCATGGTGGTTTTTTTTTTTTTTTTTTTTTTTTTTTTTTTTTTTTGTGGCCATCCTGAGTACTGAGTTTCTAATGGGACTCTATTCGGTGGCGACTATAAAACCCCGAAGCCCTGCGACTATTACGGAGCATACTTTCATCTCCTTCTCCGTTATTGGGCAATATGTATCTCATAAGATTTTATCACATTTCACAGATGAACTGTTAATTGATTCCATGGCTACGATTAGGTGAGATCCAAGTTGGAGCTGCTGCTCTAATCCTCATAAATTCTATGTGCTTCTGTAAATAACAAATCTGTTTTTAATGCAAATTAAAACTACTGGCCAGGGAATTTGGCCCCTAGTTATTAAAAAGCTAGAAGTGTGTAAGTGGAGAAAGGCAACGATGGCAGTAATCTCTGAAGGGACTCTCCGATAATTCCAAACACACATATTTTGCAGCAAAACTGGTAATCAAAGAAAGTAGCGAAGTCGACTCTTGCCCCAGACATAACACCTATATCTACAGCTGTCAAAATACTGATAAAACCAGATGGGTGCCGTACATCACTTACCTTTACTTCATTCAACATGGAATTTACATTGGAATATGAGGGTATGTAGAGAATTATACAACCAGTAGAGGCAGGCTGTGGATTTCCTACTGAGCTATTGGGTTTAGAACTAGAGAGGCTGAGCAGGTTAACATTTCCGATAGTCTCATCCTTCAGAGAGACAACGGAGGTCTGGGAAGACTGAATGACCTCATCCACTGGCAGAGCTGGGTCTCTATTTAGGTTCCCAACTCCCTTTGAGATGCGAGTCTTGCCCTCACCTTTGGTTGCTCATGGGCCCTGATGCAGTCAACTACCAAACAAGACAGTCACTTCCTCTTCTTTGTTCTTCAGACCCAGGTGTCACCCCAGGAGGGTGTGCCATCATTTTTCCTCTTTCCTTATATCCACTTTCTGTCTAGACACAGATATGTACATACACTGACACAGGAGAGGAAACAGTTCACCTTGTATTCAGAGGAACTCATTAGCTTCCTGTTCCACAGCAGGATGCGGTGATGGACACGCATGACCACCTGCCACGATTCTGCCATCGCTACAACACCTCCACATTATCTGAGTCCCCAAGTGCAGAGTCAGAAGTGACAGTGCTTCTGACGTCTACTCCAAACATGCTAGTGGGCTGGGGGCAGGTTCTCTCTTTCCAACTCTGTCCCCACAGCCTCTCTCTGCATGCATGCATGCGTGTGTGCGGTGGTGGTGTGTGTGTGGGATGAGGAGAGTGGGATGCCCTGCTCTCCTCTGCCAGAGGGGTTGCTGCATTTCAGCACGTTTTCCCTACGTGTTCTGGGGAAAGTAGACAGCAAGTGACTCTGCTCAGAAGAACCATGTGGAGTCCTGGGCATGCTTTGATGAAAGCCCTGTGATGCTGACAAGCACTGTCGCCCCAAGGGGACACCTCATTGGACTGCAGCGCTCCCCTTCTACTTAAGAAAAAGTTCAGAGCTACACTCTGAACCCTCTACTGTCTGAGAAAGTCCAGACTAATGTCCTTCCCAGTCAAAATGGTCGAAACGAAAATTCAGTTTTGGTTCACAGAACACTGTACCAAAAACTTGAAATTTAAGCAAGAAAATCATTGATATTTAATTGCCGGGGCAATTTTCTCCAACAGACATCTGACAAAGGATGCCGTGCTTTTTGAAATGTCCAATTCTCACCACACAACTGCCAAATAGCATTGCACTTGAAAAAGAAAGAAAAAGAAAATTTCCAATCATATGTTTTGTTTTATATCAACGCATTTCATCTCACTTTATGCCTGTCCCTGATTCTCTCCTATTACACTTCCTTGTCTAGTCCACATCCTTTTAATCTGGTCAAACCTTTTTTTTTCTTTCTTAAGTACAGATGATGATTCTATCAAAGAACCCAGAGCTATGGAAACTGCTCTACACTTAGTGTGGCGATGCCAGAGTGGAACACATCCCCTTGCTGTTTTCTCATGCGTGCCTTCAGAAACTGCTTAGGAAAAGCAAATATCCCTTGGCCTCAGAGTAAATTGTTTCTCTTGAGAATAAAGCCTAAGAATTTACTAAGGCTCACACGAATATTGCAACACTGACCACAGCCTCCTTAAAGAGTGCAAGCAAACAACCGTGGTTTCTACATTAAAGATGAGATCTAACATATTTCAAGGATGACATGAAAGCTACACTACCTTCGCCGCAAAGTCACGGAAA